>NC_091981.1:266599672-267278751 GCF_044704955.1 Pristiophorus japonicus | reverse complement strand
TCTACGCTCCCTCGTGGAGCGCCGCAGTTGGGACTCTGGTTGTTGGACACTGACGTGAGTGTCTATCACCTGTGGTGATTCCGGCCTGTCCGGGCTGACCTCAGGGACTGTGCATTCTTCTGATTGCTCTTGTTGCTCATTCACTGGTGGTGGTGTGAGCTCCATATCATGGTCTTCTTCAGGTTCCTCCGTGTCGATGCTGAACCTTTTTTTTACTTGGTCCAGATGCTTACGGCATATCTGACCATTGTTGAGTTTTACCACGATTCCCCTATTCCCCTCTTTGTCAATTACAGTACCCTCAAGCCATTTGGGCCCCATGGAGTGATTGAGGACGAATACAGGATCATTTATTTCTATACATCTCCCTCTCAAATTGCAGTCATGATACTCGTTTTGTGACTTGCGCTTGCCCTCAACTATGTCGGTCAGGACTGGGTGAATGAGCGACAACTGGGCTTTGAGTGTCCGTTTCATAAGGAGCTCTGTGGGCAGGACTCCCATGAGTGAGTGCGTTCGGGATCTATAGGCCAGCAGGAGGTGCGATAGGCGGCATTGTAGGGAGGGTCCTTGAATCCTGAGCATACCTTGCTTAATGATTTGGACCGCACGTTCCGCCTGGCCATTGGAGGCCGGCTTGAACGGCGCAGTCCTGACGTGGTTGATGCCATTGCCCGACATAAACTCCCGGAATTCTTATCACTAACCAGGATGTCCGGCAAGCCATGGGTTGCAAAGATCACATGTAGGCTTTCCATGATGGTGGATGACGTGCATGAATTTAGAATGATGCACTCGATCCATTTCGAGTACGCATCTACCACAATAAGGATCATCTTTCCCATGAACGGGCCCGTGTAGTCAACATGAATGCATGCCCATAGCCTGGTGGGCCAGGGCCACGGGCTGAGTGGGGCCTCTCTGGGGGCATTACCCAGCTGGGCACACATGCACCTGCAAACACAGTGTTCCAGGTCCGAATCAATTCCAAGCCACCAAACGTGTGACCGGGCAATGGCCTTCATCAGCACAATGCCTGGGTGCTAGCTGTGGAGTTCTCTGATGAATGCCCCCCTGCCCTTCTGGGGCATAACTACCCGGCTGCCCCATAGTAGGCAGTCGGCTTGGATGGAGAGCTTATCCATCCATCTGTGGAATGGTCTGACCTCCTCAGGGAATGCTCCGTGTGCGGGCGCCCAATCCCCAGTCAGGACACATTTCTTAATCAGGGATAGGAGGGGATCTCTGTCCAGATTTTGATCTGGCGGGCTGTGATGGGAGAGCCTGTGCTGTCAAAGGCATCGACAGCCATGACCATCTCAGTGCTTTGCTCCGCTGCCTCCTCAGTGGTGGCCAGTGGAAGCCTGCTGAGCGCGTCAGCGCAATTTTCAGTGCCGGGCCGGTGCTGGATGGAGTAGTCATAAGCAGCCAGCGTGAGAGCCTATCGCTGTATGCGAGCTGATGCGTTGCCATTGACAGCCTTGCTGTCTGACAGCAGGGATGTTAATGGCTTGTGGTCCGTTTCTAAATCAAAATTCCTACCAAAGAGGTACTGATGCATTTTTTTTTTACACCATAGACACATGCGAGCGCTTCTTTCTCGACCATCCCATATCCCCGTTCTGCTTGAGAGAGCGACCTGGAGGCATAAGCCACAGGTTATAGTTGACCCTCAACATTGCCCTGCTGCAACATGCACCCAACCCTATAGGACGATGCATCACATGTCAGAACCAATTTTTTACAGGGATCGTACGGGGTCAACAACTTGTTTGAACAAAGTAGATTTCGTGCCCGATCAAAAGTCCGTTCCTGACAGTCCCCCCAAAACCAATCACAATCCTTATGCAGGAGCACGTGTAGTGGCTCCAACAATGTGCTCAAGTTCGGCAGAAAGTTCCCGAAATAGTTCAACAGTCCCAGAAATGAACCGCAACTCCGATGTGTTACAGGGCCTGGGCGCTCGTCGAATCGCCTCTGTTTTGAATTCGGTGGGCCGAATCCCACCTGCAGCAACTCTCCTGCCCAGAAACTCAACCTCACGAGCTAAGAACACACATTTAGACTTCTTGAGTCGCAGGCCTACCCGGTCCAGTCAGTGTAGCACCTCCTCCAGGTTGTGGAGGTGTTCCTCGGTGTCTCGACCCGTGATGAGGATGTCGTTCTGGAATACGATCGTTCCAGGAATGGATTTAAGCAGGCTTTCCATGTTTCTTTCAAAAATTGCGGCCGCTGATCGAATGCCAAACGGGCACCTGTTATAAACGAACGGTCCCTTGTGCGTGGTGATGGTGGTCAGTAGTTTAGATTCGTCGGCCAGTTCCTGGGTCATATAGACTGAGGTGAGGTCCAACTTGGTGAACAGCTTGCCGCCTGCCAGCGTGGCAAAAAGGTCCTCCGCTCTCAGGAGCGGGTATTAATCTTGTAGGGACACCCGATTGATGGTGGCCTTGTAGTCGCCACAGATCCTGACAGAGTCATCCGCTTTTAGGACGGGAACAATGGGGCTCGCCCAGTCACTGAATTCAACAGGCGAGATGATGCCCTCTCTCAACAGCAGGTCCAATTCGCTCTCGATCTTTTCCCGCATCACATACGGCACCGCTCTGGCTTTGTGGTGCACTGGCCTGGCGCCCGGGGTGATGTGTATTACTACTTTGATGCCTTTGAAAGTCCCGACGCCAGGTTGGAATAGTGAATCGAATTGTTGTTGGACTTGTGAGCATGAACTTCGCTCCACAGATGACATTGCGTGAACATCCCCCCATTTCCAGTTCATCTCGGCTAACAGCTCCTCCCCAACAGTGCGGGACCATTACTCGGGACAATCCAGAGCGGCAGCCGATTCACTAACTCATTGTGTGTGACAGCCAACATTGCACTGCCTAGCACCGGAATGATTTCTTTAGTGTAAGTCCGTAATTGTGTCTCAATACGTGCTAATTTGGGTCGACTGGCTTTAAGTGGCAATAGCTTCTCAAATTGCTGAACGCCCATGAGTGACTGGCTGGCCCCAATGTCCAGCTCCAAGCGTACTGGGATGCCGTTTAATAAAACCCTCATCATCATTGGTGGCGTTTTGGTGTATGAACTGTTCGCCACATGGATCCACTGAAACTCGGCGTCCATCGATTTGTTCCAAAAGTCATCCTGCCTCAAAGGACCCTCTTCTGGTCCATCCGCCTCACATATTAGTCTGGTTGCAGACTTCCTGCACATTCGAGCTAAATGGCCACGGAGATTGCAGTTCCTGCAGACAAACTGTTGAAATCTGCAAAATCTGACTGAGTGTTTTCCCCCACACCTCCAGCATGAGTTAAAGTTTCCATTGTTGGGGACAAAGGGACTACAGCCAGGCATTCCGCACTGACTGTCCCTTTGACTGCTCTTAAGTACCCTATTAGTGGGTATCAATGGCCCCATCCCGGGCCGCATTGTCCGCTGTGATGGCGTGAATGTCCGTTCAGCCTGCCATTTTCTCTGTTGGAGTCCTACTCTGGGATCTATTGCTGCCTGGGGAATGTCGGATTGCCCCTGCCAGCCTGCGGGGCTCTGAGTCGCATTGATGATGTTGACTCCCTGATCCATCGCCGCGTTAGAGGCAAAATTGCGCGCGTATATTATTTTCGTCTCTTCCTCCCCCGCTATGAAAGTTTGAGCCATCACGCTGCTGCTTCCAAGGTCAAATCCTTGGTCTCAATTAATTTGCCAAAAATTCCTGCATGACCGATGCCCTCGATAAAGAAGTCCCTTAGCACCTCCCCCCTGCAGGTGTCTGTGAACTTACAGAGGCTGGCCAAACGCCGGAGGTCCACTACGAAATCCGGTATGCTCTGTCCTTCATGATGTCGGTGGGTGTAGAATCTGTGTCGGGCCATATGTATGCTACTCGCTGGTTTGAGGTGCTCCCCGATCAGTTTGCTAAGTTTTTCAAAGGTTTTGTCCGCCGGCTTTTCGGGTGCTAGTAAGTCCTTCATGAGCGCGTAAGTCTTTGGTCCGCAGCTGGTCAAAAGATGAGCCCTTCGCTTGTCGGACGCTGCATCCCCCAGCCATTCTTTTGTAACGAAGCTTTGCTGAAGCCTCTCGACAAAATCGTCCCAGTCTTCCCCAACACAATACCGTTCCTCTGTGCTACCGGTGGCCATTCTCGTGGGTCGTGAGTTCCCGTTTCTCGTTGCCAATGTAAAGTCCTTATTCTACAGCATGAAACCACACGAGGCACATTCTGGGGACAAGGTCACTCTGTGACCTCAACTCTTTATTCACACCACTCCACAAGTGATGATCCTGCGTGGGACCTCCCTTTATATTCCTGGGAGATCAGGTAAGGAGTGTCTCCCACAAGTTTATCCCTTGTGGTCAAGGTGTGCATCTAGGTTGTGTGTATACAGTAATACAGTGGTGTTACATTATGGTTACATATATGACATGATGAATGTAGGATTTGTGATTCCATGAGTGACAGAAGGTCTGCCTTCAAAACTGATTCTTTGGCATTGCTCCGCATCATTGTTGCCTGGAGGTTGCATGATTCACAAAACACCCATAGATTAGCAGCAAGTGTGTGTGTGTGTGTGTTTTCGTTCTGCGGTACGTTCTGATGAGATTGTAAATGAAAGTTCTTGTTTTGATCCTAAAATAACATTGTTCATCTCCAGTGTGCTCAAGAGCTGATCAACCCTAAACATCTTAGCACAGCAATGATTTCAAACTGCTGTCGACATCAGTGTTGGAAACATAATTTATTGTGAGCGCTGGTGGGACTTAACATTACTCAAGCATTCAGATTGAAATGACAGACTAACAATATACAATTAAAACTTAATTTGAAATTCAAATTCTTACACAGTGCCAACCATCCTCCCACGCTTGTTTTTCAGAGCTTAGCTTTGCGTACCAAAGCATATGGATAAATGCAGAAATCGGTCTGTTCCATGCTATCGGCTAACGGGCATCAACAGCTAATAATTTAGGTTGCTGCCTGTATGGTGAATTTGTGTGAGTATATGGCACCTGTTTTATGCACTTTTCCCTTCCTTTTGGTGGGACAAGCCTCTTGGGTCTCTCCACAGGGAGCAGCACTGGCAGACCTGAGGGCAGGTCACCAGCTTGTCTCCTCAGCAAAAGACAGTGCACAAAACAGGACCTATACTGACCAAAAAAGTGAATTTTGAACTCTAAGCTACAAGGTGGCTAAGCACTGTTCCTTTTCCTTGTGATGGGAGATATACCTGGTTCCTGCTCGATGTCTTCCTACAGAACTGAGCAACACGGGGGGAATCAAAGCTCCATTATCATGCTGGTTACTCACCGTTTATTACATGGTAGATACATATGTGGAATATCATACAAACCATCTTCGTTCATCCACCCAGAAATAATTTACTGTTGGCATCAAACTGTTTCTAAAACCTTTTGTAGGACTTTGCCTCCACTACCCTAACCAAAATCTATTCTATATATCAGTCTTACATTTTTTTTTTTGCTAGTTGCCACCTTGTCACAGTTTAATTTGAAGTAATCTTCTGGATTTACCTTTTTCTATATCTTCATCGTCACTGGGTCAAATTCCAGGATCTCCCTACCTTATCTTCACCACATGGACTACACCGGTTCAAGAACACAGCCCACCATCACTTTCTCAGTAAACCAGGAATGTGCAATAAATGCCGGCCTTGCCAATGACGCCCATGTCCTGAGCATGATTAAAACAAATCTTTACTATCTATGTACCTTTGTAAGATCACCTCTGTCAGCTCCTTTTCAAGGCTGGTTTCTCCAGATATTCCTCATAACTTATTTATCCGGAGCAAGTAGCTTTTCTTTGCACCACCTTCAGGGATTGAATGTCCCCCCTGTGTCTTGGTGACCAGTACTTAGTTGGTGATCTCACTAAAGTATGTTACCGATTAAGCTTGAATTCCTCTGATTTATTGGCGTAGGTTTCCCCCAACATTGGTATCTGGGTGGTTGACCAGTGGAATGCCACCTGCTGGTCCTGCTGGGAGGCCTGGTCCATTTTGCGGGCTTTATTTTACATCAAGTCAGCGGGCTGGAAACCAGGCGCCCTGGGGCAGTCCACCAACATCAGGCCACCACCATATAAGGAGGAGGGGATGGAGCTAGAGCTGGAGCGACAGCAAGCCCAGGCTGGGTTTATGGAGTCTGGAGGAGCACACCGGCTCCTTTCTGCCCCCACAAAAATGAAGAGGAACTCGCCTTCGGTGTTATGTATTTAACCCTTTGCAACCTTGTAACCTGCATCACATCTGTCCACCAGAGGGTCTACCTGCTGGAGTCCCAAGGGATCCCAGCATCCCTTGGAAGCATGGTATATAAGCAGGCCACCCACAAGGTACCTGCACTCTGGAACTACAATAAAGGAGCTAAGGTCACACTTGCTCATTACACACAGTACTCGGTCTGACCATTTATTATGAGTATAACAATTGGCGACGAGGTAACGAACCGTGCAAAAATGCAAAGAACAGTCGGCATCCTGGAGAAGTTCTCGGGGGGGATGATTGGGTGGCCTTCGTGGAGAGACTCGACCAATACTTCGTAGCCAACGAGCTGGAAGGGGACGAGAACGTGACCAAACGAAGAGCGATCCTCCTAACTGTCTATGGGTCAACAACCTACGGCCTCATGAAGAATCTTCTGGCCCTGGCTAAACCAACAGAGAAATCCTACAAAGAACTGTGTACGCTGGTCCGGGTGCACCTAAATCCTAATGAAAGTGTTTTGATGGCGAGGTATCAGTTCTACAGGTGTCAACGATCAGAGGGCCAGGAAGTGGCAAGCTATGTCGCCGAACTAAGGCGCCTTGCAGGATATTGTGAGTTTGAGGGATTCTGAAAACAAACGCTCAGAGACTTTTTTGTACAGGGCATCGGACAGGAGACAATCCTTCGCAAACTGTTGACGGTAGAAACTCCGAATCTGAGTAAAGCCATAACGATAGCCCAGGCATTTATGTCCAGCAGCGACAACACCAAGCAGATTTCGCAGAACAAAGAAGTTTCAGCCAGTACTGTACATAAAGTATCGTCGGTTTTGAGCAGAAATGTACAGGGCAGAATGTACACGCCGGCTGCTGTGGCCTGACCTCAATTGACCCAGAGTCCGCCATCATCTGTTAATGTGAGGCAGTTATTACGCTGTTGGCGCTGCAGGGGTGATCGGCGCCATCAATACCGCTTTAAACACTATGCGTGCAATGGCTGCAGAACAATGGGACACCTCCAACGAATGTGCAGACGAGCTGCAAACCTTGCAAACCACCATGTTGCAAAGGAAGATCGGTCCACAGTGGACCAGACGGAATTGGAAATGCCTGCCAATAATGTTGAAAGTTGAACTGAACGGTATTCCAGTGTCTATGGAGCTGGACACAGGGGCAAGTCAGTCCATAATGAGTAAAACGGCCTTTGACAGGCTGTGGGGGAAGAAGGCATACAGGCCCAAGCTCAGCCCCATTCACACGAAGCTAAGGACTTATACAAAGGAACGAATCTCAGTAATTGGCAGTGCTGAAGTCAAAGTCTCCTATGATGGAGCAGTATATGAACCCCCGCTGTGGATTGTGCCAGGGGATGGCCCCACGTTGTTTGGCAGAAGCTGGCTGGGGAAAACCCGCTGGAACTGGGACGACATCCGAGCACTTTCGTCTGTTGACGACATGGCATGTACCCAGGCTCTAAGCAAGTTCCCTTCATTATTTGAGCCAGGCATTGGAAGTTTCTTGGGGGAGAAAGTGCAGATCCATTTGGTTCCCGGTACGTGACCCATCCAGCACAAGGCTCGGGCGGTACTGTACATGATCCATTAAAAAGTGGAAATCGAGCTGGATAGGTTGCAATGTGAAGGCATCACCGCGCCTGTGGAGTTCAACGACTGGGCCAGTCTGATTGTTCCGGTACTCAAGGAGGACGGTACAGTTAGAATTTGCGGTGACTATAAAGTAACGATTAACCGTTTTTCGCTGCAGGACCAGTACCCGCTACCCAAGGCAGACGACCTATTTGCGACCCTGGCTGGAGGGAAGATGTTCACCAAGCTGGACCTGACCTCGGCCTACATGACGCAGGAGCTGGAGGAGTCTTCGAAAGGCCTCACCTGCATCAACACGCACAAAGGTCTGTTTATTTACAACCGGTGCCCGTTCGGTCGGCTGCAGCGATCTTCCAGCGGAACATGGAAAGCCTGCTAAAGTTGGTTCCTTGTACAGTGGTCTTCCAGGACGACATATTGGTTACAGGTCGGGACACCATGGAGCACCTGAAGAACCTGGAGGAGATTCTTAGTCGGTTGGATCGCATGGAGCTCAGGTTGAGACGCTCGAAGTGTGTTTTCCTGGCACAGGACGTCAAATTCTTAGGAAGGAGGATCGCAGCAGACGGCATCAGACCCACCGACGCCAAGACAGAGGCCATCAAGAACGCGCTGCGATCACGGAACGTGACAGAGCTGTGGTCGTTCCTGGGACTCCTGAACTACTTTGGTAATTTCCTACCTGGGTTAAGCACCCTGCTAGAACCCCTGCATGCGCTACTGCACAAGGGAGACGACTGGGTATGGGGGAATTCACAAGAGGCTGCCTTTAAGAAAGCCAGAAATTTACTGTGTTCTAACAAACTGCTTGTCCTGTATAACCCATGTAAACGACTAGTGTTAGCTTGCGATGTGTCGTCATATGGGGTCGGGTGTGTGTTACAACAGGCTAATGAATTGGGAATATTGCAACCAGTAGCATATGCATCCAGGAGTTTGTCCAAGGCCGAAAGGGCCCACAGCATGGTTGAAAAAGAGGCCCTGGCGTGCGTTTATGGGGTAAAAAAAATGCACCAGTACTTGTTTGGCCTCAAGTTCGAACTTGAAACTGACCTCAGCCGCTCATATCGCTATTCTCGGAGAGCAAAGGGATCAATACCAATGCCTCTGCCCGCATCCAAAGATGGGAGCTCACGCTGTCGGCATACAACTATGTAAGTCGCCACAGATCAGGCACAGAGAGCTGCGCAGATGCTCTCAGTCGGCTACCATTGCCCACCACTGGGGTGGAAATGGCACAGCCAGCGGACTTGCTTATGGTCATGGAGGCATTTGAGAACGAGAAATCCTCCGTTACGGCCCGCCAGATCAGGACCTGGACCAGCCAGGATCCTTTACTGTCCCTGATAAAAAAACTGTCCTCCATGGGAGCTGGTCCAGCGTCCCAGTGGGGATGCAGGAAGCAATTAAGCCATTCCACAGACGCAAAGATGAGCTGTCCCTACAGGTGGACTGTCTTTTGTGGGGCAATTGTGTGGTCTTGCCCAAGAAAGGCAGAGACACATTTATTTGTGAACTGCACAACACCCACCCAGACACTGTGATGATGAAAGCCATAGCCAGATCCCACGTGTGGTGGCCGGGCATCGACTCAGATTTAGAGTCATGTGTACACCAGTGCAACATTTGCTCTCAGTTGAGCAATGCACCCAGAGAGGTACCGCTAAGTTTGTGGTCCTGGCCTTCCAATCCGTGGTCGAGGATCCATGTAGACTATGCAGGCCCATTCCTAGGCAAAATGTTTTTAATTGTCATGGATGCTCACTCAAAGTGGATTGAATGTGCAATAATGTCTGTAAGCACGTCCACGGCCACCATTGAAAGTCTACGAGCTATGTTTGCCACGCACGGCCTGCCAGATGTCCTAGTCAGTGACAATGGGCCGTGCTTCACCAGTGCCGAATTCAAAGAGTTCATGACCCGCAACGGGATCAAACATGTCACATCTGCGCCGTTCAAGCCCGCATCCAACGACCAGGCTGAACAGGCAGCCCAGACCATCAAATAAAGCTTGAAACGTGTGTTGGAAGGCTCCCTGCAGACCCGGTTGTCCCGAGTACTGCTCAGTTACCGTACCAGACCCCACTCACTCACAGGGACTCCCCCAGCCGAGCTGCTCATGAAAAGGGCGCTTAAAACAAGGCTCTCTCTGGTCCACCCTGATCTACATGATCATGTGGAGGACAAGCGGCATCAACAGAGTGTGTACCATGACCATGCAAACTTGTCACGTGATATTGAGATCAATGATCCTGTGTTTGTGCTTAATTATGGACACAGTCCCAAATGGCTCGCTGGCACGGTCAAAGGTTGTTTCAGGTCAAACTGACCAATGGACAAATGCACAGAAAACACTTGGATCAAATTAAACTGCAGTTCACCAACAGCTACGTACAACCTGAAGAGGACACCACCAACTTTGACCTTACAACACACACACACAAATGGCAACTGACATCACAGTTGACCACGAAACAGAACTCATCATCCCCAGCAGCCCGGCAAGGCCGGCTGCCCAACAGCCCAATGAAGAACTGACCAACCCAACCACACCAACATTTGTACCGAGACGATCGACAAGGGTGCGCAAAGCCCCAGATCGTCTCACCTTGTAAATAAGTGTATTGTTGACTTCACGGGGGAGTGATGTTATGTATTTAACCCCTTGTAACCTTGTAACCTGCATCGCAATTGTCCACCAGAGGGCCTATCTGTTGGAGTCCCAAGGGATCCCAGCATACAAGCAGGCCACCCACAAGATACCTGCACTCTGGAACTACAGTAAAGAAGCTAAGGTCACTACACACAGTACTCAGTCTGACCATTTATTATGAGTATAACATTCGGGATCCTCATGGGCCGGACCGCCACCTGGTGCTGGTCGGAGCGTGCGCGATTTAAATATTTTAATCAGCAGGGTGACCGCTCCAGGAGCCTACTGGGAGGACCCCATCAAAATGCCGATGGCCAGCACCACAATGGCAATGGGGAGCTAGGCTCTAACATTCCATTTTCTGGTCAGCGCCGCCCTCGTTTCACGGGGCGGGAGAACTGAATATTCAGCCCATACTCTTACATGGTGCTGGGAACAATGCAAGGCTGAAATAAAAATCGAGAACTCTACAATTCTGGTTATATACTGAAGCAAGTTTAAAGCAAACCTCAGCTATTGAATTGGTTTATAAGTTACACAGCTACTGGTAAACAAAGGGATATCCTTATTTTGAAAACACAATTTTAATGTATGAGATTTGGGGGGGGGGTTGAAATTTGTCTTGGGCGGGAGTGCAAAATGGACGGTAGTGCCCCGGCAGCACAGTTTAACACTCATTGACACACCAAAGTCAATTGAAAAGAAAACCAGGCGGTGTGTAAAACAAGCATCCATTGCCCATTTTGCGCTCCAGTCCAAGGTGAATTTCATCTCCTTTGCTGTCTAGATTTGTAACTGTATTTCTGAAGAATGAAGTCATGAAATGTTTGAGCTAGTTCCATGGACTGTTATATATTCTATGTATTCTATGCCCTTAAAACATGGTTCGCCAACTTCTGTTATCTTAGCTGCACAGATTAGAAGTGGGATGGATGTATTAGTATGTGTGGCACCATTTTCCTAATGTTGGTAACTCTCCATACACGCTTGCATCCCAGCCAAGTGGCTGTAATTTAAGAAGCATGGCTTTTTTACATTTGTTTATTTTTATTTACTGTGTTTTCATCTGTCTCTGAATGACTTTAGTTTTAGTTTTAGCTTATCATATTTTGCCCTTTAACTGCGACTGTAATTGTTGGCACAGCCAATCTCTATCACTTTGGCTAATTAATTAGCAGCCGTTCATTTATTCATGAAAATCCTGCAAATTTAATTGATTCAAATGTAGATGTGGTTGTTATCATATTCTCATTGATTAAAGAAGATTTTTTTTTATTTTGTGATGAAATAATTAAAGCACATTAGTTTATAAGAGGTGAGAGCTAATTTGTATCCATGTGTTGAGAATTAAAATATTTTTGCAAAAATTAATCTTTTTAGTGAAAGAGTTGCAGTGAGTTTAATATTAAAATCAAAACATCAATTATTAAAGTTGAGAGTTTAAAATGGAACACGGTGCGACATCTGGAATAGTAAATTAAACATTAAATATTCTAATTGATAGATAAATATGTGCCTGGATCCTATCACATCAACATTGGGTAATGATTTATATTGAAACCCATGCAGGTATTTATTTA
This sequence comes from Pristiophorus japonicus, assembly GCF_044704955.1. Lineage (NCBI taxonomy): Eukaryota > Metazoa > Chordata > Chondrichthyes > Pristiophoridae > Pristiophorus > Pristiophorus japonicus. The sequence continues at coordinate 267,266,685 of NC_091981.1, read as the reverse complement.
GTTGAAGGACAATTTAGCAGAAGATTGTGCCTGTTTTTAACCAGAAGCAAGATAGTGCTACAGCTTAGTGATTTGTATGTAGGAGAGCCAGCTAATGGGTCTGGTCCAGTTACCTGCTCTCAGGACAAGAGTGATGGGATTATCCACTTGGCACCTTTGGCTGAAGAGGCATACAGACATTTCAGCCTTGTCTTTTGCACTCATGTACTCAGCTCTGCAGATAATCATTGAGCCTCCTACTCCACTTGGGTGCTTGCTTGTCCACCACCATTCTTGATTGGATGTGGTAGGGCTACAAAGCTTTGGTATTGGTTCTGGTCCTGCTTAGCTCTGTAACCTCTTCAGTGTGTAGGTAGCTCTGTGTTGTCACTTCAGTAGATTGGTGCGTCAATCTAAGATATGCCTACTGCTGCTCAGACACATCCCACTGAATCAGGGTTGATCTCCCTCAGGTGGATGTAAAAGATCCCATGACACTATTTCAAAGAAGAGCAGGGGAGTTATCCCTGGTGCCCTGGCCAATAATTATCCCTCACTCAACATCACTAAAACAGATTATCTGATCATTATCACATTTCTGTTAGTGGGAGCTTGCTGTGTTCAAATTGGTTGCCGCATTTCCTACATTACAACAGTGACTACACTTCAAAAGTACCTCATTTGCTATAAAGCACTTTGGGACATCCTGAGGTTGTAACATTCATTATATAAATGCAAGTTCTTTTTTTTTATAAAACACTTTTTATAAAACACTTGTGATCCACCTGATAAATTCTACTAATTGGCTACCACATTTGCCTACATAACAACAGTAACTCAAAAGGGCAGACGGGACCTCAGTTTAATGTGTTATTCAAAAGACAGCACTTCCTCAATACTGCACTGGAGTGTCAGCCTAGATTTTGGAATCAAGTCTCTGGAGTGGGCCTTGAACCCACAACCTGTTGACTCAGCTGTGGTTATACTGATTCCCTAGCACCGTATTAGTCAGGAAGGCTTTGGCTGGCAAATAATTATCATGGGCACACAGTGCTCCTTTTCTGAAGGTTTTTCATGTATTCATTAGCATTGTCTCTATTTATGTCAGCAACCTCTTGCTGAAATAGTGACAGCTTTAATTTAGATTTTTATTAGTAAGCCTTACCCATCTGAATAAATAAGACTTGTTTACAGTGAACACAACAAAATGCTGTGAGCGGCGCTGTAAGGTTTAAGCAGAGATTTTGGAGAATTGTAATAATATTATAGCTCATTCTGTTACTAATTTTCACTTTGAAGTTGAAATTGAACCTTTATAGGCCGTTTGATTGCAAAATGTCACCTCTGCCCCATTTCTTACTGTATGACCTTGTCTAGCACAGTAATATTTACAGAAAGAAAAAAAATGTGTGCATTTGGCACCTCAGAAAGCTCGCATATGCCTTAATATGCATTTCATACAATTAATTATTTTGAAGGGCGGTGGCTGTCATTATAGCAGCATACACACCAGCCAGTTTGTGTACAGCAAGACCTCAAACAGCGATGAGGTGAATCTATTTTTGATATGTTGGTCAAGAAAAATCACTGCTCTTCTTCGAATAGTGCCATGGGATCTTTAATGGTACACGGGACATTGCTATTAACATCACAAGTCTTATATGTATGTGTATAATATATATAGATTGCCATGGCAGTTGTTTAGTTAGGCAGTTACTGCATTGAGTTTTTTTCTGATAGCATTAGAACTGTGCTAAATTTACACCCTATTACATTTCATCCCTCTACACACAAACACAACCAGCAATGAAGAATGTCAGCAATATAATGAAAGCACGAAATTGTTTATAGTAACAAAGACTAGCTGAATTATCCAAACCAACTGATTCAGCTGCTGTTTACCATTGGAAATCAAATTTAATTGTATGCACTCCTTCCCCCATCAGATGAATTTCAAAAACAGCTAACAAGATGCAGCCATATCACTTTCTGGCTGTTGCATGCTTGGCAGATTTGCGAGTAAGGGAGCAGAAATATTTAATCTATATTATACAGGCTTTTGGTACTCAACTCGGCATCATCTATTACTAGTTCCTGATTTATTTTATGAGTTATCTGGCTCTCTTCAACCATAGTGACGTCCTGCATCACAGCCTTGACCCTCATGAAAGGTCATCGACCTGAAACGTTAACTCTCTTTCTCACTTCACAGATGCTGCCTGACCTGCTGAGTATTTCCAGCATTTTCTGTTTATTTTTCAGATTTCCAACATCCGCAGTATTTTTTGCTTTTGTTCAACATTAATGAATTGGCTGTGAAGCACTTTGAGATGTCTTGTGGATGTGAAAAGTGCCATAAAAATGCATTTTTTTTCCTTTTCCTTTCTTGCAGTTGTGACAAGAGCAAGAGAAGTATAAAATTGGAGATCAATATTATTGTATGTATATTTTTTTGCCACTAGAGGCAAAAAAAGATGCTGTCAAAAAATACTTCACAGAGGTTAATTTATGTGATCCCAATGTCTTGTAGATTTCCTAATATTAGCAGCTGTCAAGGCTTTGCCTGTTGGTTAGATGTATCCTGGCAGTCTTCAGATGATTTCAGCATCTTCTAGAGTGAAACTGAAGCTGCAGTTCTTCAGTGCCGTATCACTTTTCTCAGACATATCCCCAAGTGCTTCATACATAATGAATCAGTGCAGTGATTGTTATGTAAGTGAAAGCAGAACTACTTTGCATATAGGCAAGCTTCAAGATCATCCAAGTTCCACATAGTGTTGAGACTTCCTTAGTGACCTGAAATATCAATAGTAGATGAGTACTCTGCTCCAATTATCAATAAAGATGTGTATAGTCTAGTCAAGAAAATGTGCCACCAGGCAGTCACCCAATGCTTGGTGAACAAATTTCCCACAAAGTCTCAAAAGAAGAATTTGGCTGTTTTCTGTTTTTGTTTGTTTTCATGGAATAATTCAATCATGCAGCAAAGAAGGAGGCTATTCAGCCAATCATGGCTATGGCGGCTCTTTGAAAGAGCTATCCAATTAGTCCCACTCCCCTGCTCTTTTGTCATAGCCCTACAAATATTCAAATATATATCCAATTCGCTTTTGAAAGTTCCTATTGAATCTGCTTCCACCTTTTTAGGCAGTGCATTCCAGGTCATCACAACTCGTCTGTGTAAAAAAAAGTCTCCTCATCTCCTCTCTGGTTCTTCTGTTAATTATCTTTACTTATTACTTCAAGAAAGTTAGGCCAGTTGTCATCCAACTTTAATAAACTCCAACATACCACCTTTATTCTGGTACTTCCTGAAACCTCTACGAGTTATCACGCCCTATATGCCACTTCATCAGTAGTTCTTATGGGTGGTTCACTAGCTTTTCACCTTTTTTCCAACTTTCTAAAAAAACCTGTTGCAGGCTATTAAACCTGTAACAGCCTCTTTGCACCAGTAGTTAGTCTGCACCACAGTTAATTTAACCTGTCCTCAACTCAAACTAGATACCAAAACAGGCAAAGCAACTGCAGCTCATTCTTTACTTGAGATCATTTAACAAACAGATCTGTAAAAGCAAATTTTACATGACTCATCTGACCATCAGCATCAAAACTATGGAAATAGAGATTGGTCATCATTACTACAATTACCACTCTTAGTCATCTCAAATGAAAAAACTATCGACTGTCTGGTACTCCACTCGCTGTTATGACCTGTTCCCTCCCTGACCTTTTGCCATATCACATCTGTTGGGTGCTTTAGTGAGACTGACTAGCGATTGATTTCCAGTTTCCAAAGTTACATGATAACAAGAGTATCTTTTGGCACAATCCCAAATTTCTGCCCACGGTCATCCTACCTCCATCTTAGTCAATCCATGACCTTACAGAGTTTCTGTCTGGTCTTTTGTATCTAACACTGCATGCTGATGGTGCTCCTTGAGCTATAATTGGAAGCTGTTATAGATCCTCAAAGCCTTTGGGTTCATTGTATATCTCCTATAAGGAAGCTGAAATAACTTCCTAAATTGTAGCTTTCTGAATAAACCAGTGAGCATACCAACATCCTGACTGGCAAATAATACCCTCCAGCAAACTAACACCAGTCATATTCATCTTGTTCTTTTTTCAAAAGTGAAGGAGCACTTTTTCTTGGATAATATCTGTCTTTGGCCATTGGACTTAAAAGATTTTAACCAGTATGTGTTTTGCTTTGAAATTTCAACATTTGCAAATATCTAACTTCAAAATCTGCATCAGTTCCTGCAAAATCTTTGCCTCCATAACTGATAGATACGACCAATGCCTTCCTATAGATCACAGCTTCACATCCTGCTAAATAATTAGGGTGCAGAACAGTTCCCTTGAACATATAGCAAGAGTGGCATATTCCTAGTGATGCCCTGATAGTCCATGGGCAGTTGCAGAGTTTCCGTTCCAGAACATGTTTTCAACTAATTTCAACCTACAAAGTCCAATCCAAGATTAGATTCACCACCCCGCCCCCATCCACCCCATGAAAGATTCTAATAATTTTCTCCCTAGGTAGGAAGACTACATGTTTTGATAGAATACTATTATAGGGTACATTTTGAAAGTCCTGTAAGGCTGAATTTACTTGTCTGTTATCGTTGATGTAGTTTGTGTACCCAATTAATATAGGTTAACTATAAAATCTGTTTTCGGGCCAAGACAAGGCACAGTCTAGTCTCTTACTGAGGATTGTATGCAAATAGCCAAAGTGTAATTATTCTAAAATTGCTCATTAAGTCAAGTTATAGAGCGTAGTACTGTAGCAAGTCTGTGTGAAAGTGTTAAGAGACAGCCTGAATCGAAGTTAAGATTACAAAAGAGACTCTTGTTGGCAATAAACTTTTTAGTGACCGCTCTTAAAAAGCACTTAACTAATAGTTTCATCATGTACTTGCTGAGTTCGTTTTGTATATAGCTTTCTTTCATATTTCTTAATTGGAATGCTGTGACCTTTTTGATATCATTGGTGCAATGTAAAATGGCTGCTGTCACTATGATTTACATTGTGAGTTTGAAGTGACAGTCAAAATCTGTGGCTGAGTTCTGAAAATAGTGTTTAGAAATCTTCTGAAGGAAAATAGATAGGCAAGCCTGACCATTTATGGATTCTGCTAGGGTTGCCAATCCTCCCGGATTGTCGGGGAGTCTCCTGGAATCAAAAACAAATCCCCTGGGCCTTGCTGTGAGCAACCCAGGACAGAATACAGAAGGTTTGCGCCATCGTGCGTTGCTTGCTTTGAATGACCTCTAACTTGCATTGTTTTCCCAACGTCCGGCAATTGGCTGAAAATGTTTTAAAATCACCAATATGACAGAAAAAACAAACTCTCCCCACCCTTTCCTTGAAGACGGCGATGTTTTCGTTGGTAGGTTTTGATTGGTTAGAATGGCTTGGCAACGGCAGTAAATTTATATTTTGATCGGCTATTTATTTCCTCCCTGTGAAAGGTGTATTTTCACAGTTGGACATGGGAGTGAGCAGATCCCAGTCCATCTACTGGTACTTCTGAACTGGGTTGTATATCTGAGCGTTGAGATGTTGGATCTATGAGAAGCAAAAGCTTGAGCTTTGAAGTTTTATTGGGCTCAATTTTCCCCAAAGCATTTTTTTGGCGTACTTGAAGATTTTTTGGAGCCTAAGTACGGCAAAAAAAATATTCTAAGTTTCCCCGTTGGATTTCTTCATTTTGACGTGGCGTAACCCAACCTTTAGTTTTGGGGGTGGAGTCTTGATCTGTGCCAAAAAGATCGGGCTGCCATGGTAACCAGGAACACAATGTGAGCTGAGGCTGCAAAGTGAAGCATACAGCTAGCTCCAAACACATTGCAGCAACTTACCTCCAACCCCGCCGGAAGGGCTTGCCGGTCTCTCTCTCTCTCTCGCTCTCTGCCCCCCCCTCCCCCCTCTCTCTCTCTCTTCTCCTCTCTCTTCTGGACAGCATTTGGGCGGGTTTGGAGGTAAGTTGCTGCTATGTGTTTTTCAATTCTTGTGTCTGGGCATCTCCTGCGTCAATTTCCTTAACTCTCTGGAAGGTTTTTCTGCAGAGGCCACATTCGCTGGCCTTAGCACAACTGGAGTAATACTCAGCTGGCCAAACTTCCCTAAATAGCCCGAATTGGGGTAGGTGGCTGGTTACGCCCCCTTTGCCTGAAAAGAAAATTGACCTAAAAGAATCGTAACTAACTGAGTTACACTGGTGCAAATTGATTGGGGAAACTGCTTTTTAAACTTAGGCCAAAAAGAGCAGCCTGCTTAAAAAAAACGGCGCAAATCACTGGGGAAAATTGAGCCTTCTGTATTTAAGAATTGCTTACAGAGGATTATAGACGCATGTGTGAATATAGAAACATGGAAACATAGAAAATAGGTGCAGGAGTAGGCCATTCGGCCCTTCGAGCCTGCACCACCATTCAATAAGATCATGGCTGATCATTCACCTCAGTACCCCTTTCCTGCTTTCTCTCCATACCCCTTGATCCCTTTAGCCATAAGGGCCATATCTAACTCCCTCTTGAATATACCCAATGAACTGGCATCAACAACTCTCTGCGGTAGGGAATTCCACAGGTTAACAACTCTCTGAGTGAAGAAGTTTCTCCTCAAATCAGTCCTAAGTGGCTTGCCCCTTATCCTTAGACTATGTCCCCTTTCTGGACTTTCCCAACATCAAGAACATTCTTCCTGCATCTAACCTGTCCAGTCCCGTCAGAATTTTACTTGTTTCTATGAGATCCTCTCTCATTCTTCTGAACTCCATTGAATACAGGCTGATCCAGCCTCTCCTCATATGTCAGTCCTGCCATCCCAGAAATCAGTCTGGTGAACCTTCACTGCACTTCCTCAATAGCAAGAATGTTCTTCCTCAGATTAGGAGACCAAAACTGAACACAATATTCCAGGTGAGGCCTCACCAAGACCCTGTGCAACTGCAGAAAGACCTCCCTGCTCCTATACTCAAACCCCCTAGCTCTGAAGGCCAACATATCATTTGCCTTCTTCACCGCCTGCTGTACCTGCATGCCAACTTTCAATGACTGATGTACCATGACACCCAGGTCTCATGCACCTCCCCTTTTCCTAATCTGCCGCCATTCAGATAATATTCTGCCTTCATGTTTTTGCCACCAAAGTGGATAACCTCACATTTATCCACATTATACTGCATCTGCCATACATTTGCCCACTCACCTAACCTGTCCAAGTCACCCTGCAGCCTCTTAGCATCCTCCTCACAGCTTACACTGCCACTCTGCAAACTTGGAGATATTACACTATAACATGAGCTGCTGACTTAATATTTGCTATAGCATTTCAGGTGAAGGTGCTGGTGTTTAAAGGGATGTTTTGTGGACACGGGACTTCTTGCTCCATTGGTTTGAACTTTTTCTCCTCCACAACTCAAGCTAAGGCCCTGTCAAGGGGTCAGTCTGAAGTCTCCTGTGCATTCCCTTTATGTTAGTCTGCATGCGTTCTGAACAGTTTGTGAGCCATGACAACAGTTGCAAAACCTGGAGCAGGAACAGTGTCCAATATAGTATGTCCACACCTGTCAAGTGAGCAGGATGAAATGGGCTGTAACAGATAGGCAGCTCAGTACAATATAATTTGCAAACTGAAGGCAAATGCCACACGATCAAACCTCCAGGAATTCGTCCAATCAGAGTTGGCAATGTGTGCTGCAGCTGAGAATACTGAGAGCAGATATGAGTACTGTTGGGAAGTCCCCAAAGTATAGGTCATCGAACCCAGAAAGGATCGAGTACCATTACAAGTACCAGTAATGGCACTTGGTAACATTAAAACAAATTCAGCCCTCCTTAACTCTGGCCCTCTGATCCACATCGGAGTGGCTGTGGGCTGCTCTGAATTTCCTGGACACTGTCAGCGCAGGTACTTCCCTTACAAACAGAGACTACCTGTCCCAATCACGCTAATGACCCATCTCCAAGATCTGTGACAGGGTCAGTGTGCCCCTGTGTTGGTGCATTGAAATCCCACTCTGCTATTGCATCATCTAACAGGTAGGGTGAACATTGATGGGCCTGATGGCCTTTTCCTCCCCTTCATTCTCTAGAAAACTGAGGGGTGACCTGAGGTCTTTAAGGTTTGAAAGTTTTGTTAAGGTCAGCATAGAGATGTCTCCACTTGTGGGAGAGACCAGAATCGATATAAGATAGTCACTAATATAGCCAACAGGGATTTGTGGAGCAACTTCTTTACCCGGAGAGTGGTGAGAATGTGGAACTCACTACCACAAGGAGTAATTGAGGTAAATAGCATAGATGCATTTAAGGGGAAGCTGGATAAACACATGAGGGAGAAAGAAATAGAAGGATGTGTTGATGGGTGCGAGCAGGCTCGTGTGGAGCATAAACACCAGCATGGATCTGTTGGGCCGAATGGCCTGCTTCTGTACTATAAATACTATGTACTAAGCTCGAATGTACATTTTATGTTCTTCATGATATTGTCTTTGGCAGATTTGATATGGGTCTTTTGTAGGGACCCCTCCTTCTGAATTGGACTACTTTGGCATGTTCCTACAGTGTGCAGTGATTGCAATGAAGAAGAAAGAGTGCATGCCTTGTAGGGTCACCTTCATTCTTTGAATGATACGCATCATCTACACATCACAATCATAGGGATGCACCTGACTTTAATGGAAATAAAAATCGGGAGAGATGTCAAACAAGCTACTGATTCACTATCACCCATTTTACACTATCGCACAGAATTACCCCAAAAAGTCAGTATTATTCCTGTGGAGTTGATCTGGAAATGCACTGTAACATTATTCTTGCTTCGTTCATTGTTGCCACACAGAATGGTGGAGTACATTCTTAAAAAATGCTTTCTAAATGTTTGAGATTAGATATTGAATCACTTTATCTGTAACTTGGTTAAATTGTTAGATACAAATGTCTTTAAGCTCATTTTGGCCTAGATTTGTGTCCTTTGCTAAATACTCTTGAATTGCTTCCTTGCTAATACATTCTAGGAACAGAAAAAAGGAAGGTCATTGGAGGAATGTAATGATGTTAAAAGCCCTATTTATGACTTGAGATGATATCATGTCAAAAGTAACGTCCAAAGATCCTAGTAGAACAAGAAATCTATTAATTTTATTTGCTAAATCTATAAATATTATTCCCTATTTCCTAAATTAATTTCGGAAACTTTTTTAAAACAACGGTGCTGAGCAAGCTACCTAAATGTGTTTTTGTATCTGCTCTTGGGATGTGAGTTGTCCTCGGGGCATTAAGAATAACCATGTAACGTGGCGGGACTAGAGTCATATGTAGGCTAGACTAGGTAGGCTGGCAGGTTCTGTTCCCTGACGGGCATTATCAAACCAGTTGAGTTTGTACAAGAGTCTGTGAGCTTTCATGGTCATTTTCTGGTGCTAGCCCACAAATGACTATATTTTACGTGAATTCAATTTTCAGCAGGCGACCTCTAGTGCTAGTCCACTCCCACAGCCACTTAGCTACTGTACCGCTGTGAGCTTTCTTGGCCTTAATGGGGGTGAGATTGCTTTCAGCAATATTTGTAATGAACGTATTACTGCTTTCATAGGGAATTCATTTCTGCCATAATTCAGTGCATACATTAAAGATTTCATATGAACACTGTAGCATGTTTGTACACAAATCGCTGAGGGCAATTTGACCCCTGATACTAGTCAACAACTTCTATATATTGTTTGCCATTTGTACTTTCATTCAGTATGGTGGAAAAGTCCATTGGAGCACCTGTGATTGATAAGTCATCGCTTTTCAATCTAAGTTAAGTTGCTGTGGGAAGCGCTGAGGAAAAATTTTCTCCAGGCAATTCATGCTCATTCTAGCAGTTGGCAACAGAGTGGTGTTTGCAAAAGGTTAGGAACAGGATCCTTGTCCCCCGTAACCCCGCCTCAGTTAGCAATGAGGAAGAATTATTGTAGGCCATTGCCACTTTGCACCTTAATTATAGATAATTAAAATTATTAATGGATTTTTACCAACCCTTTTTTCCACATAATCATTTCCACAATTTTGCATTTGTTTCATTTTTGCTCCAGTAACAGTTCCCAATTATTAGCTTCCGTTCCTTGTCTTCGGGTATTTTCACTGCCCACCTGCCAAATAGAGTCAGAAAAACACAAATTCTACTCCCCCGCCCCTTGCTCCATCCCAATAACTTTGTGTTTCATGTTGCTGTGAAAAGGTTAACATGAGAAAGCTTTGAGGTCAAGCAACTTCAAAAAATAAATAGACTGCTCCAGAATTACACTCTGAGCTTGACATGAACCCTTTCTCAAGACTACCACTGTAAGTATATTGGGATCTGGCAGGCTTGCTTCAGAAATTGCAAGGTTTTGACCTTGATAACTGCACGCGCCGTTACAACTGAGGCTTTTCTGACAGCCTTCATTTCCAGTAATGAAAAGGCAGTTTGAAAAGAGTGTCTGTTTGTTTGCAGGAATTACCGAGGAACCTCTGTGCCGTCAACTGAAATTTTAAACCCACCCATTACAGTACTTCGAAAGAGATGGCATCACGACACTGAGTTTACATAAATAGCGTTTTGGAATGTGGTTGATTTCCAGATGGGGTGAACGTATTGCACTAAAATATCGGCACCAACACTGACGATATAAGTGGACCATTGGCTATGTATGTCTTCTGTGTGCTTTTGACCAGGAGCTTTTTATTACACTTGGCCCATTAGTGCTTAAGTGATTATTTTATTGGTGACGGTAACTTTCTTTTCAACTTTGCTGTTGTTACTCAGAAACAAGTTGCAAATATATTGTTCAAATGAATATTTGTGACTTAATAATACCCCCGTAATTTAAAATGTGCAAGGAAGACCACAAAATAAATGCATAGCCCATAATTTCTAGTGTATCTGTTTGTTAAGCCAATTGCATTTCTAATGAAAACAGAGAACGATGGAAAAACTCAGCAGGTCAGGCAGCATCTGTGGAGAGAGAAACCGAGGGCTGGATTTTACCAACCTCAGCGGGTCCGTGGCAGGAGAATTATTTTCCCCTGATGGTACTTGTTAAGCCCGCCCATGCGCGTTTCCCAGCCAATTGAAGGAAGCAGGTCTGATGGCATCATTCGATGACGTGTCATCAGCCGGTTTCCTTGAAGAGACCATGCCCAAATTTAGACAGAAAATGATGAAAATACTCAGCAGATCAGAGTTAACGTTTCAGGTCGATGACCCTTCGTGATAACTAATTACGTACACACGCTTGTTCAGGCCCATCATGTAAGGTTTAGTGATCGTAGGACTGCTCCTGGGCACGGCCAAGGGTGCCATCAGCCGGTCCAGGCAGCGGGCGGTCGAGGGGGTCGTTCAGCCCGACTGCCTGCCTCTCTTCTGCGCCTACATCCGGGCCAGGGTGTCCCTGGAGATGGAGCACGCGGTGTCCACCTGTAGGCTCGCGGCCTTCCGCGAGAGGTGGGCACCGGAGGGACTGGAGTGCATCGTTACCCCCGGCAACCAAATTTTAATTTGATTTTGTAATTTTTAAAGTTTAATTTGTTTTAATTGCCGGTTTTAGTGTCCCCCTCCGCTTTTATAGGGGGCACTTGTAAAAATTATGATTTTAGTGCCCCAAAAAAACAAAAACAAAACAAAACTACAAAAAAATACAAAAAAAACCCACAAAAAAGGGCCTTGAAAAATGTTTGGAGTGTCCCCCCAGATCGGGGGGCACTTGATTTAATGTTTATTTTTGTCCCTAAAAGAGTTGTAAGGTTTAGTGATCATAGGACTGCTCCTGGGCACGGCCAAGGGTGCCATCAGCCGGTCCAGGCAGCGGGCGGTCGAGGGGGTCGTTCAACCTGACTGCCTGCCTCTCTTCTGCACCTACATCCGGGCCAGAGTGTCCTTGGAGATGGAGCACGCGATGTCCACCGGTATGCTCGCGGCCTTCCGCGAGAGGTGGGCACCGGAGGGACTGGAGTGCATCATTACCCCCGGCAACTAAATTTTAATTTGATTTTATATGTTTTAAAGTTTAATTTGTTTTAATCCCCCTCCCCTTTTATAGGCGTCACTTGTAAAATGTATGATTTTAAAGCCCCCCCCCAACAAACACAAAAAACCCCACAAAAAAAACACAAAAAAAAACAAACAAAAATTTTTTTTTTAAAGAAAAGAGCAGTTGAAAAGTGTCTGGAGTGTTCCCCAGATCGGGGGGGCACTTGAACTAATGTTTATTTTTGTCTCCTAAAAGAGTTGTAAGGTTTAGTGAAACCAATATGCAATGCACCACACAGTTCATCAATTCAGCACAAGTACCTATTTCAACATTCAGCTTATCGGCTTCACTAAACGGTGCTGTTTTAGTCCCAGAAATAATATTGGTTTTGTCTCAAGGGGGCGATTTTAGCCCTACTCGTTTACATAAGAACATAAGAAATAGGAGCAGGAGAAGGCCATACGGCCCTCGAGCCTGCTCTGCCATTTAATACGATCATGGCTGATCTGATCATGGACTCAGTTCCACTTCCCTGCCGGCTCCCCATAACCCCTTATTCCCTTATTGTTTAAGAAACTGTCTATTTCTGTCTTAAATTTATTCAATGTCCCAACTTCCACAGCTCTCTGAGGCAGCGAATTCCACAGATCCACAACCCTCTGAGAAAATAAATTTCTCCTCATCTCAGTTTTAAATGGGTGGCCCCTTATTCTAAGATCATGCCCTCCAGTTCTAGTCTCTCCTATCAGTGGAAACATCCTCTCTGCATCCACCTTGTCAAGCCCCTTCATAATCTTATACGTTTCGATAAGATCACCTCTCATTCTTCTGAATTCCAATGAGTAGAGGCCCAACCTAATCAACCTTTCCTCAAAAGTCAACCTCCTCATCTCTGGAATCAACCTTGTGAACCTTCTCTGAACTGTCTCCAAAGCAAGTATATCCTTTCGTAAATATGGAAACCAAAACTGTACGCAGTATTCCAGGTATGGCCTCACCAATATCCTTTTTTATACTCCATCCCCTTTGCACTAAAGGCCAAGATTCCATTGGCCTTCCTGATCACTTGCTGTACCTGCATACTAACCTTTTGTGTTTCATGCACAAGTACCCCCAGGTCCCGCTGTACTGCAGCACTTTGCAATCTTTCTCCATTTAAATAATAACTTGCTCTTTGTTTTTTTCTGTCAAAATGCATGACCTCACACTTTCCAACATTATACTCCATCTGCCAAATTTTTGCCCACTCACTTAGCCTGTCCTTTTGCAGATTTTGTGTGTCCTCCTCACACATTGCTTTCCTTCCCATCTTTATATCACCGGCAAACTTGGCTACGTTACACTCAGTCCCTTCCTCCAAGTTGTTAATATAGATTGTAAATAGTTGGGGTCCCAGCGTTGATCCCTGCGGCACTCCACTGGTTACTGATTGCCAACCCAAGAAAGAACCATTTATCCCGACGCTCTGTTTTCTGTTCGTTAGCCAATCCTCTATCCATGCTAATATATTACCCCCAACTCCATGAACTTTTATCTTGTGCAGTAACCTTTTATGTGGCACCTTATCGAATGCCTTCTGGAAGTTCAAATACACCACATCCACTGGTTCCCCTTTATCCACCCTGTTCGTTACATCCTCAAAGAATTCAAGCAAATTTGTCAAACATGACTTCCCCTTCATAAATCCATGCTGACTCTGACCGAATTTTGCTTTTTCAAATGTCCTACTACTGCTTCTTTGATAATAGACTCCAACATCTTCCCAACCACAGATGGGCAGGAGGGCAGTTAAAATCGCCCTGGCTCTTGCTTGTCCAAAAGCCTGAAGGTAGAAAAAAGATAAAATGAAATTTATCTATAAATCATTTACAGATTTCGTTCTCTTAATTACTCTCACATACATGTGCAGCCTCTGTGTTTAAAAATAGAAGCACAACATAAATCTTACGTGCATAAAGCTTCTGAAAATTGTTATCTAGCTTTTCTTCATATATCTGGTCTGAAATTCCAACTGAGTCATGTGGCCTACACCTGCTCCTATTTCTTATGATCTTAGCCGGTGTGAGTACAAAACAATAATTCTATCTTGTATTTGCACCAACTTTTTTCACGACAATTATTGATTAGAGGAATTTTACACTCCCACCCCCCCCACAATTATGATGTTTATACCATGTAAAGATCACTTGTGAAGCATTGGCGGGTGTTAATAAAAATATTCATACAATAAAAATCTGGTGTGTAGTTACCACAAGTCAAGAAAATGTGAAGGTTAGTAGCATCTTCACAGCAGCAAATTAATCATTGGTTGTGACCCTGTCATGACTGCGACCGCAGGGATAATTTTAACTGGTTAATTTGGGTCTCATTTTGATTGGTGGCAGGGTGGTTGCTAAGGAAATATTTGCTTAGTATGGGATTTGCTGCAGTGTGTGATTGAAACAACTATAGTTGTTAAAGAGTAAATACTGAGCACCCTTTTATAGCCTATATAGAGAGAAAATGTTGCCAACATGTACTGTTTCATTGATGATTTATTGACTTTGCAATAGTGTGTTAATACACTACATTCACTGGGATAGTGCAAACTCCATAAATATTTAATTAAATTTAGCGTGTTGGTAATGCCATAATCCTGTAATAGTGCTATCGAACAAGTCTAACAATCCAGGCTATTGTACTGAAACATAGAAACATAGAAAATAGGTACAGGAGTAGGCCATTCGGCCCTTCGAGCCTGCACCACCATTCAATAAGATCATGGCTGATCATTCACCTCAGTACCCCTTTCCTGCTTTCTCTCCATACCCCTCGATCCCTTTAGCTGTAAGGGCCATATCTAACTCCCTCTTGAATATATCCAATGAACTGGCATCAACAACTCTCTGCTGTCGAGAATTCCACAGGTTAACAACTCCCTGAGTGAAGAAGTTTCTCCTCATCTTGGTCCTAAATGGCTTATCCCTTATCCTTAGACTGTGACCCCTGGTTCTGGACTTCCCCAACATCGGGAGCATTCTTTCTGCAACTAACCTGTCCAGTCCCGTCAGAATTTTATATGTTTCTATGAGATCCCCTCTATTCTTCTAAACTTCAGTGAATACAGGCCCAGTTGATCCAGTCTCTCCTCATATGTCAGTCCTGCCATCCCGGGAATCAGTCTGGTGAACCTTCGCTGCACTCCCTCAATAGCAAGAACATCCTTCCTCCTGATCTCCTAAATCAAAACTGCACAAAATATTCCAAGTGAGACCTCACCAAGGCCCTATTCAATTGCAGTAAGATCCCCCATTTCATATACTCAAATCCCCTAGCTATGAAGGTCGACATGCCATTTGCCTTCTTCAC
The DNA here is from genome assembly GCF_044704955.1 of Pristiophorus japonicus. NCBI lineage: Eukaryota > Metazoa > Chordata > Chondrichthyes > Pristiophoridae > Pristiophorus > Pristiophorus japonicus. Next base: position 267,251,347 of record NC_091981.1, on the reverse strand, counting down.
TGCCTGCTATACCTGCATGCCAATTTTCAATGACTGATGTACCATGACACCCAGGTCTCGTTGCATCTCCCCTTTTCCTAATCTGCCGCCATTGAGATAATATTCTGCCTTCGTGTTTTTGCCACCAAAGTGGATAATCTCACATTTATCCACAAGGAGAATGTCCACCTTATCCCTATTTCATTGTTTTGCAAACGTTAATGAAAATCCAATTAATCATGTGCCAAGGCAATCTTTCAACATGTATTGTATATATATTTGTATTCTAGACCGCATCTAAAACTGTGCTTAGTTTTGGTCCCCCCTATTGTGTATGGAGAAAGGGTCAGACTGAACACTGTGAGCTCAAAGTAAAGTGTGACCTTAGTCTTTTATTGCAGATCTCCAGAGTGCCTCTCCAACCTGTGAAGCCTCCTTAAATACCTTTGCTTCCAAGGGATTATGGGACTCCAAGGGATGAGCCCTCTGGTGGCTGTACAGAGTAAATACAAATCCACATATATAACACCCCCCATGGTAGGTGATATAGTGGCCTTGGATAAGGTGCAGAGGAGAGCGACAAGAATTGATTCCTAGCTTAAAGAACTTCAGCTACTCCGATGGGCTCAAGGACCTTGGCCTATTTACTTTACATCAGCATAAACCTAGAGGTGACCTGATGGAGGTCTATAATATAATGAAAGGGCTGGATGGTGTGCCCATTGACATATTATTCCTGTTTAACAGATTGAGGAGGACTAGGAGACATGAATTTAAACTATATTAAGAGTAGGAATAGACTGTTAGGCAGAGAATTGTGAGGTGGTGTGCTAGGTGCTGACTCTCTGCAGGGAGCTGGACCGGTTTCTGACAGGGGCACAGATTGTATTATATGTCTTTATAGGTAATCCATGTGATCTCCTGGACTGGTTTTAATCACCTGAGGGGGTTGGCGAGGAATTTTATAAAATATTTTTTCCCTTATTGGTCCTGGGGTTTTTCTGTTTTTTTGCCTGTCCCAGGAGATTACATGGCTGCGAGGGTGGAGTGGGGGGAGGGGTGGAGACGAAGTCGGGGGAGGGAAGGAGTGTTTAGCTGGACTCCAGGGGATGAGCCCTCTGGTGGCTGTACAGAGTAAATACAAGTCCACATATATAACACCCCCCATGGTAGGTGATATAGTGGCCTTGGATAAGGTGCAGAGGAGAGCGACAAGAATTGATTCCTAGCTTAAAGAACTTCAGCTACTCCGATGGGCTCAAGGACCTTAGTCCAGCTATTGTGGTGTGGAGCAGGCTTGATGGACCAGCTGGTCTTTTCCTGCCCATCATTGTTGAATGTTTGTATGTGAAGGATTAGCTTTCATTATAGTGATTTCTTTGTCTTAAATGCTATGGAAGAAAGATAAATTCGGCATGTTAGCGACCACAGTTAGCATCTGGCTGGGGTGCTAACGGGGCGCTCAGGCAGTAGCGCCGAGGCAGGGCGAATCCCATGCCGCACAGCAAATTCGCCGGTTCTGTAACACCGGCATTAATAGTTAGTGCCTCGACACCTTTCACCAGGCAGACTGTGACATCGGTGAGCATGGGCGCCTGATCTGTAAACTTCAGCATCTCCCCCCACCTTACCATCTCACACCGACAGCGCCAGGGAGCGGAGGGGTGAACCAGCCGGCTGGCGGGGCGCTACTTAAAGAGATACACCCCAGTTGTCAAGGAACTTCCATTCCAAAGGTCTGTTATGAGTGGCAGAGAGCGCAGGATGTATTTGCACCCAAAATGAAATCTGCTTATTCCCGGAGTGTTGCGGGCCATCAAAGGACTTTGCATTTCATCCCACAGAATATCGCCGTCCTGCACTCTCCGAATCATTGGGGGCCGGTGTGCAGACTCCAGTGACCCTCCCCTTTAATGGCTGGAAGGCACCGTCGCCAATGCTCACTCCCGATTACACAACATCTCATATTCATTATCGCTTGGAGCCTAATGCCACTCACCTATGCCATTAGTGCCTGATTTAGCGCTCCCATGCATTCTTTGAGTGCTGAGACTGAATTTAACGGGCAGCGAGATTGATTAGCGCCTGGCTAGCGTCCCAACTGGATACTGAATTTCTAGCTCCTTCAAAGGGTCTAATGGGCAGAATACCTTTTATTGAGCTCCTTCCCATTTTATAACTAAAAAAGATAAAATTGAGTTTTTCTATTAAAAAATTACTGGTTTCTTTCTCTTAGTCTCACGCTGATGAAGGCTTGGAAATACATATCAATAGTAAAATGTAATCATTTTATTCTGAAATATATTAGTTCTTGATTTATGTTTATTTAAAACTGTATTTTGGACATCAGAAATTTCAGTTATTGAAAATAAATGTCAGGCAAAAAGTAAGATAATTTTTAGTGGTTCACTTCCTTTTATAATTTTTTATTGCTAGCTTTTCCTAGATATTCAGCTTTGGTTGTTTCCATAAGTTCCTAGTTCTTTCTCATTGGCAGTTTTCCATCTATTTTCCTTTATTTTGATTTATACATTTCCAATCTCCTAGTTCTGATTTAGTGCTGTTTTACTGGGAACCAATCAACAGTATGACAGCAAAAGTGCGTTGCAAAAAGTATGACAATAGGAAGTGTGTACTAGACACTAGGGGGCCGAAATTGCCCCTTTTTTGTGCCCCATTAGTGCCGCCGGTAGACGCTAATGGGCCGCAATTGCCTTTTTGGGGCAATTGAGATGTTCGGGGCGACTTGGAGTTTGTGCAGCGCCCTGCGATTTGCGTCCCAGGCTGGCACACACCTGGCAATGATGTCATTGCTGTGTGCGCCGCCCCCTCACTGCCCCGCACTGACCCCTTTGTGACACGCAGGGGAAATTATCCCGTGGGATGCAAGGCCAGCACCAGCCGATGTCCACGCCTGCCCTGCGGGGGATTGCCATCGGCCCGGGGTGCCCCTTTAAGTGGAGGCCCTGCGCGCCCTGGGCCACCATTTATTTTTTGTCATTCAACTTTTCCGTTGGCCCGACAATGGCGGCCCTCGTCTCGACTGGGCAGGCATCATGCAGCCTGGCACTCCTCTTTGCATGCCGGGCCACTGGCTGGGTCAAGATTGTCCCTGGTGGCCCAGTGGTGGCCACCAAAGGGTCATACAGAGTCCACAGCGACTCTCCCCTTTAAATGAAGGGGAGGGGTGTTGTGGTGCTTTAGCGCAGCGCTAACCTCAGGAGCCCCCCTCCAACGAGGTGCAGCGCCTGAGACAGGCCGTGGGGCAATTTCGGCCCCATGATTTTTAATGTTTATTATTCCTTTTTGACTACAACAACAACTTGCATTTATATAGTGTCATTAACGTAAGGTTGTAGGGCTGGAGGAAGTTACAGAGACAGGGAGGGACGAGGCCATGGAGGGATTTGAAAACAAGGATGAGAATTATAAAATCGAGGCATTGCTGGCAATATTCCCTCTCATTTTTGGGCCCCTTTAAGGGTCCATTCAAAATTCCGCATATGCGCGGTTATTCTATTTCAAAGTGGGCTCACGGCGGTGCAGGCTCTGTAGGGAACATTGATTGCTGGACTGTGAACCAGTATAGATCACCGAGCACAGGGGTGATTGGTGAATGGGACTTGGTGTGTGTTAGTGTGTGGGCAGCAGAGTTTTGGATGAACTCAAGTTTATTGAGGGTGCAAGGTGAGAGGCTGGCCAGGATAGTATTTGAATAGTCGATTCTAGAGGTAACAAAGGCATGGATGAATGGATGAAGGTTTCAACAGTGGATGAACAGAGGCAGGAGGTTTAGACGAACGATGTTACGGAGCTGGAAGTAGGTGCTCTTGGTGATGGGGAGGATATGGGGCTGGAGGCTCAGCTCAGCTCAGGGTCAAAATAGGATGCCAAGATTGTGAACATAGAATCATAGAACAGTACTGCACAGCAGGAGGCATTTTGCCCATCATTCGAAGAGCAATGCAGTTAGTCCCACTCCCCCGTTCTTTCCTCATATTCCTGCAAATTTTTCTCCTTCAAGTATTTATCCATTTCCCTTTTGAAAGCTACTATTGAATCTGTTTCCACCACCCAATTGGGCAGTGCATTCCTAATCCCAACCACTGATTGCTTAAAAAAGATGTTCCTTATGTCACCTCTGGCTCTTTTGCAAATCACCTTAATCCTGTGCCCTCTGGTTATCAACCCTTCAGCCATTCAAAGCAGTTTTTCTTTTTTACTCTATCTGAACCCTTTATGATTTTAAACACCTCCTCTGCTCTATCGAGAACAACCCCAGCTTCTCCAGTTTGTCCATGTAACAGTAATTCCCTCACCCCTGGAATCATTCCAGTAAATCTCTTCGGTACCCTCTCCAAAGCCTTCAACGTCCTTCCTAACTGTCTGGTTCAGCCTCAGACCAGCCCAGAGCATTGAAGGAAGATGGTGTGGTCAACCATGTCAAAGGCTGCAGACAGGTTGAGAAAGATGCAGACTAATAAAATATCTCTATTTGTCCCAGTCCCTATGCACAAATAGCTGTCAACCCTCACTGCCTGGGCTCGCCCATGGGCAGTGCAACTTGTGTGACTATCGATGGCCCCTTTCATCTGCGGAATAGTATCCAAACGGAAGCAAGTGCATTGACGAGCGGAAAGAGGGAAGGAGGAAAAATTAGAAAATGCATCAACCATCGAAAATCTGTAAAATTCACAACAAGCAGTTCGATGTGATAAATCAGCTTTTGTAAGATGTACAGTTTCTAGATGTAAACAGGGCCAGTGAATAAATGGAATGAATTATAACAAAGCTCATCAAGAGTAATTAAATTCCAATTTTTAGGTTCCATTATACTGGAAATCCTAAATGTATGTATGTGGTGTTCGCCCGTGTTTCATTTGAAACTTGATTGGAATAGCTCCAAAAAAATTGTGTGTGTCTATAATGGTCTCCCTCACCTTTCAGAAAATGCAAAATTGCCTTTATAATCTCTGTGTGCTCTATATTTTAATTTAAATGTCATATGACGTAAGATAAGTCGCTGTATTGTTTTGCTAAGAATACAAGTACTATTTTAATAGACAACAGAATTAATACTTGCCTTGAATTTCCACAGCAGTATGAAATTGTATCTCATTAGCATGCTGTCTTTAATGTTAAAGCAGCTTCTATGAGGTTAATTAGTAGTACATTGCTATGCAAAGGTTGTGTGGGATTGTATTCATAATGTAGTCAATCCTACTTAATTGTATATCTGACAATTTCAGATCTTATTTGCATATATTTTCAATGCACCAGAGCAACATCTAGTCATTATTATGTGTAATATTCTTCCAATACATCAGTATACAATGTGCTTGAAACACTTACAAAATAGCTCTCAAGATTTATTGGGACCAAAGATCAGCCTGATGATTTTTCTAAAATAAGCATCACTTTCCCTAAAGTGTAAGGGTTAGAATTTAATTATTGGTTTTCAATATGGATAGCTCGTTTTAAAAGCTTTGCTATCTTCTTATTGCATTGATAGATAGGATACATAGCTCATCGGAACAAGTTATCAGCCCATTAGATTTGACAAAGTCTGTGCTCACCCACCCCTGACTCTATGGTCACCCACCCTTGACACTGTGCTCACCCACCTCAAATCCTGTCATCACCCATCCCTGACCTTGTGCTCACCCACCCCTCACCCTGTCCTCAACTAGCCCTGACTCTGTCCCCACCCACCCCTCACCCTACCCCACCTACCCCTCACCCTGTGTTCACCCACCCCTCACCCTGTCCCCAACTAGCCTTGACTCTGTCCCCACTCACCCCTCACCCTGTGCTCACCCACCCCAAATCCTGTCATCACCCTCCCCTCACCCACTCCTCACCCTTTGCTCACCCATTCCTTGACTATGTCCTCATCCACTTCTCACCCTTTTCCCACCCACCCCCACAACAAGCACTCCTAACATGGATTGTTGGATGGTGATCAGGAACAGGATATTTCTTCCTCCTCGCTAAGATTGGTGGATTTTGGGAGATAGATGAGTTAAGATACAGATCAACCATGATCTAATTGAATCTAACGGAACAGGCTCAAGAGGCTGAATGGCCTCCTCCTGTTCCTTTGTTCATAAACTGAGGCCAATTGCAGCTTGCTGTTTGCCATGCTGGTTAACTCAGTTAACTCAGAACAAGGGTTGAACCTTCCTGATTTGTATGGCTCACCTACTTGTTGGACATATTGGGGGTGCTTAAAGATGATTCTTAATAATGTGATTGTCCTGCTGGTTCAGTTTCTCAGTACAGTTACTTCTGTTAATAAAGTAAAATCGGGGAAAAAAACAAAACTATGCATAATAATATTTCTATCATGTCATTGAGGCTGAAAGTTTTTACATCAGTATCGCTTTAAAAACATTTTTTTCTGGGTGCCGGAGTAGTGAGGATATGACTTTTGCTTTGTAAATTATTTTATCCCATAATCAAGTCTGTCTTCCTGTGCTGTGCATCTTCTCCAGGCAACCTGTTCCCAGGATTCACGTGAGTGTCACGTGATAATTGGCTAGCAGGAAATGCACAAGAAGGGTATAGACTCTGTCCGTAAAAACATAACTGAGGTCAGGAGCTCCAGTTTGGCAGATCAAAGGCATGTTCCCAGCAACAACTTGTATTTATATTGTGCCTTTAACATAGTAAAATGTACTAAGGCGCATCACAGGAGCATTATCAAGCAGAATTTGACACTTAAGGAGATATAAGGACAGATGAGCAAATGCTTGGTCACAGAGGTAGGTTTTAAGGAGCATCTTAAAGGAGAGAAGAGAGGCAGAGAGGTTTCGGGAGGGAATTCCAGAGCTTAGGGCCTAGGTAGCTAAAGGCACAGCCGTCAATGGTGAGTGATTAAAATTGGAGTTACGCAAGAGGCCAGAATTAGAGGAGTGCAGAGATTTCGGAGATTGTAGATTTGGAATACGTTACATAGATAGGGAGAGGCAAGGCCATGGAGGGATTTGAACACAAGGATGATCATTTTAAAATTGAGGCATTGCCGGACTAGAAGCCAATGTAGGGTGCCCAGCATTGATACTCCTGTGCATCATAATGCCTTTAAACAATAAGATGAATTGCAATGCTTCTTTTCTCGTGCTTTTTCTGTTTTGTATTGGAGGAAGCATATTTGAGTGCTTGTGAATACTGGCTACATTCACTAATATGAGAATAGATGAACTAAGCACACACTGCGTACTGTCAGCATGCATTGCTTCTGCCGTTGACAGCACACTATAGTTGCATTGATACTATGCTAGATCAGTGCCAGCACTGTTGGTTCCCGGCACATGGGTCTCGCAGCCAGCTGCAACCTGGAACGTAAGCCTGCCGGGATTAAGATGATAGCTGGGAAAGACAACCTTTTTTTATATAACTGGTTGTGTGTGCATTGGAAAACACTCAAATTCTGTCAATTTATTTTGGTAATTCAGAGGTCATTGTTGTGTTTATTGTTTAACGTGACAGCAAAGAATTTACTCCTGGCACAGCCAAGGTTTGACTAATAATGGACGGCTATGCCTAAAATAGTAAGTGTGGATTGGTGCGTCAAAAGATATGTGACAGAGGAGAATTAATGTTTCTGCCAGTTCTCAAGCCTAATCTAACGTCTTGTGTTAAACCTGTGTCTCTCTTATCCTTACCTTCTGAACAGTACTGATACATCCCAATTTCACAATTGTTAAAACAATTCCATTTCTTTAATCAAAGTAAGTATTACTATGCTCTTCCTACACAATCCATTTCACGCATAGTGATGTCAATTTTCTGCCCACTACAGAATGGTGCTCAAAGGGAGAGTTGCCAGCAATCTGTAACTGTTGAATGGCGTTTGTCAGTGGGTGGTAATGCAGATGCCCTGTCGTAAAAAACACTTGGAACATAGGAATTGCTAGACAAAAAAAGACCAGGGTCTATCTAGTTAGCAATTAGGAAAGCAAATGGTAAGTTGGCCTTTATTACAAAGGGATTGGAGGACAAGAGTAAAGAAGTCTTACTACAATTGTATAGGGCTTTTGTGAGACCACACATGGAGTACTGTGTAGTTTTGGTCTCCTTACCTAAGGAAGGATGTACTTGCCTTCGAGGGAGTGCAACAAAGGTTCAGTAGAATGATTCCTGGGATGAGAGGATTGCCCAAGAGGAGAGATTGAATAGGCTAGGCCTATATCCCTAGAGTTTAGAAAAATTAGATGTGATCTCATTGAAACACATACAATTTTTAAAGGGCTTTGCAGGCTAGATTCTGGGAGGATGTTGAAAGCTTTGGAAACGGTAAGTCCAAAATCACCTGTTCCTCCCAAGAATGCTACACTTACCACGTCATGTCGCAAATTCCTCATAGGCTAGATCCCAAAATATTATCTTCTGAAAGCAATTGATCTAATTTGCACTTGAATGAATCAATACTTTCTGCTTGTCCTCTAGGAGCCTGTTCCATAGAGTTACCACTCGTTCATTGAAATAATGCATTCTCCAGTTCTACTGTTCTGGACAAGCTGAAACAGCTTGTCATGGTTTACATTATCTAGTCCTTATAAATACCTAAAAACAGCAATTTATTGTCAATCAAGACCCCATTTAATCCTTCCTGGATTTTTTGTCCCAATGTGAAGTACTTTGCATTTCTCTACATTGACTTTCTGCCCAAATCCCAAGTATATTCCAATCCTCCTGTAGCTTACCCTATTCAGCTTTGGTGTGTACTGCTTTCATTAGCTTTGTATCATCTGCAAATGTATCCATTGTGCTTGCAACTTTCAGCTTCAGATCATTTAAGATCCATGTATTGAAGTGGAGCTTTGGTGGATCTCAAGTGGCAACGACTACTGTATCCGAAAAATACAAATAGTAATATCTTAAAGTAGTACGTGCTTCTGTGTTAAATATGTATTAATTTTTTTCTATACTAGCTTTGTTAACCATGGCTACAGCATAATTAATAAAATGATACCATGTGCAGGATCAAATGGTGATGTAAATGAATCTATTACACTCAAGTCTAAAAATTACCAAGTACAATCTGAGCATAAGAATTCTTGACACACTTGTATGACATTATTTGTTCACTATTTAAACAAAGAATGAATAATTGAATAATTGACAAATTAATGCCATACTATGAGTTCATTCATTGATATTCTGGGTTCTAGTTCTTACAAACTGCCCATAAATGCAGCTCAAATGTAAAGAAAGATTTGCATTTACATAGCGTCTTTCATGACATCAGGATGTACCAAAGCACTTTACAGCCAAAGAGATACTTTGAAGTGTAGTCATTGTTACAATGTAGGAAATGCAGCCATTCAATTTGCACACAGCAAGGTCCCATAAACAGCAATGAGATAGTGATGTTGGTTGAGGGATAAATATTGGTCAGAACACTAGGGGAACTCCCCTACTCTTCTTCAAATAGTGCCGTGGGACCTTTTAGGTCCACCTGAGAGGGCAGTTTAGGTTTAATTTCTCCTCTGAAAGACGGCTCCTCAAACAGTGCGGCACTCTCTCAGTACTGTACTGAAGTGTCAGCCCAAATTAAGTGCTCAAATCCTGGCTTGAGACTTGAACACACAACCTTCGGATTCAGAGGTGAGAGTAATGGGGAAGTGACGCACGACTCACAGCTTTAGAGTGTGCTTGGTGATTCTGCACTGACGAAATGGCCTGGAATGCAGTCTGAATATAATTTGCACTGAACACTGCCTTTCTGTTTCAGGAGTTGAAGATGAACATGCCTTAGCAACAGAGCTTAGACAGCGAGGACAACAGGCCTTACCGGGTCATTCGTCTTACACACGCTCGTCACGGCAGCATTCCACGTCCTACCCAAAACACGATTACCAGTATCATGTTGAAGAGGAAGAGGAAGCTGGATCGCCAACAATGGTCTACAGTGTCCCTGAGGAAGGAGCCACTTCCAACTTTGCAGGTGTGAATGCAAGTCAAGAGATGGGAAGGAAAAATACTGAGCAATTAGGCACTGATCAAAATAAGAAAAGCAATTCCCCAGATAAGGGCTGCCACTGTTGTTGAGCTGTGCTAGCCCTGACCTTGGAGAGGTTAGCTCTGGCCTTCTGCAGTTTGTATGCTAATACTGCCTATTATTAAAGAAAGCCATCATTTTTAGGGGTAGTGCTAATTCAAGCTAAAAAAAACGTTATTTCTTAATTAACAAGCAGTAACTTCCCAAAATTCATAAATCAATGTTCTATTGCCATATATAATTAAATGTTGTGTGGTGAGTGTCAGTACAGGAAGCAATACCCAACAGGGCCTTGGAAAATCTCTGGGCTTTTGGGGGTGTGGGACTAAGCACAACTGCTCTTTCAAAGAGCCAACCAGCTTTAGAGTGTGCTTGGTGATTGCAACTGTTTATAAAAACATTTCCATTCACTAATCAAATCAACAACTAGCAACCAGCAGAAAATCAATCAAATTCCTTAAGAATATTATCCCCTAAAATTGCCATTTAATTGTGCTCGTTCTCTTCTGGCTCCTCTGCCGTATTCCTTATCAGTGATCTAGCTGTTCCCATTCTAAAATCACCTCCTTGTTGGGAAGTTGGAACAGAAGGCCAGCCTTCAGGTAAAACTATCATTTGCGACATTCCTGTAAGGAATCAATGAAAAAGTGGACTGTGACAAAGGGATTTCTAAATAGTGGGATGTATTAGGCACTGAAATTGTGACCTTTAGAAATCCCTCAACCAGGCAAATCTGTTGCACAGCCAAACTGAGAAAGGTGAGATAAAGCCGTGAATTTTTACAAGTCCATTATTGCACTGGATTCAAACCAGTCGCATGTCTGCAGCTAATTGGGATGCTATTAGCGTCAACTACGTGAATAGTAGAACAGAGCAGTAAGGGCATCATTAGTAATAGATGTACTGAGACTGAGAACACACAAATGAATTGTGGAAACCAGAACTTGCTGACCATTAAAAATCATCAAATAAAAACAGAATGCCATGGAGCCACCAGAGAGTCCTTGTCGATGACAGCAATGATGGCACAAGCATGAAGTTTGTCCCCAAGCAAACAAGCCACCTTCAGATGCAACAGTCCATGCCACCGTTTGAATCTAGCAAAGGGGATTTGCACAAAATCTGTTGTAGGAACATCATGTGCAATGTCAGAGCGTGTGCGTGTGTGTGTGTTGTGTGCACACAGTCCAGAATAGCACCTATCGGCATCTATTCCTTAAATATTGCAGTAATAGCTGTACAGCTCCCTATAATGACATTGAGAATGGATGGATAATAGTACTGCCTTATTGCCACAGGTCACTTTATGCACCAATAGTGAATTACTATTTCTAAACTTAAAACATTCAAAATAATTTAAATTAGGGATTAGAGATGATTTTTGCAGATTTCAGAAATGCCCTGTTAGTACTCCTAATTGGCATACTCAGGACAATGACCGATGATTGTACTGGATTATAGTAAGTTGGTGGTACAGTCTGTTCAGTAGAGGGTTTGGACATTACTCTATAACCCTTTTTTTAGGATTTCGATGGTCACAATTGAAGCTACTTTTATACTGCCACTGAGAGATCTGTGTCCATTAGCTGACTCTGGGCATTTACACCGCTAAATCTGTCTCCCGTCATTCCAATGGCAGACGTGTAAACCAACGGAAAATACTCAATATCCAATTATTGTCTCATTTGAAATGTATTGTAAAAATTACAAGACACTGAGAAAGGCTCTTAAATAAGATTTACTTAAAAAGAGAATAGTCTATGTTATCATTGGTTTAATCAATTTCCAGATTGCTATGGGTTTTCATAAAAGCTATAAAGGGTATCCAAGTCTATAGTCCTGTATATACTCATGTAGTTTACGCAAGACAACCCCCCTAGATTTTTTTTTTAATGACTCGTGTATAACATTGGTCACCATGGATCTTCAGAAAGCAGGAAACTTTGTTTAGCGTGCAGTGACTGTTTCATACACTGTCATCCCCACGCACAGACAAGGAGGAAATGGTACCTGAGATGGGTGAATGGGAAGCTGAAAGCCCGAGAGGGGTAAATGGAAGCATAAAATAGGAGAGTGGGAGGCTGAGAATCAGAAAGACACAAGTGATGCCAGAAAGTCTAGCGTAGATCAGGTCAGGAGCAGATAAGAACATAAGAAATAAGAGCAGGAGTAGGCCATACGGTCCCTTGAGCCTGCTCTGCCATTTAATACGATCATGACTGATCCGATCATGGACTCAGGTGCACTTCCCTGCCTGCTCCCCATAACCCCTTATTCCCTTAGCGGTTAAGAAACTGTCTATCTCTGTGTTAAATTTATTTAATGTCCCAGCTTCTACAGCTCTCTGAGGCAGCGAATTCCACAGATTTACAACCCTCTGAGAGAAGAAATTCCTTCTCATCAGTTTTAAATGGGCGGCCCCTTCGTCTAAAATCGTGCCCTCTAGTTCGCGTCTCCCCTATCAGTGGAAATATCCTCTCTGCATCCACCCTGTCAAGCCCCTTCACAATCTTATACGTTTCGATAAGATCACCTCTCATTCTTCTGAATTCCAATGAGTAGAGGCCCAACCTACTCTACTTTTCCTCATAAGTCAACCCCTCATTTCCGGAATCAACCTAGTGAATCTTCTCTGAATTGCCTCCAAAGCAAGTATATCCTTTCGTAAATATGGAAACCAAAACTATATGCAGTATTCCAGTTGTGGCCTCACCAATACCCTATGTAACAAGACTTCCATGCTTTTATACTCCATCCCCTTTGCAAGATTCCATTGGCCTTCCTGATCACTTGCTGTAACTGCATACTAACCTTTTGTGCTTCATGCACAAGTACCCCCAGGTCCCGCTGTATTGCAGCACTTTGCAATTTTTCTCCATTTAAATAATAACTTGCTCTTTAATTTTTTTCTGCTAAAGTACATGATCTCACACTTTCCAACATTATACTCCATCTGCCAAATTTTTGCCCACTCAGCCTGTCTATGTTCTTTTGCAGATTTTTTGTGTCCTCACACATTGCTTTTCTTCCCAGCTTTGTATCGTCAGCAAACTTGCCTACGTTACACTCGGTCCTTTCTTCCAAGTCATTAATATAGATTGTAAATAGCACTGATCCCTACAGCACCCCACTAGTTACTGATTGCCAATCTGAGAATGAACCATTTATCCCTACTCTCTGTTTTCTGTTAGTTAGCCAATCCTCTATCCATGCTAATATATTACCCCCAACCCTGTGAACTTTTATCGTGTGCAGTAACCTTTTATGTGGCACCTTATCAAATGCCTTCTGGAAGTCCAAATACACCACATCCACTGGTTCCGCTTTATCCACCCTGTTCGTTACATCCTCAAAGAATTCCAGCAAATTTGTCAAACATGACTTCCCCTTCATAAGAACATAAGAATTAGGAACAGGAGCAGGCCATCTAGTCCCTCGAGCCTGCTCCGCCACTCAACAAGACCATGGCTGATCTGGCCGTGGACTCAGCTCCACTTACCCGCCCACTCCCCATAACCCTTAATTCCCTTATTGGTTAACATGCTGATTCTGCCTGACCGAATTATGCTTTTCCAAATGTCTTGCAACTGCCTCTTTAATAATGGACTCCAACATTTTCCCAACCACAGATGTTAGGCTAACTGGTCTATAGTTTCCTGCTTTTTGTCTGCCTCCTTTTTTAAATAGGGGCGTTACCCATTTGCACTTTTCCAATCTGCTGGAACTTCCCCAGAATCCAGGGAATATTGGTAAATTACAACCAATGCATCCACTGTCCCTGCCGCTACTTCTCTTAGATGCAAGCCTTCAGGTCCAGAGGATTTATCTGCTTTTAGTCCCAATATCTTACTGAGTACCACCTCCTTAGTGATTGTGATTGTGTTAAGTTCCTCCCCCGCCATAGCCCCTTGACTATCCACTGTTGGGATATTGTTAGTGTCCTCTACTGTAAAGACTGATACAAAATATTTGTTCAGAGTTTCTGCCATCTCCATGTTCCCCATTACTAATTCCCCGGTCTCATCCCCTAAGGGACCAACATTTACTTTAGCCACTCTTTTCCTTTTTATATACCTATAGAAACTCTTGCTGTCTGTTTTTATATTTTGTGCTAGTTTAGTGGGGTTCTCAGAGTGAACCACAGTGACTCACTTAGAAGATGTCCCCTACTTTCAGCCCCCAAATAGTGACTTAAATTTCTAAGCATTGCACTGAATTTACAAACTGCTTATCTCATTGTGCCTTGAAGTCATTTAATCACTGACATATGTAGTTTAATTTTGCAAAAATAGATTTAAGTCAAGTTTGGCTTTAAGTAAAAGGATTTTTTTTCCCTGTTGAACACCAATTATATGTACTTTGATTGTCATGGGAAGTTTGAGTAGCCACTGGTAATGGTCAAGTGGAAGGCTGCAGGTCCTTTGTTTTAAAATCAGGGAAGTTATCTCCCATCATATAGGACTCTAACAGTATAGGATAGTGTCATTTAACTGGAGAGGTCTTATAGGGAGACAACACACAAGCTATGTCCTGACCCCTATCCCTTACAGCTAGATACCAATGTTCAGCTCCGACCTGAGTTTTGAGGAATATGAATTCTCTCTTTCTAATAGGAGATTTAAGTTGTGATGCTAATCTGTTCTAGGAACAGTAGGTCGAGCCTGCTCCGCCATTCAATTAGATCATGGCTGATCTTTACCTCAACCTAATTTACCCATCCTAACTCTATATCCCTTGATACCCGTACCTAACAAAAATCTATCTATCCCAGTCTTGAAAGCTCCAATTGTCCCAGTATCAACAGCCTTTGAGGGGAGAAAATGTCAGATTTCCATTACCCTTTGTATGAAGAAGTGGCCGAAATGGCCTGGCTCTAATTTTAATAGACATCTCATGTAGTGCCAATTTAGCCAGCTTTATCTGAAAGATCTAGCTATTGGCAGGTAGACGCGTTGTGCTATGAGTAACAGAAATGAGTTTGCTTTGATTGAAAGGTAATTTTTATATCACAGCTGAGGACTGGAACTAAATTTACTATTTCTGTTTCATTTCTCTTTGAACCCCTACAAATCTGAATTTCCTTTGCAGCTTTCAAAATGTTTTTTTTTACTTCACTGAGGACTTCAAAAGCAATGCAATCCCTGTGTGTAAAATCTACTTTCACCCCGAGGATCATCGACGGTTTTTAATAACGAGCCTAAGATGTTAGAGACACTCTGCCAGCTTTTATTCTTGGAGTCTGTGACAGTAAAAAAAATGGGTCAGACATTTTTTTGTTGTTATGGAAAACAGAGCATAAAAGGGCCATTTTGGACATTTAGTCATACCACAGATATATTTGTGTCCATTGCACTTCACTAACTCAAATCCTCAACTACGTATTTTAGAGTACAGGTTGAGCACCAAAATCCGGAGTTCCGGAATCCAGACTCCGGACCGATTGGTGGCAGGGTCATCCGGAATTTGTAAAATGTTCCAGAATCCGGACTCGCCGACCCTGCCGACCTTGGGGCCCTGCCGCTGCCCAACCACGGGCCTCGCCTCCACCTGCCTCACCCCGCTCGCCGCTGCTGCCCTTACCTCGGAGCCCTGCCGCTGCCCAATCTCAGGCCTCACCTTGCCGCCGCTCGCCTCGCCCCGCTTGCCGCCGCTGCCCTTACCTTGGAGCCTCCTCACCGGCCTGCCCCAACACCTCCCCTGCGACGGGGCCCGCAGGCCCGAACAGCTCCACCTCGGCGGGCCCCGCCCGAACAACTCCTCGGCGGCTGGGTCCCGCCCGACAACCTCCTGGACGGGGCTGGCGACCCGAACAGCTCCTTGGGGAGCAATCCCCCCCCTCCCCCCCCCCCCCCTTTTTGATGTTCCAAAAACCGGAAATACCCGAACCTGGGCTCGGGTGTTTCTGGGTTCGTGACGTCAGAAAGACGTTCCAAAGTCCAGAAAACCGCAAAAGCCAAAACGGCCTTGGTCCCGAGGGTTCCGGATTTGGGACGCTGCACCTGTAGTATGGACGAGGGTGCTACCCACTGAGTCACAGCTGACACAATACAGTATAATTATAGTGCAACATATATTTATAAAATGTTAATGTTTGATAAACTGCTTGATGAAATATCAATGTTTTCTCAGGCCAGAAAGAAGGAGGGAAGAGGAGGAAGCAACGGCACAGGGAAGAACTGAAGAAGAAAAAAACAGCGAAAGTGAAGCATTAGTTTAAGGTGCAGTGCGTGATGTTTGAACTCCAGCAGAACACAGTTATTTTTCATGTTAATTGATATAAGTTTACTGAATGTGAATTAAAAGTAACACATAGCATGAGAGTATTTTCTGTTTTTATGGATTTTTTTTTTATAGCTTCGAAAAGTAGCGGAATGGTATATAAAGATCAATTCTGTGATTTGGACCCTCCTGCTGGTGGTGTCAGATCATGGAATCACCTCTCTGATCTCATAAAGTGTGATATGTCTTAGCCAGGGTTCGGGCAAAGCTGTTTTATGGCAATTTAACGTAGTAACATCGGCATTTTTATTTAGTAGAACAACAACTTGCATTTATATAGCTCCCGTAACATAGAAAAACACCCAAAGGCACTTCACAGAGGCGTGAGGAAAAATGGACGCTGGACCAAAGACGACAAGAATAGGTGGGTTTTGAGGAGGAGGAAGCGAGGGAATTCCAGAGAGCGGAAGGCACAGTTGCCACGTATGGTGTGATATTTCCAGAGAGCACATAGCACACACAACCTTTAAGATGGCAGAAGTCTCCTGAAGTCAGGTGACCTGGTCCTTTTATTATAAACAGCACTGGCTGCAGTAGCACAGGAGGCCACAGTGTGTAGCTACAGACATTACATATGGGTGAAGGGAGGGAGGAATTTGGAAGAGGCCAAAGTCAGAAGATGAGAGAGTTTGGGGGTCGGTGGGGATGCAGGACGGTGGGCAGGTTACAGGGATAGGGAAGGGCAAAGCAAGAATTTTCAACACAAGCATTTTAACATTTGAGGAGACCGGCAAGCAATTTGGGTCAGTGAGGATGAGGGTGATGGACAAGCAGGATTTGGTGTGGGATAGAATATGCACAGCAGGGATTTAGATGAGTTTAAAATTTATGGAAGTTGGGAGGCAGCCCAGGAGATCAGTGGAGTAATTGAGTAGTTGCCCCCACTTTTCTTTCCATCACATAGATGGTCATTGTCACAACATCTTCCTCCAGTTGTGTCACTGGTCAGGGTGATGTTATTGATGAGAGCAGTTTGATGTGATAGTAAGAACAGCACACAACAGTTAAAGCATAATGGCACAACAAACATATTGGCAGATTAAAGCCCTGTGAAAGCACTGTTACAGATTGTATCAAGTTCCACTCCCTGAAATAGCCCACCAAAGCATACGAGAGCATGGGCCTTATGCTAAACATCCATAAGACAAAGGTCCTCCACCAACCTGCCCGCCACACTGTACTGCCCCCGAAGATCAAAATTCACGACGAGGCCTTGGACAATGTGGACCATTTTCCATACCTCGGGAGCCTACTGTCAACAAGGGCGGATGTCGATGACGAAGTCCAACACCGTCTTCAGTGCACCAGTGCATCCTTCGGTCGCCTTAGGAAGAGAGTGTTTGAAGACCAGGATCTCAAATCTGACACCAAGCTCATGGTCTACAGAGCAGTAATGATACCCGCCCTCCTATATGCTTCAAAGATGTGGACTCTGTACAGTAGGCAGCTCAAAACACTGGAGAAGTACCACCAATGCTGCCTCCGCAAGATCCTGCCAATCCACTGGCAGGATAGGCACACCAACGTCAGTGTCCTAGCTCAGGTCAACATCCCCAGCATCGAAGCACTGACCATGCTCGATCAGCTCCGCTGGATGGGCCACGTCGTCCGCATGCTTGACATGTGACTCCCAAAACAAGCGCTCTACTCGGAGCTCCGATACGGCAAGCGGTGTGGCCGAGGAAACATTTCAAGGACACCCTCAAAGTGCAACCTTGATAAAGTGCAACATCCCCACCGACACTTGGGAATCCCTGGCCCAAGACAGCTCAAAGTGGAGGAGAAGCACCCGGGAAGGTGCCGAACACCTCGAGTCTCATCGCCGAGAGCAAGCTGAAGTAAAGCGTAGACAGCGGAAGAACCGCACAACAACCCAAGCACCCTACCCACCCGTCCCTCCAACCACCGTCTGCCCCACTTGTGACAGAGACTGTAAGTCCCGCATTGGACTCATCAGTCACCTGAGAACTCATTTTTAGTGTGGAAGCAAGTCATCCTCGACTCTGAGGGTGTTATGTATGCAACAGCTTGTAACCAGCATTCTACCACCACCAGAGGGCGCATCTGTTGGAGATCCAAGGGATCCCAGCATCCCTTGGGAGCACTGCATATAAGCAGGTCTCCCATGCTGTGCCAGCACTCTGGAGTCAGAATAAAATGTCTCACTTACTCAAGTCTACACTACTCAGTCACATTGCTTTATTTGAGACATAAAAAGAGGGACTGCCTAAGAAGAAGAAGAAACAGCCAATATGAAGATGAGCTTGGAATGGTCTGTTCTTTTCTCCAAGATGGCTCAACCATATTCTGTGTTAGGGCATTATTTCCAGTAGCTGAACACTAAAGCTTTCAGCATAACCCGCCAAATATTGAGCAGAAAAATCGACCAGGGTTTCAACTGCAGGAAGGTGGTTATGCATGGGCAGGATCAGGTGTGATCCAACATTCTATAGACTCTGGATCAGTTCCTATCACTGGGAGGATAGCTAATGTAACCCCACTTTTTAAAAAAGGAGAGAGAGAGAAAACGGAATTATAGACCGGTTAGCCTGACATCGGTAGTGGAGAAAATGTTGGAATCAATCATTAAGCATGAAATAGCAGCGCATTTGGAAAGCAGTTACAGAATTGGTCCAAGTCAGCATGGATTTATGAAAGGGAAATCATGCTTGACAAATCTTCTAGAATTTTTTGAGGATGTAACTAGTAGAGTGGACTAGGGAGAACCAGTGGATGTGGTGTATTTGGACTTTCAAAAGGCTTTTGACAAGGTCTCGCACAAGAGATTAGTGTGCAAAATTAAAGCACATGGTATTGGGGGTAATGTATTGACGTTGATAGAGAACTGGTTGGCAGACAGGAAGCAGAGAGTAGGGATAAAGGGGTCCTTCTCAGAATGGCAGGCAGTGACTAGTGGGGTACTGCAAGGTTCAGTGCTGGGACCCCAGCTCTTTACAATATACATTAATGATTTGGACGAAGGAATTGAATGTAATATCTCCAAGTTTGCAGATGACACTAAGCTGGGTGGCAGTGTGAGCTGTGAGGTGGATGCTAAGAGGCTGCAGGGTGACTTGGACAGGTTAGGTAAGAGGGCAAATGCATGGCAGATGCAGTATAATGTAGATAAATGTGAGGTTATCCACTTTGGTGGCAAAAACATGAAGGCAGAATATTATCTGAATATTGACAGATTAGGAGACAGATTAGGAAAAGGGGAGATACAACGAGACCTGGGTGTCATGGTACATCAGTCATTGAAAGTTGGCATGCAGGTACAGCAGGCGGTGAAGGAGGCGAGAGGATTTGAGTATAGGATCAGGGAGGTCTTACTGCAGTTATACAGGGACTTGGTGAGGCCATACCTTGAATCTTGTGTACAGTTTTGGTCTCCTAATCTGAGGAAGGACATTCTTGCTATTGAGGGAGTGCAGCGAAGGTTCACCAGACTGATTCCTGGGATGGCAGAACTGACATATGAAGAAAGACTGGATTGACTAGGCTTATATTCACTGGAATTTAGAAGAATGAGAGGGGATCTCATAGAAACATATAAAATTCTGATAGGATTGGACAGGTTAGATGCAGGAAGAATGTTCCCGATGTTGGGGAAGTCCAGAAGCAAGGGTCACAGTCTAAGGGTAAGGGATAAGCCATTTAGGACCGAGATGAGGAGAAACTTCTTCACTCAGAGAATTGTGAACCTGTGGAATTCTCTACCGCAGAAAGTTGTTGAGGCCAGTTCGTTAGATATATTCAAAAGGGAGTTAGATGTGATGCTTACAGCTAAAGGGATCAAGGAGTATGGAGAGAAAGCAGGAATGGGGTACTGAAGTTGTGTGATCAGCTATGATCATATTGAATGGTGGTGCAGGCTCGAAGGGCCGAATGGCCTACTCCTGCACCTATTTTCTATATTTCTATTTTTCTATGCTTAAGGTCAGTTAAGCCCTCAAGCTTAGGTGTTAGCCGTGGCTCAGTGGTAGCATTCTTGTCAGAAGGTTGTGGGTTCAAGTCCTACACCAGGGACTTGAGGACAAACTCTAGGCTAACACTCCAGTGCTGTACTGTCAGAAGTGCTGTCTTCCAGATGAGATGTTAAACTGAGGCCCTGTCTACCCTCGCCGGTGAATGTAAAAGATCCTACGGAACTATTTTGAAGAAGACGGGAGATTTCCCTGGTGTCCTGGTCAATATTTATGCTTCAACCCACATCACACAAAAAAAGATTATCTGGTCATTATCATATTGTTGTTTGTGCGACCTTACTGTGCACAAATTGCTGCGTTTCCAACAGTAAAGAAAGAAAAAAGACTTGGGATTTATATAGCGCCTTTCATGACCACCAGACACTTCAAACACATTACAGCCAATGAAGTACTTTTGGAGTGTAGTCACCGTTGTAATGTAAGAAACACGGCAGCCAATTTGTGCACAGCAAGCTCCCACAAACAGCATTGTGATAATGACCAGATAATCTATTTTTTTGTTATGTTGATTGAGGGGTAAATATCGGCCAGGACACCGGGGATAACTCCCCTGCTCTTCTTCGAAATAGTGCATGGGATATTTTACATCCACTTGAGAGAGAGAAAGCAGACTGGGATTTTGGTTTAACGTCTCATCCGCAGGGCGGCATCTCCAACAATGCAGCACTCCCTCAGCATTGCACTGGAGTGTCAGCCTAGATTCTTTGTGTTCAAGTCCCTGGAGTGGGACTTGAACCGACAACCTTCTGACTCAGAGGCGAGTGTGCTACAACAGTGACTACACTTCAAAGATAGTTCATTTGCTGTAAAGTGCTTTGGGACGTCTTGAGCTCTTGAAAGGCGCTATATAAATGCAAGTTCTTTCTATCTATCATGCTTGAATACTCCTGACACCAGGATCTTACATGAAAAAGAATGCCCACTTCTAAGAGGCATTGAGGGACAGAGTGGAGGAACAGTACACACCCCAGCATGTGTCACTATCTTTAGGAGAGGGAGATGGGGAAGATAATTGGAAAGGGGAGAAATAACTTAAAAAGCAGCCTTTGTCCCAGCATTAGTTTATGAATCCAAGTTTGGATTAATGAATGTTTTTACAAACATATCCCAAAATGTCTGTTCAGATGGGCTGTAATTTGATGCTGTATTACCCCTCACATTAAAGGACGTTTCAGGAAATCGCTACACAATTTACTGCAATCTTTGATATTTCAGAAAACCCAGGGATGAATGCCAAAATGAAAAAGAGCAAAGGAAATTATTGCCTCAGCTCAATAACTATCAAGTGCGTTGCGTTAAGTTCCTATTTACAGGTGCAGAAATGAAGGCAGCTGGTCTCCACTCAGTTGGACATACATGTTCAAATATTGACCCAAGATTGCAGCACCAGGTCTCACGATATCATGGCATGCTGCACATTTTCACAACTCAGTCTTTAATATACTCCGATAGCTTGCTGGTTAGCACATCTGTTTAAAATTTCTTTGCGCGCTATTTTAATGGTCTTTAACTCCATCTTATAAAAGGCCAACGATTAAAATAACACAGAGGCGACTTACATGAATGGGCTAACCAGCGCACTTCCAGAGGAATTTACCCTCCCCGTAACACACTCCAGTATACCTGTGAGTTAACCATATGATTAGCTATCAGTTCTCTAGTGATGTATCAGCAATACAAATCTTTGGGTTCTCCAGCCTGCTCTTCCTGTGTCTATGCTTCAACATCTGAAACCCCTTTTATGTTATGGGACTGCTTTCAGTTTTAGAACTGAGTCAGTTCCTTTTGTTGCCCAATTTCTAACTGCAGCCTTTGGTAACAACAGGACAGCTGCAGGTGAAGAGAGTTTGCACAAGTGAAGTTGCTCAGATATTGCAAACGCACAAATTTGCGTTGCGATTTTCTCATTCTGGCCCTGGACCTTCCCTGACGACTGGTCAGGTAAGTAACAGTGTAAACAACAGTTCTTCTGTTTCTTGCTGGGTCATTGCAGCTGCTGCCTGTGACCTACTGCCAGGTATCTACCAGTGCACTTTGCAATCCACCACTGGGAGGCATGCAATCCTCATCAAACTATGGAAAGTAGACATTCATGTTTGTCCCATTGGCAAGTATGAAAAGTGACTCCCTCCGAATATCCCCTGGGTTGATTTGCTCAGAACTGTTAGTATATTGAACGGCGTGTAATTATTCTCTACATGAAGACTAACTTAGCTGTTTAAGAAGTATCATTTATTTTATATAGTGTGTATGCACTTACTGAGGAAGTTTCTTCCATCCGGGGCTGGAGTTTTCTATTGAGTTACACTGGAAAGCTTGCTTCCCGGATTTCCCAGCAGAAGTGGTGGTGCCGTACTTATATAGATGGGCATATTGCAATGATATGCAACATCATTAAACATGCAGTCACTTGCAGCACTGCTTGTTCATTCTTGGCATCCAGCGTGGCTATGGGTGATGCAGGGGCTATTTAAGGTTGAAGTGTAATCAATTGCCAAGGCTTAAAGCACTAAATTGGGGGAAAAAATGGATTTAGAAAGTTAGCACTGAGAACATCAGCCACACTTCGCTGTGGCAGGCAAGGTCTGCTTCAGTTGATTTCTGCCTCCACCACAGACAGACTCCTCAGCGAGAGTCATCTCTATGGCTGGCTGGAATCCCACCAGACCAAAGGTGCGCTCCCGGTCCTAGGTCGTCGTTCTCTGATCTGTCTACAAACAGCAAGAGCCTAGATTTTCCTCACCAGGGCAGCCGTAAAAGGAAAATGGGCTGATATTTCGCCCCATCAGAAATCCGCCAGATTTGTGTCCCGACACATCTTCTGGTGAGCAAAATCAATGGCATTAGAAGTGCCCGCCTCAGACCGAATATTAATACCTAATTGGGTACCGGTAGGTTCCACAGTTCTGACATTTAGAACATTTGATATTAAGAATGTCCATTTTAAATGGATGTCTAGGCAGTGGTAAACATCCAGCATGTCCATGTACTTTAGTCATTTTATAATTAATTTTTTTGTTTTGCTCCTGATACTTTCCTCGGGGCTTCTCCCACCCCTCCGTTGTAACTTTGGTGGAAACCATTCTTTCTATGCATAAATGGGATTTCTGCCGAGGTTAAGACTGAGGAGCAGGAGAAGTCCTGAGGGATTTCACCTCCCTTAAATTCTCCGGTGTCTTTATGCCAGTTGCTGAAGATTAATCCCCCCCCACCTCCAGCACTGATGGATGTAAATCAGTGGGCTGTGTATCAGGCAGGCTTGAATATAAATTGAAAGGAGAAGGAGAACTGAGACTATGAGTACCCTCCTCCTGCCCAACAACCCACCGAAATCTCTGCTCTCCTCCAATTCTGGCATCTTGAGCATCCCCAATTTTAATCGCTCCACCATTGGCAGCCTTGCCTTCAGCTGCCTAGGCCCCACGCTTTGGAATCCTCTCCCTAAACCTCTCCGCCTCTCTACCTCTCGCTCCTCTTTTATGACACTCCTTAAAGCTTACCTCTTTGACCAAGCATTTTTGTCACCTGTCCTAATATCTCCTCATGTGACTTGGTGTCAAATTTTGTTTGATAACGCCCCTGTGAAATGCCTGAGGATGTTTTACTACGTTAAAGGTGCTATATAAATGCAAGTTGTTGTGGATTTACCTGTCAACCGTAGCATGTGTGCAAAGCGGTTTCACTTCACACCGATGCTGCAGTTTTAGTGTAAATTGCATCTGAATCCAGATGAGGGAGTCTCACTCTGCTTCACTTCAAAGTCAGTTCAAACATTCACACCCAGCTTACATGAACCAAAACTGCTTCACACTAACCCTAAACTGGTAGTGTGAATACAACCTAAGACTAGTAACTTCAACACACACACACTCAAAACTTCCCCGTGGAAGCTCAGGGGGAAATTCTAGTAAATGCATGAAAAGCAGTGAAAATACTCTATCAAGTTTTAGGCACTAGAATTTTAGAAGCAGAGTTTTACGCAAGCCATTACTATATTTGCTATTAAAAAAATGATTTTGTAGAGGTCATGGCAGTCTTAAGATGAATTTTGATGTGGTTGAAGCTCCCACTAGCTAAACAGGAGCCTCCCTAAAAAACAGTCAAAGGAAAGTGAAAGAATCATAAGTAAATTGCCAAGAACTGCGTCCGAAAAAGTATATAATAATGAGTGGTGACTTTCTGTACAATTCTGCTGTAACCCTTTGTTTATTATGAAAGTTCTGATCATGCTGTAAATGTTATAATTGTGCCTGAAATGATTGTATCTGAAGTGTAAAAAAAGTTGAGTAGAAATTCCAAGTGCTGTAAATCACATGAATCACATAGCTGGCTCGGGCTCAATGGGCCAAATGGCCTCCTTCTGTGCTGTAACCATTCTGTGATTCTATGAATACTGAACATGCTCATTTTACAATTGTGTGTGTGCTATTTTTATACAAGTGTTAGCCCGTTTAATAGAACGTACATTTTTCAAAATTCATGTGGGCGTCTGGCAAGACCAGCATTTATTACCCATCCCTAATTGCCTTTGAGAGAAGGTGGTGGTGAGCCACCTTCTTGAACCATTGCAATCCATGAGGTGAAGGTTCTCCCACTGTGCTGTTTGGTAGGGAGGTGCAAGATTTTGACCCAGTGACGATTAAATTGTGCCTTTCATGTCCTCAGGATGTCAGCAAGCAATTTACAACCAATGAATTTCATTTTGAAGTGTAATTATTGTTATATAGACCCACACGGCAGCCAATTTCTGCACAAGGTCCCACAAACAGCAAATGAATGAATTACCAGAAATCTGTTTTCTGATAATGCTAATTGAGGACAGTATGTTGTCCAGGACATCGGGAGATCTCCCCTGCTTTTCTTCAAATAGTATCATAGGATCTTTTCAGTCTATCTGAATAGTTAAACAAGGCCTCAGTTTAATATCCTCAGCCAAATGACTGCACCTCCTACCTCAGTACTACACTGACGTGACTAAGTCCTAGAGTAGAGTTTAATCCCATGACATTTTGACTCGGAGACAAGAGTGCTGCCAACTCAAGCTAATAAAATAAAAATATTGCACACAGGAATGCGTGCAGGCATGCTAAGTGTTTCGTGTGTAAACTTTACATATTGGAATTGCTATCCTAGTATCTCTTATGGTGTAACATTACTTCCTATTTGCATATTTGTTAGGATATTGTTATTTTACTGTAACATTAGTTATTTCATGACCGTTAACTTATCTGACTTTTTGCTCTGACACTGTGTTTGCTTGTTTGTCTGTGTTTGTTTTCCAGAACATTCTCTAGCTCTTTTGTCAAAAGGCCATCAGTGCGACAAGTAATTTGTTACTGTTCA
Organism: Pristiophorus japonicus; assembly: GCF_044704955.1. NCBI lineage: Eukaryota > Metazoa > Chordata > Chondrichthyes > Pristiophoridae > Pristiophorus > Pristiophorus japonicus. Next base: position 267,225,751 of record NC_091981.1, on the reverse strand, counting down.
GACCCACTCAAAAATTAAGATTTTCATTGTCTTTAGGACTTTTTAGGCAAAACTCTGGTACTTTGACAGCACTTTGTAAGCGTAGTACGTGGTTAAGCGTAATATTTTGTAGATCTTGCCACATAGTGTCACGCTGTACTATCCTAAATATCAGTAGTACTGAAGGGCTGCAGGATAGGGCCTGTATTAATGTTTAGTTTCCATTTTTGGATTTTATGATGCGTCTGCTATGACTGTGCCTTCTGTTTATCAATGTACTGAATACAAACCCTGTACTGACTGCAGAAGTCTATTGAGATTGACCGTAGCTCCTTGTAAGTACAGTAAAGGGGGTCTGCCCTATTGTTACAAAGCTAAAACCTTGCAAGTGTTTCTGTCATTCTTATTAACAAAAATAGCTTGCCGCAAAATCGAAGCCATGCAAATTTTGATTTAAACTTACTCTGGTAACAATTTAGCCCCTCAGTGCACTGCTGAGGGACGGCTGCACTGTCGGAGGTGCCGTCTTTCGGGTGAGATGTTAAACCAAGGCCCCGTCTGTTCTCTAAAGTGGACGTGAAAAGAGCCCATGGCACTATTTCGACGAAGAGCAGGGGAGTTATCCCCGGTGTCCTGGTCAACATTTATCCCTCAATCAACATAACAAAAACAGTTTATCTGGTCATTATCACATTGCTGTTTGTGGGAGTTTGCTGTGCGCAAATTGGCTGCTGCGTTTCCCACATTACAACAGTGCCTACACTCCAAAAGTACTTCATTGGCTGTAAAGCGCTTTGAGATGTCCAGTGGTCTTAAAAGGCGCTATATAAATGCAAGTCTTTCTTTCTCAAAAATGACCCAGTTTACAGTACCAGGAAACATTGATCTAGTAAACATATAGGGGGTTATTTTAACCACAACAAAAACAGGTGGGTTGGACTCGGGTGGCATGTTACACTTTTAAAAATCTGAAACCCGACCTTAACCCGGTTTTAATGGAGACGGGACAAGGGACATAAGAACATAAGAACATAAGAATTAGGAACAGGAGTAGGCCATCTAGCCCCTCGAGCCTGCTCCGCCATTCAACAAGATCATGGCTGATCTGGCTGTGGACTCAGCTCCACTTACCCGCCCGCTCCCCATAACCCTTAATTCCCTTATTGGTTAAAAATCTATCGATCTGCCCCACAGAGGCAGGTTGTCCATTTAAATATTATAATGAGACTGCGTAAAGCAACCACCCCCCCCACCACCAAATCGGCAACCAACCCCCTGATCCAACGAACAACCCCCCCCCACCAACTCCTTCCCCCCCCCCCCCCCAATCGGACCTCCCAGGATTGGGAATTGGAACCCTCTCCCCAGGAATCGCAACTAGCAGCCTCCCACCCCCAGATCAAACCACTCCCGCTGGGATCGTACCCCACAATGCTCCCACTAGCCCAGCTATAGGCTCCTTACCTGCTCCTGGTGTGCGGCCTCCTCCAGAACGTTCCCTGCCCGACAGGGAGCCAAGCCTGTCGGGCAGGCTGGCTTCCAGGCGAGGAACCTGCTCAATAAAAAGATACACACTGTGGAGCCTAAACTCCACAGTGTGCAGGGAAACCCGGACGGTCAAGGTTGGGACCATAGTTTCTATGAGAAAGATGACCACTGCAAAACAAGTCTAAGGCTGTGTTTGAACTTGGCATTTAAATAGTATGAGTGCATGGGTAAAATAAATAGAAATGACTGCATAACCAAATGCTTTCTAAATTGAAAGTTTTGGATAAGGTCTATAATGGGCAAGAATAAAAGGAGCTGGGAACACATGCTCCCCTACTGCCTTCAGTCTGCATGAAGACATAATCCTCTCTGTACATGGGACTTTTCCCCAACTTATTGTCCTTTTAATAGTGGTACAATATACACATACACTTCTCTCATGGGTCCTATGTCTGCTAAAAAGGTCAGTTAAAAAAAATCTATTGAACTGCACCGATGGACTTTTTGCTTCCTTTACTATCTATGCCCGCTGTGCACCTTGACGACTCTCCACAGTTACAAGTGCTGATTAATGAACTTTAGATGTTTAATAATCTTCCTCCACTGAAGTTCCTTAGGCTGATTTCCCTCTGCTGTGAATTAAGGGATGCCACAATGTTTCCAGCCTCATTCTGCTCGGTCTCCGGTCAGCTGATAATTGACCGGTTTCTTCTTCCCTACAAAAGGCAGCAAAGGGCCTGGAGGCCTCTGGCTGCTGTTCGAAAGGCAGCCAAAAGGCCCCACATTCAAAGGCTGTTATCATTGGTGCAGACCCCACAGGCTTGCATAGCGATTGACATTCCTGCCTGATACGTCCTTACTATACAATATAAATGCACACTAGGCCCATGCTTGAGAGAAGGTCAGTCTGTGACCTATCCTTTATTTCACAGCACTCAAGTGATGGAAGTGGGTGGAGCTTCCCCTTTTATATCTGAAGGTCCAGGTTAGGAGTGTCTCCCACAAGTTCGCCACCTAGTGGTCAGTGTTCTCACAGTGTACAACTTAGGTCAGATTATACATGGGTTACAATGCTGGTTGAATACATGACACTGCCCTGCTCCTGGGTGCAGATTCCTTGCCAAGAAGCAAGCTTCGTGCTGAGGAAGGCCCGGTCAGTATTGGTAATGCTGAGCGGGTGCAGGTCAACTCAGCTCGGCTTCATCCCACGGGGAGGGAGGCAGGAAAACCGGCCCTAATAATTTTTTCAGTGCTCCTTCAGTTTTTTATTCCCCCCCCCTCACAATTTGAAAGCTTTTCCTCTAATCCCACAAACAAATCAATAATACCAGACAAAATAAGACCCATAAGTTAGTTCCTTTTGTAGCAAAATTATTCTTATTGTTACATAGAATTCCAGGCCACACCTGGAATACTGCGTGCAGTTTTGGTTTCCATATTTACAAAAGGATATACTTGCTTTGGAGGCAGTTCAGAGAAGGTTCACTAAGTTGATTCTGGAGATGAGGGGGTTGACTTATGAGGAAAGGTTGAGTAGGTTGGGCCACTACTCATTGGAATTCAGAAGAATGAGAGGTGATCTTATCGAAACGTATATGATTATGAGGGGGCTTGACAAGGTGGATGCAGAGAGGATGTTTCCACTGATGGGGGAGACTAGAACTAGAGGGCATAATCTTAGAATAAGGGGCCGCCCATTTAAAACTGAGATGAGGAGGAATTTCTTCTCTCAGAGGGTTGTAAATCTGTGGAATTCGCTACCTCAGAGAGCTGTGGAAGCTGGGTCATTGAACAAATTTAAGACAGAAATAGACAGTTTCTTAACCACTAAGGAAATAAGGGGTTATGGGAAGCAGGCAGGGAAGCGGACTTGAGTCCATGATCGGATCAGTCATGATCGTATTAAATGGCGGAGCAGGCGCGAGGGGCCATCTGGCCTACTCCTGCTCCTATTTCTTATGTTCTCATAATTCCATAGCATTTACAACACAGAAGCAGGCCATTCGGCCCACCTGGTCTGTGCTGGCGTTTATGCTCCACACGAACCACCGCCCACTCTACTTCCTCTAAGCCTATCTGCATAACATTTAATGCGAGATTCTGATCCTGCCTACCTGTTTGTGAAAACTGACTAAAAACTGACAGCAAACGCTTCTATAGATATGTGAAGAGAAAAAGATTAGTGAAAACAAACATAGGTCCCTTGCAGTCAGATTCAGGTGAATTTATAATAGGGAACAAAGAAATGGTGGACCAGTTAAACAAATACTTTGGTTCTGTCTTCACGAAGGAAGACACAAATAACGTTCCGGAAATACTTGGGGACCGAGGGTCTAATGAGAAGGAGGAACTGAAGGAAATCCTTATTAGGCGTAAAATTGATGGGATTGAAGGCCAATAAATCCCCAGGGCCTGATAGTCTGCATCCCAGAGTACTTAAGGATGTAGCCCTAGAAATAGTGGATGCATTGGTGATCATTTTCCAATAGTCCAATAGTCTATCGACTCTGGATCGGTTCCTATGAAGTGGAGGGTAGCCAATGTAACCCCACTTTTTAAAAAAGGAGGGAGAGAGAAAACAGGGAATTATAGACCGGTCAGCCTGACATCGGTAGTGGGTAAAATGATGGAATCAATTATTAAAGATGTCATAGCAGCACATTTGGAAAGAGATGACATGATAGATCCAAGTCAGCATGGATTTGTGAAAGGGAAATCATGCTTGACAAATCTTCTGGAATTTTTTGAGGATGTTTCCAGTAGAGTGGACAAGGGAGAACCAGTTGCTGTGGTGTATTTGGACTTTCAGAAGGCTTTCGACAAGGTCCCACACAAGAGATTAATGTGCAAAGTTAAAGCACATGGGATTGGGGGTAGTGTGCTGACGTGGATTGAGAACTGGTTGTCAGACAGGAAGCAAAGAGTAGGAGTAAATGGGTACTTTTCAGAATGGCAGGCAGTGACTAGTGGGGTACTGCAAGGTTCTGTGCTGGGGCCCCAGCTGTTTACATTGTACATTAATGATTTGGATGAGGGGATTAAATGTAGTATCTCCAAATTTGCGGATGACACTAAGTTGGGTGGCAGTGTGAGCTGCGAGGAGGATGCTATCAGGCTGCAGAGTGACTTGGATAGGTTAGGTGAGTGGGCAAATGCATGGCAGATGAAGTATAATGTGGATAAATGTGAGGTTATCCACTTTGGTGGTAAAAATAGAGAGACAGACTATTACCTGAATGGTGACAGATTAGGAAAAGGGGAGATGCAACGAGAATTGGGTGTCATGGTACATCAGTCATTGAAGGTTGGCATGCAGGTACAGCAGGCGGTTAAGAAAGCAAATGGCATGTTGGCCTTCATAGCTAGGGGACTTGAGTACAGGGGCAGGGAGATGTTGCTACAGGGCCTTGGTGAGGCCACACCTGGAGTATTGTGTACAGTTTTGGTCTCCTAACTTGAGGAAGGACATTCTTGCTATTGAGGGAGTGCAGCAAAGGTTCACCAGACTGATTCCCGGGGTGGCAGGACTGACATATCAAGAAAGACTGGATCAACTGGGCTTGGATTCACTGGAGTTCAGAAGAATGAGAGGGGATCTCATAGAAACTTTTAAAATTCTGACGGGTTTAGACAGGTTAGATGCAGGAAGAATGTTCCCAATGTTGGGGAAGTCCAGAACCAGGGGTCACAGTCTAAGGATAAGGGGTAAGCCATTTAGGACCGAGATGAGGAGAAACTTCTTCACCCAGAGAGTGGTGAACCTGTGGAATTCTCTACCACAGAAAGTTGTTGAGGCCAATTCACTAAATATGTTCAAAAAGGAGTTAGATGTAATCCTTACTACTCGGGGGATGAAGGGGTATGGTGAGAAAGCAGGAATGGGGTACTGAAGTTGCATGTTCAGCCGTGAACTCATTGAATGGCGGTGCAGGCTCGAAGGGCTGAATGGCCTACTCCTGCACCTATTTTCTATGCTTCTATGTTTCGATGGACTGGAGGGTAGCTAATGTAACACCACTTTTTAAGAAAGGAAGGAGAGAGAAAATGGATAATTATAGACCGGTTAGCCTGACATCAATAGTGGGGAAAATGTTGGAATCAATTATTAAAGATGACATAGCAGCGCATTTGGAAAGCAGTGACGGATCGGTTCAAGTTAGCATGGATTTATGAAAGGGAAATCATGCTTGACAAATCTTCTAGAATTTTTTCAGGATGTAACTGGTAGATTGGACAAGGGAGAACCAGTGGATGTGGTGAATTTGGACTTTCAAAAGGCTTTTGACAAGGTCCCAAGAGATTGGTGTGTAACATTAAAGCACATGGTATTAGGGGTAATGTACTGACATGGATAGAGAACTGGTTGGCTGACAGGAAGCAGAGAGTCGGAATAAATGGGTCCTTTTCAGAATGGCAGGCAGTGAGTAGTGGGGTGCTGCAGGGCTCAGTGCTGGAACCCCAGCTATTTACAATATACATTAATGATTTGGATGAGGGAATTGTGTGTAATATCTCCAAATTAGCAGATGACACTAAGCTGGGTGGTGGTGTGAGCTGTGAGGAGTATGCTAAAAGGTTGCAGAATGACTTGGACAGGTTAGGTGAGTGGGCAAACGCATGGCAGATGCATTATAGTGTGGATAAATGTGAGGTTATCCACTTCGGTGGCAAAAACGCGAAAGCAGAATATTATCTGAATGGCGGCAGATTAGGAAAAGGGGAGGTGCAACGAGACCTGGGTGTCATGGTTCATCAGTCATTGAAAGTTGGCATGCAGGTACAGCAGGCGGCGAAGAAGGCAAATGGTATGTTGGCCTTCATAGCTAGGGGATTTGAGTATAGGAGCAGGGAGATCTTAATGGAGTTGTACAGGGCCTTAGTGAGGCCTCACCGGGACTATTGTGTTCAGTTTTGGTCTCCTAATCTGAGGAAGGACATTCTTGCTATTGAGGGAGTGCAGCGAAGGTTCACCAGACTGATTCCTGGGATGGCAGGACTGACATATGAGGAGAGACTGGATCGACTAGGCCTATATTCACTGGAGTTTAGAAGGATGAGAGGGGATCTCATAGAAACATATAAAATTCTGACGGGACGGGACAGGTTAGATGCTGGAAGAATGTTCCCGATGTTGGGGAAATCCAGAACCAGGGGGCATAGTCTAAGGATAAGGGATAGGCCATTTAGGACTGAGATGAGGAGAAACTTCTTCACTCAGAGAGTTGTTAACTTGTGGAATTCCCTGCTGCAGAAAGTTGTTGATGCCAGTTCGTTGGATATATTCAAGAGGGAGTTAGATATGGCCCTTACGGCTAAAGGCATCAAGGGGTATGGAGAGAAAGCAGGAAAGGGGTACTGAGGTGAATGCAGCCATGATCTTATTGAATGGTGATGCAGGCTCGAAGGGCCGAATGGCTTACTCCTGCACCTATTTTCTATGTTTCTATGATGTTTGTGAAATGCACTGAACTCAGCACCAGCTCCAGACGCTGTGTTTGCTATAAATGTGGGACTGAGCCTCGTACCGATTCGGAACATTGCCCGCCTGAGAGCTCGACCTCACTGCAGAGAGGCGTAAACATCTCACAAAAGTCTGCGGTCGAGATGAAATGTTTGGTTTCAAAGCCCAGATGCTAACAGCAATCCTTTCCACTCAAGTGCAAATTGGTATTTTATGTAGCGCGTTACAGCATTAATTAGTTGTCACTTCTTAGTCTTTTGGATGCCTTTGCCCGCTGATTCCTTCTCACATACATCCTTCCAGTTTGCCGAAAAACAGCTATTTTAACAGGGCAGGTGGGGAAGTCATTCATTCACCCGGCTATTTTCTGCACCCGGTTTCTTATTTTCAACTTTGAATGCACTGAGAATAATGCCTCGGAGATGTAACGGGGCTGAACAGTGCGAGGGTGCTTCACCAACGTCAGTAGATGCCGCACGATCCTGGGCAGGCTTCAATGATCTTGCTGTTTCTACTGAGTGTTTTATTTCAGCACACCCACACTGTCTGATTCAGTGCTAATCCACCGTTTCTTCAATGATATCTAAAACACTCACGCTTCAGTAATCCAAATCTCCCGAGGACAATCGCACACCTCAGGGATATTATGGTTGTTCTTAAATCATCCTTAGTATATTAGTTTTCTTCGGTGGTACTCATGCTGTACTTTTGTATTTTCTTTGCTAATTTCCCCTCCCCATTCCTCCTCTCTTGAAAAAGCCCACTGGGAACAGCAACCAGAGCCAGCAAGGTAAGGAAAAAAGACTTGCATTTATATAGCCCCTTTCACGATGTCTCAAAGTGCTTTACAGCCAATGCAGTACTTTTGGAGTATTGTCACTGTTGTAATGTGGGAAACGCGGCAGACAATTTGCACATAAACAAGTTCCCACAAACAGCATCATCATCATCATAGGCAGTCCCTCGGAATCGAGGAAGACTTGCTTCCACTCTAAAAATGTGTCCTTAGATGGCTGAACAGTCCAATATGAGAACCACAGTCCCTGCCACAGGTGGGACAGATAGTCGTTGAGGGAAGGGGTGGGTGGGACAGGTTTGCCGCACGCTTTTTCCGCTGCCTGCGCTTGATTTCTGCATGCGCTTGACAATGAGACTCGAGGTGCTCAGTGCCATCCCGGATGCACTTCCTCCACTTAGGGCCGCCTTTGGCCAGGGACTCCCAGGTTTCGGTGGGGATGTTGCACTTAATCAGGGAGGCTTTGAGGGTGTCCTTGTAACGTTCCCTCTGCCCACCTTTGTCGTGAAGGAGTTCCGAGTAGAGCACTTGCTTTGGGAGCCTCGTGTCTGGCATGCGAACGATGTGGCCTGCCCAGTGGAGCTGATCAAGTGTGGTCAGTGCTTCAGTGCTGGGGATGTTGGCCTGTTCGAGGACGCTAATGTTGGTGCGTCTGTCCTCCCAGGGGATTTGTAGGATCTTGCGAAGACATCGTTGGTGGTATTTCTCCAGCGACTTGAGGTGTCTACTGTACATCGTCCATGTCTCTGAGCCATACGGGAGGGCGGGTATTATTACAGCCATGAAGACCATGAGCTTCTTTGGTGGATTTGAGGGCCTGGTCTTCAAACACTCTTTTCCTCAGCCGGCCGAAGGCTGCGCTGGCGCACTGGAGGCGGTGTTGAATCTCGTCGTCAATGTCTGCTCTTATTGATAAGAGACTCCGAGGTATGGGAAATGGTCCGTGTTGTCCAGGGCCGCGCCGTGGATCTTGATGACTGGGGGTGAGTGCTGTATGGTGAGGACAGGCTGGTGGAGGACCTTTGTCTTATGGATGATTAGCGTAAGGCCCATGCTTTCGTACGCCTCAGTAAATACGTTGACTATGACTTGGAGTTCAGCCTCTGTATGTGCGCAAACGCAGGCGTCATCCGCATACTGTAGCTCGACGACAGACGTTGGTGTTATGTATTTAACCCTTTGTAACTTGCATCACACCTGACCACCAGAGGGTCCACCTGTTGGGGTACCAAGAGATCCCTTCGGAGCACAATATATAAGCAGGCCACCCACAAGGTATCTACACTCTGGAATTATAATAAAGGGGCTAAGGTCACACTTGCTCATTACACACAGTACTCAGTCTCACCATTTATTATGAGTGTAACAATTGGCGACGAGGTAACAAACAACCACACGAAAATGCAAAGAACAGCCGGCATCCTGGAGAAGTTCTCAGAAGGGGACGATTGGGAGGCCTTCATGGAGAGACTCGACCAAAACTTTGTGGCCAACGAGTTAGAAGGGGACGAGAACACCACCAAACGAAGGGCAACGCCTCCTAATTGTGGGGCAACAGCCTATGGCCTCATGAAGAACCTCCTGGCCCCGGCAAAACCAATAGAGAAATCCTATGAAGAATTGTGTACGCTGATCCGGGAGCACCGAAACCCTAAGGAAAGCGTTTTGATGGCGAGATTTAAGTTCCGCACGTGTCAACGATCGGAGGGCCAGGAAGTGACGAGCTATGTCGCCGAACTAAGGTGCCTCGCAGGACATTGTGAGTTTGAGGGATTCCTGGAACAAATGCTCAGAGACTTTTTTGTACAGGGCATCGGACATGAGACAATCCTTCGCAAACTGTTGACTGTAGAAACTCCGAATCTAAGTAAAGCCATAACGATTGCCCAGGCATTTATGTCCATCAGCGATAACACCAAACAGATTTCGCAGAACAAAGATGTTTCGGCCAGTACTGTGCGTAAAGTAACGTCGGTTTTGAGCAGAAATGTACAGGGCAGAATGTACACTGTGGCCCGACCTCAATTGACCCAGAGTCCGCCATCGTCTGTTAATGCGAGGCAGTTAACACCCTGTTGGCGCTGCGGAGGTGATCATCGGCCCCATCAATGCCGCTTTAAGCACTGTGCGTGCAATGGTTGCAGAACAATGGGACACCTCCAACGAATGTGCAGGTGAGCTGCAAGCCCTGCAAACCCTGCAAACTACCACGTTGCAGAGGAAGATCGATCCACAGTGGATCAGACTGAATTGGAGGTTCGTACAGAGGAGGCAGAATTGTACGAGGTACACACATTCACGATGAAATGCCCACCAATAATGTTGAAAGTTAAACTGAACGGCATTCCAGTATCTATGGAGCAAGTCAGTCCATAATAAGTAAAAAGGCCTTCGACGGGCTGTGGGGAAAGAAGGCACACAGGCCCAAGCTCAGCCCCATTCACACCAAACTAAGGACTTATACCAAGGAACTAATCCCTGTAATTGGCAGTGCTGAAGTCAAAGTCTCCTGTGATGGAGCAGTACACGAACTCCTGCTGCAGATTGTGCCAGGGATGGCCCCATTTTGTTTGGCAGAAGCTGGCTGGGGAAAATCCGCTGGAACTGGGACGACATCCGAATGCTTTCATCTGTCGACGACACCTCATGTACCCAGGTTCCAAGCAAGTTCCTAAGTTATTCGAGCCAGGCATTGGAAGCTTCTCGGGGGCGAAAGTGCAGATCTATTTGATTCTCGGTACGCGACCCATCCACCACAAGGCTCGGGTGGTAGAGTACATGATGCGTGAAAAAATGTAAATCGAGCTGGACAGGCTGCAACATGAAGGCATCATCGCATTGGTGGAATTCAATGACTGGGCCAGTCCGATTGTCCCGGTACTCAAGGAGGACGGTATGGTTAGAATTTGCGGGGACTATAAAGTAACGATTAACCGTTTTTCGCTGCAGGACCAGTACCCGCTACCCAAGGCAGACGACCTATTTGCGACCCTGGCTGGAGGGAAGACGTTCACCAAGCTGGACCTGACCTCGGCCTACATGCGCAGGAGCTGGAGGAATCTTTGAAAGGCCTCACCTGCATCAACACGCACAAAGGTCTGTTTATCTACCACCAGTGCCCGTTCGGGATTCGGTCGACCTCAGCGATCGACCAGCGGAACATGGAGAGCCTGCTAAAGCTGGTTCCTTGCACAGTGGTCTTCCAGGACGACATATTGGTTACAGGTCGGGACACCATGGAGCACCTGAAGAATCTGGAAGAGGTTGGATCGCGTGGGGCTCAGGTTGAAATGCTCGAAGTGTGTTTTCCTGGCACAGGACGTCGAATTCTTAGGAAGGAGAATCACAGCAGACGGCATCAGACCCACCGACGCCAAGACAGAGGCCACCAAGAACGCGCTGCGATCACGGAACGTGACAGAGCTGTGGTCGTTCCTGGGACTCCTGAACTATTTTGGTAATTTCCTACCTGGGTTAAGCACCCAGCTAGAACCCTTACATGTGCTACTCCGCAAGGGAGTCGACTGGGTATGGGAGAGTTCACAAGAGGCTGTCTTTAAGAAAGCCAGAAATTTATTGTGTTCTAACAAACTGCTTGTCTTGTATAACCCATGTAAACGATTAGTGTTAGCTTGCGATGCGTCGTCATACGGGGTCGGATGTGTGTTACAACAGGCTAATGAATCGGGGATTTTGCAACCGGTTGCGTATGCATCCAGGAGTTTGTCCAAGGCCGAAAGGGTCTACAGCATGGTTAAAAAAGAGGCTCTGGCGTGCGTTTACGGGGTTAAAAAAATGCACCAGTACTTGTTTGGCCTCAAGTTCGAACTTGAAACTGACCACAAGCCGCTCATATCGCTATTCTCGGAGAGCAAAGGGATTAATACCAATGCTTCTGCCCGCATCCAAAGATGGACGCTCAGGCTGTCGGCATACAACTATGTAATCCGCCACAGACCAAGCACAGAGAACTGCACAGATGCTCTCAGTCGCCGACCATTGCCCACCACCGGGGTGGAAATGGCACAGTCAGCAGACTTGCTCATGGTCATGAGGCATTTGAGAATGAGAAGTCCCCCATTACGGCCCGCCAGATCAGGACCTGGACCAGCCAGGATCCTTTACTGTCCTTGGTAAAAAACTGTGTTCTCCATGGAAGCTGGTCCAGTGTCCCAGTGGAGATGCAGGAAGCGATTAAGCCGTTCCACAGACACAAAGACGAATTGTCCCTGCAGGCGGACTGTCTTTTGTGGGGCAATCGCGTGGTCTTGCCCAAGAAAGGTAGAGACACATTTATTTGCGAACTGCACAACACCCACCCAGGCATCATAATGATGAAAGCCATCGCCAGATCTCATATGTGGTGGCCTGGCATTGACTCAGATTTAGAGTTATGCGTGTGCCAGTGTAACACTTGCTCTCAGTTGAGCAATGCACCCAGAGAGACACCGCTAAGTTTGTGGTCATGACCATCCAAACCGTGGTCGAGGATCCATGCAGGCCCATTCCTAGGCAAAATATTTTTGGTTGTCGTGGACGCTTACTCAAAATGGATTGAATGTGCAATAATGTCTGTAAGCACATCCACGGCCACCATTGAAAGCCTACGAGCTATGTTCGCCACGCACGGCTTTCCTGATGTCCTAGTCAGCGACAATGGGCCGTGCTTCACCAGTGCTGAATTCAAGGAATTCATGACCCGCAACGGGATCAAACATGTCACATCTGCCCCGTTCAAGCCCGCATCCAACGGCCAGGCAGAACGGGCAGTTCAGACCATCAAGCAAAGCTTGAAACATGTGTCGGAAGACTCCCTGCAGACCCGGTTGTCCCGAGTGCTGCTTAGCTACCGCACCAGACCCCACTCGCTCACCGGGGTTTCCCCAGCCGAGCTGCTCATGAAAAGGGCACTTAAAACATGGCTCTCTCTTGTTCACCCTGATCTCCATGATCACGTGAAGGGCAAGCGGCATCAACAAAGTGTGTACCATGACCGCTCAAATGTGTCACGCGATATTGAGATCAATGATCCTATGTTTGTGCTCAATTATGGACATGGTCCCAAATGGCTTGTTAGCACGGTCACAGCCAAAGAGGGGAGTAGGGTGTTACTGAGGGAATGATCAGCCATGATCTTATTGAATGGTGGTGCAGGCTCGAAGGACCAAATGGCCTACTCCTGCACCTATTTTCTATGTTTCTATGTTTCTATGTTTCTCTGTTTCAGGTCAAACTGACCAATGGACAAATGCACAGAAAACATTTGGACCAAATCAAATTGTGGTTCACCAACAGCTACGAACAACCCGAAGAGGACACTGCCAACTTTGACCCTCCAACACACACACACAAGTGGCAACTGACATCATAGTTGACCACAAAACCGAATTCATCAACCCCAGCAACGCCGAAGTTTGTTGACTGTGAGGTGGAGCATGGCAGCGAGGAAGATTGAGCCGATGACACAGCCCTGCTTGGCCCCTGTCCGGATGTGGATTGTGTCTGTAATGGATCCGTTGGTAAGGATCGCGGCCTGCATGTCATCGTGGAGCAGGCAGAGGATGGCGACGAACATTTGGGGGCATCCGAAACGGAGGAGGACGCTCCATAGATCCTCGCGGTTGACAGTGTGACCACAAACCATGACCGTATAATCTTTTTTTTTGTTATGTTGATTGAGGGATAAATATTGGCCAGGACACTGGGGATAATTCCCTTGCTCTTCTACGAAACAGTGCCCTGGGACCTTTTATCTCCACTTGAGAGGGCAGACAGGGTCTCAGTTTAACATCTCATCTGAAATACAGCACTTCTGACAGTGCAGCACTCCACTGGAGAGTCAGCCTAGATTGATGTGCTCAAGTCCCTAAAGTGGGACTTGAACCCACAACCTCCTGACTCCGAGGCAAGAGTGCTACCCACTAAGCCACAGCTGACAGATTAAAACTTTTACTGTTAGTTTCCTTGTGGGTCGCGAAAGGCAGGAGCAAGTCCTCCGGCTCCTATAAGAAAACCTTGGGGCTTAGCTGCCCTCTCTCTGACCGGGAATTCCCCTCCCCGAGCACTAAGCTTGTGCTGTGGATCACCCCCTCCCCCCAATCCTTCAAGACGCTCCTTAAAACCTACCTACCTCTCTGACCAATCTTTTGGTCACCTACCCTAATTTCTCCTTATGTGGCTCGGTGTCAAATTTATTGTCTCACCTGTGAAGCGCCTTGGGTCATTTCACCAAGTTAAAGTCGCTATATAAATACAGATTGTTGTTGTTGACTGTTAAAACCGGCCAAGCCTGCCCGCTGTTGCTCCCGAATGGCGCACTGCTCGTTTATTGCTGTGTTCCCAACTTGCAGTTAAAATCAAGCCCAAGAGATCAGGACCTTTCCACCTATTCCTTTAATATGAGACTCCCCCAGTGGAGGCCATGAAACGATTTGAACGCCACCCCCCGAGACCAGATATCAGTCAAAATCGGTGGCCCACCTTAGTGACACGCGGAGGTCCCACCACTCCAAAGATGCCCCCCAATATCAGAACGCCTAGCTCAGGATGGGTGCCACCCAAGTGCCCAGCCCAGCGGCCACCTTATGAGAGCCTGGGCATATGCGGCGTGCAAGGACCTTGTGTTAGCAGAATGTTTATTGAATGCCGCATTTAATGGGCCGCATTGCATGCATTGCAATGGCGGCAGTGCAAGAGTTGCTCGTGAAACGTGGTCACAACTGTGCATCTTTGGAAAGGATAGAAAGTCGCTCCAGCCGTTTCTCCCCTACCTTCTGCAGCAGGGCAGCTTTAAGGGCAATCAGCAGTCCTGACCCTGGTGTGCTGTGTGCCACGAGCTCTGTGATAATACATTAATGAGCTGACCCTGGTGTGCTGTGTGCCACGAGCTGTTTGATAAGACATTAATGAGCTGAACTCGCATTATGGCACGAGGCCAGCTCAGTGCAGTGCAGACGGACACAGTGTCAGAACTGCATTATCAAAAGAGCGGAGACAAATGAATTGCAGGAGAATGTTAGTCAACATTTCAGTTGAAGACAAATGGACTGCCTTTAAAGACTTGGATTTATATAGCGTTATCCCTGGTGTCCTGGCCAATATTTATCCCTCAATCAACATAACAAAAGCAGATTATCTGGTCATTATCACATTGCTGTTTGTGAGAGCTTGCTTGTGTATAAATTGTCTGCCGCATTTCCCACATTATAACAGTGACAAAACTCCAGAAGTACTTCATTGGCTGTAAGTCTCATAAGTGCTTTATAGCCAATGAAGTACTTTTGGAGTGTAATCATTGTTGTAATGTGGAAAACACAGCAGCCAATTTGCACACAGCAAGCTCCCACAAACAGCAATGTGATAATGACCAGATAATCTGTTTTTGTTATGTTGATTGAGGGACAACTATTGACCAGGGCACCAGGGATAACTCTCCTGCTCTTCTTCGAAATAGTGCCATGGGATCTTCTGCATCCACCTGAGAAAGCAGTCAGTTTAACATCTCACCCACCTCCAACATTGCAGCACTCCCTCAGCACTGCACTGGAGTGTCAGCCTAGATATTTTGTGCTCAAGTCCCTGGAGTGGGACTTGAACCCACAACCTTCCACAGAGGCACGAGTGCTACCCGCTGAGCCACAGCTGATACTTAAAAAGTAATGTTGAACACACAGGGCATGCAGCAAGCTGAGACTAAGCAAGTGTGACCCAAAATGGATAAATAATTTAAAAGTGAAAAAAAGAGAGAAAAAAAGACCTCTGCAAATCTGAAAGGGAGAAAGGGTTCACGGGGCTAAATACAGGATCATGCAGAAACAAGTTAAAAGGGTGATCAGAGGGGCTAAGGGAGACCTAACAAAGGCATACTATAACCGGAATGAATTCTTACAGCACTACATTAGCAGCTGGAGTGACAGAGAAGAGGTGAGATTATTAAAAGATGCAAATTGCTTGAAACACAAGATAGTAAATATTCTGAATGATTACTTACTGAAAATATTCACAAGGGAAGACGTAAACAACATGTTCTCCCAAAATAAGAGTACGAAGGCATCACTCGTGACTTTGATAGAAATGAGATGGAAGTCCTAGACAAGCTGAAAGGGCTTGAAAACAAATAAATTCCCAGACTCACATGGCATTTATCCCAGATTGTTGAGAGCGACGAGCGTGGATATTTGTGAGGCATTGATAATCATTATGGGGCAGTCATTGGACAGTGGGGAGGGACCAGTCGATTAACGTGTTGTTTATGTTCATGAAGGAGATATACTGACACAGCCAATGATAGATGCATTAGTATTCCTTCAGTTCCATGAAAAAATTGAAAGCAATTATCAAGAGTAAACTCGAGGATTATCTGTTACAACAACAACCTAGCCAACAGCAGTCAGCGCAGCTTTACATGGAGCCTGACTAAACTCCTTCAATTCTTTGTGGAAGTGACAGCCCAAATGTACTTCGACTTCCACAAGGCATGTGCTAAAGTTCCTCACAAAAAAGCTCAAAGCTGTGCAGATTCAGGGTAGCACGTGGGTATAATTATGGATAGAAAACAATGGGTGCTGGTTAGAGGGGTAATAACAACAACAACTTGTATTTATATAGCGCCGTTAACGTAGTAAAACATCCTAAGGCACTCTACAGGAGCGTTATCAACCAAAATTTGACACTGAGCCATACAAGGCGATATTAGGGCAGGTGATCAAAAGCTTGGTCAAAGAGGTTGGTTTTAAGGAGGGACTTAAAGGAGGAAAGAGAGGTAGAGAGGTGGAGAGGTTTATAGAGGGAATGCCAGAGCTTAGGGACTTGGCAGCCGAAGGCATGGATGCCACTGGTGGAGCAATTAACATTGGGGATGCTCAAGAGGCCAGAATTGGAGGAGCGTAGATATCTTGGAGGTCTGGGGCTGGAGGAGATACAGGGAGTTTACGCGCTTTGGAGGGATTTGTAAACAAGGATGAGAATTTTTAAATTGAGGCATTGCTTAACTGGGCACCAATGTAGGTTAATGAGCACAGGGGTGATGGGTGAACGGGACTTGATGCGAGTTGGGACACGGGCGGCAGAGTTTTTGATGACCTCAAGTTTACAGCAGGTAGAACATGGGAGGCCGGCCAGGAATGCATTGGAATAGTCAAGTGTAGAAATAACATGGCATGGATGAGGGTTTCAGCAGCAAATTAATTGAGGAATGGTGGAGTTAGGCGATGTTTGAGGCGGAAATAGGCGGTCTTGGTGATGGTGTGTGTATTTTATAATCTCTTGAACACTCTTTGTTCAACTTAACTCTATTTATTTGGGAGCTCTCAGACAACCATGTGGAGCTTATGGTGACATTCGTGCACAGACCCTCTCTCTCAATACAGCTCCTTATTCGTCCTAGCTAGAGGGCACTATACATTATATCGATAGCTCCTAGCTAGAGGGTGCTATACATTATCTAGTTACACCTTTCCTTTCATAAGAAACAAAAATGAATTAAAGTTAGCTTCAATGCAAATGGGTAGTTAACTTCTTATGAATACATGTATTAAACAACTACAACTTTAACAAACAACAACAAAACTCTTGTCTTATTCATTCTTTGTCCAAGTGTTCAGTGTTTATGATTTCTTATTTCTGTACATAGTGTTCCAGGTATTTTGGTGTTGTGCAGATTCTGTTGCTTCACTTCAAACTGGTTGTTTCTGTGGTGTTCTGTGCACTGATCGCTTTAGTCTCTTTATCAGTACTCAGAGGGGAAATATCAGGCAACATATCCCTGTTTCCACGTGTTATCGTTGAAGTGCTGTTTCACGTGTTAGTTGGCTGTGTAGTCAGCGGATCGTATGAGGGTGTCACTGAGATCTCTGGACTTTCGATGAATGTCTCAACGCTCTTTCTCAGATGTTTCCTATTTCTGCGATGCGACTATCTTCTGTAATGACCTGATATGATCGAATGCCGATTTGTTTCCGAACCTGAGCTTTTTGCCATTCTTTGCTTTCTCGTGCTTGTTTGAGTCTCATTGTTTCTTCTTCCTGCAGTGTAGGAAGTGCTGTAGCACTTCTGTTGTAGTAGTGTGCTTGTTTGGCATGGTTCCTTTCTTTGTTAATGATGACGTCGTGTATGATTCTTGGTTTGAGTAGTTCATTTGCGATTGGGGTGTTTGTCTTTGTGCGGCGACCAAGTAAGCGTTGTGCTGGCGAACTATCAAGGCCTTCAGTTTGTGTTTCGCCAGATGAGGAGGTTCATGTAGAAGTCACCACAGCCTTTCTTTGTCTTCTTGATTAACCGCTCTGCGAGCTTAACCGCGTTCTCAACCTTTCAGTTGCTTTGTGGATATTCTGGTGAGCTTATTGTGTGATTGAATCTATATTTTGTGGCAAAGTTTGTGAACTGTTGTGAGTTGAAGGGAGGTCCATTGTCAGATTGAACCTTGTCTGGAACACCGTGGTTGGAGAAGTATTTCTTGAGGTGTTTGATGGTGACAGTCGCATCTTTCTTTCCATGAAGATTGTCTATCTCGAAATAGTCCGAGTAGTAGTCCACTGTACATAAGTAATCTTTGCCATTAAGTGTGAATATGTTACAACCAATCTTTTCCCACTATCTCTGAGGGAGGTTGTGACTTATCAATGGTTCTTTTAGTTGGTTCGATTGATAGGTGTTACATGTTTCATACTTTGAAACATAGTCTCTTATGTCACTATTCAGTCCTGACCAGTAAACGGATTCTCTGGCATGTCAAAGAATGCTCTAGCCAAATGTCGGATCTCAGGGAATTTGGTATGACACAACGATAGCCTTTGAAGACTATGCCATCCTGTGTTGTGAGTTCGTCACGAACTTTGAAGTATGCATGCATTTCAGATGGGCATTCATGTGTCATTTCTGGCCATCCTGTTGTGATTTGTTGTATAACCAGTTGTAGTGTGGAGTCGCTTGTAGTTGCAAGTTGTATGGTAGTCAGTCCTTGTTTGGAGAGTAGGAGAAAGTCCACCATGTGAATGCATTCCACTGCAATTTCTGTCGGTGATCTCTCCACGTTTTCGAGGTATGCACGGTATGCTAGGTATATTTATTTTCCTGGTTCAACGTCATATTGGCTGAGCCGAATGAGCAGACGTTGTAGTCGCTTGGGTGCTGCAGATAACGGCTTGCATGGTATAGCAACCAAAGGCTTATGGTCTGTCCATAGTGTGATCTTTCGACTGTATACATATTGATGGTTTCATTCCATTCTGAAGATTGAGCAAGCAGCTCCTTTTCGATTTGAGGGTATTGTGTTTCTGCTGGAGTGAGCGCTCGGCTCGCGTATGGAATTGGTTGTCCCTGTTGCAGAAGGATGCACCCAAGACCCTTGTTCGAGGCATCTCCTTGACCTTCGTTTGCAAGTTTGTGGTCAAAGTACCTGAGCACCAGAGAATCTGTCATGCATTGTTTGGTAGCTTCAAACGCTTTGTCTTGTTCTTCAGTCCATTTCCAGACTGTGTCTTTATGAGTAAGCCGTTGCAGAGGCTCACTGAGGTCTGAACGATCTGGCAAGAATTTTGCAATGTACTTTGTCATGTCGACAAATCGTTGTACACCTGCGACATCCTGCGGTTTCTGCATTTCGTTGATTGCGACCACTTTGCTTGGGTCGGCTTTGAGTCCATCACGAGACAGTATGTGTCCCATGTATTTCATTTGAGAGCTTTGTGTTCGAAATTATCAAAGTTTAGTTTGATGTTTCGCTCTTTGCATCTCTTGCGTAAGTTTGCGTCATGATCGTGATTGGCCTCTTTAAATGTCTCACCGTGTTCAGTATTCAAGATATCATCTGCAATCTTGTAGACTCCATCTAGACCTTCGAGGTTCTGTCTAGCTTCTTGCTGGAAGATTTCCGGGGCATGAGTTAGGAAGACTCTATGTCTAGTTCACATTACAAGAAACCCTCCTTGCAGTCTGCTTTAGTGAAGACCTTTACATTTGACATCTGTGGCAAGATGTCATCGATCACAGAAAGTGGATAGTGTCCATGTTTCAGGGCATTGTTCAGATGTTGAGGGTCGATACATACTTGTATCTTTCCATTTGGTTTTTGTACAGTCACTAGACTGGATACCCAGTCCATTAGTTCAACCACTTTCGTGATGATTTGTTGATTTTCCAAACGATCGAATTCCTCTTTTAGTGTTTGTTTGATCGCTATTGGCACCCATCTGGGTGGCATGACAGCTGGTGTCGCTGATTCATTAAGTTCAAGGTGAACTGTCCCTGGCATGTGTCCAAGTCCCTTAAACACATCCGGATACGCATTGTTGACATCAGCTTTTGAAGCTAGCGAGATGTTTGCCTTGTTCGTAGTTTGCAATTCGCGTGGTTCATTTACCACCGCGATATTCTGATGTTGCACTTTTATCAGTTGTAGCTGTTGAGCAGTGCGTGAGCCAATCAGTGGTGCACTTTGGCCCTCAATGATCAGAAAGGGCACAATGTACTTTTGCTTGTTCTTTGCATTTTCCAGTGGCACATTACAAGTCCCTACCACTGGAATGGTTGCATGGTTGTCATATAGTGACAGTATTATCTTAGATTCTTTTATCTTAAACCTTTAGGTAAGTATCTAAGAGGTAGCACATTGCACGTGGCCCCACAATCTATTTGCATTTTTACCATTTGACCTTTAATGGAGAAGGTAGCCATAATCTTGTTAGGATAATTTCTGTCAGCTTTGTCCTCGATTGTGCAATCAACTTTACCAAGCATCTTTACAGTCATGACTTCAAAATCAGAATCATAACTCTCTTCATATAGTGCATGAACTTTTGGCTTGCCCTTATATTTCGGGTTATGTGTAGATTCTGCCTCGATCCACTCTGTCTGCAATTTTGAGAAAAGTGATTTACTTTGGCGCAACTTGTGCAGGTCTTCTCATATGCTGGGCATTTAGTTTTTACAGCTCAGGTCTTTTGCCACAATATCTGCAATTGTTCGTGAACTCTTTGTCTGAGAATTCTTTCTTTGTGGGTCGGGGTTTCTGTCTGACAGCTTTGACATCTTCAGAGTCTGTTTTACTGAGCTTCATGGATTTCATTTGCGCAACTATGGCTTCTGTAGCTTTACAGAGCATCACACATTTGTCAAGTGTTAGGCTTGATTCTTGCAACAGCCTCTTACGCAGAGTGTTATCAGATATTCCGCAGACTATACGATCTCCGATAAAATCATCCCTCAATTGCCAAAATCACTTTCATGAGATATCTGTCAAACCGCTCGTCCCCTTGTGCACAGTTGTTAAACTGTTCATAGATGATGTTGGTTTTACCTTTACAAGGCTCTTCCCAGAGCTTCAAAATAATCTCAATTTCCTGCTTGAATTCCTCTGATTTGTAGGGAAGATTATTGTGGATATTTAGGGCATCGCTGCCAATGGCAGTGAAAAACATTGCAACCCGAACTCTATCTGGTTTTCCACAATATTCATGATCATTTATTAGCTGTATCACAGCGGTTTGATTTTTTTTCCAGTTGGCTTTCCAGTCGCCAGTCACCTGCAATGGAGGTGGGAGAGGAATGTGTGCAGGAGTTGGCACCGTGGTGGTCATGATAGCTCGCTACAGTTTAGGACTTTGAGTTTGTCACATACATGTATACAATTCAAATACCCAGAGGACTAGAACAAGTCTAATAGTAAAATAGCGTGGCCATGTAATTGCAGAAATACTTTTTCAATCGAGGCTCTACAATAATTTATGCCACTTTAAATTTACTTTACTAATGCCTCTAGATTATTTTACAAGCTTATGACTATTTATCACCCTTCACGGATCCACGCGTGATGTGTAGGAAGTATGCTCTGCACTGCACTGCTTAACGTCGACTGTGATCGGCTCGAAAAAGTCTTACACTTCCAATATTTCGGTCGTAGATGCGTTCGACGAAAGGTCGGAAGTCTCTGCTTATGACACCATGTATTTTATAGTCTCTTGAACACTCTTGAACACTCTTAGTTCAACTCTATTTATTTGGGAGATCTCAGACAGCCATGTGGAGCTTAAGATGGCATTCCTTCACAGACCCTCTCTCTCAATACAGCTCCCTATACCTCCTAGCTAGAGGGTGCTATACATTATATTGATACTTCCTAGCTAGAGGGTGCTAAACATTATCTCGTTACTGTGTGGATATGTGGTCAGAAGATCATCTCGGGGTCAAATACCCCAAGATTGTGAACAGTCTGCTTCAGCCTCAGTCGGTGGCTAGGGAACTGAGTTTGCGGTGGGGACTGAAGACAATGGCTTCAGTCTTCCCATTATTTTGTTGGAGGAAATTTCTGCTCATTCAGTACTGAATGTTGGATAAGCAGTCTGACAGTTTAGAGACAGTGGACAGATTGAGAGAGGTGGTGGTGAGGTAGAGCTTGGCGTTGTCAGCGTACATGTGGAAACTGACACTCTGTTTTCGGATGATGTCACTGAGGAGCAGAATGTAGATGAGAAATAGGAGGGGGACCAAGGATAGATCTTTGGGAGACACCAGAGGTAACGATGTGGGAGTGGGAAGAGAAGCCATTGAAGGAGATTTTCTGGCTACGTTTAGCTAGATAAGAATGGAACCAGACGAATGCAGTCCCACCCAGCTGGATGACAGTGGAGAGACTTTGGAGAGGGATGGAGTGGTCAACTGTGTCAAAGGCTGCAGTCATGTCGAGAACGATGAGGAGGGATAGTTTACCGCTGTCACAGTTACGTAGGATGTGACTTTGATAAGAGCCGTTTCGGTACTGTTCCGCAGAGGTGGCAACCTGATTGGAGGGATTCAAACATAGAGTTCGGAGAAAGATGGGTATGGTTCTGGGAGGTGACAGCACGTTCAGGGACTTTGGAGAGGAAAGGGAGGTAATGAATGGAATATGTTGGGACCACTGTTTTTTCTGGTTACCATCAATGACTTAAATTCATAAACTTAATGAAAATTGGTTAGATTTGCAGATGATACCAAACTTGGAGGGGCAATGGAATTGAGGAAACAGAAACTACAGAATAAGCAAAATAAAATGTGAGCAGGTAGAATAATGGCAGATTAGGGATTATTAGGAATGGGCAATACATGTTGGCCTTGCCAATGAGTCCCACATCCCATGAATGAATAAAAAAAAGATAACGTTTAATGCAGGTAAGTGGAAAGTATTAACTTAGGAAGGAAAAATGGGTAACATGCATACCTAATGAATGTTATTCAGATACCCAAGGATGAAGTTGAAAGAGACCTAGAAGTGTAGAAATAACACTCCACATATCCATCTAATGCAGAGAAACAATCAACAAAGCCAATGGACTGGTGAACTACATTGCCAAAACAGTAGAATACAATCAGAGGAAGGTGCGATCAAACTCTACAGTGCTCAGATCACACCACACCTTGAGTACCATGTCTTGTTATAGTCGCTGAGAAACAAGTGAAACAATCACTGGAGGCAGTGCAGAAAAGAGTCACCAGGCTGTTGGTGTCAAGGTCTGAGTTATAGAAACATAGACATAGAAACATAGAAAATAGGTGC
Organism: Pristiophorus japonicus; assembly: GCF_044704955.1. Lineage (NCBI taxonomy): Eukaryota > Metazoa > Chordata > Chondrichthyes > Pristiophoridae > Pristiophorus > Pristiophorus japonicus. Next base: position 267,202,498 of record NC_091981.1, on the reverse strand, counting down.
AGGAGTAGGCCATTCGGCCCTTCTAGCCTGCACCGCCATTCAATGAGTTCATGGCTGAACATGCAACTTCAGTACCCAATTCCTGCTTTCTCACCATACCCCTTGATTCCCCTAGTAGTAAGGACTTCATCTAACTCCTTTTTGAATATATTCAGTGAACTGGCCTCAACAACTTTCTGTGGTAGAGAATTCCACAGGTTCACCACTCTCTGGGTGAAGAAATTCCTCTTCATCTTGGTCCTAAATGACTTACCCCTTATCCTTAGACTGTGTCCCCTGGTTCTGGACTTCCCCAACATTGGGAACATTCTTCCTGCATCTAACTGTCTAACCCCATCAGAAATTTAAACGTTTCTATGAGGTCCCCTCTCATTCTTCTGAACTCCAGTGAATACAAGCCCAGTTGATCCAGTCTTTCTTGATAGGTCAGTCCCGCCATCCCGGGAATCAGTCTGGTGAACCTTTGCTGCACTCCCTCAATAGCAAGAATGTCCTTCCTCAGGTTAGGAGACCAAAACTGTACACAATACTCCAGGTGTGGCCTCACCAAGGCCCTGTACAACTGTAGCAACACCTCCCTGCCCCTGTACTCAAATCCCCTCGCTATGAAGGCCAACATGCCATTTGCTTTCTTAACCGCCTGCTGTACCTGCATGCCAACCTTCAATGACTGATGTACCATGACACCCAGGTCTCTTTGCACCTCCCCTTTTCCTAATCTGTCACCATTCAGATAATAGTCTGTTTCTCTGTTTTTACCACCAAAGTGGATAACCTCACATTTATCCACATTATACTTCATCTGCCATGCATTTGCCCACTCACCTAACCTATCCAAGTCGCTCTGCAGCCTCATAGCATCCTCCTCGCAGCTCACACTGCCACCCAACTTAGTGTAATCCGCAAATTTGGAGATACTACATTTAATCCCCTCGTCTAAATTATTAACGTACAGTGTAAACAGCTGGGGCCCCAGCACAGAACCTTGCGGTGCCCCACTAGTCACTGCCTGCCATTCTGAAAAGTCCCCATTTACTCCTACTCTTTGCTTCCTGTCTGACAACCAGTTCTCAATCCATGTCAGCACACTACCCCCAATCCCATGTGCTTTAACTTTGCACATTAATCTCTTGTGTGGGACCTTGTCGAAAGCCTTCTGAAAGTCCAAATATACCACATCAACTGGTTCTCCCTTGTCCACTCTACTGGAAACATCCTCAAAAAATTCCAGAAGATTTGTCAAGCATGATTTCCCTTTCACAAATTCATGCTGACTTGGACCTATCATATCACCTCTTTCCAAATGCACTGCTATGACATCCTTAATAATTGATTCCATCATTTTACCCACTACCGATGTCAGGCTGACCGGTCTATAATTCCCTGTTTTCTCTCTCCCTCCTTTTTTAAAAAGTGGGGTTACATTGGCTACCCGCCACTCCATAGGAACTGATCCAGAGTCAATGGAATGTTGGAAAATGACTGTCAATGCATCCACTATTTCCAAGGCCACTTCCTTAAGTACTCTGGGATGCAGTCCATCAGGCCCTGGGGATTTATCGGCCTTCAATCCCATCAGTTTCCCCAACACAATTTCCCGACTAATAAGGATTTCCCTCAGTTCCTCCTCCTTACTAGACCCTCCGACCCCTTTTATATCCAGAAGGTTGTTTGTGTCCTCCTCAGTGAATACCGAACCAAAGTACTTGTTCAATTAGTCCGCCATTTCTTTGTTCCCCGTTATGACGTCCCCTGATTCTGACTGCAGGGGACCTACGTTTGTCTTTACTAACCTTTTTCTCTTTACATATCTATAGAAACTTTTGCAATCCGTCTTAATGTTCCCTGCAAGCTTCTTCTCGTACTCCATTTTCCCTGCCCTAATCAAACCCTTTGTCCTCCTCTGCTGAGTTCTAAATTTCTCCCAGTCCCCGGGTTCGCTGCTATTTCAAGCCAATTTGTATGCCACTTCCTTGGCTTTAATACTATCCCTGATTTCCCTTGATAGCCACGGTTGAGCCACCTTCCCTTTTTTATTTTTACGCCAGACAGGAATGTACAATTGAGGATAGACTGGAGAGTCTTGACCTTTGAGTCTAGGAAGGAGGCATGTGAGAGGTGATCTTGTAGAGATATGTGACAGCAAATAGCATGGAAAGGGTTAATCCAGAATAGTACTTTAAACTAAACAGTGAAAGGAGAACATGAGGACGCAGGTTCAGTTTACCTGATATCAGGAAGTTCTTCAGGAAGAGATCAACCAACACTTGAAATGGACTTCTGGATGGAGGCAAAAAACCTGGAATACTGTATGAAACAATCAGATGCAGTATTGAGGGATAGCATAAGGTTGTTCTGGGTGGATGTATTAAGATGAGACAAATGGCCTTCTTCACCTGTAAGTATCTTATGATCTTTCAGTGTCTGCCATTGTACATGTTGTCTGCACTTCCTTCTCCAGTCCACCAGAGGGCTACATGCACTGTCCAAAACATAGCGCGCACTCGGGATAAAGATTCAGATTTAAACCAATTGGTTTGCAAGTTGTCAGTACACAACTACATGTATAAAACTTCCGTTAGTTAGGTTTAGTGAGAATAAATAAATTGAAATGTTGGTACTGAAGGAAGTACTCCTATAAGAGCCTTACATTTTGCAATTTTTCTTTCTTATATAGTCCACATGCATGTAATAACATTCTCCTCAAAACTCAGCAGTTTTTTAAAAATTCATTCACGGGACGTGGGCGTCACTGGCAAGGCCAGCATTTATTGCCCATCTCTAATTACCCTTGAGTGGCTTGCTAGGCCATTTCAGAGGGAAGTTAAGAGTCAACCACATTGCTGTGGGTCTGGAGTCACATATAGGCCAGACTGGGGTAAGGAGAGCAGATTTCCTTCCCTGAAGGACATTAGTGAACCAGATGGAGTTTTACAACAATCCAGTAGTTTCATGGTCACCATTACTGACACTAGCTTTTTATTCTAGATTTATTTAATTAACTAAATTTAAATTCTCCAGCTGCCATTTGAACTCATATCTCTGGGTTGTTAGTCTAGACTTCTGGATTACTTGTCCCATAACATTACCACTATGCTACCATTCCCCAAGAAATTGGCATGCTCTTCACCATAGCTGATAATAACATCTGAGCCGTTCATGTAAATCTAGACTCCTGGATTGAGGAGTTATGTATCACTCAGCCTAATTTAGTTCTGTCTGTCTGAACAGCATGTGCTCTAAAAGTAGCTTTGATGTCAAAGGTTATATAACGCTGCTGATATATATATTCAAGAAGGAGTTAGATGTAGTCCTTACTACTCGGGGGATCAAGGGGTATGACGAGAAATCAGGAATGGGGTACTGAAGTTGAATGTTCAGCCATGAACTCATTGAATGGCGGTGCAGGCTCGAAGGGCCGAATGGCCTACTCCTGCACCTATTTTCTATGTTTCTATGTTTCTATATGTGATAACAGCAAGCGTTCCTCTGAAATTTCTCTCCCTGCTATTATAGTGCAGCTGTGAATCTATTTAAAATAAATGGGCCTATGCCTCCACTAAAATAGCAGCTGGGAGGAGTTGAGAAACATAGAAACATAGAAACATAGAAAATAGGTGCAGGAGCAGGCCATTCAGCCCTTCTAGCCTGCACCGCCATTCAATGAGTTCATGGCTGAACATGAAACTTCAGTACCCCCTTCCTGCTTTCTCGCCATAACCCTTGATCCCCCGAGTAGTAAGGACTTCATCTAACTCCCTTTTGAATATATTTAGTGAATTGGCCTCAACTACTTTCTGTGGTAGAGAATTCCACAGGTTCACCACTCTCTGGGTGAAGAAGTTTCTCCTCATCTCGGTCCTAAATGGCTTACCCCTTATCCTCAGACTGTGACCCCTGGTTCTGGACTTCCCCAACATTGGGAACATTCTTTCTGCATCTAACCTGTCTAAACCCGTCAGAATTTTAAACGTTTCTATGAGGTCCCCTCTCATTCTTCTGAACTCCAGTGAATACAAGCCCAGTTGATCCAATCTTTCTTGATAGGTCAGTCCCGCCATCCCGGGAATCAGTCTGGTGAACCTTCGCTGCACTCCCTCAATAGCAGAATGTCCTTCCTCAAGTTAGGAGACCAAAACTGTACACAATACTCCAGGTGTGGCCTCACCAAGGCCCTGTACAACTGTAGCAACACCTCCCTGCCCCTGTATTCAAATCCCCTCGCTATGAAGGCCAACATGCCATTTGCTTTCTTAACCGCCTGCTGTACCTGCATGCTAACCTTCAATGACTGATGTACCATGACACCCAGGTCTCGTTGCACCTTCCCTTTTCCTAATCTGTCACCATTCAGATAATAGTCTGTCTCTCTGTTTTTACCACCAAAGTGGATAACCTCACATTTATCCACATTATACTTCATCTGCCATGCATTTGCCCACTCACCTAACCTATCCAAGTCACTCTGCAGCCTAATAGCATCCTCCTCGCAGTTCACACTGCCACCCAACTTAGTATCATCCGCAAATTTGGAGATACTGCATTTAATCCCCTCGTCTAAATCATTAATGTACAATGTAAACAGCTGGGGCCCCAGCACAGAACCTTGCGGCACTCCACTAGTCACTGCCTGCCATTCTGAAAAGTACCCGTTTACTCCTACTCCTTGCTTCCTGTCTGACAACCAGTTCTCAATCCACGTCAGCACACTACCCCCAATCCCATGTGCTTTAACTTTGCACATTAATCTCTTGTGTGGGACCTTGTCGAAAGCCTTCTGAAAGTCCAAATATACCACATCAACTGGTTCTCCTTTGTCCACTTTACTGGAAACATCCTCAAAAAATTCCAGAAGATTTGTCAAGCATGATTTCCCTTTCACAAATCCATGCTGACTTGGACCTATCATGTCACCATTTTCCAGATGCACTGCTATGACATCCTTAATAATTGATTCCATCATTTTACCCACTACTGAGGTCAGGCTGACCGGTCTATAATTCCCTGTTTTCTCTCTCCCTCCTTTTTTAAAAAGTGGGGTTACATTGGCTACCCTCCACTCCATAGGAACTGATCCAGAGTCAATGGAATGTTGGAAAATGACTGTCAATGCATCCGCTATTTCCAAGGCCACCTCCTTAAGTACTCTAGGATGCAGTCCATCAGGCCCTGGGGATTTATCGGCCTTCAATCCCATCAATTTCCCCAACACAATTTCCCGACTAATAAAGATTTCCCTCAGTTCCCCCTCCTTACTAGACCCTCTGACCCCTTTTATATCCGGAAGGTTGTTTGTATCCTCCTTAGTGAATACCGAACCAAAGTACTTGTTCAATTGGTCTGCCATTTCTTTGTTCCCCGTTATGACTTCCCCTGATTCTGACTGCAGGGGACCTACGTTTGTCTTCACCAACCTTTTTCTCTTTACATACCTATAGAAACTTTTGCAATCCGCCTTAATGTTCCCTGCAAGCTTCTTCTCGTACTCCATTTTCCCTGCCCTAATCAAACCCTTTGTCCTCCTCTGCTGAGTTCTAAATTTCTCCCAGTCCCCAGGTTCGCTGCTATTTCAAGCCAATTTGTATGCCACTTCCTTGGCTTTAATACTATCCCTGATTTCCCTAGATAGCCACGGTTGAGCCACCTTCCCTTTTTTATTTTTACGCCAGACAGGAATGTACAATTGTTGTAATTCATCCATGCGGTCTCTAAATGTCTGCCATTGCCCATCCACAGTCAACCCCCTAAGTATCATTCGCCAATCTATCCTAGCCAATTCACGCCTCATAACTTCAAAGTTACCCTTCTTTAAGTTCTGGACCATGGTCTCTGAAATTACTGTTTCATTCTCCATCCTAATGCAGAATTCCACCATATTATGGTCACTCTTCCCCAAGGGGCCTCGCACAATGAGATTGCTAATTAATCCTCTCTCATTACACAACACCCAGTCTAAGATGGCCTCCCCCCTAGTTGGTTCCTCAACATATTGGTCTAGAAAACCATCCCTTATGCACTCCAGGAAATCCTCCTCCACCGTATTGCTTCCAGTTTGGCTAGCCCAATCTATGTGCATATTAAAGTCACCCATTATAACTGCTACACCTTTATTGCATGCACCCCTAATTTCCTGTTTGATGCCCTCCCCAACATCCCTATTACTGTTTGGAGGTCTGTACACAACTCCTACTAACGTTTTTTGCCCTTTGGTGTTCTGCAGCTCTACCCATATCGATTCCACATCATCCAAGCTAATGTCTTTCCTAACTATTGCATTAATCTCCTCTTTAACCAGCAATGCTACCCCACCTCCTTTTCCTTTTATTCTATCCTTCCTGAATGTTGAATACCCCTGAATATTGAGTTCCCAGCCCTGATCATCCTGGAGCCACGTCTCCGTAATCCCAATCACATCATATTTGTTAACATCTATTTGCACAATTAATTCATCCACCTTATTGCGGATACTCCTTGCATTAAGACACAAAGCCTTCAGGCTTGTTTTATTAACACCCTTTGTCCTTTTAGAATTTTGCTGTATAGTGGCCCTTTTTGTTCTTTGCCTTGGGTTTCTCTGCCCTCCACTTTTCCTCATCTCCTTTCTGTCTTTTGCTTTTGTCTCCTTTTTGTTTCCCTCTGTCTCCCTGCATTGGTTCCCATCCCCCTGCCATATTAGTTTAAATCCTCCCCAACAGCACTAGCAAACACTCCCCCTAGGACATTGGTTCCGGTCCTGCCCAGGTGCAGACCGTCCGGTTTGTACTGGTCCCACCTCCCCCAGAACCGGTCCCAATGCCCCAGGAATTTGAATCCCTCCCTGCTGCACCACTGCTCAAGCCACGTATTCATCTGCGCTATCCTGCGATTCCTACTCTGACTATCACGTGGCACTGGTAGCAATCCCGAGATTACTACTTTTGAGGTCCTACTTTTTAATTTAGCTCCTAGCTCCTTAAATTCGTTTCGTAGGACCTCATCCCTTTTTTTACCTATGTCGTTGGTACCAATGTGCACCACGACAACTGGCTGTTCTCCCTCCCATTTCAGAATGTCCTGCACCCGCTCCGAGACATCCTTGACCCTTGCACCAGGGAGGCAACATACCATCCTGGAGTCTCGGTTGCGGCCGCAGAAACGCCTATCTATTCCCCTCACAATTGAATCCCCTATCACTATCGTTCTCCCACTCTTTTTCCTGCCCTCCTGTGCAACAGAGCCAGCCACGGTGCCATGAACTTGGCTGCTGCTGCCCTCCCCTGATGAGTCATCCCCCTCAACAGTACTCAAAGCAGTGTATCTGTTTTGCAGGGGGATGACCACAGGGGACCCCTGCACTACCTTCCTTGCACTACTCTTCCTGCTGGTCTTCCATTCCCTATCTGGCTGTGGACCCTTTCCCTGCGGTAAGACCAACTCACTACACGTGATACTCACGTCATTCTCAGCATCGTGGATGCTCCAGAGTAAATCCACCCTCAGCTCCAATTCCGTAACGCGGACCGTCAGGAGCTGGAGGTGGACACACTTCACGCACACGTAGTCGTCAGGGACACCGGAAGTGTCCCTGAGTTCCCACATGGTACAGGAGGAGCATAACACCCGACCGAGCTCTCCTGCCATGTCTTAACCCTTAGATACACTCAGACTAATGTGCTGAGAGTTGGCATCTCACAGGCATGATTTCAGGGGCCGTGTATTATTTTAGGTTGGGTTTGTCATGTATGTACATTCTGTTTGTAGCCACCAGATGGCGTCACTGTTGGAGGCCACTGAGCAGAACGCACATGGTACTGCTCTGGTATAAAAGGAGCCATTTTGAGAGTCAGGCACTTTGGGCCTAAATAAAGCAGAGCCAAGGTTGTACTATGCTTAGTTAAACAGTACTCAGTTTGAACCATTATTGCATACTTAACAGGGTTTCATACTGTTGACAGCTGTCAGTGCAAATGCTGGCACTCTGTATGTGTGATGACATTTACACAAGCGGATTAATGGTTACGATGTCAGTACAATTGTGCTTATAAAGAAATAATCTGAATTCTGTCTCCAGTATACATTATGTGACAGTGATCGCATTCAGAAATACAGCCGTGGATGAACAAGACAAGTCACTAGCATAGTCTAATATTATCCAGTAGACTGTTATGAGCCATCTGGTAGCAATGAGCCACTCAGGAGTTAAGGCTGATATTCAATACGTTAATATCTAGGTATTCACAAAGCTAAAAGCCAATGGCTGCTGTCCCTTTCTAGATCTTAGGGTTGCTCACTCGACAGCTGTGGCATACACTTGTACATTCCTAATAGAGGGATATAAAATTATGAAGGGGTTTGATAAGGTAGACATAGAGAAGATTTTTTCACTTGTAGGGGAGTCAAAAACTAAGGGCCACAAGTATAATATAGTCGCGACTAGATCCAATTAAGATTTCAGGAGAAACACATAGAATGGTTAGAATGTGGAACTTGCAACCACATGGAATAATTAAGGCGAATAGCACAGATATTTTTAAGCACAAGCTAGATAAATACATGAGGAAGAAAGGAATAGAAAGGAACAGTGGGACCTGGGGATACTTGTGCATGAAACACAAAAGGATAGTTTGCAGGTACAGCAAGTGATCAGGAAGGCCAATGGTATCTTGACCGTTATTGCAAAGGGGATGGAGTATAAAAGCAGTGAAGTCTTGCTACAGCTGTACAGGGTATTGGTGAGGTCACACCTAGAATACTGCGTGCAGTTTTGGTTTCTATATTTACAAAAGGATATACTTGCTTTGGAGGCAGTTCAGAGAAGGTTCATTGAGTTGATTCCGAGGTTGAGGGGGTTGACTGATGAAGAAAGGTTGAGTAGGTTGAACATAAGAACATAAGAATTAGGAACAGGAATAGGTCATCGAGCCCCTCGAGCCTGCTCCGCCATTCAACAAGATCATGGCTGATCTGGCCGTGGACTCAGCTCCACTTACCCGCCCGCTCCCCATAACCCTTAATTCCCTTATTGGTTAAAAATCTATCTATCTGTGACTTGAATATATTCAATGAGCTAGCCTCTACTGCTTCCTTGGGCAGAGAATTCCACAGATTCACAACCCTCTGGGAGAAGAAATTCCTTCTCAACTCGGTTTTAAATTGGCTCCCCCGTATTTTGAGGCTGTGCCCCCTAGTTCTAGTCTCCCCGACCAGTGGAAACAACCTCTCTGCCTCTATCTTGTCTATCTCTTTCATTATTTTAAATGTTTCTATAAGATCCCCCCTCATCCTTCTGAACTCCAACGAGTAAAGACCCAGTCTACTCATCATAAGGTAACCCCCTCATCTCCGGAATCAGCCTAGTGAATCGTCTCTGTACCCCCTCCAAAGCTAGTATATCCTTCCTTAAGTAAAGTGACCAAAACTGCACGCAGTACTCCAGGTGCGGCATCACCAATACCCTATACAGTTGCAGCAGGACCTCCCTGCTTTTGTACTCCATCCCTTTCGCAATCCCTTTTGTGTGGCACCTTATCGAATGCCTTTTGGAAATCTAAATACACCACATCCATCGGTACACCTCTATCCACCATGCTCGTTATATCCTCTTTCAGAAGAATGAGAGGTGATCTTATCGAAATGTATAAGATTATGAGGGGGCTTGACAAGGTGGATACAGAGAGGATGTTTCCACTGATGGGGGAGACTAGAACTATTGGGCATGATCTTAGAATAAGGGGCCACCCATTTAAAACTGAGATGAGAAGAAATTTCTTCTCTCAGAGGGTTGTAAATCTGTAGAATTCGCTGCCTCAGAGAGCTGTGGAAGCTGGGACATTGAATAAGTTTAAGACAGAAAGACAATTACTTAAACAATAAGGGGATAAAGGGTTATGGGGAACAGGCGGGGAATTGGAGCTGAGTCCATGATCACATCAGCCATGATCTTATTGCATGGCGGAGCAGGCTTGAGGGGCCGTATGGCCTACTCCTGTTCCTATTTCTTATGTTCTTATGTTATGCTGATAAAGTGAGATGAAAAAGGGTGGGAGGAGGCTCGTGAGGACATAAACACCAGCACAGACCAGTAGGGCAGAATGGTCTGTTTCTGTGCTGTAAATACTATTTAAATCACCTCGGTGAAATTATGCCGGTAAATCATTGATTTGAATTGAAATGTCTTCCTACATGTGAAGAGCACTATAGAATTGCAAGTTGCTATTGATATATTCCTGATTCTTGTGTCTGCTCATGCTAAGGGATTACGTGCTGGAGAATTCAATATTTTTTCTTCTTTGCGCTCACTCAATATCTGCAACACACGATCCTGTCGGTACACTGTGTTTTTTTCCTTCCCTGTGTTTGTCAGCTCTTGTTACAAAGGCACAGACTTATCCTGGCATACTGCTCCACAGGCACTGGATGCGCCTCAACACTTCCGTCAATCTTCATTTGGAAGATTGTATGGGGGGGTTGCAGAGAGCAAAGTTCACCAGAACCTCCCCCCACCCCCCTGTGTTTGAGCTCATTCGAAAGGAAATTTAATTTGGGACTATCTACCAAAAGGTTTGGAACTCTAAAGTGCTTATGGAAGAAACTACGAACTTTAATAGAATTATGAACTTTTACAAGACATATTCAAGCCTGTAGGCGGACCTAGGGAACAAAAGAAGCCCACTTGATTATTGGAACTGTCTGGGTGTGAGGACTGAGTTAACCTGTCTGGAAGAATGAGGATTTGTAAATCCTTCGCCACAAGAGACATTACCATCAGATTATCACCCAGATATAGCTCCCCATCAACATGGGTCTGGACAAACCATTTCAGCATATACATCACAAAGAGGCCCAATCCAGCCTGTGTGCAAAAGACTAAGCTCAGAAGGACATTGCAATTACCAAACTAATATTTCCATCAGAAAACTGTTTTGAACATCAACCCACCCAAGACATATCAACTTTAACGAGCCCTACAAAATATTACAAAGAAGAACCAAATCCGCCAAAACTATACAAAGGATTGTGAACGGATTGGGCGGCAAGATTAGAACACTGAAATCGTATAACTGGCCACTGTTTTCAACAGAGAGAGAGGAGAGAGAGAGACAAAGAGAGGAGAGAGAGGAGAGAGAGGTGGTTGCTAGATAGCGACAAGGTCGCTACTACCTCATCAAGACAAGGAGAGAAACCAACGTGACAGTTGTAAAACTAACTTCTCCAGCCTCGGAGTCTTGAGGTCCTGAAGGAAGGAAGAACATCACCATCTACCATTAACTATCAAAAGGATTGGTAAGTGTTGTGGATCTGTAAAGCATGCACTCCCGTGTTCCGCCACCAGGGAGCGCATCCCGTGAAGTCCCAAGGGATCCCAGCATCCCTTGGGAGCACTGTAAATAAGCCTGCCCCGAAGGCCTGTTCCTCACTCTGGAGTGTCTTAATAAAGACTGAGGTCACTGTTACTTTAACCTCCCTGTGTGCAGTCTCATCTGTGTTAGGAACACAATAATTGGTGACGAATATATGAATCCAACGCAAAGATGCAGCAAACTGTGGGCGTCCTGGAGAAGTTCTCGGAGGGTGAGGTCTGGGAAGCCTATGTCGAACAGCTAGACCAGTACTTTGTAGCCAATGAGCTGGATGGAGAAGGAAGCGCTGCAAAAAGGAGAGCGGTCCTCCTCACGGTCTGCGGGGCACCGGCCTACAGCCTCATGAAGAATCTTCTGGCTCCGGTGAAACCCACAGATAAGTCGTATGAGGAACTGGTTCAGGAGCATCTTAACCCGAGGGAGAGTGTGCTGATGGCAAGGTATCGGTTCTACACGTGCCAGCGATCTGTTGGTCAGGAAGTGGCGAGCTACATCGCCGAGCTAAGGCGACTTGCAGGACAATGTGAGTTTGATGGCTACCTGGAGCAAATGCTCAGAAATTTTTTTGTACTGGGCATTGGCCACGAGACCATCCTACGAAAACTTTTGACTGTAGAGATACCGACCCTCAGTAAGGCCATTGTGATAGTACAGGCGTTTATGTCCACCAGTGACAACACCAAACAAATCTCTCAGCACACAAATGCTAGCAATGTTCATAAATTAACTGGAACTGTGTTTGAGAACAGAAATGTACAGGGCAGAAACCACGAGTCTGCAACTGCCAGCAGGCCTCAGGTGACCCAGATGACTCAGAGTCCATAACAAAGGATGAATGCAAGGCAATTCACACCTTGTTGGCGTTTTGGAGGCTTCCATTCAGCCTATTCATGCTGCGTCAAAGGGCATGTTTGCAAGAGCTGTGGAACATAGGGGCACCTCCAACGAACTTGCAGACGAGCTGCAAGCTCTGCAAAACCTGCTAACCACCACGTGGCAGAAGAAGATCGGTCCATGGTAGATCAAAGCAATTTCGAGCCTCAGAGAGAGGAGACAGATGCTGAAGTACATGAGGTGCACACATTTTTGATGAAATGTCCACCTATAATGCTAAACGTAAAATTGAATGGCTTACCCATAGCCATGGAACTGGACACTGGCGCTAGCCAATCCATCATGAGTAAAAAGATGTTTAAGAGACTGTGGTGCAACAAGGCACTCAGACCAGCCCTGAGCCCCATTCACACGAAACTGAGAACGTACACCAAAGAGCTTATCACTGTCCTGGGCAGCGCCATGGTCAAGGTCACCTACAAGGGCACGGTGCACGAACTGCCACTCTGGATTGTCCCAGGATGTCGCCCCACACTGCTTGGAAGGAGCTGGCTGGGCAAAATCTGCTGGAACTGGGATGACATCCGAGCGCTATCACATTTCAATGAGGCCTCATGTACACAGGTTCTTAACAAATTTCTTTCCCTTTTTGAGCCAGGCATTGGAAACTTTTCCAGGGTGAAGTTGCGGAAGCATTTGGTCCCAGAGGCGCGACCCATTCACCACAAGGCGTGAGCGGTACCTCACATGATGAGGGAGAGAGTGGAAATCGAGCTGGACAGGCTGCAACACGAGGGCATCATCTCCCCAGTGGAATTCAGTGAGTGAGCCAGCTCGATTGTTCCAGTGCTCAAAAGTGATGGCACGGTCAGGATTTGCGGCGATTATAAAGTAACTATTAATCGTTTCTCGCGACAGGACCAATACCCGCTACCTAAGGCAGACAACCTATTTGCAACACTGGCAGGAGGCAAGACGTTCACCAAACTCGACCTGACTTTGGCCTACATGACGCAGGAGCTGGAGGAGTCTTCGAAGGGCCTCACCTGCATCAACACGCACAAGGGACTGTTCATCTACAACAGATGTCCGTTTGGAATTCGGTCGGCTACAGCGATCTTCCAGAGAAACATGGAGAGCCTACTCAAGTCGGTACCATGCATGGTGGTTTTTCAGCACGGGTAGGGACACCGTCGAGCACCTACAAAACCAGGAGGAGGTCCTCCAGCGACTGGATCGTGTAGGGCTGTGGCTGAAGTGGTCGAAATGCGTTTTCATGGCAACAGAAGTGGAGTTTTTGGGGAGAAAAATTGAGGAGGACGGCATTCGGCCCACAGATGCCAAGACAGAGGCTATCAGGAACGCGCCCAGGCCACAGAACGTCACGGAGCTGCGGTCGTTCCTGGGACTTCCCAACTGTTTTGGTAACTTCCTACCGGGGTTAAGCACCCAATTAGAGCCCCTACATGTGTTATTGAGTAAACGTGAGAACTGGGTATGGGGAAAAAAACAAGTAATTGCTTTTGAGAAAGCTAGAAACATTTTATACTCCAACAAGCTGCTTGTATTGTTTAACCCGTGTAAAAGACTTGTGCTAGCATGTGATGAGTCATCATACGGTGTCGGGTGTGTACTACAACAAGCTAATGTTGCGGGGAAGCTACAACCTGTCACCTATGCCTCTAGGAGCTTGTCTAAGGCCGAGAGGGCCTACAGCATGATTGAGAAAGAGGCATTAGCGTGTGTGTTCGGGGTAAAGAAAATGCATCAGTACCGGTTTGGCCTCAAATTTCAGCTGGCAACCGATCACAAGCCTGTTCGCTGAAAACAAGAGGATAAATACTAATGCCTCAGCTCGCATACAAAGGTGGGCACTCGTGCTATCAGCGTATAACTATACCATCTGCCACAGGCCAGGCACCGAGAACTGTGCACATGCTCTCAGTCGGCTACTATTGCCCACCACAGGGGTGGAAATGGCGCAGCCTGCAAACTTGTTGATGGTGGCGCAGCCCACAGACTTGTTGATGGTCATGGAAGCATTTGAAAATGATAAATCACCTTTCACGGCCCGCCAGATTAGGACTTGGACCAGCCAAGATCCTCTGCTGTCCCTAGAAAAAACTGTGTACTGCATGAGAGCTGGGCCAGCATCCCCGTTGAAATGCAAGAGCTAATCAAGCCGTTCCAGCAGCGAACTGTCTGTTGTGGGGTAACCGCGTAGTGCTACCCAAAAAGGGCAGGGAGACGTTCATCTCGGATCGCCACAGCACACACCCGGGTATAGTAATGATGAAAGCGATAGCCAGATCCCACGTGTGGTGGCCTGGTATCAACTCTGACTTGGAGTCCTGTGTACGGCAATGCAGCGTATGTGCTCAGTTGAGCAACGCGCCCAGAGAGGCACCACTAAGTTTGTGGTCCTGGCTCTCCAGACCATCGTCAAGGATCCATGTTGACTATGCAGGCCCGTTTCTCGGTAAAACGTTCCTGATGGTGGTGGATGCTTTTTCAAAATGGATTGAATGTGAAATAATGTCGGGAGGCACCGCCACCGCCACCATTGAAAGCCTGAGGGCCATGTTTGCCACTCACGGCCTGCCTGACATACTGGTCAGTGACAACGGGCCATGTTTCACCCGTGCCGAATTTAAAGAATTCATGACCCGCAATGGGATCAAACATGTCACCTCGGCCCTGTTTAAACCAGCCTCCAATGGGCAGGCAGAGCGGGCAGTACAAACAATCAAACAGAGCCTTAAATGAGTCACAGAAGACTCACTCCAAACCCGCCTGTCCCGAGTACTGCTCAGCTACCGCACGCGACCCCACTCGCTCACAGAGATGCCCCCGGCTGAGCTACTCATGAAAAGGACACTTAAAACCAGACTCTTGCTGGTTCACCCCAACCTGCATGATCAGGTAGAGAACAGGCGGCAGCAACAAATGTAAACGATGGTCGCGCCACTGTGTCACAGGAAATTGTTCTGAATGACCCTGTGTATGTGCTAAACTATGGACATGGTCCCAAGTGGATCGCGGGCACAGTCATAGCTAAAGAAGGGACTAGGGTGTTTGTAGTCACACTAGACAATGGACAAATTTGCAGAAAGCACCTGGATCAAACAAGGCTGCGGTTCACAGACTGCCTTGAACAACCCACAGCAGGCACCACCTCGAGGAGACGGGAGCTCGGAGCAGCGCGAGTCCGGGGTCGGCGAGAGGCCTATAAAGGCCAGCGGGAGCTCGGAGCAGTCAGTCGAGGAGGCGGGAGCTCGGAGCAGCGCGAGTCCGGGGTCGGCGAGAGGCCTATAAAGGCCAGCGGGAGCTCGGAGCAGTCAGTCGAGGAGGCGGGAGCTCGGAGCAGCGCGAGTCCGGGGTCGGCGAGAGGCCTATAAAGGCCAGCGGGAGCTCGGAGCAGTCAGTCGAGGAGGCGGGAGCTCGGAGCAGCGCGAGTCCGGGGTCGGCGAGAGGCCTATAAAGGCCAGCGGGAGCTCGGAGCAGTCAGTCGAGGAGGCGGGAGCTCGGAGCAGCGCGAGTCCGGGGTCGGCGAGAGGCCTATAAAGGCCAGCGGGAGCTCGGAGCAGTCAGTCGAGGAGGCGGGAGCTCGGAGCAGCGCGAGTCCGGGGTCGGCGAGAGGCCTATAAAGGCCAGCGGGAGCTCGGAGCAGTCAGTCGAGGAGGCGGGAGCTCGGAGCAGCGCGAGTCCGGGGTCGGCGAGAGGCCTATAAAGGCCAGCGGGAGCTCGGAGCAGTCAGTCGAGGAGGCGGGAGCTCGGAGCAGCGCGAGTCCGGGGTCGGCGAGAGGCCTATAAAGGCCAGCGGGAGTCGGGCAGTTCGAGCAGTCAGTCGAGGAGGCGGGAGCTCGGAGCAGCGCGAGTCCGGGGTCAGCGAGAGGCGTACCGGTGCAGCTACAGGGAGAAGGCAAAAAAACAAAGGTGACGTCACAGCCTAGGGGGTAAGTGATTGGCTGGTGATTGGTGAGTAGTTTTTCTTTTTCTTCTTATATTGGTCAGTAACTTTTAACATTGTTATTACCAGTTTAAGTGTATCTAAGGGTTAAGACATGGCAGGAGAGCTCGGTCGGGTGTTATGCTCCTCCTGTACCATGTGGGAACTCAGGGACGCTTCCGGTGTCCCTGACGACTATGTGTGCGGGAAGTGTATCCGCCTCCAGCTCCTGACGGTCCGCGTTACGGAATTGGAGCTGAAGGTGGATTCACTCTGGAGCATCCACGATGCTGAGAATGACGTGAGTATCACGTGTAGTGAGTTGGTCTTACCGCAGGGAAAGGGTCCACAGCCAGATAGGGAATGGAAGACCAGCAGGAAGAGTAGAGCAAGGAAGGTAGTGCAGGGGTCCCCTGCGGTCATCCCCCTGCAAAACAGATACACCGCTTTGGGTACTGTTGAGGGGAATGACTCATCAGGGGAGGGCAGCAGCAGCCAAGTTCATGGCACCGTGGCTGGCTCTGCTGCACAGGAGGGCAAGAAAAAGAGTGGGAGAGCGATAGTGATAGGGGATTCAATTGTGAGGGGAATAGATAGGCGTTTCTGCGGCCGCAACCGAGACTCCAGGATGGTATGTTGCCTCCCTGGTGCAAGGGTCAAGGATGTCTCGGAGCGGGTGCAGGACATTCTGAAATGGGAGGGAGAACAGCCAGTTGTCGTGGTGCACATTGGTACCAACGACATAGGCAAAAAAAGGGATGAGGTCCTACGAAACGAATTTAAGGAGCTAGGAGCTAAATTAAAAAGTAGGACCTCAAAAGTAGTAATCTCGGGATTGCTACCAGTGCCACGTGATAGTCAGAGTAGGAATCGCAGGATAGCGCAGATGAATACGTGGCTTGAGCAGTGGTGCAGCAGGGAGGGATTCAAATTCCTGGGGCATTGGGACCGGTTCTGGGGGAGGTGGGACCAGTACAAACCGGACGGTCTGCACCTGGGCAGGACTGGAACCAATGTCCTCGGGGGAGTGTTTGCTAGTGCTGTTGGGGAGGATTTAAACTAATATGGCAGGGGGATGGGAACCAATGCAGGGAGACAGAGGGAAACAAAAAGGAGCCAAAAGCAAAAGACAGAAAGGAGATGAGGAAAAGTGTAGGGCAGAGAAACCCAAGGCAAAGAACAAAAAGGGCCACTGTACAGCAAAATTCTAAAAGGACAAAGGGTGTTAATAAAACAAGCCTGAAGGCTTTGTGTCTTAATGCAAGGAGTATCCGCAATAAGGTGGATGAATTAATTGTGCAAATAGATGTTAACAAATATGATGTGATTGGGATTACGGAGACGTGGCTCCAGGATGATCAGGGCTGGGAACTCAACATTCAGGGGTATTCAACATTCAGGAAGGATAGAATAAAAGGAAAAGGAGGTGGGGTAGCATTGCTGGTTAAAGAGGAGATTAATGCAATAGTTAGGAAAGACATTAGCTTGGATGATGTGGAATCTATATGGGTAGAGCTGCAGAACACCAAAGGGCAAAAAACGTTAGTAGGAGTTGTGTACAGACCTCCAAACAGTAATAGGGATGTTGGGGAGGGCATCAAACAGGAAATTAGGGGTGCATGCAATAAAGGTGTAGCAGTTATAATGGGTGACTTTAATATGCACATAGATTGGGCTAGCCAAACTGGAAGCAATACGGTGGAGGAGGATTTCCTGGAGTGCATAAGGGATGGTTTTCTAGACCAATATGTTGAGGAACCAACTAGGGGGGAGGCCATCTTAGACTGGGTGTTGTGTAATGAGAGAGGATTAATTAGCAATCTCATTGTGCGAGGCCCCTTGGGGAAGAGTGACCATAATATGGTGGAATTCTGCATTAGGATGGAGAATGAAACAGTAAATTCAGAGACCATGGTCCAGAACTTAAAGAAGGGTAACTTTGAAGGTATGAGGCGAGAATTGGCTAGGATAGATTGGCGAATGATACTTAGGGGGTTGACTGTGGATGGGCAATGGCAGACATTTAGAGACCGCATGGATGAAGTACAACAATTGTACATTCCTGTCTGGCGTAAAAATAAAAAGGGGAAGGTGGCTCAACCGTGGCTATCTAGGGAAATCAGGGATAGTATTAAAGCCAAGGAAGTGGCATACAAATTGGCCAGAAATAGCAGCGAACCTGGGGACTGGGAGAAATTTAGAACTCAGCAGAGGAGGACAAAGGGTTTGATTAGGACAGGGAAAATGGAGTACGAGAAGAAGCTTGCAGGGAACATTAAGGCGGATTGCAAAAGTTTCTATAGGTATGTAAAGAGAAAAAGGTTGGTGAAGACAAACGTAGGTCCCCTGCAGTCAGAATCAGGGGAAGTCATAACGGGGAACAAAGAAATGGCGGATCAATTGAACAAGTACTTTGGTTCGGTATTCACTAAGGAGGATACAAACAACCTTCCGGATATAAAAGGGGTCAGAGGGTCTAGTAAGGAAGAGGAACTGAGGGAAATCTTTATTAGTCGGGAAATTGTGTTGGGGAAATTGATGGGATTGAAGGCAGATAAATCCCCAGGGCCTGATGGCCTGCATCCTAGAGTACTTAAGGAGGTGGCCTTGGAAATAGCGGATGCATTGACAGTCATTTTCCAACATTCCATTGACTCTGGATCAGTTCCTATGGAGTGGAGGGTAGCCAATGTAACCCCACTTTTTAAAAAAGGAGGGAGAGAGAAAACAGGGAATTATAGACCGGTCAGCCTGACCTCAGTAGTGGGTAAAATGATGGAATCAATTATTAAGGATGTCATAGCAGTGCATCTGGAAAATGGTGACATGATAGGTCCAAGTCAGCATGGATTTGTGAAAGGGAAATCATGCTTGACAAATCTTCTGGAATTTTTTGAGGATGTTTCCAGTAAAGTGGACAAAGGAGAACCAGTTGATGTGGTATATTTGGACTTTCAGAAGGCTTTCGACAAGGTCCCACACAAGAGATTAATGTGCAAAGTTAAAGCACATGGGATTGGGGGTAGTGTGCTGACGTGGATTGAGAACTGGTTGTCAGACAGGAAGCAAAGAGTAGGAGTAAACGGGTACTTTTCAGAATGGCAGGCAGTGACTAGTGGAGTGCCGCAAGGTTCTGTGCTGGGGCCCCAGCTGTTTACATTGTACATTAATGATTTAGACGAGGGGATTAAATGCAGTATCTCCAAATTTGCGGATGATACTAAGTTGGGTGGCAGTGTGAGCTGCGAGGAGGATGCTATTAGGCTGCAGAGTGACTTGGATAGGTTAGGTGAGTGGGCAAATGCATGGCAGATGAAGTATAATGTGGATAAATGTGAGGTTATCCACTTTGGTGGTAAAAACAGAGAGACAGACTATTATCTGAATGGTGACAGATTAGGAAAAGGGAAGGTGCAACGAGACCTGGGTGTCATGGTACATCAGTCATTGAAGGTTGGCATGCAGGTACAGCAGGCGGTTAAGAAAGCAAATGGCATGTTGGCCTTCATAGCGAGGGGATTTGAATACAGGGGCAGGGAGGTGTTGCTACAGTTGTACAGGGCCTTGGTGAGGCCACACCTGGAGTATTGTGTACAGTTTTGGTCTCCTAACTTGAGGAAGGACATTCTTGCTATTGAGGGAGTGCAGCGAAGGTTCACCAGACTGATTCCCGGGATGGCGGGACTGACCTATCAAGAAAGATTGGATCAATTGGGCTTGTATTCACTGGAGTTCAGAAGAATGAGAGGGGACCTCATAGAAACGTTTAAAATTCTGACGGGTTTAGACAGGTTAGATGCAGAAAGAATGTTCCCAATGTTGGGGAAGTCCAGAACCAGGGGTCACAGTCTGAGGATAAGGGGTAAGCCATTTAGGACCGAGATGAGGAGAAACTTCTTCACCCAGAGAGTGGTGAACCTGTGGAATTCTCTACCACAGAAAGTAGTTGAGGCCAATTCACTAAATATATTCAAAAGGGAGTTAGATGAAGTCCTTACTACTCGGGGGATCAAGGGTTATGGCGAGAAAGCAGGAAGGGGGTACTGAAGTTTCATGTTCAGCCATGAACTCATTGAATGGCGGTGCAGGCTAGAAGGGCTGAATGGCCTGCTCCTGCACCTATTTTCTATGTTTCTATGTTTCTATGTTTCTATGTTTCTATGTTTCTATGTTTTCGAGCCCACAACACACACCCAAAGGATCAACGACACCACCCCGGACCAGGAAATCGAACCCATTACGCCCAACAGCCCAGCAAGGCCAGACTCACCTAGCAGCCCTGCAGGGCAACAACATGCCAGCCCAGCGAGGGCACAGCCAACACACCAGAACAGACATTTGTACCAAAGCGGTCCACCAGGGAAAGAAAGGCTCCCAACCGCCTCACCTTGTAAATAGTTTTCACTTTGACTTTGGCCGGGGGAAGTGACGTTGTGTATCTGTAAAGCATGCACTCCCATGTTCCGCCACCAGGGAGCTCATCCCGTGAAGTCCCAAGGGATCCCAGCATCCCTTGGGAGCACTGTATATAAGCCGGCCCCTAAGGCCTGTTCCTCACTCTGGAGTGTCTTAATAAAGACTGAGGTCACTGTTACTTTAACCTCCCTGTGTGCAGTCTCATCTGTGTTAGGAACACAATAGTAAGCAGAAGTCCCTGCCTGCCCTGGAATCTAACCTAGCTGGAATTAGGGATTGGGAGGTGGGAGGTATAATTTTACTGCAACCCCCTATGAATGTGTAGTGTATGGTACTTTATTAGCGTGATTATAAGTTTGACCTTGTACCTTTCCTTGTATTGTTCTTTATTAGAGTGATTGTAAGTTTGCCGTGTATTTTCTTACCAGAGTAATAAGCCTGTATTACCGTGACTGTAATACAAACAAAGTTCTTTGCATCAAACCAGTTTCCTTTGCACTTTTGTCATACCCCCCAAATAAATCCAGAGTACAGAACTCAAGGGAGGGGGAGCGATTTGAAACTGCTCAAGTTGGTCAAAAGGGAACCTGACCCCCCTCAACCTGACCACACATTCCCCCTTACAATATGGCGACCACGGCAGGACTCTGGTACATGGGGTGTGATGTAGAGAGTGCTGGTTTGGGGCAAAGAACCAAAATGGAAGAGAGGATTTCCTCCCATGTGTACAAGAAAGTGAATGTCACAAAAGAACGGGTGCTTAGTCTATTACGCGCTGAGCGTCCGGCTGACGCTGCAGCCCAGTGGACAGCAAGTAAAGATTACAGAGAAGCAGCAGAGAAAGCAATTTGGTTGGTCTGTCTACAGCAACAGGTCCAACTGCTAGACAGAATGAATGAAACATTACAGGCAGAGTTATGCGAATGCGCAGAGAACTATCAGGAAATGGTTATGTCAGAAGAAAGATTATCAGGAGAACTCCATTAGCTAAAACAGGAAAGGACCCAAATAATGGAAAGGTTTGAAAACAGTCAGGACTATTTTCAATGTCAGGTCACCGAGGCAAAAAGTGATGAAAAGTCACTGAGGGAGGAAAGCACTTGCCTCACCCTACAAGTAAAAGAGCTCCAGGAAAGATTAAAAGATGTGCAAACAGCGTATAAAGTAGCTAGCACTAATGGATTTGAATCGGGAAACCACGGTCCCTGCCAGCAACAAATTAAAGTTTGAACCTTGCTCTGTCCAAGGCAAAAGGCTGGTATGCCTAATAAGCCCGGGTACGCCCCAGGTAAACCTGGAAGAGAAGGAGGAAACTACCCGGCCACTACCTGTGACACCGATGACAACACCGATGCAGCAGCAGGAGGGGCAAGTCAGTTGCGGGACAGACAGGGATAGTGAACCACCACCACCTGTAGCACCGAGTTTCAGCTCGGCTTAGCCGCAGGGAGGAGAGGGAGGTGAGCCAGAACAGGGAGGGCCAGAACCAGGGCCAATGTGCCTGGTCCGGCAACAGAAGTTTTCCCCGCCCATCCTTAACGGGGGTCCAGGGCCCCTGGAAAGTCAGTTTATGGTCCCACACAATCCCCACCAGCTTAGGGCTATGATAAGCCACCTGGGAAAGCTAACTCCAAAGGAAGACCCCTCGGTTCACTTTGTGGAAGTGGAACAGGCTGGGGATATTAATGGGTGCGATGATGCAGAAATGGCAAAGATGTTTCTCCTATCCCTAGACAGCAAACTGTACCAGTCCCTCTCTACTGAGAGCAAAAGAGGACAGAAAACACTTGCTACCGTCCAAAAGGACATTTTAGAAGCTATGGGCTGCAATGACGGGAGTCCCTTCTCTAGAGTAGAGAAAACGGTGCAGCTCACAGGAGAAACCCCACAGGCTTTCGCAGACCAAAAGCGCCTGTAGTGTGGACATATACAAGGATCACTTAAACCCGGATGAATTAGCACACTGGCTCCGAAGCCTAGTAGCTAACAGTTTACCCAGAATAAGAACCAAGGTTGAAGCCTGGTTCGACCCAAGAAATTCCCAAGCCACAGAACAGGGAGTGCTTAGGCAGCTGACCCTAGCTTACAGAAACGGCAGAGGGACAGAAGAGCAGCCACAAAAGGGAAGGGTTCACGAAATCCGACCTAGCCAAGATAAGAGGTAATGGCGCCACGAGGGGGATAACCCCTCCGATACAAAACGTACCTGCTTCAGGTGTGGAAAGAGTGGGCGCTGGAGAAAGGATTGTAAAAATCCTTGGAAGAATAGCGCAGGAAAGAATTCTCCAGCCCCTGCCCAAAAGACCGAGACAGATAAGCCAGTCCCTCCCCACTCGTTTGATACCTTTTTAACTGCGCTCCCAGCCATGTTAGATGGCCCTGGAAAGGTAGCCACCGCCACCAGTACCGAAATCCCATCTGCCCCCTCCCAACCAAAACCGTGACTAGGACAGGCACAGCCTGTCCACCTGTGTGTCCTCGAGTATGATGCGTGGGGGAGACCGATCGTACAGATGGAAGTGGAAAAGGTGAAAGGGACTTACCTGTTGGACACCGGTGCCTCAAGCACCCTTGTCTATGCAGCTAACCCCGCCGCCTCACCTCTGTCTAACGGGGTCCCCTACAGCTTGGTGGGTTTCACAGGCACTGAACAGGCTGGCTCATTCACCGTTCCGCTCTCTATTCATTTAGGTACACTCCACACTAAGTGGACTTGTGTCCTGATGAAGTGGGAGCAGGAAGGGAGAGGGATCCTGGGGGCCGACTTCATCCAGGGGATCCTAGTGGATTTAAGAAACCACTGTCTTTGGGGGTCAGTCTGAATGGGGCAGGAGAGTGAGGTGATGGTTATCCCGGGAAAACAAGGAAAAGGAACGGTGTGCACCATGAAACGAAAGGAGGGTTACGACCTTGAATCACTGGTCAGTATCACCCCTGTAGAATATCAAGAGTATGTGAGGAAAAACCTTACAGCTTTTGCCACTCACAAACACGACTGCGGGAGAATAAATGGGGTCGAGGTTTGCATAGATGGGGACCTCATGACCCAACTACAGAAACAGTACAACCTCCCCAGGGAGGCGGAGGCAGACATGGAAACAGCCTTGGGTTCGCTGGTTAAACAGGGGGGATTGAGACCAATAGCTACCCATGTGAACTCTCCATTGTGGCCGGTTAAGAAACTGGACAACTCCTGGAGAGCCACGGTGGACTATCGAGTACTCAACCGTAACATCCCCGCCTGTGCACCCACGATTGCTGTTGTCGCCGACCTCATTGGAAGTATCCCAGCCTCCGCGACCACCTGCTGGATATTTCCAATGAGTTCTGGTCCATACCTTTAAGAAGGGAAGATTAGTACTGTGATATTTTCACAGAGCACAAGCACACACAGCTTCTAACATGGAGGCAGCTCTCTCGGAAGTCTCTGAAAACTGCCTAGTTCTGTTTAATGATTAACCCTGCACTTGCAGTACACAATACGTCCACATCCACAGTGTGGAGCTACAAACATTACAAGCTTACAGACATTACACTTCTCCCTTCTTAATGTTTCCAGTACATTGAATTTAGGATTTGCTACTGGTGTATCAAAACTATCTGATGAGTCAGAAATAATTGAATCATTTTCACCTTCAACTCCTTCCATGTCTGTAGGTAAAATATGATCAATATGAACAAACCTAACCTGTCCATTATCAAACGTCTTTACCAAATATGTGCAAGGACCACATATCTTCACCACTCTTCCTGGTAACCACTTTAACCATTTATGGTGATGGTTCTTCACTCTCACCTTCTGGTTTAATTTCACACTTCTCTCTTTTACTCTACCTTTATCATGATTCTCTTTCTGTCTTAATTGTGTCTCTTCTACGAACCGTGCCAAATTTGGCTTTAACAACAAGAATCTGGTTCGTGGCTGTCGTTTGAGAAACAACTCTGCTGGTGTTCTTCCATTAGTTGTATGAGGAGTATTTCGATATGTAATCAAAAAATTAGCCAATTTGTGATCCAATGGCAACCTTGGTATGTTTCACACCATTTTTACTTGTGAATTGTGCAAATTCTTCTGAACGAAATTGTGGTCCATTGTCCGAAACAATTTCTTCAGGGAGGCCAAATGCAGAAAATAATTTTTGCAAAACGTCCAATGTTTTACTTGTTGTTATTTTCCACATTGGAAACACCTCAACCCACTTCGAATGGCTATCAATCACAATGAACAATTGTTGTCCTTCTAACTCAGCAAAATCAATATGTAGCCTTTGCCACACCCTGGGAGGCCATTTCCATGGCTGTAATGGTACTGGTGGTGGTTGCTTGCTTACCGATTGACATGTAGTACACTGCCTCACGATGTACTCTATATATTTATCAAGACCTGGCCACCATAAATAACTGCGTGCAAAACTCTTGGTCAAGCACATTCCCAGGTGCTGGTCATGGAGGTCTCCTAATAATTTGGACCTGAGTTTATTTGGTATAATCACTCTTGCAACCCACATGATACAATCTTTATCGACTGATAATTCATTGCTACGAATAGAAACATAGAAACATAGAAAATAGGTGCAGGAGCAGGCCATTCGGCCCTTCGAGCCTGCACCACCATTCAATAAGATCATGGTTGATCATTCCCTCAGTACCCCTTTCCTGCTTTCTCTCCATACCCCTTGATCCCCTTAGCCGTAAGGGCCATATCTAACTCCCTCTTGAATATATCCAATAAACTGGCATCAACAACTCTCTGCAGTAGAGAATTCCACAGGTTAGCAATTCACTGAGTGGAGAAGTTTCTCCTCATCTCAGTCCTAAATGGCCTGCCCCTTATCCTAAGACTGTGTCCCCTGATTCTGGACTTCCCCAACATCGGAAACATTCTACCCGCATCTAACCTGTCCCGTCCTGTCAGAATCTTATATGTTTCTATGAGATCCCCTCTCATCCTTCGAAACTCCAATGTATAAAGGTCCAGTTGATCCAGTCTCTCCTCATATGTCAGTCCTGCCATCCCGGGAATCAGTCTGGTGAACCTTCGCTGCACTCCCTCAATAGCAAGAATGTCCTTCCTCAGATTAGGAGAGCAAAACTGCACACAATATTCCAGGTGAGGCCTCACCAAGGCCCTGTACAACTGCAGTAAGACCTTCCTGCTCCTATACTCAAATCCTCTAGCTATGAAGGCCAACATACCATTTGCCTTCTTCACCGCCTGCTGTACGTGTATGCCAACTTTCAATGACTGATGAACCATGACACCCAGGTCTCGTTGCACCTCCCCTTTTCCTAATCTGCCGCAATTCAGATAATATTCTGTCTTCGCGTTTTTTGCCCCCAAAGTGGATAACCTCACATTTATCCACATTATACTGCATCTGCCATGCATTTGCCCATTCACCTAATCTGTCCAAGTCACCCTGCAGCCTCCTAGCGTCCCCCTCACAGCTCACACCGCCACCCAGTTTAGTGTCATCTGCAAACTTGGAGGTATTACACTCAATTCCTTCATCCAAATCATTGATGTATATTGTAAAGAGCTGGGGTCACAGCATTGAGCCCTGCGGCACTCCACTAGTCACTGGCTGCCATTCTGAAAAGGACCCATTTATCCCGACTCTCTGCTTCCTGTCTGCCAACCAGTTCTCTATCCACGTCAGTATATTACCCCCAATACCATGTGATTTGATTTTGCACACCAATCTCTTGTGTGGGACCTTGTCAAAAGCCTTTTGCAAGTCAAAATACACCACATCCACTGGTTCTCCCTTGTCCACTCTACTAGTTACATCCTCAAAGAATTCCAGAAGATTTGTCAAGCATAATTTCCCCTTCATAAATCCATGCTGACTTGGACTGATCCTATCACTGCTTTCCAAATGCGCTGTTATTTCATCCTTAATAATTGTTTCCAACATTTTTCCCACTCCAACATTCCTTTCACACTGACCCTCATTGCTGGAGGCAACGTTATGTCGTACCAGTCACTCCAACTCACAAAGCCACTTCCAAAGTAAGACAAGAATGGGCATGTCCGGAAAGTGGTGAAACTAAATAAGTGTGATAACAGTAATGGAATCTTAACAATAATACTTCTTTATATACCCATGTGCATCTACTGCTGTGCCATTTTTCTTTTACGCATGATTCTACGAGGTACATCCCCTGTGGCTTCAGCAGAGGTAGAGACAACCTGCTCACTTCCATTTTGGCGACGTCCTGTGGCTTTTAGAGCATGTGAGAGCCCTGCCAAAGTCTGATACTTCTGCGACTGTGCAGGGGCAGTCTCGGCCATCGCGATCCAAAGAAGCATCTGGGGCTCTGACTGAAGGGGGCAACAGGGAGAGGAGCCCCCGCTTCCACGTCCCCTCTCACTATCATACTTCTCATGGGTCACCCGCACTTCCCTGCTCCGCAAGATCCTGCAAATCCACTGGGAAGATAGACGCACCAACGTCAGTGTTCTCGCTCAGGCCAACATCCCCAGCATCGAAGCACTAACCACACTCGACCAGCTCTGTTGGGCGGGCCACATCGTCCGCAAGCCCGACACGAAACTCCCAAAGCAAGCGCTCTACTCGGAATGAAGAATGGATATGTATCTTTGTATGTTACCTGGTTTGGCCATCCATTTGCAATATAATCATACACCTTTGACATCACTGGGTCACGTTTGGTTGCTCTACCAATCTCTTCAGCTGTGACTGGTAGTTCATCAATGTATGAAAAATAAAACACTTCTTCTCTATCGGGTGTAGCTTGTGATGGGGAAGGCAATCTAGACATTGCATCAGCATTACTGTGATCAGCTGATCGTCTGTATTCAATATCATATGCATTTGCTGACAAAATCAAAGCCCATCTCTGCATTCGGGCTGCAGCTCAGGTTGGAACTGGGGACTTTGGATGGAGGATTGCTGTTAGGGGCTTATGGTCCGTAACGATGGTAAACTTACGACTATACAAGTATTTGTGAAACTTCTTCACTCCAAAAATTAATGCCAAAGCTTCCCTTTCAATTTGCGCATAATTACTCTCACTGGCACTGAGAGTGCGTAAAGCAAAAGCAATTGGTCTCTCCTCCCCACTACTTAATACATGAGAGATTACTGCCCCAAGTCCATATGGAGAGGCATCACATGCTAGTTTAATCTCCTTAGATATGTCATAGTGAACTAACATGATGCTCTCTACCAATTTGCTTTTACACTCCTTGAATGCTGTATCGCATTCTTTTGACCACTTCCAATGGACCTATTTTTTCAAAAGTTCATTCAGTGGATGTAATACTGTCGCCAAATTTGGTAGGAACTTCCCATAATAGTTCAAAAGACCCAAGAATAAACAAAGTTCAGTGACATTCCTGGGAGTGGGTGCATTTCTAATTGCATCCAATTTTTCCATGGTTGGATGTAAACCATCTTTATCTACTCTGTACCCTAAGTACTCCACTGAGTTTTTAAATAACTCACACTTACGAGCAGACACTCATACTCTGTGCTTCTCTAGGCGTTTGAGGACTTCATTCAAAATGTTATGAATTTGCCTATTTGGTGCTGAAATTAGTATGTCATCCAAATAACATACTACCCCTTCATTACCTTGCAAAATCTGGTTCATCACCCCTTGGAATATGGCAGGGGCGGAAGACACTCCAAACAGTAGCCTATTAAATTGATATAGGCCTAGATGAGTATTTATAGTCAAACATGACTTGGACTCCTCATCTAGTTCAAGCTGTAAGTAGGCATTCGTAAGATCCAGTTTGGAGAAGATCTGACCATCTGTCAGTGTTGTAAACAAATCTTCTATATTCGGCAATGTTTTGGGGACATTACCCTCTAGAACCTGGTTTGCGGTTACTTTATAATCACCACACAATCTTATCTTACCATCGGACTTAGGTACAACAACAATGGGTGTATCCCAATTACATCGATCTATCTTACAAATAATGTTCTCAATCTCTAGTTTTTTGAGTTCTTGCTCAACTTTCTCCTTGAGTGCATATGGTACGGAACATGGCTTGTAGTAAATCTAGTGTCCTTCTGTACCCTGACACTCGTCTTGAAGCCTTGGATCGGACTGCCCGTTTCGCAGAACACCTTTGGATACTGCTTGATAACCTCATCCGTTGATGAAAATCTCACTTCCTCACAGAAAATCTTACTCCAATACAGCTTCAGTGAGCTCAACCAATTTCTTCCTAGTAAGGCAGACTTGTCTCCTTTCACTACTATTAGAGGCAAGTTCTGAAATGTATCTTTTTATTTCACCGGTACGGTGAAACGACCTACCACAGGAATTTTCTCTCCCGTGTAGCCTCGCAGCTCTATCTTGGATTTCTCCAGTTGGGAATCACGCAATTTGTCGCGGTACAGTGACTCCGGTACTACACTCACAGATGCACCCATGTCGATTTCCATTGGTATCTTGAATCCCACAACATCTATGTGGATTTTGGTGCTTTCCTAATCGCTGTCCGTTAATCTCGTGCTCCTGATGACGTGTAACTCTAACATCTCCTTGTCCTGTTGTTGTTCTTCCATGCTATGCAGTCTCTTGGGATTTCTACTCATAGCTTTGAACACTGGACTCATAGCTTTAAAAGTTGGTTTACCCTTCAGTCGGCATGCCTTCGCCAGATGCCCAGTCTTTCTGCAGAAGAAACATGCTGCCTTCACGTATGGACAACTTTGAGTAATTTGTTGTCCCAGGCACCTATAGCATGACTTCGACGCTCTGGTAGAATTTCCAGTTTCTGAGACTTCCGGCCATGCCCGTCTTTTACCTTGAACCTGCAGGTGATTTACCTCGGTTGACTGACAACCGTAACCATTATTTAATTCTCGGGAATATTGTTTGGCCATGCTCATCGACCTCGCTGTCTGACAAGCAATCTCAAAAGTCAAGTCTTCCGTCGTCAATAACTTCCTTCTGATCGCATCATTTTTCACCCCACAAACAAAACGATCCCGTAATGCTTGGTTTTGAAAGTTTCCAAAATTACAGTGCATTGATAGCTTTTTTAATGCTATGATGTAATCACCGATACTTTCATCAGCCTTTTGATTCCGAATCCCAAAACGATAGCTTTCAGCAATTTCTAATGGTTTGGGGTTATAGTGCTGCTCCAGCTTCGTTAAAATCTCTTTAAGCGTTGTGTCCTTTGGCTCGTCAGGCACAAGCAGATTTACAAGGGTTTCGTATAATGCCGGTCCTGCCTCCGACTGGACTGCATTGTCTGGAACTTCGATTATGTTATTTGCAGTGAAATACATTTCTAGCCGATCCACATGCGCTTTAAAACGTTCCCGGTCGTGTCTATATTCACCCAAATGTCCCAATAAATCTGCCATTTTAATCTCTAGCTGTTCACACCATGTACTGTATTTTACCTCGGATTTTGTAGCTTTTTTCCAAAGACAGAAACTTCCAAAGTCTCTCTGTCGCCTGGCTGAATCCTTCCCCAACAAAATTTAAGCTTTAAATCATCCGAAAAATCTCATCTCAGTCTCCAAATGTGATATATTCACGGAGCACAGCACACACAGCTCCGAACATGGAGGCGGCTCTCTCAGAAGTCTCCGGAAACTGCCTGGTTTTGTTTAATGATTAACTATGCACTTGCAGTACACAATACGTCCACATCCACAGTGTGGATCTACAACCATTACAAGCTTACAGACATTACAAATATAATTTGCTTTTACCTTTAAAGGACAGCAATACACTTGGAACTGTCTCCCTCAGGGCTTCCACAACAGCCCCAGTATTTTCCATCAGTGTCTGGCTAACTGTTTAAAGAGTTTCAGCAGACCCCAGCAATTAGTACAGTATGTGGACGACCTGCTCCTGTTCACCGACAAGGGGGAGGAGCATGGCCCACTGCTGGCTAAACTACTGGAGCTGTTGAAAGAAGATGGATTTAAAGTAAACCCCAAAAAGGCACCGATCGGCCTGAAGGAAGTAAAATTCCTGGGACTGGCTGTGCGCGCAGGGTTGAGAGCCATTGACAAAGCTAGAAGGGAAGCAGTGCAGAAGTTATCCGGCCCCAACACAGTGACAGGAGTAAGATTTTTTTCTAGGGCTAACCAGGTACTGCAGAGATTTCATTGAGGATTATGCAACCACCGCAGCCCCTCTGCCCCGACTCCTACACAAGGGAGTGGAGTGGGAATGGGACAAAGGTTGCGAGGCAGCATTTATCCAACTCAAGAAAGCTCTAGGGGCATAGATGGAGGTAAAGAGTTTTTCCTGGAGGTAGCAGCCAGTGGGGACAGCCTGAGTGCAGTACTGCTCCAAGAGCGGCACGGCTGGCTGAGACCAGTGGTCTACTCCTCCAGGATACCCACGGACGTGGAGAAGGGATACTCCAACTGTGAGACGCACCTCCTAGCCACTCACTGGGCTGTGAAAAGATCACTGATCTTCACAGGGGGGGTCCCCTATCACACTCCTTACCCACCATACGCCCACCCAAATGCTACTGGACACGAAAATTAAGGACTGTTCAGTGAGCAGTGCTCGCGTTGCTCGCGGGATCCTGCTCCTCTCCCAAATGGACCTAAGGGTAAAGGGTCTCTGCAAGCTGAGACTTGCAGCCAACATGATTTATTCAGGGACAGCCCATCGGTGTTCCGTAGAAGGGGTATGGGAAATTAACATAGGCTTTCGGGCTGGGTTACACCCCACAGGCCGAGAGATCTATGTGGATGGTTCAAGCACAGTATCTGTGGGTGAACGACTCACAGGCTGTGGAGTTTATGACCCCGAGGCAGGTATTGCCCTGGCGATTAAACTCCCCAGAAATATGAGCGCCCAGCACGCTGAACTGTCTGCGGTGGTGTACGTAGTCACACACCCCGGAGAATTCCCTACCCCATACACGATTTGCTCGGTCAGTGTGTTCACATGCAATTCGTGTATGGAGTACCTGGCTATTTGGTCCCGCCGTGAATACATATCCGCAGACGGGAGACCCCTGGCAATTAAGCCCCTATTGGAAAAGATCATGAAAGCCGTAGGGGAGGAAGGGAATATCTACATACATAAAGTGAAGGCACATTCCATCATAGAACCCCGTAGCGAGGGAAACCAGCAGGCTGACATGTTAGCAAAGCATGGGGCCCGCACGGGCAAGCTCTGGGATCCGTACAACCCAGGACCCATCGCAGCAGTCAGGGGTAGGATAGGGACAGCAGGGAAGGCAGGGATAGCTTTGCCCCCGGACCTGAAAGTGGTTCAGACCCAAGACCCCGTCCTCAAAACTGTCCTGAACACGCTAGCTAAAGTGGAAAGGGTAGACGGCCCGTACGGTACTGCAGCAATTGCCATTAAAGAAGGCATGCTGTTCAGGGGGGAGCAATGGGTAGTACCGCAACAACACCGGAGAGAATTCCTCCAGCTGGCCCACGAGGGTCCAGGAACAGGACACCCCGGACCTGAGACCACTTGACAACGAGTGGAACAGGCAGGGTGGTGGCCAGGACTCAGGGAAGATGTCCGCGAGTTCTGTGCCAGCTGTCTGGTGTGCGCGGACAACAACTGTGACCCTCAGAAAAGAAAGGTGTCTGTGGGACATATTAGGAGGGTAGAGGGACCCTGGCAGTCAATTCAAATCAACGACATTGGGCCCCTACCCACTGCCCAGGGAAGCTACAAGTACTGCCTAGTATTAGTGGATGTATTCACCAAATGGGTGGAAGCCTTCCCATGCCGAACAGCCACTGCCCTGGGAACAGCTAGGATCCTGGTCGGAGAAGTGTTCTCTCGATAGGGACTATCACAATACGTGGAGTCCGACCAAGGGAGTCACTTCACTGGGCAGGTGAAGCAGGAGACCCTTAAGTCACTCGGCATCAAAGGAAAATGGCATGTCGGCCACAACCCGCAGTCATCCGGGCCTGTGGAGCGTTTAAATTGTACCATCAAGGAAAGGCTGTGCAAAGAGACAGGGGACTCACCCAAGGGGTGCGTGGAGGTCCTACCACTGGTCTTCATGGGGATCCGGGCCAGCCAGTCAAAGAGCACGGGGTACTCCCCGTATGAGCTCATGACCGGCAGAGCCATGCGAACCCCCACCCATGTGTCAGCCCCGGGACTCACGGAAGGTCAGCTTAGGGAAGTGAACCGGGACAGCTTTGTCAGTAATCTGTCTGAACACCTTAAACAGATTCACTGGCAGGCTGCTAACAACATGGGAAAACAGTATCGGAGCAACCGACTGCTGCTAGATCACTGCAAACACCATGAGTGGGAGCTAGGGGACCAGGTTATGGTGAGAAACTATGCTAGAGTAGGGGTCTTTGAGGCACTGTACATGGGACTGTACCACATTGTCGACAAGGCAAGTCCCCATGGTCTATGCCATAAAATTGCCCCGCCGTACAAAGTGGTTCCACATAAATCAGTGCAAACCTTTCAACCCAGGGCCAGCAGCTAAACGGAAGGGACAGCCAAAACCTGTAAACTGTACAAAAGACAGGGACCCCCAGCCAATGGCCCCCGACTGTGGAATTCCCACAGGGAACGTGGCAGACCCACAGACTGCACCTCGAGGGGCGATGGACTGTGTTACTGGAGCTGTCCCCCCAATCATTTGGGACTCGGACGCACCTCCAGCAGCCGGAGCTTTAAGAAGGACTCCCCGAACACCACGGTCAAAGACACCGTGGTCACCAGCGCTCCAATTTAAATGGTTCAGCCCTGGGAGAGGGACCAGCCGCAAAGGGGCACCTAAGGTCAGAGACCAGCCCGCGAGCGGGGTCACCCAGCCGGTAGCCTCGGGCAACAAGGGACCCTCAGATGAGATAGCGGTGGACCAGCCACCAAGTGGGAGTCCCCAGCCCGTAGCCCTCAACCAGGCAGAACCCCCAGGGGAAGAAAGGAACCAAGCAGCCACCCCCAAAGGAGCGGTGCGCTGCAGCACCGGAGGGGACGTTCCCCTAATAGTGTGGGACTCGAACCCACCTCCGGTCAGGATACTTAGGGTTAGGCAGTGCAGACCGACCTATTACCAACCTCGTTGGACACGCAGCGGGAGAAGAAGAAAGAGATAAGGTAGGAATTAACCTGGCCACCCGGAGACGGGTGGCAGATGTACATATATAGTAATATGGATTTAAGAATGTTGAGTAGTAATTTAGTGTAGTGTAAGATTATCCATATAATGATAAGTGTATATGTATTAGTTAACTGGGTAAGGAAAATAATCTACCTGTGCAGCTCTTAAAAGACCCGGGAGTAAGAAGAATCTACCGGAATGGCTATTAAGGAAGCACCAGTGAGATAACAAGCAGAACGACTGTGAGATAAAGTTAAAAGCAATCAGTCCACAAGGAACTGAATAAGACAGCCAGTCAATTAAAGACTATGAGCCCAACTTGGAACTCAGTCACCTCTGTCAAGCCAGAGAGCTTTCTCAGGGCTAGACAGTCTGTTTTATGTGTCCCTACAGGAAAGAGGACAGCATGAGAAGGATCCTGTTCCTGCTCGCCCCGATAGGAATGAGCAGCAGTGACCGAGGAGACGTGGAAGAATCCCTCATTTACGGGTGTTCAGGAGGAAGAGCACCGATCGTAACCGC
This sequence comes from Pristiophorus japonicus, assembly GCF_044704955.1. NCBI lineage: Eukaryota > Metazoa > Chordata > Chondrichthyes > Pristiophoridae > Pristiophorus > Pristiophorus japonicus. The sequence continues at coordinate 267,168,372 of NC_091981.1, read as the reverse complement.
CGGGGGTGGCCCCCGAGACATGAAAGAACTCGCCGTTTACGCCCACGAGGGAAGATGGCCAGGGTGGCTGGGATCTAATTCTACCCGCTACTCCAGCCAGGAAGGTTTTACCTACGGGGAGGCCTCACTTCCGTGCCCCCGGATGCGGATCATCGCTGCCCGAGTCACTGTTACAGAGGGAAAGCGTGTGTGTTTGACTTGCAAAGGGGACATTCCTCTGGGAAGATGGTGGTGGCTCAGAAAACTCAGCAAGGACACATGGGACCAGGAATCGGACTGGGAAAGACTCAGTAATAATACGTACCGCACCATCACGGGGACACAGGGAGGAGTGACAGTGTGTTGGGACAAATGGTGGGAATCTGAACAAAGAATTTATGTTTGCATGTGGGGATCAGAGAGTATTTGTCCCATAGAAACATAGAAACATAGAAAATAGGTGCAGGAGCAGGCCATTCAGCCCTTCTAGCCTGCACCGCCATTCAATGAGTTCATGGCTGAACATGAAACTTCAGTACCCCCTTCCTGCTTTCTCGCCATAACCCTTGATCCCCCGAGTAGTAAGGACTTCATCTAACTCCCTTTTGAATATATTTAGTGAATTGGCCTCAACTACTTTCTGTGGTAGAGAATTCCACAGGTTCACCACTCTCTGGGTGAAGAAGTTTCTCCTCATCTCGGTCCTAAATGGCTTACCCCTTATCCTCAGACTGTGACCCCTGGTTCTGGACTTCCCCAACATTGGGAACATTCTTTCTGCATCTAACCTGTCTAAACCCGTCAGAATTTTAAACGTTTCTATGAGGTCCCCTCTCATTCTTCTGAACTCCAGTGAATACAAGCCCAGTTGATCCAGTCTTTCTTGATATGTCAGTCCCGCCATCCCGGGAATCAGTCTGGTGAACCTTCGCTGCACTCCCTCAATAGCAAGAATGTCCTTCCTCAAGTTAGGAGACCAAAACTGTACACAATACTCCAGGTGTGGCCTCACCAAGGCCCTGTACAACTGTAGCAACACCTCCCTGCCCCTGTATTCAAATCCCCTCGCTATGAAGGCCAACATGCCATTTGCTTTCTTAACCGCCTGCTGTACCTGCATGCCAACCTTCAATGACTGATGTACCATGACACCCAGGTCTCGTTGCACCTTCCCTTTTCCTAATCTGTCACCATTCAGATAATAGTCTGTCTCTCTGTTTTTACCACCAAAGTGGATAACCTCACATTTATCCACATTATACTTCATCTGCCATGCATTTGCCCACTCACCTAACCTATCCAAGTCACTCTGCAGCCTAATAGCATCCTCCTCGCAGCTCACACTGCCACCCAACTTAGTATCATCCGCAAATTTGGAGATACTGCATTTAATCCCCTCGTCTAAATCATTAATGTACAATGTAAACAGCTGGGGCCCCAGCACAGAACCTTGCGGCACTCCACTAGTCACTGCCTGCCATTCTGAAAAGTACCCGTTTACTCCTACTCTTTGCTTCCTGTCTGACAACCAGTTCTCAATCCACGTCAGCACACTACCCCCAATCCCATGTGCTTTAACTTTGCACATTAATCTCTTGTGTGGGACCTTGTCGAAAGCCTTCTGAAAGTCCAAATATACCACATCAACTGGTTCTCCTTTGTCCACTTTACTGGAAACATCCTCAAAAAATTCCAGAAGATTTGTCAAGCATGATTTCCCTTTCACAAATCCATGCTGACTTGGACCTATCATGTCACCATTTTCCAGATGCACTGCTATGACATCCTTAATAATTGATTCCATCATTTTACCCACTACTGAGGTCAGGCTGACCGGTCTATAATTCCCTGTTTTCTCTCTCCCTCCTTTTTTAAAAAGTGGGGTTACATTGGCTACCCTCCACTCCATAGGAACTGATCCAGAGTCAATGGAATGTTGGAAAATGACTGTCAATGCATCCGCTATTTCCAAGGCCACCTCCTTAAGTACTCTAGGATGCAGGCCATCAGGCCCTGGGGATTTATCTGCCTTCAATCCCATCAATTTCCCCAACACAATTTCCCGACTAATAAAGATTTCCCTCAGTTCCTCTTCCTTACTAGACCCTCTGACCCCTTTTATATCCGGAAGGTTGTTTGTATCCTCCTTAGTGAATACCGAACCAAAGTACTTGTTCAATTGATCCGCCATTTCTTTGTTCCCCGTTATGACTTCCCCTGATTCTGACTGCAGGGGACCTACGTTTGTCTTCACCAACCTTTTTCTCTTTACTTACCTATAGAAACTTTTGCAATCCGCCTTAATGTTCCCTGCAAGCTTCTTCTCGTACTCCATTTTCCGCAGGCATATCGATCACCTTCGCCAGCCAATGGCAAGATGAAGGGGATGGGATGGGGTGGGATTCTAGCCTACACGGGTGCGCGGTCCCACACTCCCCACTCCCAATTAATGCCACCGAACTAAGAGCACACATTAAGAAACCCCTGCCCACAACCCCACTAATACGCACAGTAATAGAAAGGTGTCCTACCACCACCAAGGGACCTGGGAACGGATTAGTATTGGTACCGACCAAAAAGGTGTTATACCAGGGGGTACATTATGCAATAGCTTCAGTAATATTAAACCTTACTGAGGTACACCTACCTGCATGGTGTCCGAAGGAAACAGAGCTGCTATACCAGGCCCTACTCAGAGACATGATCAAGAAATTTTATGAGTTAAACTTTGGAAATGTAGACAAAGCAGACCTATAGACCCTAAACGCTAGGGACACCATGGGCTCAGGGAGACCTAGAAGGGGAATCATAGATGACGTTTTCACTACCTACAATGCAGCATCCTCTGTAATAAATAGCCTAGATGACATAGAGCTGCAAACACAGATAAACAGTTTAAAGACCCAATTGAGAAAAATCCTAAAACAGGAGAATACCGTAGCAGGATCAGAACTACACGAGGACCATTTAAAAGAAACAGTGGCTGAGCTGGAAAAACATGCACAGACAGTGAATGCACTTATACGGGAGGATAGAAACGCTTCTGACCAGGATGTACAGAACGAGATGTGCGTATTGTATGGGGCATGGTTGTTGGGCGAGGGCCGCAACAACCTGGAGGATTTAAAATAAGGTGTAGTCCCCTCTTGGATCAGGCAACGCAGCCCTCTACCCGTACAGCAATTCACCTAGCCCGTGTCAGCTGCGTCTAGCCTCTGAAGCCTACCCTGTCCCAGTAGACTGTGGGGAATCGAACCACACTATTATGGGGATAGTATTAAGGATGTCGGTCATGGGTGGGACAGCCCGATCCGCACTGGTATACTGGGGGGAGAACATTGGAGTTATTCAGGGAGGTGCACACATTTGTTTCGCAGCGGTCCCACCCTATGTCATAAAGTGGGAGCACCCGGTAATGGGAACTGACCTCTCCGGGTACCGGAGCCGGGGTGCACACGTAATATTGTGTCCCCAGTACTTAAGTGCCCATTCAAAGTCACAGTGTGGGTTTAAAGCTGCTGGCGCACAGCCTATTAACTGCACCATGGAGGTAAGGGCACAAGACCATGTCCCTCCACAGGTAGCATACATAGGGGGTGGGACATATTGTGTCACCACCAGTGCACCCCACTACCAACATGGACACTTCTGGTGTCCGGTAAGTGACAGCAGTTTCTGCTTCAAACCTGAGGCATCAGTTCAAGTGGCCCAGGAATGGATTGTCCCCATTCCTGAACCCTCCACTGTCCACCTCACTGTGAAGGAAAACATTACAAACCTGCAGGATTATATTGTACATTTTGGCTATGCAATTCCCACTCTACCCAAACATCTTACCGCTCTGCTAAAAGCTGTAATTATCTCTCAAAAACACATCTATACTCTCGAACAGAAAACCATTGAGATAGGGAAAAAGATTCTTAAGATCACCATTCCGCCTTGGTGGGACCTTTTCAGAAATATAGAGGTCCCAGTCTGGATCAAAATCGCTTCCCACACTTTAGTTATTTGTCAACTTGCGATTATACTTTACTTATGGTGTCTCACTTGCTGAGTGAAACGCAGAGGCCGTCAGGTCAGGCACCAAAGGGTGCAATACGCTCCTTGGCTGAACTTGGGAATTGCGCAGGGAGGGGTGACACCATACTACCATGTTTAATTTGTGTTTGATTTTACCTGCTGTAAACCGCAACATCGCGAGTGTTGTAAGAGTGTTACTGAAATGTTTTAGAACATAAGAACATAAGAATTAGGAACAGGAGTAGGCCATCTAGCCCCTCGAGCCTGCTCCGCCATTCAACAAGATCATGGCTGATCTGGCCGTGGACCCAGCTCCACTTACCCGCCCGCTCCCCATAACCCTTAATTCCCTTATTGGTTAAAAATCTATCTATCTGTGACTTGAATACATTCAATGAGCTAGCCTCAACTGCTTCCTTGGGCAGAGAATTCCACAGATTCACAACCCTCTGGGAGAAAAAATTCCCTCTCAACTCGGTTTGAAATTGGCTCCACCTTATTTTGAGGTTGTGCCCCCTAGTTCTAGTCTCCCTGACCAGTGGAAACAACCTCTCTGCCTCTATCTTGTCTATCCCTTTCATTATTTTAAATGTTTCTATAAGATCCCCCCTCATCCTTCTGAACTCCAACGAGTAAAGACTCAGTTTACTCAATCTATCATCATAAGATAACCCCCTCATCTCCGGAATCAGCCTTGTGAATCATCTCTGCACCCCCTCCAAAGCTAGTATATCCTTCCTTAAGTAAGGTGACCAAAACTGCATGCAGTACTCCAGGTGCAGCCTCACCAATACGCTATACAGTTGCAGAAGGACCTCCCTGCTTTTGTACTCCATCCCTCTCGCAATGAAGGCCAACATTCCATTCGCCTTCCTGATTATCTGCTGCACCTGCAAACTAACTTTTTGGGATTCATGCACAAGGACCCCCAGGTCCCTTTGCACCGCAGCATGTTGTAATTTCTCCCCATTCAAATAATATTCCCTTTTACTGTTTTTTTCCCCAAGGTGGATGACCTCACACTTTCCGACATTGTATTCCATCTGCCAAACCTTAGCCCATTCGCTTAACCTATCCAAATCTCTTTGCAGCCTCTCTGTGTCCTCTACACAACCCGCTTTCCCACTAATCTTTGTGTCATCTGCAAATTTTGTTACACTACACTCTGTCCCCTCTTCCGGGTCATCTATGTATATTGTAAACAGTTGTGGTCCCAGCACCGATCCCTGTGGCACACCACTAACCACCGATTTCCAACCCGAAAAGGACCCATTTATCCCGACTCTCTGCTTTCTGTTCGCCAGCCAATTCTCGATCCATGCTAATACATTTCCTCTGACTCTGCGTACCTTTATCTTCTGCAGTAACCTTTTGTGTGGCACCTTATCGAATGCCTTTTGAAAATCTAAATACACCACATCCATCGGTACACCTCTATCCACCATGCTCGTTATATCCTCAAAGAATTCCAGTAAATTAGTTAAACATGATTTCCCCTTCATGAATCCATGCTGCATCTGCTTGATTGCACTATTCCTATCGAGATGTCCTGCGATTTCCTCTTTAATGATAGTTTCAAGCATTTTCCCCACTACAGATGTTAAACTAACCGGCCTATCGTTACCTGCCTTTTGTCTGCCCCCTTTTTTAAACAGAGGCGTTACGTTAGCTGCTTTCCAATCCGCTGGTACCTCCCCAGAGTCCAGAGAATTTTGGTAGATTATAACGAATGCATCTGCTATAACTTCCGCCATCTCTTTTAATACCCTGGGATGCATTTCATCAGGACCAGGGGACTTGTCTACCTTGAGTCCCATTAGCCTGTCCAGCACTACCCCCCTAGTGATAGTGATTGTCTCAAGGTCCTCCCTTCCCACATTCCCGTGACCAGCAATTTTTGGCATGGTTTTTGTGTCTTCCACTGTGAAGACCGAAGCAAAATAATTGTTTAAGGTCTCAGCCATTTCCACATTTCCCATTATTAAATCCCCCTTCTCATCTTCTAAGGGACCAACATTTACTTTAGTCACTCTTTTCCGTTTTATATATCTGTAAAAGCTTTTACTATCCGTTTTTATGTTGTGCGCAAGTTTACCTTTGTAATCTATCTTTCCTTTCTTTATTGCTTTCTTCGTCATTCTTTGCTGTCGTTTAAAATTTTCCCAATCTTCTATTTTCCCACTAACCTTGACCACCTTATACGCATTGGTTTTTAATTTGATACTCTCCTTTATTTCCTTGGTTATCCATGGCTGGTTATCCCTTCTCTTACCGCCCTTCTTTTTCACTGGAATATATTTTTGTTGAGCACTATGAAAGAGCTCCTTAAAAGCCCTCCACTGTTCCTCAATTGTGCCACCGTTTAATCTGTGTTTCCAGTCTACTTTAGCCAACTCTGCCCTCATCCCACTGTAGTCCCCTTTGTTTAAGCATAGTACGCTCGTTTGAGACGCTACTTCCTCATACTCAATCTGTATTACAAATTCAACCATACTGTGATCACTCATTCCGAGAGGATCTTTTACTAAGAGATCGTTTATTATTCCTGCCTCATTACACAGGACCAGATCTAAGATAGCTTGCTCCTTTGTAGGTTCTGTAACATACTGTTCTAAGAAACAATCCCGTATGCATTCTATGAATTCCTCCTCAAGGCTACCCCGTGCGATTTGATTTGACCAATCGATATGTAGGTTAAAATCCCCCATGATTACTGCCATTCCTTTTTCACATGCCTCCATTATTCCCTTGATTATTGCCCTCCCCATCGTGAATTTATTATTTGGGGGCCTATAAACTGCACCCACCAGTGACTTTTTCCCCTTACTATCTCTAATCTCCACCCACAATGATTCAACATTTTGTTCATTAGAGCCAATATCGTCTCTCACAACTGCCCTGATATCATCCTTTATTAACAGAGCTACCCCACCTCCTTTCCCTTCTTGTCTATCTTTCCGAATCGTCAGATACCCCTGTATGTTTAATTCCCAGTCTTGGCCACCCTGCAACCACGTTTCTGTAATGGCCACCAAATCATACCTATTTGTAATGATTTGTGCTGTCAACTCATTTACTTTATTTTGAATGCTGCGTGCGTTTAGGTAGAGTGTTTTAATACTAGTTTTTAAACCATGATTTTTAGTTTTGACCCCTCCTGCAGCCCCTTTATATTCAGTGGCCCTTTTTGTTTTTTGCCTTGGGTTTCTTTGCCCTCCACTTTTACTCATCTCCTTTCTGTCTTTTGTTTTTGTCTCCTTTTTGTTTCCCTCTGTCTCCCTGCATTGGTTCCCATCCCCCTGCCATATTATTTTAACTCCTCCCCAACGGCATTAGCAAACACTCCCATCTAGGACATTGGTTCCGGTCCTGCCCAGGTGCAGACCGTCCGGTTTGTACTGGTCCCACCTCCCCCAGAACCGGTTCCAATGCCCCAGGAATTTGAATCCCTCCCTGCTGCACCACTGCTCAAGCCACGTATTCATCTGAGCTATCCTGCGATTCCTACTCTGACTAGCACGTGGCACTGGTAGCAATCCTGAGATTACTACTTTGAGGTCCTACGTTTTAATTTAGCTCCAAGCTCCTTAAATTCATCTTGTAGGACCTCATCCCTTTTTTTACCTATATCGTTGGTACCAATGTGCACCACGACAACTGGCTGTTCACCCTCCCTTTTCAGAATGTCCTGCACCCACTCCGGGACATCCTTGACCCTTGCACCAGGGAGGCAACATACCATCCTGGAGTCTCGGTTGCAGCCGCAGAAACACCTATCTGTTCCCCTTACAATTGAATCCCCTATCACTATCACTCTCCCACTCTTTTTACTGCCCTCCTGTGCAGCACAGCCAGCCATGGTGCCATGAACTTGGCTGTTGCTGCCCTCCCCTGATGAGTCCACCCCCTCAACAGTACTCAAAACGGTGTATCTGTTTTGCAGGGGAATGACCGCAGGGGATCCCTGCACTACCTTCCTTGCACTGCTCTTCCTGCTGGTCTTCCATTCCCTAGCTGGCTGTGGACCCTTCACCTGTGGTAAGACCAGCTCGCTACATGTGCTACTCACGTCATTCTCAGCATCGTGGATGCTCCAGAGTAAATCCACCCTCAGCTCCAATTCCGCAACGCAGACAGTCAGGAGCTGGAGGCGGATACACTTCCCGCACACGTAGTCGTCAGGGACACCGGAAGTGTCCCTGAGTTTCCACATAGTACAGGAGGAGCATATCACATGACCGAGCTCTCCTGCCATGACTTAATTAGATACACTTAAATTGGCAACAATAATGCTAAAGTTTACTCACTGTTATAGAACAGAAAAAAGAAAAACTACTCACCAATCCAGCCAATCACTTACCCCTTTGGCTGTGATGTCACCTTTCGATTTCTTTCTACTTCTTTTTTGTCTTCTCCCTGTAGCTGCACAAGCTCCGCCTCTCCAACGAACTCCCGACGCTGCTCCCGACTGCCGCCGACGCCTGTTTTGACTATGTACCTTTATTTTACTGAACTTAAAGCATGTTTGACTATGGACCTTTCTGCTATTTGAGAATGTGTTACTATGTGTTTTTATTTTACTTTACTTAAAGTTTTGTATGATTGTATATCGTCATTTTACTGTGAAAACCGAGTAAAAGAGGGACATCATACCCCTTTATGCTATAACCGAATTGTAATGACTGTATTCGCCTGTATATTGCATTGCATTTCAACGGGGGATGCAGGGTATTGTTTAGCTAGTATAAATGCAGGGAAGGTTGACTCTCGGGAGCAGGAATTTTGCTTACCTTGATTGACACTCAAGGAGTGTAGAGTGTCAACAGGGGGGACTGCAGAGAGCAAAATTCCCCAGAACCCCCCCGTGTTTGAGCTCATTCGAAAGGAAATTTAATTTGGGACTATCTACCGAAAAGTTTGGAACTCTAAAGTGCTTATGGAAGAAACTACGAACTTTAATAGAATTATGAACTTTCACAAGACAAATTCAAGCCTGTGGGCGGCCCGAGGGAACAAAAGAAGCCCACTTGATTATTGGAACTGTCTGGGTGTGAGGACTGAGTTAACCTGTCTGGAAGAATGAGGACTTGAAAATCCTTCGCCACAAGAGACATTACCATCAGATTATCACCCAGAGATAGGTCCCCATCAACATGGGTCTGGACAAACCATTTCAGCATATACATCACAAAGAGGCCCAATCCAGCCTGTATGCGAAAGACTAAGCACAAAAGGACATTGCAATTACCAAACTAATATTTCCATCAGGAAACAGTTTTCGAACATCAATCCACCCAAAATATATCAACTTTAACGAGCCCGACAAAATATTACAAAGAAGAACCAAGCCCGCCAAAATTATACAAAGGATTGTGAACAGATTGGGCGGCAAGATTAGAACATTGAAATCGTATAACAGGACACTGTTTTCAACAGAGAGAGAGGAGAGAGCAAGACGAAGAGAGAGAGGAGAGAGAGGAGAGAGGAGAGAGAGGAGAGAGAGGTGGTTGCTAGGCAGCGACAAGGATGCTACTACCTCATCAGGATAAGGAGAGAAACCAACGTGACAGTTGTAAAACTGTCCAGCCTCGGAGTCTTGAGGCCCTGAAGGAAGGAAGATCATCACCATCTACCATTAACTATCAAAAGGATTGGTAAGCATAAGTCCCTGCCTGCCCTGGAGTCTAACCTAGCTAGAATTAGGTATTGGGAGGTGGGAGGTATAATTTTACTGCAACCCCCTTTGAATGTGTAGTGTATGGTACTTTATTAGAGTGATTATAAGTTTGACCTTGTACCTTTCCTTGTATTGTTCTTTATTAGAGTGATTTTAAGTTTGGCCGTGTATTTTCTTACTAGAGTAATAAGCCTGTATTACTTTGACTGTAATAAAAACAAAGTTCTTTGCATCAAACCAGTGTCCTTTGCACTTTTGTCACACCCCCCCAAATAAATCCAGAGTACAGAACCCAAGGGAGGGGGAGCGATTTGAAACCGCTCAAGTTGGTCAGAAGGGAACCTGACCCCCTCATTGAGACCACACCCCACCCACCCCTTACAGGGTTGGGGGAAGAGCATCGAAGCTGAGCCCGATCCTGTCCGTGCATTTGCATCTTTTAGCAGGAGTTACTAGATAAAGAAAGAACTTGCACCTTTCCTGACCTCAACGACATCCCAAAGCGCTTCACAGCCAATGAAGTACCCTTGAAGTATAGTCACTGTTGTAATGTAGGAAACTAGGCAACCAATTTCCACACAACAATGTCCCGTCCCACAAACAGCAATGTGACAATGACCGGATAATCTGTTTTTAGCGATGTTGGTTGAGGGATAAATATTGTATCATTCTATGGGGCCGAAGTTGGTGGACATACCGTCACATACCGCCTGCAGACTGCTGTCATACCACCCAAAATCACGAAATTGATTAAAAAAATACCTACCTACATACCACCCGGTGGGAAATTCATCAGTGACATACTGCTGGGCGGTGTGCATACTGTCTGCCCATACACACCGCCGACATACCGCCCAAAATTGCCAAATTGATCAATTACCACCGACATACTGCCGACCCTGCAGACCGCCCCGGAAAAGGTGGTTTTAAGTCGATCTTCAGTCAGCGGTATGCATCTTTACCTGTGGAAAAAAAGTCTCTCCCACCCCCCACAGCGATCTTCTCCCAAGTATTCATCTCCGTCCAAGTAGTCATCTCCCCCCACAGCAGCAATCCCCCCCACCCCACAGCAGCGATCCCCCCCACCCCACACCTGCTCAGCGCTCTCATGTCGGCAGTCTGTGTCTCTCGGGGGGGGGGGGGGGGCGGAGCTTTGCAGCAGCATGCGCGTGCGCACAACTCGGAACCCGAAGATTCCAGGTGAAAAGACTCACCGCCCGCACACCACCGGCTGCACTCCGCTCGGCATAACACCGAGAAAAATGTGACGGAAATCACACACACTCCGCCCCAGCGGTACCCGGCGGTATGAAACGACATACCACCGGCATACTGCTGAGAAATGGGCGGACCATCGGTTTTCACCAATTTCTTGCCCCTATAACTTTTCATTAATTAATTTCGATGGATTGGTGCTCCTGGTGGTGGTGGGGAGAGCTAATGGATACAGATTGGAGGAGATGGAGTGTGTGCGAATTCTCAATATACCTGTCCATCCAGCCCTCATATAAAATCAGTATGAAACTGCTGTAACAACATACTCCTGAAGATGTATGTAAGCGTTCCCAGACTTGTTACAAGTGACTGTCTTCCATCTGCTGCGCTGCTCTTGATATCCTCTACTCGACGTCCTTCGTGAAAAAAAGGCCAGGAGGTGAGGAGAATTTTTCTTATGGTGTGAGCTGCTATGATCCGGAATACACTGCCTGAAGGAATGGCCATCAATGGTGAGACAAAGGGAGTTGGTGATGTACAAGAGGCCAGAGTTAGAGAAACGCAGAGTTCTCAGAAGGTTGTAGGGATGGAGGACATGGAGGGGTGGGGTGGGGTGGGGGGTGTGTTGTGGGGGCGGTGGGTGGGATAGGTTATGAAGGGATTTAAACAGGTGGATGAGAATTTTAAATACGAGGCATTCGGGTGGCAGGGAGCCAATGAAGGTTAGCGAAAACGGAGGTGACTTTGATCAAAAGGATAAAATAGTGACAGGTAAAAGCAACATTATAAAATGCAGTGGTACAGAGGGGGTCCTTGTGCATGAAACTCAAAAAGTTAGTATGCAGGTACAGCAAGTAATTAGGAAGGCAAATGGAATGTTGGCCTTTATTGCAAGTGGAAAGTCCCGCTACAACTGTACAGGGTATTGGTGAGACCACACCTGGAGTACTGCGTACAGTTTTGGTCTCCTTATTTAAGGATATACTTGAATTGGAGGCAGTTCAGAAAAGGTTCACGAGGTCGATTCCTGAGATGAAGGGGTTGTCATATGAAGAAAGGTTAAGCAGGTTGGGCCTATAAGTTGAGTTTAGAAGACTGAGAGGTGATCTTATTGAAACGTGTAAGATTCTGAGGGAGCTTGACAGGATAGATGCAGAGAGGATGTTTCCCCTCGTGGGGGAATATAGAACTAGGGGGCATAGTTTCAGAATAATGGGTCTCCCATTTAAAACAAAAATGAGGAGGAATTTCTTCTCTCAGAGGGTCATGAACCTTTGGAATTCTCTACCCCAGAGAGCTGTGGAGGCTGGGTCATTGAATACATTTAAGGTGGAGATAGACAGATTTTTGAAGGATAGGGAGTCAAGGCTTGTGGGGAGTGGGTGGGGAAGTGGAGTTGAGGCCAGGATCAGATCAGCCATGATCTTATTGAATGGTGGAGCAGGCTCGAGGGGCCAAATGGCCTACCCCTGCTCCTATTTCTAATGTTCTTATGTTCTTATATAAGTGGTCAGTAATTGAGGCTCCTGAAGTAAACCATGGTTCTCCACCCTGAATCCTCCCAACCACAATTGGGTTTGAAACTATCCAATAAATCCAAGGACCAACAGCTTCAAAACATGTTTTTTTACATTGAGAAACCCATATAATTTACCAAAGCCTATAGTGCAGGACACCATCAGAGTTGAATAGGACAGAAAACAAGTTTAATCAAAAAATAATAGCTTGATGATATCAAGTTTGGCTTTTAAAAGCATGTAGATTGTAGGTTTAAGGGAATGCCTGGCATGTAGAATGATGCAGCACAGAAGGAGGCCATTTGGCCTATCAGGCCTGTGCCATTGTATATTATATTGTGTAACACCCCGATTATAAAACTCCGCAACCTCCAACTCACGTGTAAAGCCATGAGAGATCTGCTAGTTCTATATTATGAATACATAAACAGGTACGTCTATCCACAGATTCAAAGTGTTCTTTGTAAACAATCTGAGAGATTTTGAAGTTAAGGAGTGAAAGCAATCAAGTCTGACAAAAGGATATAAAGTTCCATTGAATTTGTGATTTGAAGTCAGACCCATAAATAGCCTAATTCCCAGCACAAGACAATGTGGTATTCAGAGCAAATTAGTCAAGAACGTCCCAAACTATTGTCTGTGTATAAATGTCCATCAAACTTCTGAAATGTGTGCCTTCATTAAAGTGCGGGTAATCAAACAGCGACAGTACTTTGATAGATATGAGATTAAAACTTTTTCAAAAATCTTAGATTGCTTTGGCCCCCTTTATTGACTTGCCAGAGATTTCACTGAACACACACACACACACACTGTTAACCTGTTCCTTGTTTACAGGCTCATTAGCGACATTGCCTTGTGCTGTGATTTATGCGGTTATGCAGCTGAAGGCCCGATTTTATCTCGGGTTGGGAATCCTGCGACAAGCACACCAGGAAGTTGTAAATGTGAGGTATGGGACATTTTAACTCCCGGGCCTTCTTAACATTTGCAGGATGGGCTGCCCTCCTGTAGCACAGTGATGATATTACTGGACTTGTAATCCAGAGGCCTGGACTAATAATCTGGAGATGTAAGTTCAAATCCTATTTAAATTCAGTGAATTAAATACATCTGGAATAACAAACAAACTAGTATCATTACTGGTGATGATGAACTTACCAGACTGCCATAAAAGCCCATCTGGTTCACTAATGTCCTTTAGGGAAGGAAATTGGCCGGCCTTACCCAGTCTGGCCGATATGTGAATCCAGATCCACAGCAATGTGGTTCATTCGTGACTGCCCTCTGAAATGGCCACTCAGTTGTAGCAAACTGCTATGAAAAAGCATAATAAGAATAAAACCAGACAGACCACCCAACATCAACCTAGGCATCGGATTCGGACAAGACAACGGCCCAGTCGACCCTGCAAAGTCCTCCTCACTAACATCTGGGGAATTCTGCCAAAATTGAGAGAGCTCTCCCACAGACCAGTCAAGCAACAGCCTGACATAGTCATACTCACTGAATCATTCCTTTCAGCCAATGCCCCAGCCTCCTGCATCACCACCTGTCCTACCGGCAGCACAGAGCCACCTGAAGTGGTGGCTCAATGGCATACAGTCAGGCGGGCTAGGCCTGGGAGTCCTCAACATGAACTCCAGACCCCATGAAGTCTTATAAAATCAGGCCAAACATGAGCAAGGAAACTCCCTGCTGATTACCACCTTAGTGACAGGCAGGCAGTGACTAGTGGGGTACCGCAAGGTTCAGTGCTGGGACCCCAGCTATTTACAATATACATTCATGACTTAGACAAAGGAATTGAATGTAATATCTCCAAATTTGCAGATGACATTAAGCTGGGTGGCGGTGTGAGCTGTGAGGAGGATACTAAGAGGCTGCAGGGTGACTTGGACAGGTTAGGTGAGTGGGAAAATGCATGGCAGATGCAGTATAATGTAGATAAATGTGAGGTTATCCACTTTGGTGGCAAAAACAGGAAGGCAGAATATTATCTGAATGGTGATAGATTAGGAAAAGAGGAGGTGCAATGAGACCTGGGTGTCATGGTACATCAGTCATTGAAAGTTGGCATGCAGGTACAGCAGGCGGTGAAGAAGGCAAATGGCATGTTGGCCTTCATAGCGAGAGGAGTTGAGTACAGGAGCAGGGAGGTTGTACAGAGCTTTAGTGAGGCCACACCTTGAATATTGTGCTGACGGGACTGGACAGGTTAGATGCGGGAAGAATGTTCCCGATGATGGGGAAGGCCAGAACATGGGACACAGTCTTAGGATAAGGGATAGGCCATTTAGGACTGAGGTGAGGAGAAACTTGTTCACTCAGAGAGTTGTTAACCTGTGGAATTCCGTACGGCAGAGAGTTGTTGATGCCAGTTCATTGGATATATTCAAGAGGGAGTTAGATATGGCCCTTATGGCTAAAGGGATCAAGGGGTATGGAGAGAAAGCAGGAATGGGATACTGAAGTTGCATGATCAGCCATGATCATATTGAATGGTAGTGCAGGCTCAAAGGGCCGAATGGCCTACTCCTGCACCTATTTTCTATGTTTCTATGTTTCTCAGCTGATGAAGCAATACTCCTCTATATTGAACATGAAAGAAGCATGGAGGGTAGCAAAAATATGCTCTGGGTGGGGAACTTCAATGTCCATCACCAAGAGTGGCTTGGTAGCACCACTACTGACCGAGATGACGAGTCCGAAGGACATAGCTGCTAGACTGGGCCTGTAGCAGGTGATTAGAGAATCAACACGAGAGATAAAGCTTCTTGACCTCGTCATCACCAATCTACCTGTTGCAGATGCATTTGTCCATGACGGTATTGGTAGCAGTGACCACCAAATGAACCTTGTGGAGATGTAGTCCTGTTTTTACACTGAGGACACCATCGTGTTGCATGGCATTACCACCGTGCTAAATGGGATAGATCCAGAACAGATCTAGCAGCTCAAAATCAGGCATCTATGAGGTGCTGTGTGCCATCAGCAGCAGCAGAATTGTATTCCACCACAATCTGTAACCTCATGGCCCGGCATATCCCTCACTCTACCATTACCTTCAAACCAGGAGACCAACTCTGGTTCATGAAGAGTGTAGAAGAGCATGCCAGGAGCAGCACCAGGCATATCTGAAAATGAGGTGCCAACCTGGGGAAGCTACAGCACAGGACTACATGCATGCTAAACAGCGGAAGAAGCATGCTATAGACAGGGCTAAGTGATCCCACAATCAATGGACAAGATCAAAGCTCTGTAGTCCTGCCACATCCAGTCTTGAATGCTGATGGACAATTATATAACTAATGGGTGGTGGAGGCTCCATGAATATCCCCAAAGACAAGGCTGAAGTGTTTGCAACCATCTTCAGCCAAAAGTGCCAAGTGGATGATCCATATCAACCTCCTCCTGTGGTCTCCACCATCACAGAAGCCAGTCTTCAGCCAATTTGATTCATTCCACGTGATGTCAAGAAACGGCTGAGTGCACTGGATGCAGCAAAGGCTATGGGCCCTGATAAATCCCGGCTGTCATGCTGAAGACTTGTGTTCCAGAACTAGCCGCGCCTCTAGCCAAGCTGTTCCAGTACAGCTACAACACTGGCATCTACCCAACAATGTGGAAAACTGCCCAGTTACGTCCTGTCCAAAAAAACAGGACAAATCTAATCCAGCCAATTACCACCCCATCAGCAAAATGATGCAAGGTGTCGTCTGCAGTGCTATCAAGCGACACTTAATCACCCATGCTCAGTTTGGGTTCTGCCAGGACCACTTGGTTCCAGACCTCATTACAGCCTTGGTCCAAACATGGACAAAAGAACTGAATTCCAGAAGTGAGGTGAGAGTGACTTCCCTTATAAAACTGAAGTCTATTGGAATCAGGGGAAAAACTCTCCATTGGCTGGTGACATACCGAGCACAAAGGAAGATGGTTGTGGTTATTGGAGGTCAATCATCTCAGCCTCAGGGCATCGCTGCAGGAGATCCTCAGGGCAGTGTCCTCGGCCCAACCATCTTCAGCTGCTTCATCAAAGGTCTTCCCTCCATCATAGGGTTAGAAGTGGGGAGGATCACTGATGATTGCACAGTGTTCAGTTCCATTCACAACTCCTCAAATAATGGAGCAGTCCATGCCCACATGCAGCAAGACCTGGACGACATTCAGGCTTGGGTTGACAAATGCCAAGTAACATTCATGCCACACAAGTGCCAGGCAATGATTATCTCCAACAAGCAAGAGCCTAACCACTGCCCCTTGACATTCAACGACATTACCCCACCATCAACATCCTGTGTGTTACTATTGACCAAAAAATTAACTGGACCAGCCACATAAATACTGTGTCTACAAGGGCAGGTCAGAGGCTGGGTATTCTGCTGTGAGTGTCTCACCTCCTGACTACCCAAAGCCTTTCCACAAGGCACAAGTCAGGAATGTGATGGAATACTCTCCACTTGCCTGGATAAGTGCAGCTCCAACAACACTCAAGAAGCTCGACACCATCCAGGACAAAGCAGCCCACTTGATTGGCACCTCATCCACCTCCTTCAACATTCACTCCCTCCACCACCGGCGCACCGCGGCTGCAGTGCGTACGATTTACAAAATGAACTGCAGCAACTCGCCAAGGCTTCTTCGACAGCACTTCCTAATCCCGTGACCTCTACCACCAAGAAGGACAAGGGCAGCAGGCACATGAGAACACCATCACCTCCAAGTTCCTTTCCAAGTTATCAAATATATCACCGTTCCTTCATCGTCGCTGAGTCAAACCCCTGGAATTCCCTCCCTGACAGCACTGTGGGAGCACCTTCACCACCATCTTCTGAAGGGCAAATAGGGATGGGCAATAAATGCTGGCCTTTAGCGACGCCCATTTCCCGTGAATGAATAAAAAACCTCAATTTTAACCCCCTCCCCCCCCGGCCAGTCAGGTCCTGCCGGCAGACTGGGTTAAAATCAGCCTTTCACTCTCAATTATTCATTTAGCTGAGGATCATGTTCCTTCCCAATCATCACATTCACATCCCATTTTATAATTATGCTCATCTAGTCCGTCCAAGAGCTGACTATGACAGCCCCACTATAAGGCACCACTGAGGCAACCCTATCTTCACCAGAGACTTAGACAGTCCCTATCCACTAACCATTAAGGCAATCCTCTCTTGGGTGTATCTTAGGCAGTTCCATTGAAGGATACCGCTCAGACACTCCTGTTTTAGGTTGTGTCTAAACAGTTCCCTTCTAGGAATCCCCCAACAAATGCAGTACCCCTCAGAGAGTCAAATTTCAGAATACCCCTCAAACAGCCCATTTGTAGATTGCCCCTCAGTGAGACCAGTCCAGGGTACACTTCACACAGTAGGTATCCCTCAGAGAGTACAGATTCAGGATCTCTGCTGCCTGTATCCTAACTCGCATAAAGTCCTATTCGCCCATCACCCCTGTGCTCGCTGACCTGGTCCACCAAAGCCTCCATTTTAAAATTCTCAGCCTTGTTTTCAAATCCCTCCATAGCCATGCCCCTCCCTATCTCTGTAACCTCCTCCAGCCCTAGAACCCTTCGAGATGTCTGTGCTCCTCCAATTCTGGCCTCTTGCGCATCCCCAATTTTACATTGCTCCACCATTGGCGGCCGTGCCTTCAGCTGCCTAGGCCCTAAGCTCTGGAATTCCTTCCCTAAATCTTTCTTTAAGACGCTCCTTAAAACCAACCATCTGTCCTAATATCTCGTTAGGTGGCTCTGTGTCAAATTTTGTTTGAGAATACTCCTCTGAAGCACCCTGGGACATTTTACTACGGAATATATGCACTTCTGAGTATGCGCAAAGGTTTCTTACAGCTGTTGCATTGTGAGCCTAGTCACGTGATGTTCACAAGATGCAATAAAACCCCAGTCAGTTGGGTCCAGGTTATCCATGATGAGGTGTGCAGTTGTGAGCCTAGTGGATAAACTGGTAATGTGTAGTGTGATTGTTAAACCTTTGTTAATAAACCAACTAGTTCTTAATAACAATGTGTTGCTATGAATTCTTGAGCAAAGAACCCATGAAGCAAATACATTACATACTACATTAAAGGCACTATATAAATGCAATTTGTTGTTGTGATTGATATTGCATAGTTGGGTTTGCTGTTGTTGTGCATGGTCTGCATGGCTGTAGTAATACCCACCCTCCTGTATGGATCAGAGGCATGGACGATGCACAGAAGACACCTCAAGTCGCTGGAGATATATCACCAACGATGTCTCCGCAAGATCCTGCAAATCCCCTGGAAGGACAGGTGCACCAACATCAGTGTCCTCATCCAGGCTAACATCCCCAGCATTGAAGCACTGACCGCACTCGATCAGCTCCACTGGGCAGGTCACATAGTTCGCATGCCAGACACGAGGCTCCCTAAGCAAATGCTCTATGCGGAGCTCTTTCACGGCAAACGAGCCAAAGGTGGGTGGCAGAAACGTTATAAGGACACCCTCAAAGCCTCTCTGATAAAGTACGACATCACCACTGGCACCTGGGAGTCCCTGGCCGAAGACTGCCCTAGGTGGAGAAAGTGCATCCGGGAGGGTGTTGAGCTCTTCGAATCTCAACGGCGAGAGCATGAAGAGGTCAAGCGCAGGCAGCGGAAGGAGCATGCGGCAAACCAGTCCCACCCACCCCTTCCCTCGGCGAATATCTGTCCCACTTGTGACAGGGTCTGTGGCTCTCGTATTGGACTGTTCAGCCACCCAAGAACTCACTTCAGGAGTGGAAGCAAGTCTTCCTCATTTCTGAGGGACTGCCTATGATGATGATGATGATTATAATTGAAAAGCTGGAGAGTTAGCCCAGCTAAGTATCTACATGGTTGTTAACGTTTAGATAATAAAACAAGCGATAGGATTGACAACACTGCTGACACCATTTCAGACATGGAGCCTGAGTAAGTGAGGCCTTTTCCCATTAGGAAAATGGCAGTAGCAGCTAGTGATAAATAATCTTGAAGGCAATACTCACTGTTCGCTTATTATGGCTATGCAGCACGCACTGTGCAATAAAAAGACTTGGACAGTTGTAAGGAGACTTCCAGCCAATGGCTCGTTCCATAGTTCAGTAAGTTGAATAATAAACAATACAGTGGGAACCTTTTTTGCAAAGTGTGGAGTCAGGAAACAGCAAAAATGGGATATTGGGATGTAAATTATGGAGCAAAATACATGAGAAATTGGAATATTCCTACTATAGTAAGACATGTTCCTGGGTTGAGGGAATTTTCCTATGAGAAGAGATTGAGACTAGGCCTACATTCTCTAGAGTTTAGAAGAATGAGAGGTGATCTCATTGAAACATAAAATTCTTAAGGGACTTGACAGGGTTAATGCTGAGAAGATGTTTCCCATGGCTGGGGAATCTAGAACACGGGGACACAGTCTGAAAATAAAGGGTCAGCTATTTAGGACTGAGATGAGGAGAAATTTCTTCACTCAAGGGGTTGTATCTTTGGAATTCTCTGCCCCAGAGGACTGTGGATGCTCAGTTGTTGAGTATATTCAAGGCAGAGGTCGATAAATTTTTGGGAACAAAGGGAATTAAGGGATAGTGCGGGAAGGTGGAGTTGAGGTAGAAGATCAGCCACGATCTTATTGAATGATGGAGCAGGCTCGAGGGGCCGAATGGCCTATTCCTGCTCCTATTTCTTATGTTCTTATGTTACAACTCTGAGCTACTGAAAGCCAGAGAGTCAAGAGAATGAATTTGGTTTCTGGTCCAAATTGCATTTTCTCTTCATTTTGTTAACATTCCTCATCAACATTGAAGCCTTTTCACTGAATGTCTTGCACATGGTGCGGTGTGACCTGATTGATTGAGGAGTGAAAAGACTGAAGACATATTGAACAGCTGCCGATGAAAATCAGGAGAAACAAAATGGAATAGCATGGGCTTATAGAAAAGTTGGAACATGAGAGGATGATGAAATGGCTGGCATGGGAACGTAAGTGACAGGATGTCACAAAGCTATGAACTAGATGGCACCAGGTAACTAAGAGCGATGCCAGGAACGTAGAGTTAATCATGGAAGAAACACAAGAGTGAAAAAGAGAAGGAAAGTAATAGGGCAATTGCTGTGAATGAGCCCTTGTGTCACTACCCATTGTCAAGGAGACAAGTCAGATAAATCAAGATTACTGAATGCATCTTAATGAGTTAATTGCTCTCCTACTGCACGTTCATATAAAATTCTATTGCAAGTTATTTTAACGCAGTTATTAACCAGTTTGCAGTAAAGAGTTAACAATTGAGTTAAGATAGCAAAGACATTTTATGTGAAGATATTTAGCACTGTGTTACCAAAGGAAATGAAACACCTCAGTGTTCTCAACAGCATCCGTCAGATCACTAACTGCTTTGCTGACAATTCCTATTCCACAGCCAAGTACAGTTTCCTTCAGATGTATTCGGAATACAAATTGAACTGGACTGCACTAATTACCCAATCCCACTTCAGTTCTTTATGGAGCTCAAAACAGAGCTGAAAATATTACACTTGTCAGATAACTTGAGGTAATTTCCCTTCCAGCTTTACTGAGACATGTAAGGGAGGACGAAAACCCCCTCATTTTACCCAGAAGGAAAAGGGCTGTGGGATCGGTCTGTGCTGTGAATTGAAACCGAGACGGTTTGACCTTGGCAGAGCAGTGATTGGACGGGGGAGGACACCGGAGGGCCAATGGTGGGACAGAGTCAGCCCGAAGCATGGGGTTTTCAAGCCAATGGGAGAGCACTTGCTCGAAAACTGTGGGACTGACTCATCGCCATTATCGGGCTATTGTCTTCCCCATGTTTACACTATGGAAGGAAATTATGCAGACCTTCAGAAACCAGGGAACCCAAAACAACCCAAGGGCCTACACAATGGCTACAGGAGGCCAACGCAATCAACACCCACTCAAACCTTGAGTAGGTTAACATCAGTGGAAAAAACCCGCAATAATCTAAAACTGCTGCATTTTTCAAAATCACAAAGCCCACCAATGGGAAGGATCGATTTCAGCACGAGAGGCGGACTGGATAATCTGGCTATAAAAAGGGGTTACTGACGTAGTGTGTGTGCTTCCCTGCCCTCGTGATCCAACAACCAGCAAGCCTCTCGACACTGAAGGAAAACCAGTGTTCGAAGACACCGAAGATAGAAGAAACAAACCACCAAACTGCAGAAGGCACAGTAGTGAGTATAACCTCTGGTCCCCGAAACTCCCAACTCAGTTAGGCCAGGAAAGGTGGGAGGTTGGGCATCGTACTGCTAAACTTGTGTAAAGATTTTCATTGTGTCCGATTAGTGGGATTTAGGGGGATTGTTTTGTTGTTGTATTACTGTTTGTTGAGATACACCTTGTCAAATAAATTGGAAGCCTAAGTTCCTCTTGGAATCA
Source organism: Pristiophorus japonicus (assembly GCF_044704955.1). NCBI lineage: Eukaryota > Metazoa > Chordata > Chondrichthyes > Pristiophoridae > Pristiophorus > Pristiophorus japonicus. Next base: position 267,146,540 of record NC_091981.1, on the reverse strand, counting down.
CCTTGTCTCAGTTCTATTGTATTACATCTCCTGATCGTGAGTCTTATGTCAGAACAGTGTAAGGGAAGCTAGGAGCGCCTCGAAAACACTCAACTGTGTGTCACAGGCTAGGGAAGAAGGAGTTAGGAGTGTTTGACACTCACAGGTGCCTCACAGGCTAGGCATAAGCTGTGGGGACTCACGAGTCTCAAAACCCCCTTCATAAGCTGTGGACACAGTCTCTCCAGGGGGCTCTTGCAGCACTCAGGGTACCTCGCAGGCCAGGCATAAGCTGTGAGGGCAGAAGCCCAGCGAGAGACACCCAAGGCACAACAACACTCCCTGAGAACCCCTTACAGACCACAAGAAGTGACTTGCAAGTAAGATCAGTGTATTTGTCTCCTCATGTCTAGTCTTCCACTCCTCTCTTGTGGCCTCCTTCATCCTTTACCTGACTGGCTCACCGACAAGCTCCTAAACTACTACAAAAGTGTAGTGATTTGGATTATTTCCCTCATTTAGCATGCAAAGTTAAAGGTTATTTCCAATTAATTTTCAAAAATGCCTTATTCATTAAGTTGTCTCCGTATAGTTATGTTTCTGGTGATTATTGAACAATGTGAGGAGCACATACATTTGTCATCAAGCTTCAGCATCAGCCACTTCCATGTCAGGTGTAGTGTGGTTAAATGAGTAAAGCTCCTTCGACCTCAACTGTTGCTTTAATTCCAACTTCAGAAGGCCAACTGGTACCAGAGTAACAGGGGCTGAAATGCCTTGGTGGATATAGAAACATAGACATAGAAAATAGATGCAGGAGTAGGCCATTCGGCCCTTCGAGCCTGCACCACCATTCAATATGATCATGGCTGATCATGCAACTTCAGTACCCTATTCCTGCTTTATCTCCATACCCCTTGATCCCTTTAGCCGTAAGGGCCATATCTAACTCCCTTTTGAATATATCTAACGAACTGGCCTCAACAACTTTCTGTGGTAGAGAATTGCACAGGTTAACCACTCTCCGAGTGAAGAAGTTTCTCCTCATCTCAATCCTAAATTGCTTATCACTTATCCTTAGACTGTGACCCCTGGTTCTGGACTTCCCCAACATCAGGAACATTCTTCCTGCATCTAACCTGTCCAATAGATATGCTTTGATTAGTCAGGAGCTGAAACTTTCAACAACAATGTGTATTTATATAACGCATTTAACATTAACAAAAAACCCTCAGGCGCTTCATGGAGGTGTAATCAGGCGAAGATAGCTGCTGAGACAAAGAAGGAGGTATTCGGAGGGGCTACCAAAAAAGCTTGGTAAAAGAGGTAGGTTTTAAGGAGGGTTTTAAAGTAGGAGAGGGGAGTGCAGAGGCAAAGGGATTTAGGGAGGGAATTCCAGAGTGTGGGGCCTTAACGGCTGAATGCACGGCTGCCAATGGTAGGGCAAAGTGGGGGTGGGGAGGGAGTGGGGACGGGGGGAGGTTGCAAAAAAGGGCCAGTGCCAGTAGAATGGAGAATTCGGGGTAGTAGTAGGGCTGGAGGAGGTTGCAGAGAAAAGGAGGTCAAGGCCATAAACATGAGGATAAGAATTTAAGGTGTGGGTGAGTGAGGTGGTGGGGGTTGGAGGGTGGGGGGGCGGGGGTGCAGAAACCAATGTAAGTGAGCAAGATCAGGGGTGATGGGTGCTTTTGGAGCCACATTGTTGATATGGCTGGTCCAGTTCAGTTTCTGATCTTTGGTGGCCCCCAAGATGTTGATGTTGGAGGACTTGATGATGGTGGTGTCATTGAAGGACACGAGGATGGACCTTGGGTTTCCCCTGTTTCAGGAGAACTTTTTTAGCCAGAATGTAGCAAGCCCATCACGGGAGAGGGCAGTTCTGGATTTAGTTTTAGGGAATGGAGTTGGGCAGGTGGAAGGGGTATCAGTAGGAGAGTATTTAGGGGCTAGTGACCATAATTCAGTTAAATTTAAGGTAGTTATGGAAAAGGACAAGGATAGACCAGGAATAAAAGTTCTAAATTGGGGAAAAGCCAACTTTGCTAAACTGAAAGGTGATTTGGTCATAGTGGACTGGAAACAGCTACTTGAAGGTAAATCAGTGTCCAAGCAGTGGGAGGCATTCAAGGAGGAGATCCGGAGGGTTCAGATCTAATATGTGCCCTTAAAGAAAAAAGGTGGGACTAATAAATCTAGAGGCCCCTGGATGTCGAAGGACAGACAGGGTAGGATAAAGATAAAAAGGGAGGCTTATGACAGATACCGAGGGCTAAATACTATAGAATCTCTAGAGGTGTATAGAAAGTGCAGGGGTGAAATTAAAAAGGAAATTAGGAAAGCAAAGAGAGAGCATGAAAAATTCTCAGTAAGTAAAATCAAGGAAAACCCAACGATATTTAATAAATATATTAAGAGCAAGAGGATAACAAAAGAAACATAGAAAATAGTTGCAGGAGTAGGCCATTCGGCCCTTCGAGCCTGCACCACCATTCAATAAGATCATGGCTGATCATTCCTTCAGTACCCCTTTCCTGCTTTCTCTCCAAACACCTTGATCCCTTTAGCCGTAAAGGCCATATCTAACTCCCTCTTGAATATATCCAATGAACTGGCATCAACAACTCTCTGTGGCAGGGAATTCCACAGGTCAACAACTCTCTGAGTGAAGAAGTGTCTCCTCATCTCAGTCCTAAATGGCCTACCCCTTATCCTAAGACTATGTCCCCTGGTTCTGAACTTCTCCCAACATCGAGAACATTCTTCCCGCATCTAACCTGTCCAGTCCCGTCAGAATCTTATATGTTTCTATGAGATCCCCTCTCATCCTTCTAAACGCCAGTGAATAAAGGCCCAGTTGATCCAGTCTCTCCTCATATGACAGCCCAGCCATCCCTGGAATCAGTCTGGTGAACCTTTGCTGCACTCCCTCAATAGCAAGAACGTACTTCCTCAGAGTAGGAGACCAAAACTCAACACAATATTCCAGGTGAGGCCTCACTAAGGCCCTGTACAACTGCATTAAGACCTCCCTGCTCCTATATTCAATACCCTAGCTATGAAGGCCAACATACCATTTGCCTTCTTTACTGACTGCTGTACCTGTATGCCAACTTTCAATGACTGATGAACCATGACATCCAGGTCTCGTTGCACCTCCCCTTTTTCTAGTCTTCCGCCATTCAGATAATATTCTGCCTTCGTGTTTCTGCCCCCAAAATGGATCACCTCACATTTATCCACATTATACTGCATCTGCCATGTATTTGCCCACTCACCTAATCTGTCTAAGTCACCCTGCAGCCTCTTATAGTCCTCCTCACAGCTCACACCGCCACCCAGTTTAGTGTCATCTGCAAACTTGGAGATATTACACTCTATTCCTTCATCCAAATCGTTAATGTATATTGTAAAGAACTGGGGTCCCAGCACTGAGCCCTACAGCACCCCACTAGTAACTGCCTGCCATTCTAAAAAAGACCCTTTTATCCTGACTCTCTGCTTCCTGTCTGCCAACCAGTTCTCTATCCACGTCAGTACATTACCCCCAATACCATGCGCTTTGATTTTGTACACCAATCTCTTGTGCGGGACCTTGTCAAAAGCCTTTTGAAAGTCCAAATACACCAGATCCACTGGTTCTCCCTTGTCCACTCTACTAGTTACATCCTCAAAAAATTCCAGAAGATTCGTCAAGCATGATTTCCCTTTCATAAATCCATGCTGACTCGGTCCGATCCTGTCACTGCTTTCCAAATGGGCTGCTATTTCATCCTTAATGATTGATTCCAACATTTACCCCACTACTGATGTCAGGCTAACCGGTCTATAATTACCCGCTTTCTCTCTCCCTCCTTTTTTAAAAAGTGGTGTTACATTAGCTACCCTCCAGTCCATAAGAACTGATCCAGAGTCGATAGATTGTTGGAAAATGATCACCAATGCATCCACTATTTCTAGGGCCACTTCCTTAAGTACTCTGGGATGCAGACTATCAGGACCCAGGGATTTATCGGCCTTTAATCCCATCAATTTCCCTAACACAATTTCCCACCTAATAAGGATATCTTTCAGTTCCTCATTCTCACTCGACCCACTGTCCCCTAGTACATTCAGAAGGTTATTTGTGTCTTCCTTTGTGAAGACAGAACCAAAGTATTTGTTCAATTGGTCTGCCATTTCTTTGTTCCCCATTATAAATTCACCTGAATCCGATTGCAAGGGACCTACGTTTGTCTTTACTAATCTTTTTCTCTTCACATATTTATAGAAGCTTTTGCAGTCAGTTTTTATGTTCCCTGCAAGCTTCCTCTCGTACTCTATTTTCCCCTTCTTAATTAAACCCTGAGCCCTCCTCTGCTGAATTCTTTATTTCTCCCAGTCCTCAGGTTTGTTGCTTTTTCTAGCCAATTTATATGCCTCTTCCTTGGTTTTAACACTATCCTTAATTTCCCTTGTTAGCCATGGTTGAGCCACCTTCCCAGTTTTATTTTTACTCCAGACAGGGATGTACAATTGCTGAAGTTCATCCACGTGATCTTTAAATGTTTGCCATTGCTTATCCACCGTCAACCCTTTAAGTATCCTCTGCCAGTCTATTCTAGCCACTTCACGCCTCATACCGTCGAAGTTACCTTTCCTTACGTTCAGGACCCTAATTTCCGAATTAACTGTGTCACTCTCCATCTTAATAAAGAATTCTACCATATTATGGTCACTTTTCCCCAAAGGGCCTCGCACAACAAGATTCTAATTAGTCCCTTCTCATTACACATCACCCAGTCTAGGATGGCCAGCTCCCTGGCTGGTTCCTCGACATATTGGTCTAGGAAAGCATCCCTAATACACTCCAGGAAATCCTCCTCCACCGCATTGCTACCAGTTAGGTTAGCCCAATCTATATGTAGAGTAAAGTCACCCATGATTACTGCTGTACCTTTATTGCACACATCCCTTATTTCTTGTTTGATGCTGTCCCCAACCTCACTACTACTATTTGGAGGTCTGTACACAACTCCCACCAGCATTTTCTGCCCTTTGGAATTCCGCAGCTCCACCCATACCGATTCCACATCATAAGAACATAAGAACATAAGAATTAGGAACAGGAGTAGGCCATCTAGCCCCTCGAGCCTGCTCCGCCATTCAATAAGATCATGGCTGATCTGGTCGTGAACTCAGCTCCACTTACCCGCCCTCTCCCCGTCACCCTTAATTCCCTTATTGCTTAAAAATCTATCTATCTTTGACTTGAAAACATTCAATGAGCCAGCCTCAACTGCTTCCTTGGGCAGAGAATTCCACAGATTCACAACCCTCTGGGAGAAGAAATTCTTTCTCAACTCGGTTTTAAATTGGCTCCTCCATATTTTGAGGCTGTGCCCCCTAGTTCTAGTCTCCCCTACCAGTGGAAACAACCTCTCTGCCTCTATCTTGTCTATCCCTTTCATGATTTTAAATGTTTCTATAAGATCACCCCTCATCCTTCTGAACTCCAAGGAGTAAAGACCCAGTCTACTCAATCTATCATCATAAGGTAACCCCCTCATTTCTCGAATCAGCCTAGTGAATCGTCTCTGTACCCCTTCCAAAGCTAGTATATCCTTCCTTAAGTAAGGTGACCAAAACTGAACGCAGTACTCCAGGTGCGGCCTTACCAATACCTTATACAGTTGCAGCAACACCTCCCTGCTTTTGTGCTCCATCCCTCTCGCAATGAAGGCCAACATTCCATTTGCCTTCCTGATTACCTGCTGCACCTGCAAACTAACCTTTTGGGGAGGGGGGGGAGGGAAAAAAACACAAAAAAAAACAAAAAAAGGAAAAAAAAAGGGCCTTGTAAATGTCTGGTGTGTCACCCAGGTAGGGTGGCACGGTTTAATGTCTTTTGTTTTTGCAAAAAGAGTTTCATGCACAAGGAACCAATCGTGGAGCAGTGGAGGCGTGGCCTATTCAATTGGAGCCCTGCTGCTGAGAGAGGAGCAACGATCAACCTTAGCTCCTGTTTGGAAGGCCTGGAGTGAGCCCTGAAACCAGCCCAGGAAGAGAAGGAAGGAAGGGGCTTCACCACCAACTTTCACCCAGAGGGAGAGGAGGAAAAAGCAGAAAACTTTCAACAACTTTTATCATTTCTGCAAAGAGTTGGAGAGAGGGGGAAAGACCAAAACAACATCCAGTGTGGAAGGAGGGAGACTCTACCATTTCGACAGGTGGGTGTATTTGTGCAGTCCCAAAAAGACTTTGTTGTATCGGTGGGGGGAGGAAAGAAGACCACTGAGGGCCGGAACATCGCGGGGGGTGTGTGTGTGTGGAAGTGTGTGTGGGGGTCTTGCTTACAACTAGGCCCCACACACAACTGAACAACCCCCCCCCCAATTGCCTAGCCTGGGGTAGCTGGAGCTACCAGGCTGAAGATTTCTTTTCTTTAAATACCCATTTTTAACATCGATGGGAGTGTGTGCCTGGTGGCTCTAGCTGCCCCAGGTGAAGACATCTTCTCCCCTCACCTGAAGACCACCCCAAAGACTATTTTTGTGTTTTGCCATCTGGGGAGTGCACCCACCCACAGCTGCGAGGGGAGACCTGCCCTCGCAGTTCCCCCCCCTCTCTGTTTCTCCCCTCTCTCTCTGAGAGCCCTTTTCCTCCCAAATTAATTTAAAAAAAAACAATTGAGACAACTGAGCAGAGGGAGCAAGGCCCCTCCCCAATTGCCAACTAGGGGAGAGGTGTGCCTCGTTAAGGGCTCCTCTGCTCAGTCTTTAGACAAGAGGCCAATTAAGACCATTAAGGCCTGTGACTTTGGGGTGGGTGTAGCCCTTAAAGGGACCCCGTGATGGCGACCCCATCCACGCCGGTGGCAGGGCCAGCAAGGACATATGCGCAGGTGGCAACCGCTTCCACGGCACCTCCTGCGCCACCCGCTGCCCTGCCACCTTTTCGACTTATTACAAAAAAACACAGGGTCAAGAGCTACACTCACCCCACAATGAGCATCGAGGAGTGCGTGCGGGCGATGGCTGGGGTAGTCGGCCCCTCGGCCATTGTCGCAGCCTCCAAGATGTCTGGAAAGGCCGTGTTCTTCCTGGGGTCGGAGCGGGCGGTGTCCCTGGCCCTCGAAAAGGGGCTCACGGTGGGCGGGACGTTCCTGCCGGTGGACCCTCTCGAGGTCACCGCGCAGAGGGTCATCGTTTCAAACGTCCCGCCCTTTGTTCCCGCTGAGCTCCTCCTCCCTCACCTACAACAACTGGGGGAGGTAAGGTTGGGGATCAACCCCATACCGCTCGGCCTCAGGGAGAACAGCCTGCGCCACGTGTTCTCCTTCCGCCGCCAGTTCTTTGTCCGGCTGGCGCGGGAGGAGACGACGGAGGGAAATTTCAATGTGGTGCACGAGGGGACTGCCTACCGCGTCTTCTGGACGTCGGACGGCGTGCGGTGCCATGCCTGTAGGGAGGTGGGGCATGTTTGTAAGAACTGCCCCGCCTCCAAGGCCGCCAAACCACCGAGGGCGGCCAAGGCTGGCGCCGCCGCCACCCCTCCCCCTAGTTGCGTCCGCGTGCCGGGAGCCGTAGGTGCGCGGGCATCGTCGGGGGCCTTTGTTTTCACGGCCTCCGGCGGGGGGGAGGGAGAGCGTCCGATCGAAAAGAAGGCGCGGAAGAAGACGAGACATCTAGAGGCGGGTCCCCTCAGTGCGCCGGAAAGTTTGACCACCGCGCTCGGCCCAACCCAGTCACCGGCGAGCGCGGGGTGCCCTGAGCCCGTGCCCGAGCCCTTGAACAACACGGCAGAGGGGCCCGGGCGCGGGCAAGAAAAGGAAAAGGGGGGGGCGGAGCGGGAGGCCTCGGCAGACATGGAGGTCTCCCTGCCTCCGCGCACCTCCAGCAACAAAAGGAGGCGCCGCTCCGTTGAGGCGGAGGGGGAGCAACATCCCTCCGCGGAGGAGTCGGTGCCCGCCGCGTGTCCCGCGTCCCCCACCAGCGCCCCCAAGCAGTGCCGTAGGCGGGAGGAGTCTGTCCCCGGGGAGGGTGAGACAGTCGAGGCTGCCCAGCCTCTGCCTCCCGGGGATGGCGTGGAAGATCTGCCTGTCGTGGGGGGCGTGGGGACCGCGGAGGAATACATTGCCGCCGGGCCGGGCGTCCCGGGGACTGAGGCGGGCGGGGCCGAAAAGGCCGAACCTGAGCCCGCCCAGCCAATACCCAACTTCCCCCGGGATTTGCTCGACCCGGCAGAAACCGAAATTATCAAGAATTTTAACGAAACTGTAAATGCTGGGCCGGGGAGTGGCAGCGGGGAGGGGGAGGAACACCCACCCTCGCCCCCTTACTTTGGAGCTGGAGCACTTGGGGAGCCTGGGGATTTCCTATGGCCGGGTCTCTCCTTGTTCCCCGGTTCCTGGGGCGGAGGGGGAACCCCTTCCGCTGTCATTTCCCGACCCAGCACCATTTTTAAAAGAGCCCAGTGGGGACTCCTCTGCCGACGATCCTGGGGGTGGGATCGGGGCAGAGCCAGGGCCGGTTGGAGCGGCCGGTTCATTTGCCGTACCTTGTGCGGTCGATGGGCCGGCTGCTGGCGGCCACCTCCCGGAGGAGGACGGGGACTCGGTGGGGGACGCGGGAGAAAATCTAGAGACCACCGCCAGCGAGGCGGTGGATCTGCTCGCGGCCGCCGCCGAGACCATCCTCATTCCTGCGAAGGAACTCCGGGACTTTTTGGCCCAGAGCCGGGGTCGCTGCAACCAAGCCCGACTGGCCCTGGAAAAATGGTCCGAGCCAGAGCTGATCAAGGGGTCCGTCCGCGCCGCCGTTAAAACCCCTTGACAAAGGCGCAACAACTTGAGCTGCGCGAGCTCGAGGGACTCCTCGCTGGGCTGCGGAGGGAGCGGAGTTCAACAAAAGACTCCGCTCCCTCCCCCACAATAGGTTAAGGTAGAGGTTGCACTATGCTTTTGCCATGAAGATAACCATAGCCAGCCTCAACATCAACAGCGGCAGAGGGGCACGCCGTAGATTTGACAATTTTTCACTCCTGCGGGAGGGGAAATATGCGGTGTGCTTCCTGCAAGAAACCCACACCGTTCTGGGAGACGAAGCCACGTGGCTCCTGGAATGGCAAGGAGAGGTCCGCATGAGCCACCTCACCGCCATTTCTAGTGGGGTGGCCATCTTGCTGGGCCCGCATTTTCAGCCGGAGATCTTGGGGGTCGAGGAGCCCGTGCCAGGCCGCTTGCTGCACGTAACGGTTCGCCTGGGGGACATGCCGCTCCATCTCGTGAACTTGTACGCCCCTCAGCCCGGCCCGCAGCAAACGTGCTTCTTTGAAGAGGTGTCCGCTCTTCTTGGCTCCGTCGACGTCGGCGACTGCATTGTCCTCGGGGGGGATTTTAACTGCACCCTCGAGGCGAGGGACCGCTCCAGTGCCCCGCAGTGCATGACGGCGATGGAGAAGTTGAGGGACCTGGTCGGGTCCTTCGACTTGGTGGACGTCTGGCAAAATCTCCACCCCGACTCCAGCGCCTTTACTTGGGTGAGGCCTGGAGTATGATGGTCTAGAGTCGACCGCCTTTACGTGTCTCGGGCGTACGTTTCCTGCGTCCCGGCGGCCTCCATGCGGCCGGTGCCGTGTTCGGACCACCACCTGGTGTGGGCGGAGCTCGCTTCGCTCCGCGCGAGGACGGGGTCCGCGTACTGGCACTTTAACAACCGGCTGCTGGAGGACGTGCGGTTCCAGGACTCGTTCCGTCGATTCTGGTCCGACTGGAGAAGGAAGCAGGGGGGCTTCTCCTCCTTGAGGCTATGGTGGGACGTGGGCAAGGCTCACGTCCACGTCTTCTGTCAAGAGTACGCGAGGGGGTCGACCAAGAGGCGGGCGCCCAGAGTCGGGCGCCTAGAAAAAGAGGTGCTCGACCTGGAAGCCCGTCTCGGTCAAGTCGTCCAAGACCCGGCCCTGCGGACGGTGTACGAAGCGAAGAAGGCCGCGCTGAAGGACCTGCAGCTCGTCGGGTCCCGAGGCGCGTTCGTGAGGTCGCGGATCCGTTCCTGCGGGATCTGGACCGCGGCTCCCCCTTCTTCTACTCGCTGGAAAAAAGGCAGAGTGTCCGTAAGCAGCTCTTGACGCTGCTGGCCGACGACGGCTCTCTCGTCTCGGATCCGGAGGGCGTCAACAACAGGGCCCGTGAATATTACGGGGCTCTGTTCTCTCCGGATCCGTCCAGCGAGGAAGCGCATAGAGTTTTGTGGGAGGACCTGCCGAAGGTCAGCCCGGAGGGCGCCGAAAATCTGGAAGCTCCGCTAAGCCTGGCGGAGCTGACCGGTGCCCTCGACCGGCTCTCGAGGGGAAAATCCCCGGGGCTGGACGGGCTGACCGTGGAGTTCCACAGGGCGTTCTGGGACGCCCTGGGGAGCGACTACGCGCGGGTCCTGGGGGAAAGTCTGGCGACCGGGGAGATGCCCCTCTCTTGGCGCAGGGCAGTCATCGTCCTGCTGCCTAAGAAGGGCGATCTCCGCCTCCTTAAGAACTGGCGCCCGGTCTCCCTCCTCAGCACGGACTACAAAATCTTCGCCAGGGCGATGTCTGCTCGCCTTGGTGCCGTGCTGGACCACATGATCCACCCCGACCAGTCCTACACGGTCCCGGGCCGGACAATCCACGATAACATCCATCTGGTCCGGGACCTCATCCATTGTTCCCAGGAGGCTGGTCTGTCGGTCGCCTTCCTATCCCTCGACCAAGAGAAGGCGTTCGACAGGGTGGATCATGACTATCTGCTCGGAACTCTGCGCGCTTTCGGGTTCGGGACGCATTTCGTCGCCCGGATCCGACTTTTGTACGCCGCCGCGGAGTGTCTGATTAAGGTTAACGGGTCCTTGACGGCGCCCCTTCGCTTTAGGAGAGGGGTGCGCCAGGGATGCCCCATGTCCGGCCAGTTATACGCCGTTTGCGTGGAGCCTTTCCTGCGCCTCTTGCGGACGAGGTTGACGGGACTGGCTCTGCAAGGGCCGGGCGTGGAGGTCGTCCTCTCGGCTTACGCCGATGACGTGCTCCTCGCGGTAGAGGATCCCGCTGACCTGCGGAGGATGCGTGAGTGCCAGGAGATTTACTCGGCCGCGTCCTCCGCCAGGATCAACTGGGAGAAATGTTCCGGACTCCTGGTGGGTCAGTGGCGGGTGGACCCCCTGCCGGAGGAGCTCAGGCCTTTTGCCTGGAGCACGACCCATCTCCTCTATCTGGGAGTCTACCTTAGCCCCGACGAGGGAGCCTGGCCGGCGAACTGGCAGGAGCTGGAGGCCAAGGTCGCCGCTCGCCTAGGGCGCTGGACAGGACTGCTCCGAGTGCTGTCCTACAGGGGTCGAGCGCTCGTCATAAACCAGCTGGTGGCCGCCATGTTGTGGTACCGGCTGGTCACTTTGACCCCTCCCCCTGCGTTTGTCGCCAAGATACAGAAGAAGCTGGTGGACTTCTTCTGGAACAACAGGAAGCACTGGGTCTCTGCTGCGGTCTTGAGTCTCCCGCTTGAGGAGGGCGGTCAGTCGTTGGTGTGCGTCAGCGCCCAGCTCGCGACTTTCCGTCTTCAGACCCTGCAGAGATACCTTTACGTCGAGCCCCCTCCTAGGTGGTGTGCTCTGGCGAGGTATTTCTTCCACCAGCAGCGCGACCTCAATTATGACACGCAGCTCCTGTTTGTGAACTTGGGGGGTGCCAGGACCGCCCTCCGGGAGCTGCCTGTCTTTTACAGGGAACTCATCAGGGTCTGGAACAAAGTCTCCACCAAGCGCAGCTCTCCGCCGGCTGGAGTGGCGGCCGTCCTGCAGGAGCCGCTGCTCGGGAATCCGTACCTCCACGACCGAGGTTTCATGTGGCGGTCGGAAGAGAGGGCTGTGGCTGGTGAGGTGACCAGGGTCAGGGACCTGCTCGATGGCGGAGGAGCGGGCTGGATGGCGCCAGACACGCTGGCGCGGCGCCTAAATTCTGCCAACGTCCACCACGCGGCCGATGCCATCGAGTCGCTAAAAACAGCTCTGGGCCCTGACTCTGTTAGGTGCATCGAGGAGGCTCAAGCACGTGGGGAGATCCCGTCCGAACTGACCCCCGTCCGGACGGAATTCCTCATCGGCGCCAAACCCCGGAACCTCCCTCGGGGGCCGGCGCCTCACAACTTGAGCCGCCTCGGGGAAATCCCCTCCGTGCCTTTCAGTTCCGCGTGGAGGGGTTTCCTGTACGGGCTGCTCCTGCATACTCTCAACTTTGCCATCCTCGCCGGCCGTCCGGACACGCCATGGCGTACCATCCTGCCGTCCGGAGGAGGCGGGGGTCCCCGATGGAGGGCACTCTACGCAGGGGTCCTCCCACTATTCATCGGGGACTTGGCCTGGAGGGTGGTGCACGGAGCAGTGCCGTGCAATAAATTTTTAAGCCGGTTCACGGACTCCCAGGCCGCCTGCAATTTCTGCGGTCTGGAGGAGTCCGTGTTCCATGTTTTTATTGAGTGCACGAGGTTGCAGCCCCTGTTCCATTATTTGAAGGGGCTGCTCCTGAAATTCTGGCTGCACTTCAGTCCCACTCTCCTGATCTTTGGGCACCCTGTGCGGAGGGGAGCGGGTAGGTCCGAAGGCCTCCTCGTAGGACTGCTCCTGGGCACGGCCAAGGGTGCCATCAGCCGGTCCAGGCAGCGGGCGGTCGAGGGGGTCGTTCAACCTGACTGCCTGCCTCTCTTCCGCTCTTACATCCGGTCCAGGGTGTCCTTGGAGATGGAGCACGCGGTGTCCACCGGTACGCTCGCGGCCTTCCGCGAGAGGTGGGCACCGGAGGGACTGGAGTGCATCATCACGCCCGGCAACCAAATTTTTATTTGATTTTACGTTTTAAAGTTTAATTTGTTTTAATTGCCAGTGCTTTTAGTGTCCCCCTTCCCTTTTATAGGGGGCACAGAGGAAAAATTGTGATTTTAGTGCCCAAAAAAAAACCAAAAGAAAAAAGAAAAACACAAAAAAAAACAAAAAAAGGAAAAAAAGGGCCTTGTAAATGTCTGGTGTGTCACCCAGGTAGGGTGGCATGGTTTAATGTCTTTTGTTTTTGCAGATAAACTCCAAAAAGAGTTTCATGCACAAGGACCCCCAGGTCCCTCTGCACCACAGCATGTTGTAATTTCTCCCCATTCAAATAATATTCCCTTTTACTGTTTTTTTTCCCAAGGTGGATGACCTCACACTTTCCGACATTGTATTCCATCTGCCAAACTTAGCCCATTCGCTTAACCTACCCAAATCTCCTTGCAGCCTCTCTGTGTCCTCTACACAACCCGCTTTCCCACTAATCTTAGTGTCATCTGCAAATTTTGTTGCACTACACTCTGTCCCCTCTTCTAGGTCATCTATGTATATTGTAAACAGTTGTGGGCCCAGTACTGATCATCCAGGCTAATGTCCTTCCTTACAATTGTATTGATTTCCTCTTTAACCAGCAACACCACCCCGCCTCCTTTTCCTTTCTGTCTATCCTTCCTAAATGCTGAATACCCTTGGATGTTGAGTTCCCAGCCTTGGTCACCCTGGAGCCGTGTCTCCGTGATGCCAATCACATCGTATCCGTTAACTGCTATCTGCGCAGTCAATTTATCCACCTTATTCCGAATACTCCTCGCACTGAGGCACAGAGCCTTCAGGCTTGTCTTGTTTACATACTTTGCTCCTTTTGAATCTTGCTGTAATGTGGCCCTTTTTGCTTTTTGCCTTGGGTTTCTCTGCCCTCCACTTTTACTATTCTCCTTTCTATCTTTTGCTTCTACCCCCCTTCTATTTCCCTCTATATCCCTGCATAGGTTCCCATCCCCCTGCCATATTAGTTTAACTCCTCCCCAACAGCACTAGCAAACACTTCCCCTAGGTCATTGGTTCCGAGCCTGCCCAGGTTCAGACCGTCCGGTTTGTACTGGTCCCACCTCCCCCAGAACCGATTCCAATGTCCCAGGAATTTGAATCCCTCCCCTCTGCACCATTTCTCAAGCTATGTATTCATCTGAGCTATCCTTCGATTCCTACTGTGACTAGCACGTGGGACTGGTAGCAATCCTGAGATTACTACTTTTGAGGTCCTACTTTTTAATTTAGCTCCTAGCTCCCTAAATTTGTCTCGTAAGACCTCATCCCGTTTTTTACCTATATCGTTGGTACCTATATGCATCACGACAACTGGCTGTTCACCCTCCCTTTTCAGAATGTCTTGCACCAGCTCCGAGACATCCTTGACTCTTGCACCAGGGAGGCAACATAACATCCTGGAGTCTCGGTTGCGGCCACAGAAACGCCTATCTATTCCCCTTACAATCGAATCCCCTATCACTATCATTCTCCCACTCTTTCTCCTGCCCTCCTGTGCAGCAGAGCCAGCCACGGTGCCATGACTTGGCTGCTGCTGCTCTCCCCTGATGAGTCATCCCCCTCAACAGTTTTGTAGGGGGATGACCGCAGCAGACCCCTGCACTACCTTCTTTGCACTGCTCTTCATGTTGGTCTTCCATTCCCTATCTGGCTGTGGATCCTTTACCTGTGCTAAGACCAACATACTAAATGTGCTATTCATGTCATTCTCAGCATTGTGCATGCTCCAGAGTGAATCCACCCACAGCTCCAGCTCCGCAACGCGGTCCGTCAGGAGCTGGAGGCGGACACACTTCCCGCACACGTAGTCGTCAGGGACACTGGAAGTGTTCCTGACTTCCCACATAGTAGAGGAGGAGCATAACATGTGTCCGAGCTGTCCTGCCATGACTTAATCCTAAGATACACTTAAATTGGCAACAACAATGCTAAATATTAATTACTGATATATGTAAGGACGGGAGAGTGGAGAGCACCAGTTCCAACTGTCACAGGACGGGAGAGTGGAGAGCACCAGTTCCAACTGTCGCAGGACAGGAGAGTGGAGAGCGCCAGTTCCAACTGTCACAGGAGAGAGAGAGGGTAGGACCTATTAGAGACCACGAGGGTAATCTGTGTGTGGAGATGGGAGATGTGGGAATGGTTCTTAATGAATACTTTGCATCTGTTTTCACAAAGGAGAGGGGCGATGCAGACACTGATATCGGGGAGGAGGAGTATGAAATATTAGATGAAATAAACATAGTGAGAGAGGAGGTATTAAGGTTTGAAAGCTTTGAAAGTGGATGTCCCCAAGCCCGGATGAAATGTATCGCAGGCTGTTAAGTAAAGCAAAAGAGGAAATAGCAGAGGTTTTGACCATCATTTTCCAATCCTCTCTGGCTTCAGGTGTGCTGCCAGAGGACTGGAGGACTGCTAATGTAGCATCTTTGTTTAAGAAGGGAGAAAGGGATAGACCAAGTAATTACAGGCCAGTCAGCCTAACCTGAAATTATTGGGAAAATTATTGGAAAAAATTCTGAAGGACAGGATAAATCTTCATTTAGAAAGACACGGATTCATCAAGGACAGTCAGCACGGATTTGTTAAGGGAAGGTCGTGTCTGACTAATCTGATAGGATTTTTTGAGGTAACAAGGAGGGTCGATGAGGGTGGTGCGTATGATGTAGTTTACATGGATTTCAGCAAGGCTTTTGACAAGGTCCCATATGGCAGCATGGTCACAAAAGTAAAAGCCCATGGGATCCAGGGCAAAGTGGCAAGTTGGATCTAAATTTGGATCAAAGGCAGGAAGCAAAGGGTAATGGTTGATGGGCGTTTTTGTGACTAGAAGGCTGTTTCCAGTGGGGTTCTGCAAGGCTCAGTACTAGGTCCATTGCTTTTTGTGGTATACATCAATGATCTAGACTTGAATATAGGGGGTATGATTAAGAAGTTTGCAGATGATATTAAAATCAGCTGTGTGGTTGGTAATGAAGAAAAAAGCTGTACACTGCAGGAAGATATCAATCAACTGGTCAGGTTGGCAGAACAGTGGCAAATGGAATTTAATCCGGAGAAGTGTGAGGCAATGCATTTGGGGAGGGCTAACAAGGAAAGAGAATACACATTAAATGGTAGGACACTAAGAAGTGTAGAGGAACAAAGGGAACTTGGACTGTATGTCCACAGATCCCTGAAGGTAGCAGGCCAGGTAGATATGGTGGTTAAGAAGGCATACGGAATGCTTGCCTTTATTAGCTGTGGCATAGAATACAAGAGCAGGGAGGTTATGCTTGAACTGTATAAAACACTAGTTAGGACACAGCTAGAGTACTAAGTGCAGTTCTGGTCACCGCTTTACAGGAAGGATGTGATTGCACTGGAGAGGGTACAGAGGAGATTTAGGAGGATGTTGCCGAGAGTGGAGAATCTTAGCTATGGATAGGCTGGGTTTATTTTCCTTGGAACAGAGGAGACTGAGTGGAGACCTCATTGAGGTGTATAAAATTATGAGGGGCCAAGATATAGTGGATAGAAAAGGCCTCTATCCCTTAGCAAAGGGGTCAACAACCAGGGAGCATAAATTTAAAGTAATTGATAGAAAGTTTTGAGGGGAAATTTCTTCACCCAGAGGGTTGTAGGGGTCTGGAACTCTGCCTGAAAGGATGGTAAAGGCAGAAACCCTCACCACATTTAAAAAGTGCTTGGATGTGCACTTGAAGTGCTGTAACCTGCAGGCTTACGGACCTAGAGCTGGATCGTGGGATTAGGCTATTGGCTGACACAGACACGATGGGCCAAAATGGCCTCCTTCTGTGCTGTAAACCTCTATGATTCCATGATTCTATAATTCTATGCTCATTGAACATTACAAAGAACCCCACAACCCATAGAGGCAATTCTTCAGCCAACTCAGTTCACTCCACATGACTTTAATAAGCGGTTGAGTTTACTGAACATGGCAACAGCTATGAGCCCTGACAACATCCTGGCCTTAATGTTGAAGAACTCGCTGCATCCATGACCATGCTATTTCAGTGTATCTATGACACTGGCATCTACCTGACCATGTGGAAGAATGTCCAGGTATGTGCGCTCCACGAAATGCAGGACAAATCTAACCCAGCCAATTACCGATCAGCCTTCTGCCAATCATCAGCAAATGAAATGAGTCATTAACATTTCCATTCAGCGACCCTGACTCACCAGCAGTCAGCGAGAGGCGGGAGCAGAGTGCTGAGGCCTATAAAAGGCCCAGCGGGTGTTCCACAGGCAGCGACAGTCGGTGAGAGGCGGGAGCAGCGTGGTGAGGCCTATAAAAGGCCCAGTGGGTGTTCCACAGGCAGCGGCAGTCGGCGAGAGGTGGGAGCAGCGTGGTGAGGCCTATAAAAGGCCCAGCGGGTGTCCACAGGCAGCGGCAGTCGGCGAGAGGCGGGAGCAGCGTGGTGAGGCCTATAAAAGGCCCAGCGGGTGTTCCACAGGCAGCGGCAGTCGGCGAGAGGCGGGAGCAGCGTGGTGAGGCCTATAAAAGGCCCAGCGGGTGTTTCACAGGCAGCGACAGTCGGCGAGAGGCGGGAGCAGCGTGGTGAGGCCTATAAAAGGCCCAGCAGGTGTTCCACAGGCAGCGGCAGTCGGCGAGAAGCGGGAGCAGCGTGGTGAGGCCTATGATTGACCCAGCTTGTGCAGCTCCAGCCGGGAGAAAAAGCAGAAAAGAAGTAGAAAGGAATCAAAAGGTGACGTCACAGCCAAAGGGGTAATTGATTGGCTGGTGATTGGTAAGTAGTTTTTCTTTTTCTTTTTTATATCAGTAAGTAACCTGTAACAGTGTTGTCACCAATTTAAGTATATCTAAGGGTTAAGTCAGGGCAGGAGAACTCGGTCACGTGATATGCTCCTCCTGTACCATGTGGGAACTCAGAGACACTTCTGGTGTCCCTGACGACTACATCTGCGGGAAGTGTATCCGCCTCCAGCTCCTGACGGACCGCGTTGCGGAATTGGAGCTGAGGGTGGATTCACTCTGGAGCATCCACGATGCTGAGAATGACGTGAGTAGCACGTGTAGCGAGTTGGTCTTACCGCAGGAGAAGGGTCCACAGCCAGCTAGGGAATGGAAGACCAGCAGGAAGAGTAGTGCAAGGAAGGTAGTGCAGGGGTCCCCTGTGGTCATCCCCCTGCAAAACAGATACACTGCTTTGAGTACTGTTGAGGGGGATGACTCATCAGGGGAGGGCAGCAGCAGCAGCCAAGTTCATGGCACCGTGGCTGGCTCTGTTGCACAGGAGGGCAGGAAAAAGAGTGGGAGAGCGATAGTGATAGGGGATTCAATTGTGAGGGGAATAGATAGGCGTTTCTGCGGCCGCAACCGAGACTCCAGGATGGTATGTTGCCTCCCTGGTGCAAGGTTCAAGGATGTCCTGGAGCGGGTGCAGGACATTCTAAAAAGGGAGGGAGAACAGCCAGTTGTCGTGCTGCACATTGGTACCAATGACATAGGTAAAAAAAAAGGGATGAGGTCCTACAAAACGAATTTAAGGAGCTAGGAGCTAAATTAAAAAGTAGGACCTCAAAAGTAGTAATCTCGGGATTGCTACCAGTGCCACGTGCTAGTCAGAGTAGGAATCGCAGGATAGCGCAGATGAATACGTGGCTTGAGCAGTGGTGCATCAGGGAGGGATTCAAATTCCTGGGGCATTGGAACCGGTTCTGGGGGAGGTGGGACCAGTACAAACCGGACGGTCTGCACCTGGGCAGGACCGGAACCAATGTCCTAGGGGGGAGCGTTTGCTAGTGCTGTTGGGGAGGAGTTAAAGTAATATGGCAGGGGGATGGGAACCAATGCAGGGAGACAGAGGGAAACAAAAAGGAGAAAAAAGCAAAAGACAGAAAGGAGATGAGGAAAAGTGGAGGGCAGAGAAACACAAGGCAAAGAACAAACAGGGCCATTGTACAGAAAAATTCTAAAAGGACAAAGGGTGTTAAAAAAACAAGCCTGAAGGCTTTGTGTCTTAATGCAAGGAGTATCCATAATAAGGTGGATGAATTAACTGTGCAAATAGATGTTAACAAATATGATGTGATTGGGATTACAGAGACGTGGCTCCAGGATGATCAGAGCTGGGAACTCAACATCCAGGGGTATTCAACATTCAGGAAGGATAGAATAAAAGGAAAAGGAGTTGGGGTAGCATTGCTGGTTAAAGAGGAGATTAATGCAATAGTTAGGAAGGACATTAGCTTGGGCGATGTGGAATCTATATGGGTAGAGCTGCAGAACACCAAAGGGCAAAAAACGTTAGTGGGAGTTGTGTACAGATCTCCAAACAGTAGTAGTGATGTTGGGGAGGGCATCAAACAGGAAATTAGGGGTGCATGCAATAAAGGTGCAGCAGTTATAATGGGTGACTTTAATATGCACATAGATTGGGCTAACCAAACTGGAAGCAATACGGTGGAGGAGGATTTCCTGGAGTGCATAAGGGATGGTTTTCTAGAACAATATGTTGAGGAACCAACTAGGGGGGAGGCCATCTTAGACCGGGTTTTGTGTAATGAGAGAGGATTAATTAGCAATCTCGTTGTGTGAGGCCCCTTGGGGAAGAGTGACCATAATATGGTGGAATTCTGCATTAGGATGGAGAATGAAACGGTTAATTCAGAGACCATGGTCCAGAACTTAAAGAAGGGTAACTTTGAAGATATGAGGCGTGAATTGGCTAGGATAGATTGGCGAATGATACTTAAGGGGTTGACTGTGAATGGGCAATGGCAGACATTTAGAGACCGCATGGATGAACTACAACAATTGTACATTCCTGTCTGGCGTAAAAATAAAAAAAGGAAGGTGGCTCAACCGTGGCTATCAAGGGAAATCAGGGATAGTATTAAAGCCAAGGAAGTGGCATACAAATTGGCCAGAAATAGCAGCGAACCCAGGGACTGGGAGAAATTTAGAACTCAGCAGAGGAGGACAAAGGGTTTGATTAGGGCAGGGAAAATGGAGTACGAGAAGAAGCTTGCAGGGAACATTAAGGCGGATTGCAAAAGTTTTTATAGATATGTAAAGAGAAAAAGGTTAGTAAAGACAAACGTAGGTCCCCTGCAGTCAGAATCAGGGGAAGTCATAACGGGGAACAAAGAAATGGCAGACCAATTGAACAAATACTTTGGTTCGGTATTCACTAAGGAGGACACAAACAACTTTCAGGATATAAAAGGGGTCAGAGATTCTAGTAAGGAAGAGGAACTGAGGGAAATCCTTATTAGTCGGGAAATTGTGTTGGGGAAATTGATGGGATTGAAGGCTGATAAATCCCCAGGGCCTGATGGACTGCATCCCAGAGTACTTAAGGAGGTGGCCTTGGAAATAGCGGATGCATTGACAGTCATTTTCCAACATTCCATAGACTCTGG
This sequence comes from Pristiophorus japonicus, assembly GCF_044704955.1. NCBI lineage: Eukaryota > Metazoa > Chordata > Chondrichthyes > Pristiophoridae > Pristiophorus > Pristiophorus japonicus. The sequence continues at coordinate 267,126,300 of NC_091981.1, read as the reverse complement.
ATCAGTTCCTATGGAGTGGAGGGTAGTCAATGTAACCCCACTTTTTAAAAAAGGAGGGAGAGAGAAAACATGGAATTATAGATTGGTCAGCCTGACCTCAGTAGTGGGTAAAATGATGGAATCAATTATTAAGGATGTCATAGCAGCGTATTTGGAAAGAGGTGACATGATAGGTCCAAGTCAGCATGGATTTGTGAAAGGGAAATCATGCTTGACAAATCTTCTGGAATTTTTTGAGGATGTTTCCAGTAGAGTGGACAAGGGAGAACCAGTTGCTGTGGTGTATTTGGACTTTCAGAAGGCTTTCGACAAGGTCCCACACAAGAGATTAATGTGCAAAGTTAAAGCACATGGGATTGGGGGTAAGGTGCTGACATGGATTGAGAACTGGTTGTCAGACAGGAAGCAAAGAGTAGGAATAAATGGGTACTTTTCAGAATGGCAGGCAGTGACTAGTGGGGTACCGTAAGGTTCTATGCTGGGGCCCCAGCTGTTTACACTGTACATTAATGATTTAGACGAGGGGATTAAATGTAGTATCTCCAAATTTGCGGATGACACTAAGTTAGGTGGCAGTGTGAGCTGCGAAGAGGATGCTATGAGGCTGCAGAGTGACTTGGATATGTTAGATGAGTGGGCAAATGCATGGCAGATGAAGTATGTGGATAAATGTGAGGTTATCCACTTTGGTGGTAAAAACAGAGAGACAGACTATTATCTGAATGGTGACAGATTAGGAAAAGGGGAGGTGCAACGGGACCTGGGTGTCATGGTACATCAGTCATTGAAGGTTGGCATGCAGGTACAGCAGGTGGTTAAGAAAGCAAATGGCATGTTGGCCTTCATAGCGAGGGGATTTGAGTACAGGGGCAGGGAGGTGTTGCTACAGTTGTACAGGGCCTTGGTGAGGCCACACCTGGAATATTGCGTACAGTTTTGGTCTCCTAACTTGAGGAAGGACATTCTTGCTATTGAGGGAGTGCAGCGAAGGTTCACCAGACTGATTCCCGGGATGGCGGGACTGACATATCAAGAAAGACTGGATCAACTGGGCTTGTATTCACTGGAGTTCAGAAGAATGAGAGGGGATCTCATAGAAACGTTTAAAATTCTGACGGGTTTAGACAGGTTACATGCAGGAAGAATGTTCCCAATGCTGGGGAAGTCCAGAACCAGGGGTCACAGTCTAAGGATAAGGGGGAAGCCATTTAGGACCGAGATGAGGAGAAACTTCTTCACCCAGAGAGTGGTGAACCTGTAGAATTCTCTACCACAGAAAGTTGTTGAGGCCAATTTACTAAATATATTCAAAAAGAAGTTAGATTTAGTCCTTACTACTAGGGGAATCAAGGGGTATGGTGGGAAAGCAGGAATGGGGTACTGAAGTTGCATGTTCAGCCATGAACTCATTTAATGGTGGTGCAGGCTCGAAGGGCCGAATGGCCTACTCCTGCACCTATTTTCTATGTTTCTATGTAGCTCCCTGTTGCTTGGTTCAGAATCTGGCAGAACTGCTCAGCTCGAGGTCTCATCACAGTTTTGCTCCAGGCATGGATACAAGAGCTGAATGCAAGAGGATAGAGTGAAAAGAAAGGACCTTTTTCCCTTGGCAGAGAGGTCAACAACCAGGGAACAAGGATTTGAAGTAATTGGGGGGAGGTTTAGAGGAGATATGAGGGGAAATTTCTTCACCCAGATGGTGGTGGGAGTCTGGAACTCACTGCTGGAAAGGGTGTTCGAGGCAGAAACCCTCACCACATTTAAAAGATACTTGGATATGCCGTAACCTACAGGACTATCGACCAAGGGCTGGAAAGTGGAATTAGGCTGGATAGCTCTTTGTCAGTCGGCACGGACATGATGGGCCGAAATGGCCTCCTTCCGTGCTGTAAATTTCTATGATTCCAGGAGGAGAGGTTAGGGTAGCTGCCTTAACGTCAAGGCAGCATTTAACTGAGTATGGTACCAAGGAGCCCAGGCGAAACTGAGGTCAATAGGAGGCTTGAAGGGAACACCCTCCAGTGGCTGCAGTCCTACCCGACACAGACAAAGATGATCGTGGTTGTTGGAGGCCAATCATTGCAGCCCGAGGACATCACTGCAGGAATTCCTCAGGGGAATGTGTCCTCCGCCCAATTACCATCACCTGCTTTCTCAATGACCATCCACTCTTAATTGGTGGTGGTGGGCCTTCTTGAACCACTGCGGTTCTTGTGGTGGAGTTCTTTTTCTCGTGGGTGGGGCAAATCTAGGCCCTCTTCCACATCGTTGGATAGACGCCAGTGAATTGACACAGGACTTTCTCTAAGTTAGGCTACCCAAAACTGAACACACTGGGGCAGATTTTCCTCTTTTGTGTTTGGGTGCAAATATTTGTCTGAGTGGAGAAAACAGTGGAAAATCGAGCAGGGAGGAATGCATGGCCATAACGGAGTCTATCTGATTTTAATTTATGGATCAACAATTGCACAGGTTCTGTTACATATGGGCAATTCTGCTCGCCCGATTTTCCTCCTTGTGCTGCAATCAGGTGAGGAGAATCTGCCCAGTCGAGCCCTCCATCCGGGGAGGTAATGGCACTGATGCATACATTCAGGGCTCCAGAAGCATAAAGACTCTCAAGAGCTCCAATCGCTTGTTTGGCCTCTGGCTATTAAAGTTAGAGCAGTTATGGATTTAGTTACAGGGTCTTCCTAGGGACCAGGAAGAGTTTACAGCATTGCCATTCAAGGGATCACGTCCAGCTGTATTCTCCAGGTGACTGATACACAGATCCAGAAGGCTGGCAGGAATATTCATTTCTCCAGGAGTGCAATGAAACAGTTGGCTACACAGCAAACATTTTACTCCATTGCTGGTTTCCCCAGAGTATGGGCATCGTCAGGGCAGGATAACATTGCGAGGCTTCCCATGGGTTGACCTGAAACAAATAAATCAAATGCATATATATAATAACAAATGACTGCGGTGGACTTATACTACAATATAATATTAATATAATTTATTATACAGGTGCAACGTCCCGAACTCTGAAAACCGGAATTGTATCAAAATCGGACATTTCGGCGAGTGGCGGGGAGCGGAGGATCGCCAGGCGGCGAGGTTTGAAATCTGGCAAATCCCGAAATCCGGCACGGATTTGGGCCGCAGCGAGGTCCGAAATCTGGCAAAACTCGAAATCTGGCATGGATTCGGTCCCGAGGATTCCGGATTTAAGACTATTGATTTTCTTGTCTGAAATGCGGAAAAACCCAAAAACCGGCACAGACTCAGTCCCTAAGATTCTAGATTTCAGATGTTGTACCAGTATATTAACATATATTTTATATATTAAATATATTATATAATAACACAGTTATATAATAACACAGATAAATCGTAAACATCTCTGCAAAAATAGGTAATATATACGTTAGGCCGATAAACAATATTTTCCTCGGTCTTGTTTTTCCTCTCTTACTGTCTATTCCAGGGGCGGCCAACCGGCAGCTCTTCAGAGGTCAATATGCGGCTCTTGAAATGTTTGAACAAGTATAGGCTGTACGGTGACTAGTTTCCATTGCCCGCCTGTGACGTCACGTGACTGCTCGCGGCGAGCAACTGGTGCCTGGGCTTGGAGGTAGCTCGGCTCTCAGTCTGGACTCGAAAGTGGGACTGTAAACACTGTTTGTGCGGCAGTGGAAATTTTATAAAACATTTTCTTACCCCATCTAACAATGGAAGGCATGTGCAAACGGAAAATAAAATATACCAAAGAAAATCGTGGTTTCCAACAGGAGTGGGAGAATAAGTATTTTTTGTTGAACGTAATGGTAAGGCCATGTGTCTTCTTTGCCAGATGTGTATCTCTCAGTTCAAATCTTCAAACTTGCAGCGTCATTTCGCTTCGAGCCATGCACATTTGGATCAAGAATTCCCACAAGAATCTGAACTCCGCACTTTAAAACTAAAACCTTTGAAACAACAAACAGATGTACAAGCCCAGGTCTTCACCAGATTTGCCAACCAATCACAGACCGTAAGTTAGCCTCCTATTATGTCGCCTGTTAATCTCGAAGTTTGTCTCGACCTATCTTTGTGAGTCTGTTTTCTCGACACTCAAACTTGTGTAATTGAAGCACCGATCAGTTTTGATGGATGGCGACTTTGGAGAACTGCTGCGTGTGAGCACAACTGAACACAAAGCAAACTTCAAGCAAGGATTGCCAGAAGTCCCAATAAGTAAAAAAGTAAGTTTCCATTATCATCATAATTAATTATAATGTGTATTATACTATAGATCATAATATACATTATAAATGTATAAATATACATTATCATTATATATATAAAATAATATAATAATTACATATTACTGTGGCTCTTTGTCAATGTACATTTGTAAATTCTGGCTCCTTGTCAGGCCTAGGTTGGCCACCTCTGGTCTATTCTATGCAGCTTATTTGGGAAGCCTTATATTTTTTCCTACATTTATTGAGTGGGCCTATGTTCTTTGGTGGGCCTGGGGCTGCAGCCACACCAGGCCCACGGTTAAACTGCCCCTGGGCATAGTTGACCGTACCTTATCGAGAAGAAAACGAGCACTATCAGTCAATCCAGCGACATACATTAACCAAAGGGGCTTCTTTTTGCTCCACATGCCGTTGATCTGCTACGCAGGGAAAATTATTCCCCTTGTGCCTACTTGGGGGGTCAACATATGAATCCTTCTCCTTAGTTAGTCCCAGGCGCCTGGTCTTTTTAAATAGAACTACAAGAGGCCGTGGCTAGGGCCTCAATCCATGGTTAATTAAAACAAAGAAATCAAACCAGACATCAACTTCAATCGATATACACGGGCACCAGCTCAGAGTGGAGAACTCACCCAGCAGCTCACACAGAATGACCAGGAATATGGAATCATAGAATCATCCAGTGCAGAAGAATTCGGTGCAAGAAAGGGCAAAATCTTCACTTCTGAGTCTCCTTACTAACCTGAACAAAATCAATAGATTCTATTGTTAAATGTAGTTTAAAGATTTCATCATGTTATTGCTGCACTTATAATGTGTTTGTAAACCCTGTTGTAATATGCCCTGGGTGGACCCGGTTAGACTTTAAATGCAGGCATTGGGCCTGTCCCCCCCCCCCACCCCACCCCCAGCAAACTTATTAATAAAAAGAGGCAGCTTGTCTGTGGGAACAGGACTAGCAAGGTCATATGTGGCTGCCACTGTGTGGGATGTTATGATATCTGCAGGGAATTAAAAACACAGGCAGACAGCAGGGACACCATGGGCTGGATTTTTGGTCAGTTGCCACCTCTGTTCGTGCCCCAGAGGTGCGGTAATGGCGGTGGAAATGATTTCCGGCCAGCTTCCAGCGCCCTGCCGGGACCTTTGGTGCCAGTTTTGCGGGAGCGTGGAGCAGTACTGCCCGGGAGAGTCGAGCCGGTGTGCAACGCCTCCGGTTGCGACACCGTTCTGAAATGTGTTTGCGGCGGGACCCGTAGCGCCCCGTAGCGCCCTAGTGGGACCGCCTGGGAAAGCGGGCGGTCCGAGCTGTTCCAGCGGCGGTGAGGGAAGGAATGACTACCTGAGGTAAGTGTGATTGTTTTTTTCTATTTTAGCGATTTATGTTTATGTGGGGGAGCAAGGTATTGGGAATGTTTTTTGTGGGGTTTTTTTTGCCGATTTTCTTTTTTCTATGGAAGCCTCTCTTAGGTCAGCTCTTTTACTTGGGATTTTCAATTGCTCAGCCGGCATCGTGCCCTAAGAGAGGTGTGGAACATCTCCCTAAGCGCTCCGCTCCACAATCAGGGCCCAGCTGATGAATGTTGTGATTGCAGACGCAAACCATTTCCCGGCGTACAATTTACCACCCTACCGCCATTTGCGCCCAAGTTTGCCTCCAACTAAATTTCCAACCCCATATCTCAACCGATGGAGACATGTTCCGTTTCTGTTGTCATAACTATCCCAGATATGGGTCTTGATGGTCGAAAACAGATGATGTCAGGGTGTTTTGAGATGAGGACCTGACAGGGGCAGACGGGACCATTGGGTACGTGGCTTCCCTGTAATTGGACGGGGGGAGGGGTTTCAGGTGTAAGTCAATGATTGGGTTTACTGGTCCCCATAAACTTTGCTGGGAAGAAGAAGTATAAGAAGGGGTCTCTCAAACACGTAGGGCCCAAAATTCCACATGGACCTTTTTTGGTGCCATTATAGAGGTACGTCCGATTCTTTAGTGGCCGACTGTGCCAAAAAAAATGTTCCAAGTTTCGCCGGAATAAACTTTGAATTTGAAGTGGCACTGTCATGTATCCAACTGTCATTGTAATCCATGTATAAACTGACCTAAGTTGTACACCGTGAGAACACTGACCACTAGGTGGTGAACTTGTGGGAGACACTCCTAGCCTGGACTTTCAGGTATAAAAGGGGAAGCTCCACCTACCTTCATCACTTCAGTGCTGGCGAATAAAGGTTACTGGTCACAGAGTGACCTTCTCTCTAGTATGGGCCTCATGTGCATTTATACGGTATAGTAAGGACATATTATTTGCGACGAGAACCTGGGATTTAAACCACGCGAGCATGGCCACTAACAGCACAGAAGAGAGGTACTGTGTTGGTGATGATTGGGATGATTTTATTGAGAGACTACAGCAAAGTTTCATCACTAAGGAATGGCTGGGACAGGATTCGGCCGACAAACGCAGGGCTCATCTCCTGACGGTTTGTGGGTCCAAGACGTACTCCCTGATGAAGGACCTTATAGCACCAGAGAAGCTGGCGGACAAGACTTTTTGAAGAGCTCAGTGAGTTGATCGGGGAACACATTAAACCGGCGAGCAGCATGCACTTGTCGAGACACCGGTTTTACACGCACCGATGGCGAGAAGGGCAAAGCATTCCAGACTTCGTGGCAGACCTCCGGTGACTGGCGAGCCTATGTAAGTTCCCAGATACACGCAGAGCGGAGATGCTGTGAGACTTTTTTATTGAGGGCATCGGGCACGCTGGGGTTTTCAGGAAAGACTTGACCCTGGAAATGGCGGGTTTGATGGTCCAGACATTTATCTCAGGGGAGGAAGAGACCAGAGTGATGTTTAACAAAAATCTTGGTTTAAATGCAGCAAATGGACAGGGAGTCAAAATTGTTAACGCAGCACACAGTTCTCCAGGCAGACGGGCAATCGGACATGCCTGAGCATGTAGTCGAACCCAAAGAGGGAATTCAACAGAGACAATGGCTAGCTGAACAGTGATTCATGCCATCACAAGGGACAATGCGGCCAGTAACGGGGCCATCATCACCTGTCAATGGTGCGTTTAAGGACAGTTACAGAGACAGAGACAGTCAGAGACGATCGACTGGTAATGGAGCTTTTGTTTCCAACAACGGCTCATGTTGGAGGTGTGGAAGCAAACACACAGCCAGAGCTTGCAGGTATCACCAATACACCTACAGAAATTGCAACGTCAGCAGTCACTTGGCGCGTATGTGCAGGAAGCCTGCGGCCAGGTTGATGTACGAGGAGGACGGGCCCTACGAGGCCAAATGGACACTGGGGGAAGTCGCTGGAAGCTGAAGTTCAGCGAGTTCATGTGGAGCACATATACAGTTCATACACCAGGATGTCACCGACAATGATGAAAGTGCTCCTCAATGGCATCCCAGTATCAATTGAGCTAGACACAGGGACCAGCCAGTCCCTGATGAGTATCAAACAGTTCGACAAGTTGTGGGCATCCAAGGCCAGGAGGCCAAAATTATTGCCGATTGACGCACAGCTAAAGACATATACAAAGGAGATCATTCCGGTGCTAGGCAGCGCCACGGTAGTCATGACCCACAAAGATTCGGAGAACAGGCTGCCACTCTGGATTGTCCCGGGGGATGGTCCCGCACTGCTGGGAAGGAGTTGGCTTGCTGTCATGAACTGGAAATGGGGCGATGTCAATGCAATTTCTTCTATGGAGCGAATATCTTGCTCACAGGTCCTGGACAAATTTGACTCACTATTTCAACCCGGCATTGGCACTTTCATGGGGACCAAGGTAATGATTCACATAAACCCGGATGTCAGGCCGGTACACCACAAGGCCAGAGCGGTGCCGTACGTGATGAGGGAAAAGATAGAAGGCGAATTGGACCGCCTGCTGAGGGAAGGCATCATCTCGCCAGTCAAATTCAGTGACTGGGTGAGCCCGATTGTGTCGGTGCTCAAGGCGGATGGGTCGGTCAGGATATGTGGTGATTACAAGGTCACCATCAATCGGGTGTCACTCCAAGACCAGTACCCGCTACCGAGAGCGGAGGACCTCTTTGCGACGCTATCCGGTGGAAAACTTTTTTCAAAATTGGACCTGACCTCAGCTTACATGACCCAGGAGCTGGCGAGTGAGTCGAAGAAGCTGACCAACATCACGACACACAAGGAGTTGTTTGAGTACAACAGATCCGTTCAGGATTCGCTCGGCCGCCGCGATCTTTCAACGAAACATGGAAACTCTCCTCAAGTCGATTCCAAGGACTGTGGTTTTTCAAGACGACATCCTCATCACGGGTTGCAATATTGAAGAACACCTTCACAACCTGGAGGAGGTGCTACGCAGACTGGACCGGGTAGGTCTGCGACTGAAAAAGACGAAGTGCGTCTTCCTAGCTCCAGAGGTAGAATTCCTGGGGATGAGGGTAGCAGCAGATGGGATCAGACCGACTGCGTCCAAAACGGAAGCGATCCAGAGAGCACCCAGACCCCGTAACATGACGGAGCTGCGTTCGTTCCTGGGGCTCCTGAACTATTTTGGTAACTTTCTTCCCAAATTGAGCACGCTGTTAGAGCCGCTACACATGCTCCTATGCAAAGGTCGCGAATGGATCTGGAGGGACAGCCAGGAAAGGGCTTTTGATAGAGCACGCAATTTGTTATGCTCCAACAATCTGTTAGCCCTATATGACCCATGTAAGAAACTGGTTTTAACGTGTGATGTGTCGTCCTATGGGGTCAGGTGTGTGTTGCAGCATGTTAATGCCAAGAGTCAGTTACAGCCGGTAGCTTATGCCTCCAGAAGTCTGTCCCAGGCAGAAAGGGGCTACGGGGTGGTAGAAAAGGAAGCGCTAGCATGTGTATATGCAGTAAAAAAAAGCACCAGTACCTGTTTGGCAGGAAATTTGGGCTGGAGATAGATCACAAACCCCTAACGTCCCTTTTGGCCGACAACAAGGCCATAAGTGCAAATGCGTCGGCCCGCATACAGAGGTGGACACTCATGTTAGCCGCCTATGACCATACAATTCGGCACAGACCAGGCACTGAAAACTACACCGATGCACTCAGCAGGCTCTCACTAGCCACCACCGAGGGGACAACCGAGCATGCTGCTGAGATGGTCATGGCTGTTGAAGCTTTCAAAAGTGAAGGCTCACCCGTGACAACCCATCAGATCAAAGTCTGGACAAATAGAGACCTGCTACTGTCTTTAGTCAAGAAATGTGTCCTGAATGGGGACTGGGCAGTCATGGACGGGGCATGCTCTGAGGAATTTAAACTATTTCACAGGCGCAAGGATGAACTCTCGATTCCGGCTGATTGCCTACTATGGGGAAACCGAGTAGTCATGCCCCAGATGGGCAGAGAGGGGTTCATCCGAGAACTCCACAATGAGCACCCGGGCATTGTCATGATGAAGGCAATTGCCAGGTCACACGTTTGGTGGCCAGGGATAGACGCAGATCTGGAACTTTGTGTTCGCAGATGCAACACGTGTGTCCAGCTGGGCAATGCACCCAGTGAGGCCCCCCCTTAGCCCCTGGTCCTGGCCCGCCAAGCCATGGTCATGCATCCATGTGGTCTACGCAGGTCCTTTCATGGGAAAAATGTTTTTGGTTGTAGTAGATGCCTACCCCAAATGGATCGAGTGTGACATTCTCAATTCAAGCACATCCTCTGCCACGGTAGAAAGTCTACGGGCAATGTTTGCCACCCATGGTCTACCGGACGTCTTGGTCAGCGACAATGGCCTGTACTTTACAAGCATTGAATTCCAGGAGTTCATGGCAGGAAATGGTATCAACCAAGTCAGAACAGCACCGTTCAAGTCGGTCTCAAATGGCCAGGCGGAACGAGCGGTGCAGATAATCAAACAGAGGATACTCATAGAAACATAGAAACATAGAAAATAGGTGCAGGTGTAGGCCATTTGGCCCTTCGAGCATGCACCGCCATTCAATGGGTTCATGACTGAATATGCAACTTCAGTACCCCATTCCTGCTTTCTCGCCATGCCCCTTGATCCCCGTAGTAGTAAGGACTACATCTAACTCCTTTTTGAATATATTTAGTGAATTGGCCTCAACAACTTTCTGTGGTAGAGAATTCCATAGGTTCACCACTCTCTGGGTGAAGAAATTCCTCCTCATCTCGGTCCTAAATGGCTTACCCATTATCTTTAGACTGTGACCCCTGGTTCTGGACTTCCCCAACATTGGGAACATTCTTCCTGCATCTAACCTGTCTAAACCTGTCAGAATTTTAAACGTTACTATGAGATCCCCTCTCATTCTTCTGAACTCCAGTGAATACAAGCCCAGTTGATCCAGTCTTTCTTGATATGTCAGTCCCGCCATCCCGGGAATCAGTCTGGTGAACCTTCGCTGCACTCCCTCAATAGCAAGAATGTCCTTCCTCAAGTTAGGAGACCAAAACTGTACACAATACTCCAGGTGTGGCCTCACCAAGGCCCTGTACAAGCGTAGTAACACCTCCCTGCCCCTGTACTCAAATCCCCTCGCTATGAAGGGCAACATGCCCTTTGCTTTCTTAACCGCCTGCTGTACCTGCATGCCAACCTTCAATGACTGATGTACCATGACATCCAGGTCTCGTTGCAGCTTCCCTTTTCCTAATCTGTCACCATTCAGATAATAGTCTGTCTCTCTGTTTTTACCACCAAAGTGGATAACCTCACATTTATCCACATTATACTTCATCTGCCATGCATTTTCCCACTCACCTAACCTATCCAAGTCACTCTGCAGCCTCATAGCATCCTCCTCGCAGCTCACACTGCCACCCAACTTAGTGTCATCCGCAAATTTGGAGATACTACATTTAATCCCCTCTTCTAAATCATTAATGTACAATGTAAACAGCTGGGGCCCCAGCACAGAACCTTGTGGTATCCCACTAGTCACTGCCTGCCATTCTGAAAAGTACCCATTTACTCCTACTCTTTGCTTCCTGTCTGCCAACCAGTTCTCAATCCACATCAGCACACTACCCCCAATCCCATGTGCTTTAACTTTGCACATTAATCTCTTGTGTGGGACCTTGTCGAAAGCCTTCTGAAAGTCCAAATACACCACAGCAACAGGTTTTCCCTTGTCCACTCTACTGGAAATATCCTCAAAAAATTCCAGAAGATTTGTCAAGCATGATTTCCCTTTCACAAATCCATGCTGACTTAAACCTATCATGTCACCTCTTTCCAAATGCGCTGCTATGACATCCTTAATAATTGATTCCATCATTTTACCCACTACCGATGTCAGGCTGACCGGTCTATAATTCTCTGTTTTCTCTCTCCCTCCTTTTTTAAAAAGTGGGGTTATATTGGCTATCCTCCACTCCATAGGAACTGATCCAGAGTCTATGGAATGTTGGAAAATGATTGTCAATGCATCCGCTATTTCCAAGGTCACCTCCTTGAGTACTCTGGGATGCAGTCCATCAGGCCCTGGGGATTTATCGGCCTTCAATCCCATCAATTTCCCCAACACATTTTCCCGACTAATAAGGATTTCCCTCAGTTCCTCCTTCTTACTAGACCCTCTGACCCCTTTTATATCCGGAAGGTTGTTTGTGTCCTCCTTAGTGAATACCGAACCAAAGTACTTGTTCAGTTGGTCTGCCATTTCTTTGTTCTCCATTATGACTTCCCCTGATTCTGACTGCAGAGGACCTATGTTTGTCTTTACTAACCTTTTTCTCTTTACATATCTATAGAAGCTTTAGCAGTCCGTCTTAATGTTCTCTGCAAGCTTCCTCTCGTACTCTATTTTCCCTGCCCTAATCAAACCATTTGTCCTCCTCTGCTGAGTTCTAAATTTCTCCCAGTCCCCGGGTTCGCTGCTATTTCTGGCCAATTTGTATGCCACTTCCTTGGCTTTAATACTATCCCTGATTTCCCTTGATAGCCACGGTTGAGCCACCTTCCCTTTTTTATTTTTATGCCAGACAGGGATGTACAATTGTTGTAGTTCATCCATGCGGTCTCTAAATGTCTGCCATTGCCCATCCACTGTCAACCCCTTAAGTATCATTCGCCAATCTATCCTAGCCAATTCACGCCTCATACCTTCAAAGTTACCCTTCTTTAAGTTCTGGACCATGGTCTCTGAATTAACGGTTTCATTCTCCATCCTAATGTAGAATTCCACCATATTATGGTCACTCTTCCCCAAGGGGCCTCGCACAACGAGATTGCTAATTAATCCCCTCTCATTACACAGCACCCAGTCTAAGATGGCCTCCCCCCCTAGTTGGTTCCTCGACATATTGGTCTAGAAAACCATCCCTTATGCACTCCAGGAAATCCTCCTCCACCGTATTGCTTCCAGTTTGGTTAGCCCAATCTATATGCATATTAAAGTCACCCATGATAACTGCTGCACCTTTATTGCATGCACCCCTAATTTCCTGTTTGATGCCCTCCCCAACATCACTACTACTGTTTGGAGGTCTGTACACAACTTCCAATAACGTTATTTGCCCTTTGGTGTTCTGCAGCTCTACCCATATAGATTCCACATCATCCAAGCTAATGTCCTTCCTAACTATTGCATTAATCTCCTCTTTAACCAGCAATGCTACCCCACCTCCTTTTCCTTTTATTCTATCCTTCCTGAATGTTGAGTACCCTTGGATGTTGAGTTCCCAGCCCTGATCATCCTGGAGCCACGTCTCTGTAATCCCAATCACATCATATCTGTTAACATCTATTTGCACAGTTAATTCATCCACCTTATTACGGATACTCCTTGCATTAAGACACAAAGCCTTCAGGCTTGTTTTTTTAATATCCTTTGTCCTTTTAGAATTATGATGTAGTGTGGCCCTTTTTGTTTCTTGCCTTTGTTTACTCGGCCTTCCACTATTGCTTTTTACCTTTCTACCATCTGTTTCTGTCTCCATATTACTTCACCCTGTCTCGTTGCATAGGTTCCCATCCCCATGCCATATTAGTTTAAACACTCCCGAACTGCATTAGCAAATGTTACCCCCAGGACATCAGTTCCACTACTGCCCAAGTGCAGACCGTCCCTTTTGTACAGGTTCCACTTCCCCCAGAATTGGTTCCAATGTCCCAGGAATTTGAATCCCTCCCTCTTGCACCACTGCTCAAGCCACGTATTTATTCTTACTATCCTGCTCCCTCTACTCTGATTGGCACGTGGCACTGGTAGCAATCCAGAGATTACTATCTTTGAGGTCCTACTTTTTAATTTAACTCCTCGCTCCCTAAATTCAGCTTGTAGGACCTCTTCCCACTTCTTACCGATATCGTAGGTACCTACATGTACTACGACAACTGGCTGTTCACCCTCCCTCTCCAGAATGCAAGGGGGTTCCCTACAAAGCCGCTTATTACGCCTCCTGTTGGCCAATAGATCTCAACCACACTCGCTCACAGGGGTTCCACCCGCAGAGCTGCTAATGAAAAGGACGTTCAAAACCAGGTTATCTCTTATACACCCCACCATGAAAGAAATTGTTGAGAGCAGGCGCCAGTCACAATGTGACTACCATGACAGAATGCGAGGGCGTGATGTATTGATGTCAATGACCCTGTCTTTGTCCTCAACTACGCTGCAGGGTCTAAATGGCTCGCAGGCACTGTGATTGCCAAAGAGCGGAATAGGACTCTGGTAGTTAAACTTACCAATGGACAAATCTTCCGCAAACACGTGGACGAAACAAAAAGAAGGTTCAGCAACCCCATAGAAGAAGCAGAGGAAGAACACAATGTAGAGTTCACTCCACCACAGGTGACTGAACACCGGAACCAAGTGGAGGAGAGCCCAGTCACTGTGGGCAGTCCGGACAGGCCTGAGGCACCGCAAACAGCAGACACTCAGGCCAGTGCCCAACAACCGGAGCCCCAACTCAGGCACTCTAAAAGGGAGCGTAAACTACCAGAGAGACTTAACCTGTGATCCCAATAAGACTTTGGGGGGGAGATGATGTCATGTAATCCATTTATAAACTGACCTAAGTTGTACACCGTGAGAACACTGACCACTAGGTGGTGAACTTGTGGGAGACACTCCTAACCTGGACTTTCAGGTATAAAAGGGGAAGCTCCACCCATCTTCTCCACTTCAGTGCTGGCTAATAAAGGTTACTGGTCACAGAGTGACTTTCTCTCTAGTATGGGCCTCGTGTGCATTTATACTGTATAGTAAGGACATATTAGGCACAAATTGTCCTTAAGCTCTCTGGGTGGAGCTTAAGGACTGTGGCCAAAACTGAGGTTGCCAGGGTTACGAGGGACGCACTGAAGGGCTGAGGCTGGAATGTGAAACATACAAGATGCAGCAAGATATAAGCAATTGTAGAGCCCCGGTGCTGCTGGTATCCCAGGCCGAATGACCCCCCGTCCCCCGCTGCCGTGTCTTCAGCTCCATTAAAACAATGGTGTCTTCTCTGCGCCGATTTTCTTAAATGCAGGGAAGGTTTTTCAGAAAGGTGCACTGCGCCATGTTTGAAAAAAATCTTACTTGGCCAAACTTGTTTAAATGGCCAGAAATGGTGCACCCGGCAGATTCCGCCACCAGTGATGTAAAAAAATCGGGAACTAAAATAATCGGACGTAACTACTTTAGACTGGTGCAGAAACTTTGGGGAAACTTGCAGATTTTAGTCTGCTCCAAAGAAAATAGTGTAGGCCAATAAAACGGCACAGAATGATGGCGAAAATTCAGGCCTTGGGTTGTAGAGGCTTGGAAACATTCAGCTGATGATCCGAGGTGGGGTTCAGGTTGGCGGAGGGCCCACACGCGTCACACCAGGCCTCGAGGCCAGGGCTAATGGGGTTTGAGCAGTGGAGATCGCGTCCTCTACCCAGGGCCCAACGGGTAATATAAACCTTGATTGTACCTTGTTTAACTACTGCTCAGATGCTGAAATGTTTCAAGTCTCACTTTCACTGAATAAAATATCATTACTGTCACCAATACGGGTCAAGTCAAATCTTTTGGAACATAGGATTACATTGGACATACTGCACAGAAACAGACCATTCGGTCCAACCAGTCCATGGCAGCGTTTATGCTCAACTCGAGCCTCCTCCCGTCTTTCCTCATCCAAATCTATCAACATAACCCTCTATTCCCTTCTCCCTCATATGCTTGTCTAGCCTCCCCTTAAATGCATCGATACTATTCGCTTCAACCACTCTCTGTCGTAGCGAGTTCCACATTCTCACCACCCTTTGGGTAAAGAAGTTTCTTCTGATTTCCCTATTGGATTTCTTGGTGACTATTTTATATTGATAGCCTCTAGTTATGCTCTTCGCCACAAGTGGAAACATTCTCTCTGTATCCACTCTATCAAAACCTTTCATAATTTTAAAGACCTCTACAAAAGAAAAGAGACCCAGCCTGTTCATCCTTTCCTGATCGGTATACACTCGCATTTCTGGTATCATCCTTGTACGTCTTCTTTGCACCCTCTCCTGTGCCTCTATATTCTTTTTATAATATGGCGACCAGAATTGTACACAGTGCCCTAAGCGTGGTCTAACCAAGGTCGATACAGGTTTAGCATAACTTCCCTACTTTGCATAGCTGTGTAAGCTGCGGCTCAGTGGGTAACCCACTTGACTGTGGATCAGAAGGTTGTGGGTTCAAGTCCCACTCTAGAGACTTGAATACATAAATATAGGCTGACACTCCAGTGCAGTGCTGCACTGTCGGAGGTGTTGTCTTTCAGATGAGATGTTAAACTGAGACCCTGTCTGCTCTCTCAGGTGGATGTAAAAGATCCCATGGCACTATTTCAAAGAGCAGGGGAGTTATCCCCGGTGCCCTGGTGAAAATTTATCTCTTAATCAACATAACAAAAACAGATTATCTGGGCATTATCACATTGCTGTTTGTGGGAGCTTGTGTGCGCAAATTGGCTGCAGCGTTTCCCGTTTTACAGCAGTGACTACATTTCAAAAGTACTTCATTGGTTGTAAAGCACTTTGAGATATCCGGTGGTCGTGAAAGGTGCTATATAAATCCAAGTCTTTCTTTTTTTCAATTCTATCCTTCAAGAAATAAACCTTACTGCTTGGTTTGCTTTTTTGATGGCCTGTGTCGCAACTTTTAGTGATTTGTGTATTTGTACTCCCAGATCCCTTTGTTCCTCTACCCCACCTAGACTCTCACCCTCCAAGTAATAAGTGACCTCCCTATTTTTCCCACCAAAAAGTAATACATCACATTTATCTGTGTTGAACTTCGTTTTCCAAATTTTGCAAGTTTATTAATGTCCTCCTGTAATTTGTTGCAGTCCTCCTCGGTATTGAATGTCCCTCACACTTCGGTGTCATCCGCAAATTTAGAAATTGTGTTTTTGATTCCAAAGTCAAAATTGTTAATGTAAATTGTGAACAGCAGTGGTCCCAGCACTGATCCTTGTGGAACACCACAACCCACCTTCTGCCACTGTTAATAGCCAACCTTTACCCCTACTCTCTGCTTTCTGTCTTGAAGCCAGCTAGCTATCCATTCTGCTACTTGTCCCCTGACTCTGCATTCTCTGACCTTATTCATTAGTCTATTATGGGGTAACTTATCGAAGGCCTTTTGAACATCTAGTTAAATTACATTTACAGCATTACCATTGTATACTTCTCTGTTACCTCTTCAAAAAATTCAATGAGGTTGATCAAGCAAGACTTTCCCTTTTGAAATCCATGCTGACTATTCATTATTATATTTTTGGTTTCTAGATATTCTTCTATTTTCTCCTTTAGTAAGGATTCCATTATTTTTCACAGCTGAGAAAGGGTAAACCCATGACCTCTACCACCTAGAAGGACAAGGGCAGCAGGCGCATGGGAACACCACCACCTCCAAGTTCCCCTCCGAGATACACATCATCCTAATGTGGAAATATATTACCGTTCCTTCATATTTGCTGGGTCAAAATCCTGGAATTCCCTCCCTAACAGCCCTGTGGGAGTACCTTCACCACACGGACCGCAGCGGTTCAAGAAGGCGGCTCAGCATCACCTTCTCAAGGGCAATTAGGGATGGGCAATAAATGCCGGCCTTGCCAGTGACGCCCACATCCCGTGAATGAATAAAATTAGCACAGACCCAGAAACTCAACATCTGCCCATCGTGTCTGTGCCCGTTCTTTGAAAGAGCTATCAATTAGTCCCTGCTCTTTTCCCAAAGCCCTGCAATTTTTCCTATTCGTATATATCCGCTTCCCTTTTGAAAGTTACTATTGAATCTGCTTCCACCACCATTTCGGGTAATGCGTTCCAGATCAGAACAACTCTGAGTAAGGATATTTCTCCACAATTTCCCTCAGGCTTTTTTGCCAATGATTTGAAAATAATAAATAGAGTGAACAAGTCTAATACATAGACATTACAATGGTAGGATTTTAAAATAAACCTTTTAACAGATACCGAAAACAAAACTACTTCTTAGAAATGAAATCCTTCAGGCAGTGGATCGCCCTGCTCCAAAGGGAATGCGGGTCAGGGAGAATGCCACAATTCTGCAAGTGCAAATTCTCTGGCCTGTGCTTCCTGCCAGCTCGGAACGTGGAATCAATGAATTTACCCTTCCATGTCACAAAACCACATGCATTATCATTAAATGCATGAGCGCCTTCGGTATTGTGTTTGTGGCTTTTTGAGCGAGGTGATTTAGTCCATGGAATATGAGCTACACAATGATCAAGCCACGTTTCAGCACCAATTTCATTCATTTTCTTGAATTATTATTATTTAGCGTTTATTTACAAGAACGTTAGTCTATTTATTAGTCTTTCAATCTAAAACCTAAATTATTGGACATGTTTTATATGTGTTTCCCTCCTCGCTATCCATTCTTCCTCTCATTGGCTGTGAAGTGCATTGGGACATCCTGAAGTCGTGAAAGGCATCATATAAATGCAAGGGGCTGAATGGCCTACTCCTGCTCCTATTTCTACATTCTTATGTTCTTAAGTCTTTTATTTTTCTCTTCCATCAAGCTCCCCTGGTCACCCTGACTCAGTCCACTATAATCCTAGGGTTTCACTCCTCAAACCTGGACCTGTTTTGACCCCTATCATAAGCCTATCTCTAGCTATAGATTTTAATGGAATATCTACTAAATCATAATAAGAACATAAGAACATAAGAATTAGGAACAGGAGTAGGCCATCTAGCCCCTCGAACCTGTTCCGCCATTCAATAAGATCATGGCTGATCTGGCCGTGGACTCAGCTCTACTTACCCGCCCGCTCCCCGTAACCCTTAATTCCCTTATTGGTTAAAAATCTATCTATCTGTGACTTGAATACATTCAATGAGCTAGCCTCAACTGCTTCCTTGGGCAGAGAATTCCACAGATTCACAACCCTCTGGGAGAAGAAATTCCTTCTCAACTCGGTTTTAAATTGGCTCCCCCGTATTTTGAGGCTGTGCCCCCTAGTTCTAGTCTCCCCAACCAGTGGAAACAACCTCTCCGCCTCTATCTTGTCTATCCCTTTCATTATTTTAAATGTTTCTATAAGATCACCCCTCATCCTTCTGAACTCCAACGAGTAAAGAACCAGTCTATTCAATCTATCATCATAAGGTAACCCCCTCATCTCCGGAATCAGCCTAGTGAATCGTCTCTGTACCCCCTCCAAAGCTAGTATATCCTTCCTTAAGTAAGGTGACCAAAACTGCACGCAGTATTCCAGGTGCGGCCTTACCAATACCCTATACAGTTGCAGCAGGACCTCCCTGCTTTTGTACTCCATCCCTCTCGCAATGACGGCCAACATTCCATTCGCCTTCCTGATTACCTGTTGCACCTGCAAACTAACTTTTTGGGATTCATGCACAAGGACCCCAGGTCCCTCTGCACCGCAGCATGTTGTAATTTCTCCCCATTCAAATAATATTTCCTTTTACTGTTTTTTTTCCCAAGGTGGATGACCTCACACTTTCCGACATTGTATTCCATCTGCCAAACCTTAGCCCATTCGCTTAACCAATCTAAATCTCTTTGCAGCCTCTCTGTGTCCTCTACACAACCCGCTTTCCCACTAATCTTTGTGTCATCTGCAAATTTTGTTACACTACACTCTGTCCCCTCTTCCAGGTCATCTATGTATATTGTAAACAGTTGTGGTCCCAGCACCGATCCCTGTGACACACCACTAACCACCGATTTCCAACCCGAAAAGGACCCATTTATCCCGACTCTCTGCTTTCTGTTCGCCAGCCAATTCTCTATCCATGCTAATACATTTCCTCTGACTCCGCGTACCTCTATCTTCTGCAGTAACCTTCTGTGTGGCACCTTATCGAATGCCTTTTGGAAATCTAAATACACCACATCCATCGGTACACCTCTATCCACCATGCTCGTTATATCCGCAAAAAATTCCAGTAAATTAGTTAAACATGATTTCCCCTTCATGAATCCATGCTGCTTCTGCTTGATTGCATTATTCCTATCTAGATATCCCGCTATTTCTTCCTTAATGATAGTTTCAAGCACACTAGGAGTTAACACCCATTCACCCAGTTTGTTCGATTGCAACACAAACTCTCCAGTGCGAATGATATGGTAAATATCCAGAAATGAGATCAACATTTATGGACATATATGCATATTATATTAAAACTTTTTCAGCCAGCAATGCTCACAACCATTGCTGTAGCAACTCCAACAATATTACAGCAAGCTTATACAAATTTTTTCCTTGCAGAAACAGGGAGAGAAGAAGAATGAGAAAAAGAGTCAGCTTTAAGCAGAGAGATGCAGAGATAACATTGAGAAAAAATTTGGGAGCCAAACAAAGAGAGAAAGAGGGAGAGACAGAAAGAATTGGAAACCAAGAGACAAGTAGGGAAAAAGTTACAACAAAAGAGAGACACTTTTTAAAAAACTTTTGTCTTTGAGCAATATCACGGGAGACCAATTAGTGAGACCAAAGAACAGATGAGCAGATACAATGCCACATGAACGATTCAACATTATTCTGTCAAAGGCTTTCTTTCAGATCTGAAAATCAATGGAACTAAATGCTAATGGAATTTCATTCAACAGAGATAGATGCCTGAAAATAAAATGAACAAGGCTATGTACAAGGCATAACAAAATGGCATTCACCAGGAGAACAGTTGCAACAAATAGGAAAAGGCACAAAATGAAATGGTGCAGATAAACTGTTTCCACATAAGTATTACATAGTATTACATAGGATATATGGCACAGAAACAGGCCATTCAGCCCAACCAGTCCATGCCGGCGTTTATGCTCCACTTGAGCCTCCTCCCGCCTTTCCTCATCTAACGCTATCAGTGTAACCCATTATTCCCTGCTCCCTCATATGCTTATCTACCTGCCTCTTAAATACATAGAAACATAGAAAATAAGTGCAGGAGTAGGCCATTTGGCCCTTTAAGGCTGCACCACCATTCAATAAAATCATGGCTGATCATTCACCTCAGTACCCCTTTCTGCTTTCTCTCCATACCCCTTGATCCCTTCAGCCATAAGGGTCATATCTAACTCTCTCTTGAATATATCTAACGAACTGGCATCAACGAATCTCTGCAGTAGAGAATTCCACAGGTTAACAACTCTCTGAGTGAAGAAGTTTCTCCTCATCTCAGTCCTCAGACCATGGTCCAGAACTTAAAGAAGGGTAATTTTGAAGGTATGAGGCATGAATTAGCTAGGATAGATTGGCGAATGATACTTAAGGGGTTGACTGTGGATGGGCAATGGCAGACATTTAGAGACCGCATGGATGAACTACAACAATTGTACATTCCTGTCTGGCGTAAAAATAAAAAAGGGAAGGTGGCTCAACCGTGGCTATCAAGGGAAATCAGGGATAGTATTAAAGCCAAGGAAATGGCATACAAATTGGCCAGAAATAGCAGCGAACCCGGCGACTGGGAGAAATTTAGAACTCAGCAGAGGAGGACAAAGGGTTTGATTAGGGCAGGGAAAATGGAGTACGAGAAGAAGCTTGCAGGGAACATTAAGACGGATTGCAAAAGTTTCTATAGATATGTAAAGAGAAAAAGGTTAGTAAAGACAAACGTAGGTCCCCTGCAGTCAGAATCAGGGGAAGTCATAACGGGGAACAAAGAAATGGCAGACCAATTGAACAAGTACTTTGGTTCGGTATTCACTAAGGAGGACACAAACAACCTTCCGGATATAAAAGGGGTCAGAGGGTCTAGTAAGGAGGAGGAACTGAGGGAAATCCTTATTAGTCGGGAAATTGTGTTGGGGAAATTGGTGGGATTGAAGGTCGATAAATCCCCAGGGCCTGATGGACTGCATCCCAGAGTACTTAAGGAGGTGATCTTGGAAATAGCGGATGCATTGACAGCCATTTTCCAACATTCCATTGACTCTGGATCAGTTCCTATCGAGTGGAAGGTAGCCAATGTTACCCCACTTTTTAAAAAAGGAGAAAGAGAGAAAACAGGGAATTATACACCGGTCAGCCTGACCTCAGTAGTGGGTAAAATGATGGAATTAATTATTAAGGATGTCATAGCAGCGCATTTGGAAAATGGTGACATGATAGGTCCAAGTCAGCATGGATTTGTGAAAGGGAAATCATGTTTGACAAATCTTCTGGAATTTTTTGAGGATGTTTCCAGTAGAGTGGACAAGGGGGAACCAGTTGATGTGGTATATTTGGACTTTCAGAAGGCTTTCGACAAGGTCCCACACAAGAGATTAATGTGCAAAGTTAAAGCACCTGGGATTGGGGTAGGGTGCTGACATGGATTGAGAACTGGTTCTCAGACAGGAAGCAAAGAGTAGGAGTAAATGGGTACTTTTCAGAATGGCAGGCAGTGACTAGTGGGGTACCGCAAGGTTCTGTGCTGGGGCCCCAGCTGTTTACACTGTACATTAATGATTTAGACGAGGGGATTAAATGTAGTATCTCCAAATTTGTGGATGACACTATGTTGGGTAGCAGTGTGAGCTGCGAGGAGGATGCTATGAGGCTGCAGAGTGACTTGGATAGGTTAGGTGAGTGGGCAAATGCATGGCAGATGAAGTATAATGTGGATAAATGTGAGGTTATCCACTTTGGTGGTTAAAAACAGAGAGACAGACTATTATCTGAATGGTGACAGATTAGGAAAAGGGGAGGTGCAACGAGACCTGGGTGTCAGGGTACATCAGTCATTGAAGGTTGGCATGCAGGTACAGCAGGTGGTTAAGAAAGCAAATGGCATGTTGGCCTTCATAGCGAGGGGATTTGAGTACAGGGGCGGGGAGGTGTTGCTACAGTTGTACAGGGCCTTGGTGAGGCCACACCTGGAGTATTGTGTACAATTTTGGTCTCCTAACTTGAGGAAGGACATTCTTGCTTTTGAGGGAGTGCAGCGAAGGTTCACCAGACTTATTCCCGGGATGGCGGGACTGACCTATCAAGAAAGACTGGATCAACTGGGCTTGTATTCACTGGAGTTCAGAAGAATGAGAGGGGACCTCATAGAAACGTTTAAAATTGTGATGGGTTCAGACAGGTTAGATGCAGGAAGAATGTTCCCAATGTTGGGGAAGTCCAGAACCAGGGGTCACAGTCTAAGGATAATGGGTAAGCCATTTAGGACCGAGATGAGGAGAAACTTCTTCACCCAGAGAGTGGTGAACCTGTGGAATTCTCTACCACAGAAAGTTGTTGAGGCCAATTCACTAATATATTCAAGAAGGAGTTAGATGAAGTCCTTACTACTAGGGGGATCAAGGGGTATGGCGAGAAAGCAGGAATGGGGTACTGAAGTTTCATGTTCAGCCATGAACTCATTGAATGGCGGTGCAGGCTAGAAGGGCCGAATGGCCTACTCCTGCACCTATCTTCTATGTTTCTAAATGGCTTACCCCTTATCCTTACACTGTGACCCCTAGTTCTGGACTTACGCAACATCAGGAACATTCTTCCTGCATCTAACCTGTCCCGTCCCATCGGAATTTTCATGTTTCTATGAGATCCCCTCTCATCCTTCTAAACTTCAGTGAATACAGGCCCAGTTGATCCAGTCTCTCCTCATATGTCAGTCCTGCCGTCCCAGGAATCAGTCTGCTGCACTCCCTCAATAGCAAGAACCTCCTTCCTCAGATTAGGAGATATATTATTCGCATCTATACTATTCGCTTCAACCATTCCCTGTGGTAGTGAATTCCACATTCTCACCACTCTCTGAGTAAAGAAGTTTCTTCTGAATTCTCTATTTGATTTTTTGGTGACTATCTTATATTGATGGCCTCTGATTTTACTCTTCCCCACAAGTGGTAACACTCTCTCTGTATCCACTCTATCAAAACCTTTCATAATTTTAAAGACCTCTATAAGGTCACCCCTCAGCCTTCTTTTCAAGAGAAAAGAGTCCCAGCCTGTTCATCCTTTCCTGATTGGTATACACTCGAATTTCTGGTATCATCCTTATAATCTTCTCTGCACCCTCGCCTGTGCCTCTACATTCTTTTTATAACATTGTGACCAGAATTGTACGCAGTACTCCAAGTTTGGTCTAACCAAGGTTCGATACAAGTTTAGCATAACCTCACTTTTCAATTCTATCCCTCTAGCAATAAGCCCTAGTGCTTGGTTTGCTTTTTTATGGCCTTGTTGGTACTTTCAGTGATTTGTGTATTTGTACTCTGAAATCCCTTTGCTCCGTAAACTTAGAAATTGTTTTTGATTCCAAAGTCTAAATTGTTAACATAAATTGTGAACAACAGTGATCCCAGCACTGATCCATGTAGAACACCACGACCTTCTGCCTATTGAGGAACTCGGTTTACCAAAGCAACATTGCTTTTACCTTCAATCTGTCATTAACTTTCTCTGGCAAAATTAGCTTTTAAAATCTTAAAACACAAATTACTCAGCCATGAAATAAGTCTTACATCATATAGGTTCCAATCTAATGTTATATTTATCCACATTTTTCAACATTCATCCAGACTGAAAATTTGGCACAAATTAGGCGTTTGGCAAATAATGAGGAGGATTCTAAAAGACTTCAGGAGGTTATAGATTGGCAGAATGGACAGGTGGAAAGTGTGAGGTAATGCATTTTGGGAGGAAAAATAATAAATGGTTGAATAGTCTAAACAGAAATATAAAGAAGGTCATGGAGGGACAGAGAAACCTAAGGAGGCAAATTCATAGAGGCCGATAGTAATCTCCCCTATGACGGGCAGGAGAGGATTGGAGGGAAAAATAAAAAATTGAGTAATGTGTCCCCAACTCCCCGCATATCCGCCTGCTGCCATTTTTGCAGTGGCGGGTTGTGAGACATGATTGTGTCCTGTCTTAGAGAGGAGGGACAATTCATTATAATATTGCACAATGCAATTGGGAGCCTGATTTAAATTTAACAGTTGCCGGCTGAGTTTCCCAGGGCTCGGGAAACCCGGCAGCACAATGGACACGGGAGCAGTTGGCCGCAGAAGATAAGTGCTTCTTAGAGCACTCCTTGTAAGCCAGAAGGAGCAGGAGTACTTCCTGCCACGACCCCCCGCTCCCCCCCCCAACCAGTCCCTTGAGCAAACCTTCGGCCTCCCTTCTGCCGCTGGGTGGCTCTCCTCGCTGCCGCGATCAGTCGACCCCCCTCCCCCCACTCCAATCCCCTAATCGGGAGTCAACGGCACCGCAATTGGCCGACCCCCCACCTCCAACACTCTTCCTCCCCCCCCCCCCATTTGCAGCCTGCCTTGTAATCATCTAATGCCCCCCGCCCCCCCCCCCCCCACCCCCCATCCCCAAGCCTCAATCTTTCCTTTCCTTCTGATTGCCGGGCTCCAACCCTTTATTTGTTTTTGGTTGGGGAGTGAGTGACAAAGAACCATCAATTTATAATTATGACTGATGTGAGGACAGAGGTTCGGAGAAATTTGTGTATGGGGAGAGCTGCTAAAGTTTTGAAATGTTTTGCCACAGTGAGTAGTTCAGTTAAGCCATGGGCGAAGTGGCAATCGTACAAGACCAAGCAGAGTTTAGTAATGCTGGGTGGGTACAGATCTCCCAATGTCTGAACAAGTTTAGGGAGTGAATAAAGACCAGGCTCCCAGATTCGGACCCTGAGTTCACTGATCACAGTCAGAGGCAATGGAGGAACCACAATTAGCCAGAGTGCCTCTGAGTTATGAAAGGGAAATCAGCCAGAGCTTCACTGCAGGTCACTACGCAGTGACCCCCTACTACAAGGGAGCATGTGTGGACAGCAGGTGAAGGTAGGGTCAGGCTCGACAGTGATGATACTCGCTATCAAGCGTAGGAGCAAGGATGTCTTACTATAGTTATACAGGGCCTTGGTGAGAACGCAATTGGAGTATTGTGTGCAGTATTGGTCTCCTTACCTAAAAAAGGATATACGTGCCATAGAGGGAGTGCAGTGAAGGTTCACCAGACTGATTCCTGGGATGGCAGGACTGTCGTATGAGGAGAGATTGGGTTGACTAGGCCTATATTCGCTAGAGTTTAGAAGAATCAGTGGATCTCATTGAAATGTATAAAATTCTGACGGAGTTGGACAGGCTGGATGCGGGAGGATGTTTTCCCTGACTGGGAAGTCTAGAACAAGGAGTCACAATCTCAGGATATGGGGTAGGAAATTTAGGACTGAGATAAGGAGAAATTTCTTCGCTCAGAGGGTGGTGAACTTGTGGAATTCTCTAACACAGAAGGCTGTGAAGGCCAAGTCACTGAACATATTTAAGAAGGAGATAGATAGATTTCTAGACACAAAAGGCACCAAGGGATATGGGGAAAAAACTGGAATATGGTGTTGAGATAGAGGATCAGCCATGATCATATTGAATGGCGGAGCAGGCTCGAAGAGCCGAATAGCCTACTACTGCTCCTATTTTCTATGTTTCTATCAAGCCTCACACATGAATAATGGGTGCTTGGATGAAGTACTGAAGCAAGGTACACCAGTGAGGAGTCAATAGAAGAGGGGAGGAGAGGGGAGATAATTAGCAGATAAAAATAATGGTATCAGAATACACATGGTGCTCATACTGACTTTCTTATACCCATTAGGAGAGCACCCTATGATTTTTAGGTTTATGGAATTAAATCCGATCAAACCTAAATCTGGCGCGACAGAAATCTGCGACCAAACTCTTCAACCAAAGGTCCCATGATGTTTCTTGAATTAAGAAACCAAGATGATGGAGCAAAGCCAGTAGTGCAGGAGTCCAGCATGGTTGAAAAAGTAGAAGAGAAGCTGAGGTACTTCCAGGAGCAATGATTAACTGACATCAGGTTTGGGTATTAAAAGCCTGAAGGTTGTAGCAAGAAGGAAAGACTGAGGAGAGAGAGGAGCTGAACAAGGTTGGGGATTCTGGGGAAGAATGAAAAGGGGAATATGTGATGAAGCTTGGTTTCAACACGGCAAAGATGCTGGGAGGAAGAAGAGTGCATACTGCCTGAATGTACAATATCACGCAGCGACGATACCAAAAAACATGTGGAATTACCATTCGGCAACACATGCAGTTAAAAAAACTAAGGCCGACTGCAGGCTTTTAGGGCGGGTGGGGTGTGTGTGTGTATGTGTGTGTGTGTGGCGTGAAAGGAATGGTTTTGTTCCTGTATAATTTGATAAGGTCACAAAGATCTTGACAGGCAGAAGGAGGATGGTAAGTATTGCAGTCCGCTGAAGAGTGGAAGGTTTCAGCCAATGTTGATTGGCAGGTGAAGATTTCAGAGCAAATAATAAAATCTCACTTGACTTTTGTTCGCTGGTCACAAAACCAGGATAAGTGCACTTGGTGTTGACCAATGTGCCTTGGGCATTTACAATACATGAGGCACTTTGAAAGGAAGCTGCTGATTGGCTGGGTTTTAGTCCTGATTGCCAGGAGCAAGGTTGAGGATGGGAGATGCATACTATTGAAGTTAGCTGCAGAGCTGGTACAGCAAGTTAAATAGGGAGGTCGTTTGGTGCACTTAGAGTTACAAGTTGGAAAATGCAGCACTGGTTAGGAGCTTGCAGGAGCTGATAAAGATGACATCAGCTTAATCAATGAGCAAAGCCACAGAAGGCTGTGGTGATCCAGTGAAGGAACAAGGTGAAAACACTAGCGCTCTGTCCTGTTGGGCTCCGCAGGTTAAGTGATAGTATCAGTGGCACTAAAACTACCATAAATGCTCACCCATGCCTGATGGCATGCACCATTGCTATAGAAAAGCAGAAATAGCTGTAATTAGTTTCAGGACTTATGAATTAATGCATCTAGTATAGAGCGTCGTGTGACAGGAGAACATATCAGAATTTGGGTGTAAAGTTAATAGATAATGGGAGTGGAAATTCGGTTTTCGAGCACCTCAGGGGCGTTAAAGTGGGCGTAATAGCTTAGCGACCAGGGACACAGCTTTCAGCACCCCACCAGAAAATTCAGTTGAGGACTAACTGGGGCGGGAAACGCTAGTGTCTGGCAGCTGTCCATCAGTCCGATCATGATGTCAGTCGGGTGCAACGACCACGCTAGTGTCCTGGTCGCTAAATTCGGTGCGGCCGCCTCATTTAGCGACTGTCACCAATCATGTCAGAAAAAACAGTCAGTACAGCCTTGCCCAGTCGTTAACTGGTGGCGACTTAAAGGGGTGCGAAAGCGATTCCCTCTGAGGTCACAGTCAATTCAACGTATACACAGAGCACGGTGCGTGAGCTTGCAGAGGCAGACAGGCAGTACAGTACAGCTTGAAAACAAGTGATTTTGAAAACTTTAATGGGTGCATTACTATGCCGCGCCTTTAAGACTCGGCTTTTTCTGGATTTCAAATCAGACTTCGGAGCATGCGCAATGGATTCCAGAATTTAATGCGAGTATTTTTATTGCCGCTTCCCCAGGTCAAATGTGCAAGACTGATTTAGCGCCCCTGTCAGCTCTTGGCCCGATTCCAACAAATTTCTCGGCGGGAGGCACAAACTTTTTCAAGGTGCCTTCTATTATGTATGTAAACATTGTAACTGTGTAAGACTTGCCACCAGAGGGCACAACTGTTGGAGGCCCAAGGGTCAACTGCACACCTTGTGCAAGGGAATATAAAAGGTTGTCTGCCATGCTGCTGAGGCACTCTGGAGTTGTATTAAAGAGACTAAGGTCACATCAGTTTTAGCTCACAGTACTCAGTCTTGTGGAGTTCTTCCATACTTAACAATTGGCGACGAGTAACAGATTATGAACTTTCACGCGGTCATGGCTGCCGTTGGTATTTTAGAGAGATTTGTAGAGTGTGATGATTGGGAAGCCTTCGTTGAGCGTCTTGGCCAGTATTTCATGGCCAACGAGCTGGATGAGAGGATAAAATGATCAAGCGCAGGGCGATTCTCCTTACCGTGTGTGGGTCCACAATATACGGCTTCATCAAGAATCTACTAGCACTGGAGAAACCAACGGAGAAGACATATACAGAGTTGTGTAAGCTGGTTCGGAACCACCTAATGCCGAAGGAGAGCATCTTAATGGTCAGGTATCGCTTCGACACGCATCACCGCTCCGAGGGCCAGGACGTGGTGAGTTATGTCGCCGACCTGAGACGCCTTGCGGGAACTTGCGAATTTGCTGGATTTTTGGGGAAATGCTGTGGGACTTTTTTGTGCTTGCATCGGCCAGGAGGTCATTCTTCGCAAGCTGCTGTCCGCCGAATCCCTAGACCTGAGCAAGGGTCATCACGATAGCCCAGGCATTCATATCCACGAGTGATAATATCAAATAGATATCTTCCCAGCATCGAAGCTCACCGGCAAGTACTGTGCATAAAATAACGGCACTAGCAGGCAGAACTGCATATGGCAGGGCCTACACATCTGCAGCTGCAAGACCTAGGATGACTCAGTGTCCGTCATCGTGTGTGAATGCAAATCCATTAGCACCATGTTGGCGCTGCGGGGGTAATCATCGAGCCCACCAATGTCGATTCAAGCACTACGTGTGCAAAGGTTGCAAAACAATGGGGCACCTCCAGCGAATGTGCAAGAGTGCTGCGACTCACCACGTGACAGAGTCAGCAGAGGATGATCGATCCGGCGCGGATCACGCTGAACAAACAAGAGAGGCAACTCGACCTGAGGAAGAAGTGTATGGGGTACACACCTTCACCACCAAGAGCCTTCCTATTATGCTGAAAATCAAATTGAACGGTATTCCGGTATCAATGGAGTTGGACACGGGGGCGAGTAAGTCAATTATGAGCCAGAAGGATTTTGAGAAACTGTGGAGCAACAAGGCACAAAGGCCCAAACTGAGCCCGATTCAGACAAAGCTGCGCACCTACACCAAAGAAAGCATACCAGCCATTGGCAGTGCGGCAGTTAAGGTATCATACGATGGAGCTATGCATGATTTATCACTGTGGATTGTACCAGGCGATGGCCCAACGCTATTCGGCAGAAGCTAGCTGGGAAAGATTCAGTGGATGATGCCTCATGCGCCTAAGTGCTGAGCAAGTTTCCGTTACTATTTGATCCAGGCATTGGCAACTTTACAGGCGCCAAGGTGCAGATCCATCTAGTCCCCAATGCGAGGCCGGTTCATCACAAGGCTCGAGCGGTTCCATATGATGAGGGAGAAAGTCGAGATCGAACTGGACAGACTTCAACGAGAGGGAATCATATCGCCAGTCGAGTTCAACAAGAGGGCCAGTCCAATTGTTCCGGTGTTGAAAAGCAATGGCATGGTCAGAATCTGCGGAGACTACAAGGTAACGATCAACCGAGTCTCGTTACAAGAGAAGTACCCGCTACCCAAGGCAGATGACCTGTTCGCAATGTTAGCAGGGGGGAAGTCGTTCACCAAGTTGGACCTAACCTCTGCTTACATGACACTGGACATGGCTGAATCTTCGAAAAGATTGACGTGCATCAACACGCACAAAGGACTGTTTATATACCTCAGGTGCCCTTTAGGGATTCGCTCGGCTGCTGCCATCTTCCAGAGGAACATGGAGAGTCTGCTGAAATCGGTTCTGCACACTGTTGTGTTTCAAGACGACATCCTGATCACTGGTCGTGACACCACTGAACACCTGCACAACCTGGAAGAGGTTCTAAGTCGACTAGTCAGAGTGGGACTCAGGCTGAAACGCTCCAAGTGTGTTTTCCTGGTGCCAGAGGTCGAATTTTTGGGGAGAACGATTGCAGCAGGCGGCATCAGAGCCACGGACTCAAAAGAGACCATCAAGAACGCACCTAGACCACAGAATGTGACGGAGTTGCGTTCGTTCCTGGGACACCTCAACTATTTTGGTAACTTTCTACCCGGGTTAAGCACTTTGCTGGAACCGTTGCATATGTTGCTACGTAAGGGTGATGACTGGGCTTGGGGTAAATCTCGTGACGGCCAGAAACCTACTTTGTTCTAATAAGTTACTTGTACTGTATGGCCCATGTAAACGATTAGTGCTAGCTTGTGATGCATCTTTGTACGTGGTCGGCTGTATGTTACAGCAAACCAATGTATCGGGCAAACATCAACCAGTTGCATACGCGTCTAGAAGTCTGTCTAAGGCTGAAAGAGCCTACAGTATGGTCGAGAAAGAGACGTTAGCATGTGTATATGGGGTTAAGAAAATGCGGCAATACCTATTTGGACTTCGGTTTGAGCTTGAAACCGACCACAAGCCGCTCATTTCGCTGTTTTCAGAAAGCAAAGGTATAAACACCAATGCTTCGTCCCGCATCCAAAGATGGGCACTAACATTGTCTGCCTATGACTATGTTATCCGCCACAGACCAGGCACGGAGAACTGTGCTGATGCCCTCAGTCGGCTACCATTGCCCACTACCGGGATGGAAATGGCACAGCCCGCATACTTGCTTCTGGTCATGGATGCTTTTGAGACTGAGGGGTCACCCGTCACTGCTCGCCAGATCAGGACCTGGACCAGCCAGGATCCTGTGCTATCACTTGTAAGAAGTTGCGTCCTCAATGGGAGCTGGTCGGCCGTTCCCAGGGAAATGCAAGATGAAATTAAGCCGTTTCACTGACGCAAAGATGAAATGTCCATTCAGTCGGATTGTCTCTTATGGGGTAATCGCGTGGTTTTGCCAAAGAAAGGCAGGAAAACATTTATACATGACCTACACAATACCCACCCAGGCATAGTCATGATGAAGGCTATAGCCAGGTCGCATGTTTGGTGGCCCGGCATTGACTGGAACTTAGAGTCATGCGTACACCAGTGCAACACATGCTCACAATGCATGATTAATGCACCAAGGGAGGCTCCATTGAATCTGTGGTCAATGCCCTCCAAACCGTGGTCCAGGATACATGTAGATTTTGCGGGTCCCTTTCTCGGAAAGGTGTTTTTAGTTGTAGTGGACGCTTACTCTAAATGGATTGAATGCGTAATCATGTCATCCAGCACATCCACTGACACCATTGAAAGCCTCCAGGCTATGTTCGCCACCCATGGCTTGCCCGACATCCTTGTCAGTGACAATGGACCGTGTTTCACCAGCTCGGAATTCAATGAGTTTATGACCCACAATGGCATCAAGCATGTCAGGTCTGCCCCGTTTAAGCGCACATCCAACGATCAAGCGGAACGGGCAGTCCAAACTATCAAACAGAGCATGAAATGATTGACGGAAGTCTCCTTGCAGACCCACTTATTTCTGGTTCTGCTCAGATACCGGACGCGACCTTACTCACTCACTGGGGTTCCCCTGCAGAATTGTTAATGAAGAGAGAACTCAAAACCAGGCTCTCGCTAGTCCACCCGGATCTAAATGATCATGTGGAAACCTGGCATCACCGGCAAAACATGTACCATGATTGCGTGGCTGTAATATCTCCAAGTTTGCAGATGACATTAAGCTGGGTGGCGGTGTGAGCTGTGAGGAGGATGCTAAGAGGCTGCAGGGTGACTTGGGCAGGTTAGGTGAGTGGGCAAATGCATGACAGATGCAGTATAATGTGGATAAATGTGAGGTTATCCACTTTGGTGGCAAAAACATGAAGGCAGAATATTATCTGAATGGCGGCAGATTAGGAAAAGGGGAGGTGCAACGAGACCTGGGTGTCATTGTACATCAGTCATTGAAAGTTGGCATGCAGGTACAGCAGGCGATGAAGAAGGCAAATGTTATGTTGGCCTTCATAGCTAGGGGATTTGAGTATAGGAGCAGGGAGGTCTTACTGCAATTGTACAGGGCCTTGGTGAGGCCTCACCTGGAATATTGTGTTCAGTTTTGATTTCCTAACTGAGGAAGGACATTCTTGCTATTGAGGGAGTGCAGCGAAGGTTCACCAGACTGATTCCCGGGATGGCAGGACTGACATATGAGGAGAGACTGAATCGACTGGGCCTGTATTCACTGGAGTGTAGAAGAATGAGAGGGGATCTCATAGAAACATATAAAATTCTGAAGGGACTGGTCAGGCTAGATGCAGGAAGAATGTTCCCGATGTTGGGGAAGTCCAGAACCAGGGGTCACAGTCTAAGGATAAGGGGTAAGCCATTTAGGACTGAGATGAGGAGAAACTTCTTCACTCAGAGAATTGTGAACCTGTGGAATTCTCTACTGCAGAGAGTTGTTGATGCCAGTTTGTTGGATATATTCAAGAGGGAGTTAGATATGGCCCTTACGGCTAAAGGGATCAAGGGGTATGGAGAGAAAGCAGGAAAGGGGTACTGAGGTGAATGATCAGTCATGATCTTATTGAATGGTGGTGCAGGCTCGAAGGGCCGAATGGCCTTCTCCTGCACGTATTTTCTATGTTTCTATGTTTCTATGTGACATTGATGTTAACGACCCTGTGTTTGTCCTGAATTACGGTCATGGTCCTAAATGGGTCGCTGGCACTGTCTTGGCCAAGGAGGGGAATAGAGTGTTTATAGTCAAACTATTGAATGGACAAACGTGCAGAAAGCATTTGGATCAGACCAAACTGCGGTTCACCAACAACCAGGAACAACCTGAAGAGGACATCACCATCATCGACCCACCAACACACACCCAACCAGCAATCGACCTCGCTGTCAATCAAGAGGATGAACCCACCATTCCCAACAGTCCTGTCACACCAGCCGCGCCACAGTGCAGCAATGGTCCGACCAACTCACCCATGCCTGAGTTTGAACTCAGGTGATCAACCAGGGAGCGTAGGGCCCCGGATCATCTCAACTTGTAAATAATTTGTGTCAAAGACTTTGGGGGGAGTGATGTTATGTATGTAAACATTGTAACTGTGTAAGACTTGCCACCAGGAGGCCCAAGGGTCACCTGCAAACCTCGTGCAAGGGAGTATAAAAGGTTGCCTGCCATGCTGCTTAGGCACTCTGGAGTTGTATTAAAGAAACAAAGGTCACATCAGTTTTAGCTCACAGTACTCAGTCTTGTGGAGTTCTTCCATACTTAACACTATCCTTACCGCTCTGCCTGGATTGACGTCTAAAAATGTGCGGTAACGAATTTCCACCCCAATCACTTTCAGTCTACTGAACTCTGCACACAAGTTCGCAATATACACTTTGACCCATGAATGTCTGCTCAAGGGAAAGCTCATTTTTATATCCCATTAATGGCACAATACCAAGATACAATCAATAAGCAGGCACATTGGGCCTCCTTCTGTGCTGTGCCATTCTATGATCTATGATACTCTTTGCCAAGAGCAATTGAAAGGGAAGACACCAAAGACCAAGATACGCTGTGTAGCTGATAGAAGGTGACCTCATAAAGGATTAAAAGTTGTCCTGGAACCATTGCAGGTAAATCAACAGTTGTTCAGTGGAAAATAATAGTGTACATTATTTAATCATCTCCGAAGATAGTTGCCACTTTATCAAGACATGTGAATAAACCACTACTCATGGAATAAATTCATATGGAGATACACTTATTTGTAACTAATTCTACTTTTGGAACAATATAAATTGTTTTGTTCACATTTCACATTGTTCAATTGGTGAAAGTTCTGATGGTTCATAGACAATAAGGAGAGACTTTGAATTGTATGCCAACATTGTTTTTTTTGGTATTTGGCAAACGGTGCCCTCGAGTTTAGCTAAGTTACTGTTTTGCTGCATATTTTAATCTCGGTTCAAAGTGGCACAACCTGAGGAAAATATTAGGATGAAGAATCACCCAAATGTCAAATAGGTAAGTGTAGCCAAATTTCCTAAGGATGCATGGGTTATTTTAGAAGCCTGGAAATATTGGATTGTTACAGACTCTTCACGTTCAAAATTCTGGAAGGATTTGAGAGGTTAAATAGTGAAAGCCCATTTTCACTGGACAATGAATGGGTAACAAGGGGGCATAGAACCAAAGGACATAGATTTAAGGCCATTGGCAGAAGAATCAACGGCGACATGAGGAAAAACATTTTTACGTAGCGAGTGGTTAGGGTCTGGAATGCACTGCCTGAAAGGTTGGTGGAGGCAGATTCAATCGTGGCTTTCGAAAGGGAATTGGATAAGTATCTGAAGAAAAAACATTTGCAGGGCTACAGGGAAAGGAGAGGGAAAAGAGCATGGGCTCGATGGGCCGAATGGCCTCCTTCTGTGCTATAACTATTCTATGATTCTACTCTATGATTATATAAACTCAGGATTAGTACTAAAACCTTAAAGGGCAAGGTTAGAATTATTTTTTCACACAAAGCATAATTAGAATATAGAATTACTGCAAGTGAATGTTGAAGCTGAGTTAATCACAACATTGAAGAGCGAATTAGAGGGGTGATTCCATGATTCTGTGTTCTCAACGGAGATTGTTGCTGGCATGGAGTACAGGTTGGAAATAGGGCTATTACATTGTAGTTCAGATTCTTCAAATTGTACTTCCTGTGAGCAGAGCTCCCTGCAGGAAGTTTGGGATTGCAGAATCACTCTTTGGATAAACACCTAAAGTAAAAACGATTAAATAACGCAGGGAAAAGAACAGACAAATGGGATTAGAGTCGATAGTGCTGGTACGGTGGGGAGGGGGACGGGTGGCGGGAGGAGTGGGGGAGGTCGCACAAACAAAGGAACAATGGGCCAAATGGCCTCCTTCTATGCTGAAAGTTTGTATATACCTGTATTACAAAATGTGGCCGATTACTCAGAGATGAGGGTGCCACCCTGAAAATGAGGATGGATTGGAGGCGTTGTGTCTTGAATAAAGAGTCAGACTGGATACTGCAAGCTCAAAGTAACGTGTGACTGTAGTCCTTTATTACAGATCTCAGAGTGCCTCTCCAGCCTGTGAGGCCTCCTTATATACAGGTGCTCCCAAGGGATTGTGGGATCCCTTGAGACTCCAGGGGATAAGCCCTCTGGTGGTTAGACATGGTAATTACAGGCTTACATACATAACAGGAAGTTCTAAGATTACAAGCTTAATGATATTTTTAATATTTGTGCTCCTAGACACAGGGCTCAATTTTCCCCAAAGCTTTTTTTTGGCGCACTTGAAGAGCTACGCCCAATTTTTGGGGGCCCAAGTATGCCAAAAAAACAATGTTCTAAGTTTCCCCGTTGGATTTCTTAATTTTGGCGTGGCCTAACCTGTCCTTTAATTTTGGGGGTGGAGCCTTGATCTGCATCAAAAAGATCGGACTGCCATGGTAACCAGGGACACAATGCAAATTGAGGCTGCAAAGTGAAGCATACACCTCTATCTCTCTCTCTCTCTCTCGTGTGTGTGAGCCGTGGACCGAGAATGGGATCGGACTGGGAGAATGGGGACCTAAAATGGGACTGGACAGCCTTCGGGCGAGGTTGGAGGTAAGTTACTGCTATGTGTTTTTCAATTCTTTTACTGTGTGTCCGGGCAACTGCTGCACCGATTTCCTTACTTGCGCCAATTTATTTAACTCTCCGCAAGGGTTTTCTGGAGAGCCCACATACGCTGGCCTAAGCAGAACTGGAGTAACTCTTAGCTGTCCAAACTTCCCTAATTGGCGCGGGTGGCTGGTTACGCCCCCTTTAGCTGAAAAAAAACTGACCTAAAAAAATTGTAACTAACTGAGTTATACTGGTGCAAATTGATTGGGGACACTGTGGTTTTTCAACTTAGGCCAAAAAGAGCTCCAAAAAAAATGGTGCAAATCACTGGGGAAAACTGAGCCCACATTCTTGGGGGATTGCCAGGTCTTTTGGGCAGCAAAGAACAAAGGAGGTAGGTGTAAATAATAAATAAACGAGTGATCTAAGCAATCGAGACAATGTGAAAGGACATCCTTTCTTAGACATCAGTGTGGGCCGAGCTGTAAGGCCGGGGTAGGTAAATTGTGCCAATATCAGCTCTGCATTCACAGTATATATTGTCTCTGTCTGATTCCACATCCGTCATCATCCCCTTGACAATTTCTCTGCCCTATTATCCTGACATGTTAGTTGTGAGTTATTTATCAGTAGTGAAATACTGAGATATATCACTGAGCCATTTAACTCCTTCCCAGGGCCGAACAACCTCTGAGATATCGGAGTTCTCCCTGTTGACAGGAACTTTCTCTCAGAAGGATTGATTGTCTTGCTCCCTTTTGTTATCACTATTAAACTTTTTAAATGAATTTCTCAGGAGCAATACTTCCGAGCCCGTTCTGAATTGTACTGACAACATTAGTGCTGTAGAACCTCACGAGACCGAGAACAAAACATTTTTTTTTGAAGTAGGCAGTGCGTGTGGGTTCAGCTAAATGTGGGACTCCATGTTCTGACAGGTTACCTGCTACAAATGGGGATATCTCACACTTGTTGGAGCTAATCAATACCAAGGGGTACAATAGCATAGGGGTTATGGTACTGGCCTAGTAATCCTGAGGCCAGCATACATGATCTGAAGATATGAGTTCAAATCCCATCATGGCAGCTGGGGAATTTAGATTCAATTCATTAAATAAATTTGGAATTTAAAAAAAGCTAGTATCAGTAAGAATGACCATGAAACTGCTGGAGTGAAAAAAATCATCTGGTTCACTAATAGAAATGGGGAAGGAAATCTGCTGCCCTTACCCAGTCTGGCCTATATGTGACTCCAGACCCACAGCGATGTGGTTGACTCTTAACTGCCCCTCTGAAATGGCCTAGTAAGCCATTCAGTTGTATTTAAGATCACGAGCTTCTCAAGGGCAATTCAGGATGGGCAATAAATGTCGGCTTTTCCAGCGATGCTCACATCCCATGAACAAAGAAAAATATTTCTGCTCATTGGTGGCCATCACTTTGATCAAAATTATTTCAAATGAATGGGCATCAAAACAGCCTCCAATTTTTAGCAGAAGGGGCGATGGTTGCCAGTTTGAATTTACTTTGGGGGATAGAGTATCAGTTTTAATTGAGTTGCGGATGAGAGAAGGTTAGCAACTGGGGATTGGGGAAGAGTACAAAAACAATCTGCAAAAGGACATAGACAGGCTAAGTGAGTGGGCAAAAATTTGGCAGATGAAGTATAATGCTGGAAAGTGTGAGGTCATGCACTTTGGCAGAAAAAAATCAAGGAGCAAGTTATTACTTAAATGGAGAAAGATTGAAAAGTGCTGCAGTACATCGGTGTTATGTATGTAACCATGTAATACTTGCCACCAGAGGGCGTGACTGTTGGAGTCCTAATGGTCACCTGCACACGTGTGCAGGGCCAGTATAAAACGTTGGCTGCCATGTTGTTTAGGCACTCTGGAGTAGGAATAAAGAAGACTAAGGTCACACTAAGTTTAGCTCACAGTACTCAGCCTCGTGGAGTTCTTCTATACACAACAATTGGCGATGAGTAACAGAATACGAACCTTCACGCAACCATGGCTGCCATTGGAATAATAGAGAGATTCGCAGAGGGTGATGATTGGGAAGTCTTTGTCGAGTGTCTCAACCAGTACTTCATGGCCACCAAGCTAGAAGGAGACACTAACGCGGCCAAGCGCAGGATGGTTCTCCTCACCATCTGTGGGCCTAAAATATACGGCCTCATCAAGAATCTGCTCGCACCGACAAAACCAACGGAGAAGGAATATATAGACCTGTGCACGCTGGTTCGGAACCACCTCAAGCCGAAGGAGCGTATACTCATGGCCAGATATCGTTTTTACACGCACCATCGCTCCGGGGATCAGGACGTGGCGGATTATGTCGCTGACCTGAGATGCCTCGCGGGACCTTGCGATTTTGGAGCTGCGTTGGGGCAAATGCTGCGGGACCGTTTCGTGCTTGGCATCAGCCATGAGGTCATTCTTCGAAAGCTGCTGGCTGCAAAAACCCTAGACCTGAGCAGCGCCGTCGTGATCGCCCAGGCATGCATGGCCACAGACAATAATATCAAACCGATATCTTCTCAACATCGAAGCTCACCGGCAAGTATTGTGAATAAAATTACATCGCTAGCAGGCCAAGCTGCATATGACAGGGACTATACGTCTGCAACTGCAAGACCTGTGATGACTCAGAGTCCAGCATCAGGGGGTGAATGTGAACCCATTAGCACCGTGTTGGTGCTGCGGGGATCATCATCAGGCCCATCAATGTCGATTCAAGTACTATGTGTGCAAAGGCTGTGCAACGATGGGGCACCTCCAGCGAATGTGCAAACGTGCTGAGACATACCACGTGGTAGAGGATGATCGATCCAGCGCAGATCACACAGCACAGGCAACTCAACCCGAGGAAGAAGTGTATGGGATACATACCTTCACCACCAAGAGCTTTCCTATAATGCTGAAAGTCAAATTAAATGGAGTTCCAGTATCCATGGAGTTGGACACGGGTGCGAGTCAGTCAATAATAAGCCAGAAGGCTTTCGAGAAACTGTGGGGCAATAAAGCACAAAGGCCCAAACTGAGCCCGATTAATGCAAAGCTGCGTACCTTCACCAAAGAGCTCATACCAGTCATTGGAAGTACGGCAGTGAAGGTATCATATAATGGAGCTGTGCATGACTTATCATTGTGGATTGTTACAGGCAATGGCCCAACGCTGTTCGGCAGAAGCTGGCTAGAAAAGATGAGATGGAATTGGAATAGCATCAAAGCACTATCTTCAGTGGATGACGCCGCGTGTGCTCAAGTGCTGAGCAAGTTTCCCTCGCTATTCGAACCAGGTATCGGCAACTTCACAGGCGTCAAGGTACGGATCCATCTAGGCCCCGATGTACAGCCCATCCATCACAAGGCTCAGGCGGTTCCATACATGATGAGGGAGAAAGTCGAGATCGAACTGGACAGACTCCAACGTGAAGGAATCATATCGCCAGTCGAGTTCAATGAGTGGGCCAGTCCAATTATTCCGATGTTGAAAACCGATGGCACGGTCAGAATCTGCAGAGACTACAAGGTAACAATTAACCAAGTTTCACTACCGGACCAGTACTCGCTGCCCAAGGAGGATGACCTGTTCGCAACGTTAGCGGGGGCGGAAGTCGTTCATCAAGTTGGACCTAACCTCCGTCTACATGACACAGGAACTGGAGGAATCTTCGAAAAGACTGACGTGCATCAACACACACAAAGGGCTGTTTATATACCACAGGTACCCTTTCGGGATGCACTCGGCTGCAGCCATTTTCCAGAGAAACATGGAGAGTTTTCTGAAATCTGTACTGCGCACCGTTGTGTTTCAAGATGACATCCTGATCACTGGTTGTGACACCATCGAACATCTACACAACATGGAAGAGGTTCTAAGTCGCCGAGACAGAGTGGGACTCAGGCTGAAATGCTCCAATGTGTTTTCCTGGTGCCAGAAGTCGAATTTTTGGTGAAAAAGATTGCAGCAGATGGCATCTGGTCCACGGACTCAAAGACAGAGGCCATCAAGAATGCACCCAGACCACAGAATGTGATGGAGCTGCGTTCGTTCCTGGGACTCCTCAACTATTTTGGAAACTTTCTACCCAGGTTGAGCACGTTGTTAGAGCCTGTGCACGTGTTGCTACGTAGGGTGATGACTGGGTTTGGGGCAAATCTCAAGACACAGCCTTTGAGAAGGCCAGGAACCTGCTATGTTCAAATAAGTTACTTGTACACTATGACCCATGTAAACGCTTAGTGCTAGCTTGTGACGCCTCATTGTACGGGGTCGGCTGTGTGTTACAGCAAGCCAAAGTATTGGGCAACCTCCAACAGGTTACATACGCATCTAGACGTCTGTCTAAGGCTGAGGGAGCCTATAGTATGGTTGAGAAAGAGGCGTTAGCATGTGTATATGGGGTTAAGAAAATGCACCAATACCTATTTAGACCTCGGTTTGAGCTTGAAACTGACCACAAGCCGCTCATTTCGCTGTTTTCAGAGAGCAAAGGTTGATATACCAATGCTTCGTCCTGTTGTGTATCTGTAAAGCATGCACTCCCATGTTCCGCCACCAGGGAGTGCATCCGCTGAAGTCCCAAGGGATCCCAGCATCCCTTGGGAGCACTGTATATAAGCCAGCCCCTAAGGCCTGTTCCTCACTCTGGAGTGTCTTATTAAAGACTGAGGTCACTGTTACTTTAACCTCCCTGTGTGCAGCCTCCTCTGTGTTAGGAACACAATAACTGGCGACGAGTATACGAATCCAACGCAAAGATGCAGAAAACTGTGAGCATCCTGGAGAAGTTCTCGGAGGGTGAGGACTGGGAAGCCTATGTCGAACGGCTAGACCAGTACTTTGTAGCCAAGAACTGGACGGAGGAGGAAGCGCTGCAAAAAGCAGAGCGGTTCTCCTCACAGTCTGCGGGGCACCGACCTACAGCCTCATGAAGAATCTTCTGCCACAGTGAAACCCACAGATAAGTCGTATGAGGAACTGTGTACATTGGTTTGGGAGCATCTTAACCCGAGGGAGATACCTGATGACGAGGTATCGTTACTGGACATTGGCCACGAGACCATCCTACGAAAACTTTTGACTGTAGAGACACCGACCCTCAGTAAGGCCATTGCGATAGTACAGGCATTTATGTCCACCAGTGATAACACCAAACAAATCTCTCAGCACACAAGTGCTAGCAATGTTCATAAATTAACTGGAACTGTATTTGCGAGCAGCAATATACAGGGCAGAAACCACAAGTCTGCAACTGCCAACAGGCCTCAGGTGACCCAGATAACTCAGAGTCCCCAACAAAGGATGAATGCAAGGCAATTCACACCTTGTTGGCGTTGTGGAGGCTTCCATTCAGCCTATTCATGCCGCTTCAAAGGGTATGTTTGCAAGAGCTGTGGAACAATGGGGCACCTCCAAAGAGCTTGAAAACGAGCTGCAAGCTCTGCAAAACCTGCTAACCACCACGTGGCAGAGGAAGATCGGTCCATGGTGGATCAAAGCAATTTCGAGCCTCAGAGAGGAGGCAGATGCTGAAGTACACAGGGTGCACACATTTTCGACGAAATGTCCACCTATAATGCTAAACGTAAAATTGAATGGCTTACCCGTAGCCATGGAACTGGACACTGGCGCTAGCCAATCCATCATGAGTAAAAAGATGTTTGAGAGACTGTGGTGCAATAAGACATTCAGACCAGCCTTGAGCCCCATCCACACGAAACTGAGAACGTACATCAAAGAGCTTATCACTGTCCTGGGCAGCGCCATGATCAAGGTCACCTATGAGGGCACGGTGCACGAACTGCCACTCTGGATTGTCCCGGGCGATGGCCCCACACTGCTTGGAAGGAGCTGGCTGGGCAAAATCCGTTGGAACTGGGATGACATCCGAGCGCTATCACTTGTCGATGAGGCCTCATGTACCCAGGTTCTTAACAAATTTCCTTCCCTTTTTGAGCCAGGCATTAGAAACTTTTCCGGGGCGAAGGTGCGGATCCACTTGGACCCAGAGGCACGACCCATTCACCACAAGGCGCGAGCGGTACCTCACAGGATGAGGGAGAGAGTGGAAATTGAGCTGGACAGGCTGCAACGCGAGGGCATCATCTCCCTAGTGGAATTCAGCGAGTGGGCCAGCCCGATTGTTCCAGTACTCAAAAGTGATGGCACGGTCAGGATTTGTGGCGATTATAAAGTAACTATTAATCGTTTCTCACTGCAGGACCAATACCCGCTACCTAAGGCAGACGACCTATTTGCGACGCTGGCAGGAGGCAAGATGTTCACCAAACTCGACCTGACTTCAGCCTACGTGACGCAGGAGCTGAAGGAGTCTTTGAAGGACCTCACCTGCAACAACACGCACAAGGGACTGTTCATCTACAGCAGATGCCCATTTGGAATTTGGTCGGCTGCAGCGATCTTCCAGAGAAACATGGAGAGCCTACTCAAGTTGGTACCACACACGGTGGTCTTTCAGGACGACATATTGGTCATGGGTCGGGACACTGCCGAGCACCTATAAAACCAGGAGGAGGTCCTCCAGTGACTGGATCGTGTAGGGCTGCGGCTGAAGAGGTCGAAATGCATCTTCATGGCAACAGAAGTGGAGTTTTTGGGGAGAAAGATCACGGCGGATGTCATTCGGCCCACAGAGGCTACCAGGAACGCGCCCAGGCCACAGAATGTCACGGAGCTGCGGTCGTTCCTGGGACTCCTCAACTATTTTGGTAACTTCCTACCGGGGTTAAGCACCCTCTTAGAGCCCCTACATGTGTTATTGCGTAAAGGTAAGAACTGGGCATGGGGAAAAAACCAAGTAATTGCTTTTGAGAAAGCCAGAAACATTTTATGCTCCAACAAGCTGCTTGTATTGTATAACCCATGTAAAAGACTTGTACTAACATGTGATGCGTCGTCGTACGGAGTCGGGTGTGTATTACAACAAGCTAACGTTGCGGGGAAGTTGCAACCTGTCACCTATGCTTCCAGGAGCTTGTCTAAGGCCGAGAGGACCTACAGCATGATTGAGAAAGAGGCATTAGCATGTGTGTTCGGGGTAAAGAAAATGCATCAGTACCTGTTTGGCCTCAAATTTGTGCTGGAAACCAATCACAAGCCCCTCACAGCCCTGTTCGCTGAAAACAAGGGGATAAATACTAATGCCTCAGCCCGCATACAAAGGTGGGCACTCGTGCTATCAGCATATAACTATACCATCCACCACAGGCCAGGCACCGAGAACTGTGCGGATGCTCTCAGTTGGCTACCCTTGCCCACCACGGGGGTGGAAATGGCGC
Organism: Pristiophorus japonicus; assembly: GCF_044704955.1. Taxonomy (NCBI): domain Eukaryota; kingdom Metazoa; phylum Chordata; class Chondrichthyes; family Pristiophoridae; genus Pristiophorus; species Pristiophorus japonicus. Next base: position 267,083,010 of record NC_091981.1, on the reverse strand, counting down.
AGCCTGCAAACTTGTTGATGGTCATGGAAGCGTTTGAAAATGATAAATCACCTGTCACGGCCCGCCAGATTAGGACTTGGACCAGGCAAGATCCTCGGCTGTCTCTAGTAAAAAACTGTGTACTGCATGGTTGCTGGACCAGCATCCCCCTTGAAATGCAAGAGCTAATCAAGCCGTTCCAGCGGTGCAAGGACGAGCTGTCCATTCAGGCAGACTGCCTGTTGTGGGGTAACTGCGTAGTGCTACCCAAAAAGGGCAGGGAGACGTTCATCTCGGATCTCCACAGCACACACCCGGGTATAGTAATGATGAAAGCAATAGCCAGATCCCACGTGTGGTGGCCCGGTATCGACTCTGACTTAGAGTCCTGTGTACGAAAATGCAGCGTGTGTGCTCAGTTGAGCAACGCGCCCAGAGAGGCACCACTAAGTTTGTGTTCCTGGCCCTCCAGACCATGGTTGAGGATCCATGTTGACTATGCGGGCCTGTTTCTCAGTAAAATGTTCCTGGTGGTGGTGGACGCTTTTTCAAAATGGATTGAATGTGAAATAATTTCAGGAAGCACCGCCACCGCCACCATTGAAAGCCTGAGGGCCATGTTTGCCACTCACGGCTGCCTGACATACTGGTCAGTGACAACGGGCCATGTGTTACCAGTGCCGAATTTAAAGAATTCATGACCCACAATGGGATCAAACATGTCACCTCGGCCCCGTTTAAACCAGCCTCCAATGGGCAGGCAGAGCGGGCAGTACAAACAATCAAACAGAGCCTTAAACGAGTCACAGAAGGCTCACTCCAAACCCGCCTGTCCCGAGTACTGCTCAGCTACTGCACGAGACTCCACTCACTCACAGGGGTGCTCCTGGCTGAGCTACTCATGAAAAGGACACTTAAAACCAGACTCTCGCTGGTTCACCCCAACCTGCATGATCAGGTAGAGAGCAGGCGGCAGCAACAAAATGTAAATGATGGTCGCGCCACTGTGTCACGGGAAATTGATCTGAATGACCCTGTGTATGTGCTAAACTATGGACACAGTCCCAAGTGGATCACGGGCACGGTGATAGCTAAAGAAGGGAATAGAGTGTTTGTGGTCAAACTAGACAATGGACAAAGTTGCAGAAAGCACCTGGACCAAACGAGGCTGCGGTTCACAGACTGCCCTGAACCACCCCCAGCAGACACCACCTTTTTCAAGCCCACAACACACACTCAAAGGATCAATGACACCACGCCGGACCAGGAAATCGAACCCATCATGCCCAACAGCCCAGCAAGGCCAGGCTCACCTAGCAGCCCTGCAGGGCCAACAACACGCCAGCCCAGCAAGGGCACAGCCAACACACCAGAACAGACATTTGTACCGAGACGGTCCACTAGGGAAAGAAAGGCCCCTGACCGCCTCACCTTGTAAATAGTTTTCACTTTGACTTTGGGTGGGGAGTGATGTTGTGTATCTGTAAAGCATGCACTCCCATGTTCCGCCACCAGGGAGCTCATCCCTTGGGAGCACTGTATATAAGCCAGCTCCTAAGGCCTGTTCCTCACTCTGGAGTGTCTTATTAAAGACTGAGGTCACTGTTACTTTAACCTCCCCTTGTGCAGCCTCATCTCTGTTAGGAACACAATATGTCCCACATCCAAAGATGGGCACTAACATTATCCGCTTATGACTATGTTATCCGCCATAGATCAGGCACTGAAAACTATGCCAATGCTCTCAGCCGGCTACCATTACCCACCATTGGAGTTGAAATGGCACAGCCCGCAAACGTACTACTGGTCATAGATGTTTTTGAGAGCAAGGGGTCACCCGTCACGGTTCGCCAGATCATGACCTGGACCAGCCAGGATCCTGTGCTATCATTAGTAAAGAGTTGCATCCTAAATGGGAAATGGTCGGCCGTTCCCGGGCAAATGCAAGATGAAATTAAGTCGTTTCACCGACGCAACGATGAAATGTCTATCCAGTCGGATTATTTCTTATGGGTTAATCGTGTGGTTTTGCCAAAAAGAAGACGGAAACGTTTATACGCAACTTACACAGTATCCACCCAGGCATTGTCATGATGAAGGCAATTGCCAGGTCGCATGTTTGGTGGCCCGACATCGACTCGGACTTGGAGTCATGCGTGCATCAGTGCAACACTTGCTCACAACTGAGCAATGCAGCAAGGGAGGCTCCACTGAGTCTGTGGTCATGGCCCTCCAAACCGTGGTCCAGGATCCACATAGATTTTGCCGGCCCCTTTCTATGAAAAATGTTTTTAGTAGTTGTGGATGCTTACTCCAAATGGATTGAATGCATAATCATGTCATCCAGCATGTCCACAGCCATCATTGAAAGCCTCCGGGCCATGTTCGCCACCCATGGCTTGCCCGACGTCCTTGTCAGCAACAATGGACCGTGTTTCACCAGCTCGGAATTCGAAGAGTTTATGACCCGCAATGGCATCTAGCATGTCAGGTCTGCTCCATTTTAGCTCACATCTAACGGTCAAATAGAGCGGGCAGTCCAAACAATCAAGCATAGCATGAAACGCATGACGGATGGCTCCCTGCAGACCTGCTTGTCTCGCATTCCGCTCAGTTACCGGACGTGACCCCACTCGCTCACAGGTGTTCCCCTGGAAGAATTGTCAATGAAAAGGCCCAGGAGTCGGGAGGCTCGGGAGTTCGAGCGTCGTCGAGGAGGCGGAGCGGGGAGATCGATGCTGAGAATGACGTGAGTAGCACGTTTAGCGAGTTGGTCTCACCGCAGGTAAAGGGTACACAGCCAGACAGTAAATGGGTGACCAACAGGAAGAGCAGTAGAAGGAAGTTGTGCAGGGGTCCCCTGCGGTCATCCCCCAGCAAAACAGATACACTGCTTTGGGTACTGTTGAGGGGGATGACTCATTAGGGGAGGGCAGCAGCAGCCAGGTTCATGGCACCGTGGGTGGCTCTGCTGCACAGAGGGCAGGAAAAAGAGTGGGAGAACTATAGTGATAGGGAATTTGATTGTAAGGGGAATAGATAGGCGTTTCTGCGGCCGCAACCGAGACTCCAGGATGGTATGTTGCCTCCCTGGTGCAAGGGTCAAGGATGTCTCGGAGCGGGTGCAGGACATTCTGAAAAGAGAAGGTGAACAGCCAGTTGTCGTGGTGCACATAGGTACCAACGATATAGGTAAAAAACGGGATGAGGTCCTTCGAGACGAATTTAGCGAGCTAGGAGCTAAATTAAAAAGTAGGAGCACAAAAGTAGTAATCTCAGGATTGCTACCAGTGCCACGTGCTAGTCAGAGTAGGAATCGTAGGATAACTCAGATGAATACATGGCTTGAGGAGTGGTGCAAAAGGGAGGGATTCAAATTCCTGGGACATTGGAACCGGTTCTGAGGGAGGTGGAACCAGTACAAACCGGATGGTCTGCACCTGGGCAGGACCGGAATCAATGTCCTCGGGGGAGTGTTTGATTGTGTTGTTGGGGAGGAGTTAAACTAACATGGCAGGGGGATGGGAACCTATGCAGGGAGACAGGGAAATAAAATGGAGGCAGAAGCAAAAGATAGAAAGGAGAATAGTAAAAGTGGAGGGCAGAGAAACCCAAGGCAAAAAATAAAAAGGGCCACATTACAGCAAAACTCTAAAGGGGCAAAGTGTGTTAAAAAGACAAACCTGAAGACTCTGTGCCTCAATGCGAGGAGTATTCAGAATAAGGTGGACGAATTAACTGCGCAGACAGCAGTTAACGGATATGATGTAATTGGCATCACGAAGACATGACTCCAAGGTGACCAAGGCTGGGAACTCAACATCCAGGGGTATTCAACATTTAGGAAGGATAGGCAGAGAAGAAAAAGAGGTGAGGTGGCGTTGCTGGCTAAAGAGGAAATTAATGCAATAGTAAGAAAGGACATTTCGGTATGGGTGGAGCTGCGGAATACAAAGGGCAGAAAACGCTAGTGGGAGTTATGTACAGACCACCAAACAGTAGTAGTGAGGTTGGGGACAGCATCAAACAAGAAATAAGGGACGTGTGCAATAACGCTACAGCAGTTATCATGGGCGACTTTAATCTATATATTGATTCGGCTAACCAAACTGGTAGTAATGCGGTGGAGGAGGATTTCCTGGAGTGTATTAGGGATGGTTTTCTTGACCAATATGTCGAGGAACAAACTAGAGAGCTGGCCATCCTAGACTGGGTGATGTGTAATGCGAAGGGAATAATTAGCAATCTTGTTGTGCGAGGCCCCTTGGGGAAGAATGACCATAATATGGTAGAATTCTTTATTCAGATGCAGAGTGACACAGTTAATTCGGAAACTCGAGTCCTGAACTTAAGGAAAGGTAACTTCGACGGTATGAGGTGTGAATTGACTAGAATACACTGGTAAAGGATACTTAAAGGGTTGACGGTGGATAAGCAATGGCAAACATTTAAAGATCACATGGATGAACTTCAGCAATTGTACATCCCTGTCTGGAGTAAAAATAAAACTGGGAAGGTGGCTCAACCGTGGCTAACAAGAGAAATTAAGGATAGTGTTAAAACCAAGGAAGAGGCATAAAAATTGACTAGAAAAAGTAACAAACCTGAGGACTGGGAGAAATTTAGAATTCAACAGAGGAGGACTAAGGGTTTAATTAAGAGGAGGAAAATAGAGTACGAGAGGAAGCTTGCAGGAAACATAAAAACTGACTGCAAAAGCTTCTATAAATATGTGAAGAGAAAAAGATTAGTGAAGACAAATGTAGGTCTCTTGCAGTCTGATTCAGGTGAATTTATAATGGGGAACAAAGAAATGGCAGACCAATTGAACAAATACTTCGGTTCTGTCTTCACAAAGGAAGACACGAATGTACTAGGGGACAGTAGGTGTAGTGAGAAGGAGGAACTGAAGGATATCCTTATTAGGCAGGAAATTGTGTTAGGGAAATTGATGGGATTGAAGGCTGATAAATCCCCGGGGCCTGATAGTCTGCATCCCAGAGTAATTAATGAAGTGGCCCTAGAAATAGTGGATGCATTGGTGATAATTTTCCAACAGTCTATCGACTCTGGATCAGTTCCTATGGACTGGAGAGTAGCTAATGTAACACCATTTTTTTAAAAAGGAGGGAGAGAGAAAACAGGGAATTATAGACCGGTTAGTCTGACATCAGTAGTGGGAAAAATATTGGAATCAATCATTAAGGATGAAATAGCAGTGCATTTGGAAAACAATGACAGGATCGGTCCAAGTCAGCATGGATTTATGAAAGGGAAATCATGCTTGACGAATCTTCTGGAATTTTTTGAGGATGAAACTAGCAGAGTGGACAAGGGAGAACCAGTGGATGTGGTGTATTTGGACTTTCAAAAGGCTTTTGACAAGGTCCCGCACAAGAGATTGGTGTGCAAAGTCAAAACACATGGTATTGGGGGTAATATACTGACATGGATAGAGAACTGGTTGGCAGACAGGAAGCAGAGAGTCGGGATAAATGGGTCCTTTTCAGAATGGCAGGCAGTGGCTTGTGGAGAGCCGCAGGGCTAGTGCTGGGACCCCAGCTCTTTACAATATACATTAATGATTTGGATGAAGGAATTGAGTGTAATATCTCCAAGTTTGCAGATGACATGAAACTGGGTGGCGGTGTGAGCTGTGAGGGGGACGCTAAGAGGCTGCAGGATGACTTGGACAGGTTAGGTGAGTGGGCAAATGCATGGCAGATGCAGTATCATGTGGATAAATGTGAGGTTATCCATTTTGGGGGCAAAAACACGAAGGCAGAATATTATCTGAATGGTGACAGATTAGGAAAAGGGGAGGTGCAGCGAGACCTGGGTGTCATGGTTCATCAGTCATTGAAGGTTGGCATGCAGGTACAACAGGCGGTGAAGAAGGCAAATGGTATGTTGGCCTTCATAGCTAGGGGATTTAAGTATAGGAGCAGGGAGGTCTTACTGCAGTTGTATAGGGCATCAGTGAGGCCTCACCTGTAATATTATGTTCAGTTTTGGTCTCCTAATCTGAGGAAGGACGTTCATGCTATTGAGGGAGTGCAGCGAAGGTTCACCAGACTAATTCCAGGGATGGATGGACTGTCATATGAGGAGAGACTGGATCAACTGGGCCTTTATACATTGGAGTTTAGAAGGATGAGAGGGGTTCTCATAGAAACATGTAAGATTCTGACGGGACAGGACAGGTTAGATGCGGGAAGAATGTTCCCGATGTTGGGGAAGTCCAGATCCAGGGGACATAGTCTTAGGATAAGGGGTAGGCCATTTAGGACTGAGATGAGGAGAAATGTCTTCACTCAGAGAGTTGTTAACCTGTGGAATTCCCTGCTGCAGAGAGTTGTTGATGCCAGTTCATTGGATATATTCAAGTGGGAGTTAGATATGGCCATTACGGCTAAGGGGATCAAGGGGTATGGAGAAAAAGCAGGAAAGGGGTACTGAGGGAATGATCAGCCATGATCTTATTGAATGGAGGTGCAGGCTCAAAGGGCCGAATGGCCTACTCCTGCACATATTTTCTATATTTCTATGTTTCTATGAGAGCCCTCAAAACCAAGCTCTCCCTAGTCCACCCGGATCTTAATGATCACGTGGAAACCTGGCGACACCGGCAGAACATATATCATGATCTGCGCGGCTGTTTCACGTGACATTGATGTTAACGACCCTGTGTTTGTCCTGAATTACGGTCATGGTCCCAAGTGGGTTGCTGGCACTGTTTTGGCCGAGGAAGGGAATAGGGTGTTTATAATCAAACTGTTAAATGGCCAAACGTGCAGAAAGCATTTAGATCAGACCAAATTGCGATTTACTGACAACCAGGAACGACTTGAAGAGGACATCACCATCGACGATCCACCAACACACACCCAACCAGCAATCGACCTCACTGTCAATCACGAGGACAAACTCACCGTTCCTGGCAGTCCAGTCAGATCAGCCGTGGTGCAATGCAGCAATGGTCCAACCAACTCACACACGCCATGGTTTGAACTTAGACGATTAACCAAGGAGTGAAGGGCTCCAGATTGCCTCAACTTGTAAATAACTTGTGTACCGAAGACTTTGCGGGGGAGTGATATTATGTATGTAACCATGTAATACTTGCCACCAGAGGGCACGATTGTTGTAGTCCTAATGGTCACCTGCACACACGTACAGGGCCAGTATAAAAGGTTGGCTGCCATGTTGTTTAGGCACTCTGGAGTTGTAATAAAGAAGACTAAGTTCATACTAAGTTTAGCTCACAGTACTCAGCCCCTTAGAGTTCTTCTATACACAACAAGCGGGACATGGGGGGACTTGTGCATGAAACACAAAAGGTTAGTATGCAGGTACAACAAGTGATCAGGAAGGCCAATGGAATCTTGGCCTTTATTGCAAAGGAGATGGAGTATAAAAACAGGGAAGTCTTGCTACAGTTATACAGGGTATTGGTGAGGCCACACCTGGAATACTGCGTGCAGTTTTGGTTTCCATATTTATGAAAGGATATACTTGCTTTGGAGGCAGTTCAGAGAAGGTTCACTAGGTTGGGGATGAGGGGGTTGACTTATGAGGAAATGTTGAGTAGGTTGGGCCTCTGCTCATTGGAATTCAGAAGAATGAGAGGTGATCTTATCGAAACGTATGAGATAATGAGGGGGCTTGACAAGGTGGATGCAGAGAGGATGTTTCCACTGATGGGGGAGACTAGAACTAGAGGGCATGATCTTAGAATAAGGGGCCGCCCATTTAAAACAGAGATGAGGAGAAATTTCTTCTCTGAGGGTTGTAAATCTGTGGAATTCGCTGCCTCAGAGAGCTGTGGAAGCCGGGACATTGAATAACTTTAAGACAGAAATAGACAGTTTCTTAAACGATAAGTGGATAAGGGGTTATGGGGAGCAGGCAGGGAAGTGGAGCTGAGTCCATGATCGGATCAGCCATGATCTTATTGAATGGCAGAGCAGGCTTGAGGGGCTATATGGCCTACTACTGTTCCTATTTCTGATGTTCTTATATTCTAGTAGCATCCGCTTGAATGGGGTTGGAAGAAGATTGCCAGGTTTATTTGAAGGGGGGAACCATTTACAGCATTCATTCTCGAGAGATGGGTATCGCTGGCAAGGCCAGCGTTTATTGCCAATCCCTAATTGCCCTTGAGAAGGTGGTGGTGAGCCGCCTTCTTGAACTGCTGCAGTCAGTGTGGTGAAGGTACTCCCACATTGCTGTTAGGGAGGGAATTCCAGGATTTTGACCCAATGATGGGAACAACAATATATTTCCAAGTCACGATGTGTTGTGACTTGGAGAGGAACCTGGAGGTCATGGTGTCTCCACGTACCTGCTACCCTTGTCCTTCTGGGCGTTGGAGGTTGCGGGTTTGTGATGTGCTGCCGAAGAAGCCTTGGTGAGTTGCTGCAGTGCATCTTGTAGATGGTACACACTGCAGCCACGGTGCGATGGTGATGGAGACAGTGAATGTTTAAGGTGCTGGATGGGGTACCAATCAAGCGGGCTGTTTTGTCCTGGATGGTGTTGAGCTTCTTGAGTGTTACTGGAGATGTATGCTGGGTGGCTGTGGGGAGATCGGAGGAGCAGTAATCCTGGACTGCTGGAAAGTAGAGGGAAAGATGTGTCAGCATAAACAGTTCCAATTTGTTTGAGGGTGGTAGAATAAAGCCAGCATGAACTGGAAGAGCTGGAACAGGAGCGCGTGCCACTGATCAACTGGGTGAGGAGCAGGACGGGGTAGGTGCCCCTGTCAACTGTGGGTGTTGGAGGTGGAAGACTGACTGTTTGGGAATGCGATGGTCTGTGTTAAAAAACAATAGGTCACTGCTTTTCTTTTATTAGTTTAAAAATCTACCAATTGTGAAGTGTACAAGTGTTTAAAAATAATCACAATGCACTATAGTTAATGAAAAAGTGAAAAATGTTCAGGGGAACATTTCCCTGGAAACAACCCCTGCCTCCCCCCCAACCAACCCCTCACAGAAATAAAACACCAGTTGCCATGGTTTCACGGTTTTAAATTTACCATCTATGACCCTGACTGAAAAGATCCTAATGTCAGCAAGCACAGGTTCAATCCCCAACGTGTTATTAAGGATTGGTATTTTTTTTAATGTAAGTTTATTAAAAGTGTTTTCCTCCCAGTAATAGATTATTATAAGAAGTGTCATAAAGGAAGAGTTTCATTGCGAATTTCCTCAGAGGTTCTCCCGATTGGCTGCCGTAACTTCGGCAGATGATCAACGGCAACCCCGGGATGCACTGCGTAAATGGGGCTTGTGCCGATCTTCTGCTGAAGTCATGGCGGCTGGGCGGGAAAGTCCCAGCGGATGAATTTTCGGCCAGAAAGTGTCAATAAAATTCAACATGTTGTCCTTTCTTTCCATAAATTAAAGTTTCTTTAGTGTGCCATAAATCAAATTCTTCTGGGTGAGGAGCATGCCTCCACTTTACAACACATTATAGGATACTAGGATTTAACACGTTGAGATGAAAAATAAATTATTGTTGTGAAAGTCCATTGTGGCCATTGGAGTCTGTCTCATTTCCTGTGCTTGTGCTCTGATCTCACTCACTCCTCTCACTACTATGGTGTCTACACCATGATCCCATAATCAAACACAAACCACACAGGGGGTCATTTCCACCTAACCCACCCGGTGGGTAACTGATGGGTCTGATCGGACCCTCCCCGTTTTAAACTCACCTAATTTTAAAACCGAGCGAGGTGTTAAATGGGCAGCAAATCCAAGCTGATACGGATAGATCCATTCCAGTCTTCATCTCAAGTTACACTTGCACTTCAAAAGTAACTCATTGAGTTGAACTGAAAGGCACACATAAGCAGAGCTCTTCTAATGGGGACTTGTGAGCATGTGAAGTATTATGTCTGTAATATGCTTATGAATGACTCCGCGAGGCAATGTGTTGTACTCAAACTGTAGTGACCTTGGCCCTTTTATACTGGGCCCTGCACATTTGCAGGTGACCCTCAGGTCTCCCACTGCAGTGCCCTCTGGTGGACAGTCTCTGCTACAGGGGCAGGAAAATCCAGTCTCCACCAGTTGCACCCTCTAGTGGTGCCAGCATAGTATATACACAGTGTAAACCTTATTGATGGTACATCAGGTAACAAGTCTCCATCTTATGCAACTATACAGTGACTACACAGAGAGTATATCTATAGTCTGCATATATAACATGAAGGGTGCTACTTAAATGCAAATTCTTTCTTTTTCTTTTCAATAATGGCAGGGGCTTCCACTGATGGCTTGCTGTAGCTTGCCAAGTGGATTACTGCAAACCTTGCAAAGGCCATGTGGAACAACATTTCCAGTCTTAGCACTTTCCGGGACCCTCAGAGCAACTTTTTACCGTGTATTTGTATACTCACCATAGATTAGTTAAGACTGGTTGAGTCTTCCAGTGAAGCTATAGAATAGCCTCTGAAGAGTTTGGTGGACCCCTCCTCAACTGTTACCACCCATAGGACATTTCTTTCTTGATCAGGCCAACATCCCCAGCATCGAAACACTGACCACACTCGACCAGGTCCGTATGCCTGACACGAAACTCCCTAAGCAAGCGCTCTGCTCGGAGCTCCTACACTGCACCGATCCCCAGAGGAAATGTTTGAAGGATACCCTCAAAGCCTCCTTGATAAAGTGCAACATCCCCACAGACACCTGGGAGACCCTGGCCCAAGTCCACCCAAAGTGGAGGAAGAGCATCCAGGAGGGCGCTGAGCACCTCGAGTCACGTCGCTGAGAGCATGCAGAAAACAAGCGCAGGCAGTGGAAGGAGCGTGCGGCAAACCAGGCTTCCCACCCACCCTTTCCTTTAACCACTGTCTGCCCCACCTGTTACAGGGACTGTAATTCCTGTATTGGACTGTACAGCCAACTGAGAGCTCACTTTTAGAGTGGAAGCAAGTCTTTCTTGATTTGAGGGACTGCCTATGATGATGAGGGCATTTATAATGCAGCTGAGACTTTTATCAGTTCCAGCCAGTACCCCCTTTGTATTGACTGACTTGAAGTGAAATGCACACTAAAGAAAGACTTACATTTATATAGCGCCTTTCACAACCTCAGGACATCCCAAAGTGTTTTACAGCCAATTAAATACATTTGAAGTGTAGTAACTATTATAATGTAGGAAACGCGACAGCCTATTTGCGCACAGCAAGCTCCCACAAACAGCAATGTGACAATGACCAGATAATCTGTTTAAGTGACGTTGATTGAGGGATAAATATGGGCCAGGACGCCGGAGATAACTCCCTTGCTCTTTTTCAAATAGTGCCATGGGATCTTTTAGGTGCACCTGAGAGAGCAGATAGGGTCTTGGTTCAACATCTCATCCAAAAGATGGCACCTCCAACAGTGCAGCACTCCTTCAGCACTGCAGTGTCAGCCTAGATTTATGTGCTCAAGTCCTTGGAGTAGGACTTGAACCCACAACCTTTTAGCTTCAGAGACAAGAGTGCTACCCACTGAGCCACAGCTGACACAAAAGCAGAGCTCTATTCATGACCGTGAAACTTGAACTATTTTGAAAGCATGGACCAGAGTGTCCTCACCCTCTGTACATTTAAATGAATTCCGTGTAAGTTTAAAAAGCCCAAGATGTAAGATTTTCAGGTTTCACTGATCCACACATCTGCAAATGGCATACAACTGATGCGCCTTTTTCTTATTTCCGATGAAAATTGATCAGCATATAGGTACAACCAATGGATCAAGAGATTCAGATGGATCCATTGCCTCTCCCTCCTTTACTTGAGTTTGAATAAACTGTTAGCTGCAAGAGGCCAACTGAGCGAGACCGCGTGAGTTTTTGCTGAGAAATGACAAGGGGCTAGATTTTACACTTTTGTGCAGATCGCCCAAAAATGGGCATTATTTCCGGCGTGGGCGGTAAAAATGGGTTTTCAGATCGCCGGCTTGTCACCCATTCTCAAAGCCCCTAGTCTACATTTTTGAAATTGGGTGTTACGGCGAGCAATATGAAATATGCGGTAGCGTTAAATCTTGCTGACCTTCTGCCGTAAAGTGTCGGCGTCCTTAGCAATGACATGGCAACACTCGATTCCTGCGATTCAGGAGGTCGAAGGTCATCATGACATGCGTAGAAGAGGAGACAGATAGAGCGGGAGCTGAGAGGGACTGAAGGCGTGTGTGGTGTGGTTGCTTTGGAAGGTAGAAGGGAGAATTTAGAGCTTTAGAGCAAATAGGGAAATAAAAATTAGCTAATTTTTGCCCGAATTTGGCCTATAATGGAGGGAGCGGAGGAGGCGACACAGCACGCTGTGGAGACTGACGCTGGCGAGAGCAGTGAGCTGGGAGAGAAGCACATCGGAGGGCGCAAAAGAGCGAGGAGGTTCTTGGACGAGGCAAATGCCTCCCTCCTGCAGGAGGTCGAGTCACGCTGGGATGATTTGACACAGGGAGGGCGTGGGAAGCCCAACCCAAAGGCCTACCAGAAGATATGGAAAGAGATAGCAGAGGTGGTCTCGTCGGCGACCAACAAGGTGCGTGAGGGCAACCAATGCTGCAAACGATGGAACAACCCTGTGGGATCCACAAGAGTAAGTATTACATTTACTTACATGTACTTATGTATTTATATAATTTGATTTGTAACAATCATGAGTGACTATCAGCAGATGTGAGGTCTTTCAATTTTACCGGGAATGTTGTAGTCAAAGCCTGCGGTCACGATGCATGTCTTTAGGTAAAGAATGATAATTATCATAATAATCATGATTACATCTGTCAGTTATGTGTTGTATCAGTCTCAGTGACAGTACCTAGTAATGATAGCATGCAATGATCTCATGTCATGTCATCCTGTCACCTTTTACAGAAGAAACTATCGACGATGAGGTCTATGCAGAGGCGAACGGGTGGGGGGCCACCAGTCCCCAGCGACATTACTGAGATGGAGGAGTGGGTGCTCGCACTCATGAAGGAGCACACCCGGACAGCCACGCAAGAATCTGCAGACCCTGAAGTGATGTGACGTGAGTAAAGTTTACACCATTGCGTGATGTAAAGTCAATAGATGCCACACCCACTCATATCCGAACAATAATATATGATAGATGATTTCTAAAATTGTCCGATAAATAATGAAAATCATTGCAATGCACAATGTGTTGATGATCATGAAATGTGATGTCTGTGATGATTTTGATAGCGGTGGTGCTTTTGTCGTGCATATGATGTGTGTAGCGCTGGACTCACCTTGTGACCCGAGCACCCCCTTCTCCTCTAATAACCTCATTTGTGTTTCACAGCTCAGCCAGCAGCACGGCCCAAGGCAAGACCACAGAGGCCAGAAGGTGGGGGGGCGGGGCCCGACTCGCCGGACGATCCTAAATCTGGTGCTGAGGAGCTCTGATTCTCGCCCGTCAATCCGCTGGGTCTGTTCTCTTCGAATGACAGCACGGACTTCGAGGAACCTGCATCGTCACGCTCCAGAAGCCATTCCACCCCAAGGCCATCTAGTGCTCCTCCGGCCATTCCCGCCTCCACTCTGGAGATACCAGACCCAAGCACCTCGCCACAGGGCACCCCATTTGTCCCCAGGATGGCGCTGACCCTGCGGAGGTTTCGTGGACGTGGCAGGTCTGTTCCACGAGCGCCACATGAGAGTGGAGAGACGGTACAGTTGTCCAGGAGGACTGTAGACATTGGTGACCAGATCCTCGATGCATTGGGGGGGCATATCCCGACAGCTGGCCACCATGACTGAGTATGTTCCGCGGATGGCGGAGGCCCTGGAGGTGGTAGCCAAGAACACTGCTGGCACAGGCCTCCCAGTGGTCCCGGAGCACGGCACTCCACCCCTAGGTTCCGCACCATCACTGCAAACGACAGATGAGAGGCAGGACCAAGATCCTGCTTCTGGATCAGAGAATGTTTCCCCCCTTGGTACCCCCCGCTCCCGTATCCATGCAACCACCATCTCTGCCTTCATCCCCCCCAATGAGGCACCGCCTGAGGAGCTCCTTGGCCAGGCACCGTGGAGCGAGGAGGGGAAGGGGTAGAGGTGGGGAGAAGAAGGGGAGGGGGGAAGGAAAGTGAGGTGCATGTCTGCAGGTGATGGCTGTGTTATATCTCCATCTGGGTGTAGGCAATTTGTTGTGATGTATGGGGGGAGGGGGCCACCCTCCTGCTTTGCCTTTGTATTCTGTGTTGCTGGACATGTTGACCATTTGATTGATGTCAATGGTAGAAAAAGTGGGGTGTGGGCGAGGGTGGGGTGTTTTTGGCTATGATACTTATGATTTCAGACCAATGTTGGTAAAAAACATTTTTTATTGAACATAACCTTGTTGCACATTGTCTCAGATAGCTGGACCATTACACACTGGTGATTTCTTAACATGAAAGGGTTAAATAAAACTTAACTTCAATCAACGTAAACTTTAACTGGCACCAAGGTGATGGGCACCATTGATGTCTGAGCTGCACAAACACAGCAGTGTGTCAGCGTTGTCACTCACAGCAACGTTCTTTCGGGCAAATTGTTCAGATATCAGCTCCTCACGTAAGAGTCTTGCAGCTATGTAGCCACCACAGGCCCTTTCCTGCGGTCTGGAGGGGGTCTTGGGCATGGTTGCAGAGCCAGCCTGATTGTCTGACCCTAGCTCAGCGTCCAGCTCCTCGTCGTCCTCTTCCTCTCTCTCCTGAGGTGGAGCATCAGTGCCTTCTGGCAATTCTTGGCCCCTCTTGATAGCCAGGTTGTGCAGCATGGAGCACTCGACTACGAGTTTAGCTACTTGCTCAGGGTTGTATTGTAGCTTCCCTCCTGAATGGTCCAGGCATCTGAAGCATTGCTTAAGCACAGTTATTGTTTTCTGGATCACATTGCGTGTGTCTCTGTGGCTCTGGTTGTATTGCTTCTTGGCCTCAGTGTGGGTGTCACGCAGGAGGGGCCATCAGCAAGATGGCTAGGCCATATCGGTTGTCACCAAACATAGAAACATAGAAACATAGAAAATAGGTGCAGGAGTAGGCCATTCGGCCCTTCGAGCCTGCACCGCCATTCAATGAGTTCATGGCTGAACATGCAACTTCAGTACCCCATTCCTGCTTTCTCACCATACCCCTTGATCCCCCAAGCATCCAACATTGTCCTTGTGGCTGACTCTTAAAGATGTCAGAGACAGCGCTCTCACGCAGGATGTGAACCTCAGCGAAGGTACCTGGACATTTGGCATTCACTGCCATTATGATCTGGTTGTGGTCGACAACTAGTTGGACCTTCAAGGAGTGAAATCCTTTTCTGTTACAAAAAAGCTCTGTGTCATGAGAAGGTGCCCGCATGGCAATGTGAGTGCACTGTATTGCTCCCTGCACCCTGGGGAACTTAGCAATGTGGTAGAATGCTCCAGCCCTGTCAATCTGAGCCTCCATGGTCATGGGGAAGCTGATAAAGTCCATCCTTCACATGTACAGGGCCTCCATAACCTGTCTAATGCAGCGATGGGTGGCATGGTGAGACAGAGGGGAAATCTCGACCGTGGAGGCCCGAAAGGAACCGGATGTGTAGAAAGACAGTGCCGCGATGACCTTGACCTCGACCGACACTGATGTCCTGAAGGCAGGCTGCATATGTGGCCTGATGAGCTCACATAGTTCATTGATCACCACCTTGTGGAAGCGCAGTCTCCGAAGGCAGGTGTGGTCGGAGCCGTCGAGGTAAGACCTCTTTTCTCTGTACATGCGGTGTGTGTATGGTCTGGACCTCCTCCTCATTCTTGCAAGTCTTAAATTGGGCACATAATGATGTGCATCAGACATTGAACCATTTGCACTCTGCAGCATCTGCATGTTAATCGATGCAGGCTGAAAAATGGCTGGCCCCATTGCAATGAAAGTATAATAGCTATTGATCAGAAGCAATCATTTTCTAACTAAAATACACCTAAAGTAACCCCCAATAGTCCAGAGTCTGAAAAGATGTCTGTTGAGATGGTCACTTCACCTGAGAAGAACTCCAGAGTCAATCCAAACTCCCCCGAAGTTGAAGCAGCCTTTTCAATGAAGTGACCTGCGATTTTAAAAATGGCTCCCACACCGCTGTGATTCGTTCAGAACAGTTCCACTTTATCTGAGCGGTGTTTTGAGCAAGCAATGTTGTGGGCGAGATATGCGCGAGGTAGTGAAAGTGACGGTGGCCGATCTCCTGGGCGTTAGTTTTGGCTAATGTGATCTTTACGGGGGGAAAAATGTGGGCGGTCGGTATTATTGAATCTTGGCGTTAATTACGTGCGGAAAGTAACGCTGGGCAATATTATGGGTGTTGATTTGGCCCATTCTGATGATTCCGCTCAAAAAAAGTGGGCGGGCGGTATTATTGTTTCCCGGCATTACGCACATGGGGAAAGTAATGCTCGGCGATAAGTGTCCGAAAAATGGGCGTCAGTTTCCATTTTGTGGCTAAATGGGCGATATCTGGGCGTTATACCTCATTTCAGCGGTAAAATGGGCGTTATGCATTCAAAAAAAGTGGAAAATCTAGCCCAAGGAAACAAGTTTAACCTGAATGGGAGACCTGCAATGTGTGCCCGAATCTACAAGGTCAGGCAAGCAAGTGAGAAGAGGTTCTAATTAATTAAATGTAGAGTAGCATAGAAGTGAGAAAGATAAAAATGGCAGGATCAGCGGTTAGACAAGTGATGTCGATCATATTTTGGTTATCTGTTACGCAAAGGACACTAATGCATGCAGCATAGCTTGCCCAGGATGATACTGAGACACTTTGAGATCTGGGACTATTTCCTCTGGAGTAGAGAATGTGAAGAGGAGATTGAATGCAATTTGTTTATTTAAGTATGAAGAGTTTTGATCGAGTTAATGGAGAAAGACTATTTCCTCCAATTGAGGACTTGGTGATCCTCAATGTGAAATTGTTACTTTGGGAGCGAGGTTAGGAAAAATCTTATTACACAGAGCGCTGTTGAAACATGGACTGCTTTGTCACATTAAATGGTTGAATCAGAGATCATTGCATTTTTTAAGGGAAAAATTTATAAATATTTGAAGCAGAGGAAGATATTGGGTGATTGGGAGAGAGTAGGGTGGTAGGATTAGTTTTGGGTTGCTCTAATGAAGCGCCAGCACAAATATGATGGGCCAAGTGGTCCCCATCTGCACTCTAAGGGCCCAAGTTTCGGGTGGAGTTGCTCCTAGTTTTTTGGAGCAACTAGTTTAGTTTGGAGTATGTTAGAAATTGCAATTCTCAGACATTAGTTTGCTCCAGTTCTAGTGAGTTAGTTTAGGTTGGCTTTAGGTAAGGTACTTTTTTTTCAAAAGGGTGTGTGTCCAGCCACTCAGGCCTGTTTTGCAAGTTTCGGCAGTGAAAACTTACTACAAACTAACTCAGGATGGAGTAAGTGTCCACTTTTGTAAGTTCTGAAAAACCTTACCTAGAGTTAAGTTTAGTGCAGGCACAGCCAGAGACGGCGGGTGGGAAGCATTAAACACAAAGGACACATCAACATCACAACAGCGGGGGGTAAGGGAAGTTAGAGGGTTTTCCATAAACACCTTCACAACAACATTAAAGAAGCAAAGTACATTTAAAGCACCAGGCACTAAACAAAGCACAAAAAGTAATAAACAATTAATTAATAAAAAATAGAAGGAACCCTGCACCTAAAGCACCAAGACCAAAGTAATAAGCAATCAATCAATAAAAAATAGAAGTCCTACCTTTATGTGAAGGGGAGTTGTCTCTGTCAGTGTTTCTCTCTCTCTAGTGTCTCTCTCTCTCTCTGGGCCCACGTTTCGGCCTCAGTTGCTCCTGATTTTTTGGAGCAACTGGTGTAGAACGGAGTATCTTAGAAATTCAAATTCTCGGCATTTAGTTTGCTCCAGTTCTAGTCAGTTAGAACAGTTTCACTTTGGAACAGAATTTTTTTTTCAAAAGGGGGCGTGTCCGGCCACTTACGCCTGTTTTCAAAGTTTCGGCAGTGAAAACTTACTCCAAACTAACTTAGAATGGAGTAAGTGAAGATTTTTGTACGCTCCAAAAAACCTTGTCTACACTTTAGAAAATCAGGCGTAGGTTACAAATCAGGCGTAGGGAATGGGGGGGGGGGGTGTTTAAAGGGAAGTTTACAAACATTAAACACTTCAGTTTTACAAATAAAGAGCCATCATCAATAATAAATGATAAATATATCAATAAATCAACCAAAAAATCAATCAAAAAAAATTAATAAGAAATAATTTTTTTTACCATAAAATCAATAAATAAAACATTTTCTACTTACCGACTGCAGCACCGGGAGCCCTCCAACAGCGTGCTGGGATGCCCCCCCAGTGTGTCTCTGTCAGTGTCTCTCACTCTCTGTCTGTTAGTGTCTGTGTTTCTGACAGCGAGGGGAGGGGGAGGAGGGGGTAGAGGGAGAGAGGGGGGGCAGGGCAGGGGAGGGGAGGGAGGGAGGCAGAGGGGGGGGAGGGAAGGGGGAGAAGGGGGAGGGGGAGAGAAGGGGGGGAGGAGAAGGGGAAGGGGGGAGGAGGACAAAGGGGAAGAGGGGGGGAGGAGGAGAAGGGGAAGGGGGGAGGAGAAAGGGAAGGGGGGAGGAGAAGGGGAAGAGGGGGAGGAGAAGGGGAAGGGGGGAGGAGAAGGGGAAAGGGGGGAAGAGGAGAAGGGGAAAGGGGGGAGAGGAGAAAGGGAAAGAGAAGGGGGGAGAAGGGGAAGGAGGGGGGGGGAAGGAAAGGAGAGGAGGGGAAAGGAGAAGGGGGGGAAGGAGAAGGGGCAGGGAGGCTGAACGGGCTGGGCCTGACCGGGCCCAAGACTTCAGGCAGATTTACAGGTAGGTTGGGTCGGGTCCGGGTCCGGGGTCGGGAGCGCGGGTCGGGGTCGGGAGCGCGGGTCGGGTCGGGGGGGCGGAGGGAGGTCGGTTCGGTTCAGGCCGGGGGGGGGGGAGGGAGGGAGGGAAAGGGAGGTCAGGTCGGGTGGGGGGAGCGCAGGTCGGGTCCGGGGGCGGGGGGTGGGGGAAGCGGGAGTCGGGTCGGTGTTGGGTCCGGGGGCCGGGGGGGGGGGGGGGGAAGCGGGAGTCAAGTCGGGTCAGGAGCAAGCAGGAGCTGGGCGTGGGAGGAACCTTATGCACGCAGCCCCAGTGAGGCCATTTGGCCAGGGCTAGGGGCTGCGTGCTTCGGGCCCCTCCCACACAGTTTTGGGCGCCTGGAGCTACTGCACATGCACGCCCACTGTAGCACGCATGTGCAGAGGTCCCGGCACTGTTTTCAGCGCGGGGACCTGGCTCCGCCCCCTACAGCTCGTGCTGCGCTGCGCCCGACTCCAGAGGACTAGCAGGGAGCCAGAGAATGTGTAAGTTATTTTTAGGCGCACTTTGTGGCGCGAAAAACGGGCATCCAGGTCGGGACTGCGCCGTTCAAGGCGCGGCCCGAAACTTGGGCCCTCTGTATCTGACAGTGAGGGGTGGGGGGGTGGTGTGTGTTTGTGGGGGGGGCTGTGTGTGTGGGGGTGTGGGAGGGTGTGTGTGTGTACGGGTGTGTGTGTCGGGGGGGGAAGCTGGAAGGAGGCACCCCTGCTCTCTCCTCCGGCCCTTCAATCATTTCGAGTGCCCCCCAACCCACGCTCCTCCATCCCTTGCCACGCTCCCCCCCTCCATCCCGGTAGCCACGCTCCCCCGCCTCCTCACCCCGCTAGCCACGCTCCCCCGAGCCATTGCGCAGGCGTGCATGCTCCAACGCGCCTGCGCAATGCTGCCGGCACTGACAAGAAGCCTGGTCCCTAGCCCCGCCCCCCTGCAGGCTGCGATCGGCTTGTTCCGCCCCAGGGAGACTACGCTGCGCCACGCCACGCTCCAGGAGGACCGGAGAATTGCTGAAGAAGATTCTGGCGCACCTTCGAGCCCAGGCAGGTCACGTAAGTCTCGGAGGTGCGCTGTTTTCGCCAGAAGCAGAAACTTGGGCCCGAAACTACTATCTCTTTCTGTCGCATAGAAACATAGAAACAGAGAAAATAGGTGCAGGTGTAGGCCATTCGGCCCTTCGAGTCTGTACCACCATTCAATATGATCATGGCTGATCATGCAACCTCAGTATCCCACCCCCGCCTTCTCTCCATACCCCTTGATCCCTTTAGCTAGTAAGGGCCACATCTAACTCCCTTTTGAATATGCCCAACGAACTGGACTCAACAACTTTCTGTGGTAGAAAATTCCACAGGTACACAGCTATCTGGGTGAAAAGATTTCTTCTCATCTCGGTCCTATATGGCTTACTCCTTATCCTTAGACTGTGACCCCTGGTTCTGGACTTCCCCAACATTGGGAACATTCTTCCTGTATCTAACCTGTCCAATCCCATCATAATTTTATAAGTTTCTATGAGATCTCCTCTCATTTTTCTAAATTCCAGTGAGTATAAGCCTAGCCGATCCAGTCTTTCCTCATATGTCAGTCCTGTCATCCCGAGAATCAGTCTGGTGAACCATTGCTGCACTCCCTCAGATTAGGAGACCAAGCCTCTGTAAATTGCCTTGGGATGTCTTTCTACATTAAATGCGTGTAGTTGTTCAATAGGTTGGGAAGGTGGGCTGATGAATGGTAAATGGCAAAAGCAAAGTAATAAGATAAAGAGGAAGCAAAATAAACAGTGGGAATATAAACCAATTGCTTCAAGGCTACAGCACAGGCTAGGAATCTTGGCGTATTGGCGGATGTCTCAGTAAAACCAACAGCGCAATGTCTGGCTGCAGTGAGGGAAGCGCAAAGGATCTTGGGATGCGTGCCAGAGCACAAATCCCAGGAGGGATAATGAGTCTGTAGAAAATATTGGCATGGCTGATCCTGAGACTTGTCAAAATTACACTTTGCCGGAGAAGCTATAACAATATCAGCTTCTGCCATATTTAGTTTTACTTAACATATAACTCACATTTCAGAACATCCTTATCAAGCTTTTGCATGCGGCTGGTACGGCTTTGAATTTCCTGCTTGATGTTCACCTTGGCTTGTGTTTCTGTTCCCTACATATTGGAACATGACAACAGCTTAAGTCAATGGTTGCCTTTTATTTTCAGTACATGGGATCCCACTTCTGTCACCAGCTGAGTCTCCATCTTTTCAGGCTGGATTCACTTGGGGCTAGACATTCCACTGTGGTCGCTATCGCCCCAAAATGGGCGATATTTCTGGCCTTAGTGCTTTTTTATTTTTCAGGATCGCTGGAATATCAGCCATTTTAAAAACCGCTAGTTTCGCCTTTTTAATTTGGGCGATAACCTTAGCGATGTGAAATGGGCCTTAGCGATGTATTCAGTTGTGCAAGTTGGTGTCCATAGCAACGGCCATTCTGTGCATGCGCGTTTTTTTTCAGGCAAAGAAATTTTCCCACGGGGGTTGACAGAGAGATAGGGGACTTGGTCCCCATCAATAACATTATAGAATCTTTCTTTTATTCTAGCACCTGTTGCTTTATAAAATAAAATCTATCAGCCAATTGAGGTGAACTCCATTTCCTTCCTCATGGGATGACATACCCTAGTTCTGCTTTTACTTGTACTGTGGGCCCGAGGGGGGAAAAAAATCCATGATTAATATTAACCCTGACATTACAGCAATGTACTTGTATGTAACTTTTCTCATTTTATTCTCCCATTTCTATTCTGCAGCATGTGATTAGTGATCAATACTGGTTGAGAAATTACAGGACCCCCCACCCCCCATCTCTGTAAATCGCTATAAATGCCCTTAATTTGTCCTCAACAAATACAAAGTGATTAGATGATTGGCAAGAGTCAAAAAGGTCCTTAAATCACTCACAAATTGATTCTCCTGACAGCCTTTTACTACAGATCCTCCCCGTAGTGCCAAGTATTGCCGAGTTATTGCAGCTTTTCTTCAGCGTATTTTTGGGCCAGCGATCATTTGGGCGAATTGTGGGCGAAATGCCGAAAGTAGAGCTCGGCGATAATCTGGGCCATAATCGGGCACAAGTTTCCATTATAAGCACTATTCTCGGCCTTGCACGAAGATGATGTCATTTTTTTTTAAATTAGGCCGGGTGATGCAGCTCATTCCTGTATGCCGAAAGTTGGGCTGCGATAAATGGGCTATAATCGGGCGCTAGTTTCCACTTTTCAGCAAATATGGGTGATAGCCTGACTCTCAGCTCTTATATGGCCGCTAAATGGGCGATAAATGGGTGATGATGTGCCAAAAATCTAGCCCCTTGGTATCACAACAGGAATTGCCTCTCTTCATTTACAAGGAAAACAAATCGATTAAGAAATAGATTAAATAAAAAAATTAGAAAGGTACATAGATTCATCTAGATGGATCCAGTAAACCTGGTTTGACACACTACTGTCTGGGCTTGACTTGGGGGGGCCTATTGTGTATGCAAGTACAGGGTCCTCTGGGAAAACCGGAGGGTACTGACGTCTTGCTCCCAGTGTTGGCCCTGGTGGCCAGTGGGTGTAGGGCCAATCTGGGGCAGGTTGCCAGTGGTGGTGGCTGTGCTGCCCATTGACCGCTGTCCCTGTAGTGGGTGTGTGTGAGCCCTTCCTGGGGCATCACATTGGTCCCAAAAGCCCAGGCTACATGGTCACTTGGCCGCTGGGCCTGGGGGTCTCCCACGAGGGGTTTCCTCTGGCATTGACATTATACCTGTAGAAACCGGTGTCATTTATCTTGCTACCTTTTATATGCATGACACATTGGCTCCAATCGCAACTAGTCGATTCTACACTGTTATCTCTCTTCACATTTTTACATTTTGCACTTACAACACTTTCTTGTGTATCGCTGTCTCTATACAGGGTTACATTTATCACATTAGTATTTCTGGCATCACTATTCAACGGTACAAACTTGTTACTTATATCACTTTTAGAAGCACTCATTACATTTTTCCCATTAGTTTTTCCGGCATCACCATTTAACATTACATTTGTGTACCTGCATACATTTTCTGCACTTTTAACTTTAATATCACTGGCATCACTGTGCCTAGAGTGGAACTGTCCCTTTAATTGCCTTGGGTTGCCAGTCTTCTTTAAGAGGGCCTTGCAATCTTTACCCCAATCTGGTTCGCCGCTCGGTGCCACGTGTTGCTCCTCCAACACTGCCCCACGTGGTCTGGTCATGGCCATTTTGATTCCAGGTGCTTCGCCTCGTGGTGCGGTCGCCATCTTCTCTCTCTCCTCGAGGTAGGCTTTGGTGATCCTTTTCTTCCTAGGTTCGGCCACGGACGCCAGGAATCCACCTTCTACACCGATCTTCTTCCCTCGGAGTCCTGCCACGGCACGGAAGGTGAGGTCGGGTCGTTCGGGTTGGATCATCTCGCCGCGGTGTTGCACAGTCTGTGTCATCGCCATGCAGTCGAGCTGGACGGTAGGATTTCTAGGTGCTGCGATGGATCCAAGTTTGGGGCCGGGTAGGATGTCGATCGCTGGGGCCTGGAGGCCGTCGTCGCTCCGACCGATTTGAACCTGCTTCATCCAACTTCTTGACAGCAGCGTTGGACCATCACCAACAACAATCCACAAGGGGAGCTTTACATCGCGCCGCCATGGGACACCTGGACGTCCACGCTGCCAACGACTCGGATGGCGCTTTTTGTGTAGGTGAGCAGCTTTGCCTGGATTGGGGACAGTTTTGGTCTTTCGTCGGGATTGTTCCAGAGTTTCTCAAAGGCCGTCTGACTCTTCAACGACTGGCTCGCCCCTGTGTCGATCTCCATCGAGACTGGAATCCCGTTGATTTCCACTTCCATTTTCCACAGAGAACTCTCGGTGGAGCAGGTATATATTCCGTACTCTTCTTCCACGGGCTGAGTAGCTTCGTCTTCGTCAGTGTCGGAGCCCAGGTGATAGGCCAACTGTGACTCGGTGACCTTCGCTGATGGTGACCTTTCATGTTGCAGCCTTTGCAGGTATAGTCTTTGTATCGGCACTGGTGGGCCCTGTGGTTTCCTCCACTGCGCCAGCATGGGGCTGGCCGGTTGGCCCCATGTGGCGGACTCAGGGTTGTGGGACTCGGGGCAGCAGCATTGCCTCTGAAAGTTGCCATTCTGTTCACTGTGCTTGTCAGTTTAGAGTCCTGGGTGTGGGTCATCATCTGTTTGGAGTCGCAGATCAAAATCATGAAGGCCTGGCTCACTTTGATTGCCTTCTACAGGGTGACCGTAGTGTCTGCAGAGAGCAGTTTGTGAAGGAGGTCCCAGTGGCCGATTCCAATAACGAAAATGTCCCTTAGTGCTTCGGTGAGGTGCTCGCCAAAATCACACAGTGCAGCCAACCTTCTTAGATCTGCAACATTTCTTGGCCTTCGGGCCACCGGTGAGTGTAAAACCGGTGCCTGGCTGTGAGGATGCTCTTTTTGGGTTTAAGTTGCTCTTGTATTAAAGTTATGAGCTCTGCACAGCTCTTGGTTGTTGTCTTCGCTGGGGCTAGCAGGTCCCTGACGAGGCCATGGATAGTGGGCCCACAACTGCTGAGCAGGATGGCCCTGCATGTGTTCGCCAGCGAGATCAGTGAGTCCCCAGCTAGGTCGTTCACAATGAAGAAGTGTTCTAACCTTTCCACAAAGGCATCCCAATCTTCCCCATCTGCGAATTGTTGGAAGTTGCTGAGATTAGACATGTTGTGCGCGGAAATTCGTAACCTCGTCGCCAGTTATTGTGTATGTGTAATGTCTGTAAGCTTGTAATGTTTGCAGCTCCACACTATCGATGTGGACGTATTGTGTACTGCAACTGCAGAGTTAATAATAAACAGAACCAGGCAGATTCCGGAGGCTTCCGAGAGAGCTGCCTGCCATGATAGGAGCTGTGTGTGCTGTGCTCTGTGAATATATCACATTTGGCGACGAGGATGGGATTTTTCGGATGATTTAAAGCTTAAATTTTTGTTGGGGAAGGATTCAGCCAGCTGACAGAAAGACTTTGGAAGTTTCTGTCTTTGGAAAAAGCTACAAAAATCTGAGGTAAAATACAGCACACGGTGTGAACAGCTTGAGATTAAAATGGCAGCACCCACAGGTGTAATGGGACATTTGGGGGAATATAGACACGACTGGGAATGTTTTAAAGCGTATGTGGATTGGCTAGAAATGTATTTCACTGCAAATAACATAATCGAAGTTCCAGACAATGCAGTCCAGAACCGGGCTGTGTTGGAACGTAAGAAAGCGATCTTCTTATCGGAGGCGGGTCCGGCATTGTACGAAACCCTTGTAAATCTGCTTGTGCCTGACGAGCCAAAGGACACAACACTTAAAGAGATTTTAACATAGCTGGTGCAGCACTATAACCCTAAGCCATTAGAAATTACTGAAAGCTACCGTTTTGGGATTCGGAATCAAAAGGCTGATGAAAGTATCGGTGATTACATCACAGCATTAAAAAAGCTATCGATGCACTGTAATTTTGGAAAATTTCAAAACTGAGCAATACGGAATTGTTTGGTTTGTGGGGTGAAAAATGATGCGATCAGAAGGAAGTTATTGATGACGGATGACTTGACTTATGAGATTGCTTGTCAGACAGCGAGGTCGATGTGCATGTCCGAACAATAATTACGGTCGTCAGTCAACCGAGGTAAATCACCTGCAGGTTCAAGGTAAAAGATGGTGGGGGCCCAAAGTCTCAGAAACTGGAAATTCTAACAGACCGTCGAAGTCATGCTATAGGTGCCTGGGACAACACATTGCTCAAAGTTGTCCATACGTGAAGGCAGAGTGTTTCTTCTGCAGGAAGACTGGGAATCTTGCGAAGGCATGCCGACTGAAGGGTAAACCAGCTTTTAAAGCTATGAGTCCAGCATTCAACACTATGAGTAGAAATCCCAAGAGACTACATAGCATGGAAGAACAACAACAGTACGAGGAGATGTTAGAGTTACATGTCATCAGGAGCACGAGGTTAACGGACAGCGATTCGGAAAGCATTAAAATCCACATAGACGTTGCAGGATTCAAGATACCAATGGAAATTGACACGGATGCATCCGTGAGTGTAGTACCGGAGTTGCTGTACCACGACAAATTGTGTGATTTCCAACTGGAGAAATCTAAGATAGAACTGCGAGGCTACTCGGGAGAGAAAATTCCTGTGGTAGGTCGTATCACCATACCGATAAAATATAAAGATCAATTTCAGAATTTGCCTCTAATAGTCGTGAAAGGAGACAAGTCTGCCTTACTAGGAAGAAATTGGTTGAGCTCACAGAAGCTGGATTGGAGTAAGATTTTCTCTGTGGAAGTGAGATTTTCATCAACGGATGAGGTTATCAAGAAGTATCCGAAGGTGTTCTGCGAAACGGACAGTCCGATCCAAGGCTTCAAGGCGAGTGTCAGGGTATAGAACGACGCTAGATCGGTTTACTACAAGCCACGTTCCGTACCATATGCACTCAAGGAGAAAGTTGAGCAAGAACTTAAAAGACGAGAAATTGAGAACATTATTTGTAAGATAGATCGATGTAATTGGGCTACACCCATTGTTGATGTACTTAAGTCCGATGGTAAGGTAAGATTGTGTGGTGATTATAAAGTAACCGTAAACCAGGTTCTGGAGGGTAATGTCCCCAATACATTGCCAAATATAGAAGATTTGTTGACAACACTGACAGGTGGTCAGATCTTCTTAAATGCCTACTTACAACTTGAACTAGATGAGGAGTCCAAGTCTTGTTTGACTATAAATACTCATCTAGGCCAATATCAATTTAATAGGCTACCGTTTGGAGTGTCTTCTGCCCCTGCCATATTCCAAGGGGTGATGAACCAGATTTTGCAAGGTATTGAAGGGGTAGTATGTTATTTTGATGACATACTAATTTCAGCACCAAATAGGCAATTTAATAATAACATATTGAATGAAGTCCTCAAACGGCCAGAGAAGCACAGAGTACAAGTGTTTGCTCGTAAGTGTGAGTTATTTAAAAACTCAGTGGAGTACTTCGGGTACAGAGTAGACAAAGATGGTTTACATCCAACCATGGAAAAATTGGATGCAATTAGAAATGCACCCACTCCCAGGAATGTCACTGAACTTCGTTCATTCTTGGGTCTTTTGAACTATTATGGGAAGTTCCTACCAAATTTGTCTATAGTGCTACATCCACTGAATGAACTTTTGAAAAAACAAGTCCATTGGAAGTGGTCCAAAGAATGCGATACAGCATTCAAGGAGTGTAAAAGCAAATTGGTAGAGAGCACCATGTTAGTTCACTATGACATATCTAGGAAGATTAAGCTAGCATGTGATGCCTCTCTGTATGGAGTTGGGGCAGTAATCTCTCATGTATTAAGTAGTGGGGAGGAGAGACCAATTGTTTTTGCTTCACGCACTCTCAGTGTCAGTGAGAGTAATTATGCGCAAATTGAAAGGGAAGCTTTGCCATTAATTTTTGGGGTCAAGAAGTTTCACAAATACTTGTATGGTCGTAAGTTTACCATCGTTACGGACCATAAGCCCCTAACAGCAATCCTCCATCCAAAGTCCCCAGTTCCAACATTAGCTGCAGCCCGAATGCAGAGATGGGCTTTGGTTTTGTCAGCATATACATAAGATATTGAATATAGATGATCAGCTGATCACAGTAATGCTGATGCAATGTCTAGATTGCCTTCCCCATCACAAGTTACACCCGATAGAGAAGAAGTGTTTTATTTTTCATACATTGATGAACTGCCAGTCACAGCTGAAGAGATTGGTAGAGCAACCAAACGTGACCCAGTGATGTCAAAGGTGTATGAGTATATTGCAAATGGATGGCCAAACCAGGTAACAGACAAAGATACACATCCATTCTTCATTCGTCAGAATGAATTATCAGTCAATAAAGATTGTATCATGTTGGGTGCAAGAGTGGTTATACCAAATAAATTCAGGTCCAAATTATTAGGCGACCTCCATGACCAGCACCTGGGAATGTGCTTGACCAAGAGTTTTGCACGCAGTTATTTATGATGGCCAGGTCTTGATAAAGATATAGAGTACATCGTGAGGCAGCGTACTACATGTCAATCGGTAAGCAAGCAACCACCACCAGTACCATTACAGCCATGGAAATGGCCTCCAAGGGAGTGGCACAGGCTACATATTGATTTTGCTGAGTTAGAAGGACAACAATTGTTCATTGTGATTGATAGCCATTCGAAGTGGGTTGAGGTGTTTCCAATGTGGAAAATAACAACAAGTAAAACATTGGACATTTTGCGAAAATTATTCTCTTCATTTGGCCTCCCTGAAGAGATTGTTTTGGATAATGGACCACAATTTCGTTCAGAAGAATTTTCACAATTCACGAGCAAAAATGTTGTGAAACATACCAAGGTTCCACCATACCATCCTGCTTCGAATGGTGCAGCAGAGTGCACTGTACAAATTGTAAAACGTGCCCTCATCAAACAAATGTTAGGTCCAAATCCAAGGAAACGACGGTTGTCATTGGATCACAAATTGGCTAATTTTTTGATTACATATCGAAATACTCCTCATACAACTATTGGTAGAACACCAGCAGAGTTGTTTCTCAAATGACAGCCATGAACCAGATTCTTGTTGTTAAAGCCAAATTTGGCACAGTTCGTAGAAGAGACACAATTAAGACAGAAAGAGAATCATGATAGAGGTAGAGTAAAAGAGAGAAGAGTGAAATTAAACCAGAAGGTGAGAGTGAAGAACCATCACCATAAATGGTTAAAGTGGTCACCAGGAAGAGTGGTGAAGATATGTGGTCCTCGCACATTTTGGTAAGGATGTTTGATAATGGACAGGTTAGGTTTGTTCATATTGATCATACTTTACCTACAGACATGGAAGGAGTTGAAGGTGGGAATGATTCAATTATTTCTGACTCATCAGATAGTTTTGATACACCAGTAGCAAATCCTAAATCCAATGTACTGGAAACAAATCCAGGAGAGAATCAGAATGAAAGTCTGAGTCCGACTCAGGAAAACAAAGAGCCTGAAGTTAGAGTGAGTTCAAATGAAAATCAAGGAAATTCCGTGGAGGAAAACGTTCCTCAGGATGAGCCTCGAATGAGTGTGAAATCGACACCATGTTTGGAAGGTTCTGTTTGAGAGCGAAGATATCCTCTTCGAAACAGAAAACAAGTGTTAAAGTCTAATTTGTAAATATGGGGAAAAAAAGTTTATATCCTGTGTTATGTATAAACATGAAAGTTATGTATGATGTTTGTTATAATAACTTCTTCATTAAGGAGGGAGAAGTGTAATGTCTGTAAGCTTGTAATGTTTGTAGCTCCACACTGTGGATGTGGATGTATTGTGTACTGCAACTGCAGAGTTAATAATAAACAGAACCAGGCAGATTCTGGAGGCTTCCGAGAGAGCTGCCTTCCATGATAGGAGCTGTGTGTGCTGTGCTCTGTGAATATATCACAGTATGCAAGCACTCTCTTAATGACTCCATGAGGCAGGAGTATGGCACTTGAACTGTACAGACTGTAGTCCTTTATTGCAGCTCCTAGAGAGAGGACACCGAGAGGTGAGCTCCCTTTTATACTTGGTTACCTGCAGTGTACAGGTGACCCTTAGGTCTCCAGCAGCAGCAGCACCCTCTGGTGTACAGATAAGGTATATACAGGGTGAAGGTAAATTCAGGTCTAATGTTAAAGTACATCATTGACATGCATACATAACAGGGCTGAAATTCAGCCTCCAAAAAAGGCCTCTTACCGCCAGAAAGTGGCGGCCAAGTGGCAGAGTCCAGTGGCTGCCGATTTTTGGTCGAATGGCCACTAGCGAAATTCACTTTGGTGGATTTTATGGTGGTTCCCACTTGCGCCCCACTGCTGCAGACTGGTCCTAAGTGCATAATCAAAGCGCACACCGCCGTTCTCCCGCACCTCCAGCCAAACTCAGCTTCAAAAATCCACGATCCGCCAAGTGGTGCCCCAGACAACTTTTTCTATCGGCGCACCTTGTTATCTATGTGTGGGACTTGGCTGCGTGGTGGCCATTAAAGGCAAGGGCCCACTGTCACGGTCGCCATGTTATTTTTTTTGCCGTCCGACTTCCAGATCGGCCGGTCAAATATGCTTCCATGTTCAGCCGGGCTGCCATCAGGCAGCCTGACGACCCCTCTTGGGTGCCAGGCCGCTGGCCCGGCCGAAACACTTGCTGGTGGTCCAGTGGACCATACTAAAATGTTCGCAGAGCTCTCAGCGGCTTTCCCCTTTAAGTGAAGGGGAGAGACATGGTGACGCACACGCGTCATGACGTCATCACCCCTCCGTTGATGAGTGGCAGCGGTGGTGACTCTGTCCCATCTCCACTTCCGCCCCTTCTGTTGCCGATCTGCAGCTTACCGCCCTATTTCTGCCCCCATTATGACCGACTTCCGGTCCACTTCAAAAAAAACGACAAAGAGCCAAATTTCGCGAAAGAGGCAACTTCATCCAACTCAGCGGTGAAAACCCTTCAAAAACGGTAGTTGCGCCTGAATTTCGGCCCCAGGATATTTATACAGCAACGTAAGCGTGAAAATGGTTAAAGGATATGATAGGGTGGATAGAGAGAAACTATTCCCTGTGGTGGGGGAGTTCAGAACAAGGGAGTACAACCTTAAAATTAGAGCTAGGCCGCTCAGGGCTGAGGTCAGGAAGCACTTCTTCACACAAAGGGCAGTGTAAATCTGAAACCTTTTTTCCCCAAAGAGAGGCTGGATCAATTGAAAATTTTAAAACTGAGATTGGTAGATTTTTGTCAGGCAAGGGTATTAAGGGATAGAAACATAGAAAATAGGTGCAGGAGTAGGCCATTCGGCCCTTCGAGCCTGCACCGCCATTCAATGAGTTCATGGCTGAACATGCAACTTCAGTACCCCATTCCTGCTTTCTCACCATACCCCTTGATCCCCCTAGTAGTAAGGACTTCATCTAACTCCTTTTTGAATATATTTAGTGAATTGGCCTCAACAACTTTCTGTGGTAGAGAATTCCACAGGTTCACCACTCTCTGGGTGAAGAGGTTTCTCCTCATCTCAGTCCTAAATGGCTTACCCCTTATCCTTAGACTGTGACCCCTGGTTCTGGATTTCTCCAACATTGGGAACATTCTTCCTTCATCTAACCTGTCTAAACCCGTCAGAATTTTAAACGTTTCTATGAGATCCCCTCTCATTCTTCTGAACTCCAGTGAATACAAGCCCAGTTGATCCAGTCTTTCTTGATATGTCAGTCCCACAATCCCGGAAATCAGTCTGGTGAACCTTCGCTGCACTCCCTCAATAGCAAGAATGTCCTTCCTCAAGTTAGGAGACCAAAACTGTACACAATACTCCAGGTGTGGCCTCACCAAGGCCTTGTACATAGTAGTAACACCTCCCTGCTCCTGTACTCAAATCCCCTCGCTATGAAGGCCAACATGCCATTTGCCTTCTTAACCGCCTGCTGTACCTGCATGCCAACCTTCAATGACTGATGTACCATGACACCCAGGTCTCATTGTACCTCCCTTTTTCCTAATCTGTCACCATTCAGATAATAGCCTGTCTCTCTGTTTTTACCACCAAAGTGGATAACCTCACATTTATCCACATTATACTTCATCTGCCATGCATTTGCCCACTCACCTAACCTATCCAAGTCACTCTGCAGCCTCATAGCATCCTCCTCGCAGCTCACACTGCCACCCAACTTAGTGTCATCCACAAATTTGGAGATACTACATTTAATCCCCTTGTCTAAATCATTAATGTACAGTGTAAACAGCTGGGGCCCCAGCACAGAACCTTGCGGTACCCCACTAGTCACTGCCTGCCATTCTGAAAAGATAGGGAACCAAGACAGGTAAATGGAGTTAAGAAAGAGATTAGCCATGATCTAATTGAATGGTGGAACAAACTCAAGGGGATGAATGCAAAGTGCCCTGTAATTCTTTTTTTGGTGCATAGGCCCTTTAACTGGTTGCGTATCCCATTCAATTTTTTTTGGTCAGGTGCAGCTGTTTACATTGAAAAGCCTGTGAATGGCCTGTGTGGGACCTCCACACCACTGCGCGTCTGCACAGCTTAGCGGGAACATTGGCCTCCTCCTGTTCCTATGTTCCTAAGCATTGATGTGAAGTGACTGGGTGTGTGTCTGTTGCCTCTGGTGTGAAGAGGGTGCCCATGAATTTCCTGTTTATTTCGCATTTATTAATCTTAAAATTATATTCCTTAAATTACAAGAGGTTCAGTGGCGTGAATGACTTATCTGGATCGACTACATCAATCCTCTTTTTCAATTTACACTCTGGAGTGAACCAAACATTAGCGAGCAGCTCTTAGCAACATCAAAGACGATAGAGTCAGGCTGCAAATGAACAGACTAACTAACCACTCTATTTCTCCCTGTAAATTTCCCTTATTTAATCTGAGGTCAGCTTCAGACTCTCTCTTTGATGTTGTGGTGAATTGAACTGAAATAAAGTGGATCATTTTAACCTAACTCCCCGATTGAGAAGCCCTCGGGATTGGGTGGCACGCCAGTTTGACACCCGGCCCAGTATTGCTGTCCAGTGACAATGTCAGTTTCCCGATGGGCAGGTTAGGTTAACCTTGCCCCCATTGAGGCAGAAGAGTACGAGAGCTGGAGACACAACCAAAATACACCACGTACAAATTATACACGTTCTCTTGTGTCAGCTGTGGCTCAGTGGGTAGCACACTCTAGGTGAGGGGCTAGGAGTGAGCAGGTACTGCTGATTACTGCAGGAGTTGGCGTGAGTTTGTAAAAAGTTGGTGGTGAGTTTTTGGATTGGTTTTTTTTCAAATTTTAGGGCCTTTTTGGCCCATAAACATCAGCCAGGAGGCTGCTGAGGGGCCTGGAGTGCCGGACCCCTCAGAGGACAATGCTCCCAGGATAATTTAACCAGGGGAGAGAATGTCTTGAGAAGGGAGAATAAAAGGCCCAAAGATTTGGGCCGGGACCCCAGGAGGTTTGGAAAAAAAAGACGGTGGTGGTTCACTGCCAGGATAAGGAGATGTGAGCTTGGAATATCTTACAGGCAGTGCACGAGGACTGCGGTGAGGGAAGTTGCTTTGCTTGCCGACCAAAGCCGCATGTTGGATTCGAAGTGATGGTCAGTGGCCAAAAGGAGGTGGAAAAACTTTTACTGAGCCTGAAGGTTGGTGAGAAATACTTGGATGTATCTCTGCTGTATTCCGAAGAGGTGGTAGTTTCATTCTTAAACCTCGATTATGTTGAGGACGATGTGCTGATAAAAAAGTTGGAGTCATGGGACATTAAACTTTGCTCAGTAATAAAGAGGAGATACTACCCTGGAACGTGGGTAGCCGATGGAACCTGTTATGTAAAAGTGCGGTTCCCAGAGGGGGTGAAGTCAATACCATACAGTATGAAATTCGAAACAATTGAAGGAGTGCAGTATTTCAGGGTTCTGCATGATAACCAGGTGAAGGTTTGCTATTACTGTCTTGGACATGCCCGTCTAGTAAGAAGA
The DNA here is from genome assembly GCF_044704955.1 of Pristiophorus japonicus. Classification (NCBI taxonomy): domain Eukaryota; kingdom Metazoa; phylum Chordata; class Chondrichthyes; family Pristiophoridae; genus Pristiophorus; species Pristiophorus japonicus. Next base: position 267,049,544 of record NC_091981.1, on the reverse strand, counting down.
TGTCCAGACCTGTACTGTTATAACTTTGGCAAGTCTGGACACATCGCTTGGAACTGCAAAGCAGAGAGTTATGCGGTTTGTCGCAAAGGCCCCACCCGCTGTGAGTGTGAGGCAGAAGGAAGCTCCTTGAGTGACGAGGAGATGGGAGAAGGAGCAGGAGGTGCGAGTGGAGTGGCCAGAAGAGCGGAGCAGGTGGAGGACACAGCCGCCGAACGGAATGAGGAAAGAGCGCAAGAGGAGGCGGAAAATTGTGGAGCAGAAAACAGGATGGAGATGGTAGAAAACTCACCAAGTATGGTGGAAAAGGACAAAGTCAGCAGAGGACATCATGGGTCAGGGACAGATTCGAGCCATATTTCAGGTGTCCGTGGGGGGAGCAGAGGCTGGTGCGGGGTGCGGGGTAAGTGTAAGTACTCCAAAAAGAGATGGGGAGTTGTACATCTTGGGGAGCAGGAGGGGACAAGACCAGGAGAGCCTTAAAGGAGTAACAGGACAGGAGCAGGGAGATAAAGACGCCAAAAGGGAGCAAGATGGGTGGAAACGTGACATTGACCCAGAGAGAGAAGAAATGGGGAGTAAGGGTCAGCAGTGGAGGTGAGGCCGAAGGGAGTGGCACTGTTGGAGAAACCATGTTAATAGGAAGACTCTCTAAGGGAGATTCTGTATCTGATGGGGAACAGGGATGGGAGATTACAGAAGAGCTAGAGAGTGAGGAGCCAGAGGAGGAAGGAGATGTGGAATTGGGGGGTTGGTGGGGGGGCATCATGTGGAAAGGAAAAGGTTAGTGAGGGGCAGAAGGAGGGAGAAGGGACAGTTCCACGGCCTAAATTTAATGTACAGAAGAGGCTGAAACTGCAGGGAAAGTTCAAACAGGAGGTGAAAAAGAGCCAGAGGCTGCAGGAGAAAGCAACAGCTGCCCAAAAGGTTGGGAAGGAGCAGGAGAGGAGGAAAGGGCCAGAGATTAAATGATGAAGGGGGGATTATCAGGCACACTTCTTTTATTAGGAGCAATGATTACATTGGTCTTGATTAATGTGAACTGTTAGATCTCTTAATTTTCAATGAATGCGAACTCCGGTTGTAGTTTTAATGTAATTTTATTCTGGCAGCAGCAACAAACTTCTGGCTTTAAGCCAGGCCTTTGTCCTTCTGAGACCACATGGCCAAAATGGCTGTACTTATACCTGGCTCAGTTTACAGAAAAGAACTCGTCTTCTTTGACCTTATTGGCTCAATTGATATACTGTTACCCTTTAATTGGCTTGCTACCAAAGGTCCTAAAATGTCAAGTTGATTGATGATTTAATGCAATGTGGTCTGTGTTTTCTCAAAACTGCAGCCAGGCTGCAGAGCTTGAATTCTCTATCAATCCCCCCTTTGATTCTTTCACAAACTGAATCATAAAACATCAGGTATCACTGGTTAAACATTCTACAAAATAATTTCATACATGTTAATAGAGTTTCCTTCTAAAATTTGTTGATGTGTTTCGCCACATGTCCGGACTAGTAGCTTCCACACAAATTTACACCAACCCGAGTTCCATCGTGGCCACAATGGAAGTCTGGTTTTAGTAGGTTAATTAACCTTATTCGAAATTTAATCCAAATCAATATCTTAATTCAACCAATAAACAACCTTCCCTTAAGCATAACATATTCCTGTGCCACGTACAGATGGTCTGCTGGGACCTGCAAGGCGTCTCACCTGCGGGACAGCAGGTACAGTCAGCTGGTCGCAACAACATTTAATCAACATAAACAAACAATATAAAAGTAAAATAATTACAACGAATAGAATTAAACCTTCCACCAATGAAGTTCCTATTGAACCTAGCCATTCAGTGGCTCCGCTCCACAAAGTGAATGATGGGGGTTGCTTAAGTTTTTCTATCTCCTTTTGGATATGCTCCACTAAGTGGGTAATTTCTTCGGAGCTATCTGGGATATACGTGCAACACTCAGTTCCGAGTAGGGTGCAAATACCTCCCTTTTCAGCCAGGATGTAGTCAAGGGCCAGTCTATTCTGTAGGGCTACTGTGCGGATTGCTACCATTTCTGCATTGATTTTAACTCGGGCCTCTGAGGTATCATTGGCTACCCGTTCCACAACGGATGCCATGTTAATGGATTCCCTTGCCAGTCTGGCGGTCCCATACCTGGGGATCAGAATGGCAAAGAACCTTTCTGTTTCTGTGATAGTTCTCTTAGGACGGTGTAAATGTTCCGACAGTGACTCTATATGATACATACATGGCACAATATAGGCTAAATAGCAGGATCCTGTCCAATTCTGGGGCAGCCAAGGGTAGGTCTAGTGGCCACACACCCAATAGGTGCCATTATAGGCAATGAATGTTAGCTGTTTCTTTGTCAGCAACACTCCGGGGCCTGTCCAGGCTTTTCCATCTGTTTTATTCAGAATCCCCGTTATGTTAAAAATTCCCACATCGGCCCAGTTTGGACGGTTCCGTGGCTTGATTACATTATAATTCCGGGAGCAGTTACTATACCCCATATTTTGGCCTCCTTTGATGTTTCTAATCAGACAGACCGATTTCCCCCGGTCTTCTTATTCCCTTTGTATTAGTGATAACAAAAAATGGGGGCCGTTTGGAATTATTGCACCACGGTTGGTATCCCCCTTCAAAGGTAGTCAGATTGTAACCTGCTGACTTCCATTTACGTGTTCAGTTTTCCGTATCCTGAAACGTATTGTCTGTTTTGTTTTGATTAATTATCCACTCAGCCATTTCCAAGATATTCAAGGGAACTGGCCTCAAGGGAATCCCTCCCTTTGAGTGAATAGGAATATGCGCACACACCCAGCAACTAGAAATGTTACCTTGTTTGGCATAAATGTATGCCATATATAAAAAGGTATTTACATGTAATTCCCTTGCTACCCTACTATTTCCCTTTGATGCAGATGGTCGGCTAGTAAGAAGTAGGCAAATGCCTAGAATACCTACAGTCAATAATACAGTAAATTTAGACATTTTGGCAAAAAGTAATTGTCCTTATTAGATTTCAGCTTCAGTTACGGGTGCTCGTTTAACGTGTGAAGCGTGGATCCAGGCTTTCTTTCCTTGGACTTTAACAGCTGTCTGGGTGGTCAATAACACTTGATAAGGTCCCTCCCACTTGGCACCCAAAGGTTCTTTATGCAACTTTTTCACATACACCCAGACTCCCGGGATGATGTCGTGTCCTCCTTCGGGTGGATTACTCCAAGCTGCCGCTACCTGTTGGGAAACACAACTAATAGCATTGGTTAGGTTCTGACAGTATGATAAAAAAGTGTCACTCATTAAGTGAACATCAGCTTTCCATAAATCGATAGTTCCTGGCAGCGACATGGATCTTCCTGTTATAATTTCAAATGGGCTTAGACCTGTAGTTCCGTTTGGGGTTGCCCGAATACTACATAGCACTATTGGACGTGCCTGGAGCCATGGTGTTCCTTCTTGGTGATATTTGGCAAGCTGTTGTTTCAGAGTTCGAATCATTCGCTCTACTTGTCCTGATGATTGTGGATGATAAGGACAGTGTAAATTCCACGTAATGTTCAGTAACCTACAGACTTCTTGGCAGGCAGCACCTGTGAAGTGTGTTCCCTGATCTGAGTCAATGCTACTCGGGACTCCCCATCGGGGAATGTAAACCTTACACAAGATCTTTGCAGTGTGATTGGCTGTTGCTCTTTTAGTTGGGACAGCTTCTACCCATCGAGAGAATCTGTCGACCATGACAAGAATGTTAGTGTATCCTTGGCATGAAGGAAGAGATATATAATCAACCTGCAGATGCTGGAATGGTCTGACAGGGGCAGGGGGCCTCAGTTAGGGCATTACCGTGATGGGTTCAGAATTATTTTTCTGGCAGACCACACAGCGGTCTGCTACCAGCTGGGCATGTTTTTTAAATCCCCGACCCCACCAGCTTTTCTGGAACCGTGCCGTCATCTGTTGTGAGGCCAAGTGTCCCCACGAATGGATCTGTTGGCTAAAAAAGGCATAAGCACTTGTGGCGCGACTGGCTTTTCGGTAACTCTTTGTCTCCAGACACCATCTTCACATAGCTTAATTCCTGCCTCAATCCATGTCCATTTTTCCTTTCGGGAGCACTCGCCTTGCATTGTTTGAAGGTCTCGTGTCAGAGTCCTGAGTGCTTTGAATCTGCACATCTGTGTTGGTTCTTCTGGGGGCACGCCCTGTGAGGCGGCATCTTTAGCTGCCTGTGCTTCCGTGGTATTTTTCTTAGTATGGGCCTTACACTTCAGGATGGACACTTCCTGAGGTAATTGTATGGCCTCTAGTAAGTCTCGGACTTCTTTTCCATTTCGGATAGGTGTACCAGCAGCAGTGAGGAATCCTCTTTTCCGCCATAACAGACCAAAGTCGTGAGCGACTCCAAAAGCATAACGCGAATCTGTGTAGACATTAGCTGTCTGTCCTTCTGCTATTCGACATGCTTCTGACAGGGCCCGTAACTCGGTCTGTTGTGCTGACGTTCCTGAGGGTAAACATCATTTTGACACTACCTCATATAAGGTTGTAACTGCCCATCCTGCTTTTCTGGTACCATTGTCAACAAAGGAGGAACCATCTGTAAACAGAATGAGGTCTGGGTTGTGCAGAGGCTCCTCTGCTGCTAAGGCTGCTTCTTCTGTTTCTTTTAAAATCTCCACGCAGTCATGCTCTTCACATTCTCCCCCCTCTTGCTCCCTCAATTCTGACATCGGGAGCATAGTTGCAGGATTAACTGGGCTGGCCCGGATGATATGGAGATTAGGAGCTTCCAAAACTGCTGTCCAACGGGTCCATCTAGCTGCCGTCACCTGAGACATTCTATTTATAGACAGCAAAGCGTGTACGGTGTGGGGACACTTGATAATCAGCTTTTGGTCGAGGACTAAACCCGCAGTGATCATTACCGCTCGACATGTAGCTTCCATGGCCCTTAGGCAACTTCCCCATCTGAGGGCTACTGCATCCAGTTTTGCCGAATAATAGCCAATAGGTCTTTGCCGATCCCCATGTTCTTGTGTCAGTATAGCTGTCATCTATCCTTCTTTCTCATGGACAAACAGGGTAAATGGCTTACCACTGTCGGGGATTCCCAGAGCCGGTGCCGAACACAAAGCCTTTTTCAAACTCAGGAAGGCCGCTTGCTGTTCCTTAGTGAGGGTGATGGCTTCTTTAGAGGCACGTTTCCCCTTTAAAATATCATTCAATGGCTGAGCAAGCTGTGTGAAGGAGTCCATCCAATTTCTGTTAAAGTTACACAATCCCAAAAAAGACCTTAGTTCCTGAATAGTGGTGGGTTTTTTAGCAGCCCGAATGGCTGCAGTTCTATCCTGGGTAAGTTCTCTCTTTCCTTGTGAAATCTTTTGTCCCAGATATACAACCTCTTCTTGGGATATTTGTGCTTTGTCGATGCTGGCTTTATGTCCTTTCAGCCAAAGGTGGTCCAGCAAAGCTCGTAAATCTTGTTCATGCTGTTCTTCCGTGTTTGAAGCTAGCAGGATATCGTCTACATATTGGATGACTGTGGATGACAGGGGAGGTCATTTTCGCAAATGGCTTTGTAAAGCCGTGTGGAATACCGTAGGGCTGTTGTGGAAACCCTGCGGTAACCGGGTCCAAGTATACTGTTGTCCTTGGACCGTGAAAGCAAACCACTGTCGAACCTCCGGTGCCAGAGGCACCGACCAAAATCCGTTGGCCATATCTATAACCGAGAAATATTTATGTTCCGGTTTGAGGGCATTAAAAATGGTGGAGGGATCTGCCACCAAAGGAGCTTTTTGATCAATACACTGGTTAGCTTTCCTATAATCAACAGTCAAATGCCAAGTCTCATTAGATTTCTGTACCGGCCACACGGGGCTATTGGAGGAGCTATGCATTTTAATAAGCACCCCTTGTTTCTCCAATTGCTGAATAACCGGTAAGATTCCCGTGATGGCAGTTGGATTGATGGGATACTGTTTAGTGCATGGAGGCTTGGTCCCGGTAAATGACGCAGGCTCCATCTGGAGTAGGCCACAATCGTTCTTATCTTTAGCCCATATCGGGTGTTCCTTCAATTCTTCTTTCTTCAAAGTTCTAATTGACCATGTCACCCGACCATCCTCGAAATGCAACGATGAATCTACTTGGATTAGAACATCCATTCCCAAAAGGGGTTAATCTACTGGGCCTATCCAGACTGGCGTGGTTAGTTCATGTGGACCCAGCCCTATAAGTACCGGTGTTGTCCTTTTAATTTCCATTTTATGGCCCCCAACTCCATAGGCTGTACGTGCCCTACCATCCAATGGCAAAAAGTCTCCATATTGTCGTGGTAAGCATGTTAATTCCGCCCCTGCGTCTAAAAGACAGTCCACATCCTTATCGCCCACCCTCACAGTTATATACAGCCCATCTGCCCTTTGTTGTATTAGTGTGAGGAGGGAGGTCAGGGTGGACTCTAATCGTTTTTTGCTATCCCAAGTAACTCCTTCTGTTGTTATATTGTCAGTCGCTTAAATGCTTCTATGAGCTCATTATCTTGTAACAAGCCTGGCTTGTTGGCCGAATTATATCACTGGCTGCGTCCTCTTCCCCGGCCGTGACCTTGCTATTTTGCCCTGCACGTCTTGGCCCAGTGACCTTCTTTCCCACAATAATGACATTTTCCGGGTAATTTTCCTGTTTATTGGAATCCTGGGATTTCCATCCCACAGCCTGCAGGGCTCGGACTTTAGCTCCCATATCCCGATCTAATTGGTTACATCGATCCACCAATGCTGCAAAGGTAGTTCCTCTACCTTCCCAGTCCGGTAACACTACCTTAAGCATTTTGGACAGTTCTGGTTTTAGACCTGCCACGAAAGCTGCTTTCAGGGGTCCAAACACTTGTTCATCCATTTCCTCCTCTGTATTATTCATACCCGAATGTTCTAGCCACATGCATCTGAACCGCTCGTCATACTCCAGGACCTCCTCTGTTCCTTTCTGTTGGCAGGCTGCAATTTTTCCCCAGTCTGTCTTAGCTGGACTGAAGGCTTGCAGCCAGTGTTTAATTGCCTCCCACCCTGCGTCTAATTCTTGCTCATCCTGCCCCAAAGCTTCTTCTACCTTGTCGTGCAATTTTCTTCCTTGTGTTTTTGGCACCATTATGGTCAAAATTTGCACTCCGTCCCAGGGATGAAGTTGATATATATTTCTTAAGCGGTCCAATTGGTCCCACGTTTTCACTCCCCCTTTCTTTGGATTGGACAATTCCTTGGACCATTTATCAATTTTCTCTGGGTCTGCCGGATCATGAAATAAGTATTCTGCATATACCCTTTTCCTCGTTTTTTTGGTTCCGCCCTCATCCGCAGTCTCTTCTGATCTGACTACAACTCGTCTTTTTTTAAACGGAGCAAAGCGCACCCCTAATTCTTCATCCTCCGACCCTGTATCGTCGGAGGATTCATAATCCGTATCTATTCCTCGGTCGTGTCTTCAGGTTTGCGCTTTTAATTTATCCAAACATGAGTACCCTGGGAATTGACCGATACATTTTCCTTTTCCTATTACTGTCTCTTGACCTAATGATTTTTTCCATTCTTTAATTTCACCTTTAAGATCTTTAACTTCCGCTTTCGACTTTTCAAGTTCAAGTCTTTTCTGTCGCAGCTCTGCACAAACAGCTTGCAATTGGTCCTTTGTACTGGTCAGTTCTCTATCATGTTGGGAACACATTATAATTTCATTCTGCTGTCGGATCTGTCTCATAACGGTTAGGGACCATCGGATTCGCTCTTTATTTTTCATACGGGTCGTTTTTCCCCAGACCCTTTTAATCTCGTCCAAGGACCATTGTCCTTTGGAGGTTCTGTACTTTTGTTCGATCTTAATACAGGTTTTAAATAAGTCGAATTGTTGCTCTATGTATTCTTTCAACTGTTTGAGGATTTCATCGATCGAAACCTCAGGTGGTGCCCGCTCGCCTTTAACAGTTGTAGGCAATTCTTTGCTCTTATCTCCTGCTGCCATAATACTTATTTCTTTACTGGGGTCTCAAGTCGTAGGCTTTCCAGCCGATCAGTGGGTCGGTGATTAATTAACTAACACACCGCCGAAGTTAGACGACTATGGGACCTTGAGCCGACTACCAACCGGAGGCTTTCGGAATCGTGAAGAAGGAGAGGCGAATTTAGACTTTTGACCGAGGACTTTTAAAAAGAGGAGTCCTTATCTCAGTATGTAGGTCCGATGTCCAAAATTCAGTTTCTTCCCGCCAAAATTGTTAGATCTCTTAATTTTCAATGAAATGCGAACTCCAGTTGTAGTTTTAATGTAATTTTATTCTGGCAGCAGCAACAAACTTCTGGCTTTAAGCCAGGCCTTTGTCCTTCTGAGACCACATGGCCAAAATGGCTGTACTTATACCTGGCTCAGTTTACAGGAAAGAACACGCCTTCTTTGACCTTATTGGCTCAATTGATATACTGTTACCCTTTAATTGGCTCGCTACCAAAGGTCCTAAAATGTCAAGTTGATTGATGATTTAATGCAATGTGGTCTGTGTTTTCTCAAAACTGCAGCCAGGCTGCAGAGCTTGAATTCTCTATCATGAACGGACTGAAGGGGGAGAAGAAATTGCAGCAGTTGTTGCAGTGTTTTAAAGGCACTGACCTGTTGTGTCTGCAGGAAACCTTTTGGGATGAGGATATCCTAGAAAGAGTTTGGAAGGTTTGGAAGGGAGAAGTGTTTGCAAGTTGCACAAAATAATACCCGTAGAGGGATGGCTGTTTTAATGAGTTCGTCCATAAAAGAGAACGTTGCATTGGTGGAAAAGGACACAGGGGAGACTTTTATAGCTAAAGGTACAAATGGATGAATTGAATTGTGATCTCTTTAGTATCAATGTGCTGAATGACCATTGCAAGCATTGTGAGTTTTTTCGGTGGCTATTCACAGAAGTAGCAGAGGCAGAAAACCCTTGTATAGTGGGGGATTTTAATGTAGTTCTATCTCAGATGGACATTTCAGCCCAAATAACCTTTAGCGATGATAACTCCAGAGAGATGATTGTAAAAATGATGACAAATTTAAATTTGAGAGACTCATGGAGGGGTCGGAACACCATAAAAAGGGAGTTCTCCAGAAGAGGTTGCGTGAGTGATGTTTTAAAACGGAGCCGAATAGATTTTGTGTTAACGTGGGAATGGTTAAGTTCTGAGGTGATGGAGATATATAATAAAAAAGTATTTTTTAGTGACCCCTCGGCTTTGGTTCCTCAACTTAGGAACAGCAGAGTTCAGATTGGTCCAGGGATGTGGATTTTAAACAATCAGTACCTGAAAGAAATTGGGGCCGAAATTGGTCGATGTTCCGCCCGCATCCGCCAAGGTCCTGCTGCAAATGTCGGTTTTCTGAGCAATTCCTCCCATCTGCAATCGTGGTTCCACCCAGCGGAAGATTGGTAGGGAAGGGTTCCGCCAATGTCAGATCGTGCCGCCCGCCCATGCTGGATGTTGGAAAAGTGCCATTTTCATCAGTTATGCTGGCCTCCGGTTGACCTACCGCCTGCCAGAAAGAGCGCTCGGCAAAAGCAGGTCTGACCTGGATGGCAGTCGGCCAGCAGTGAGATCAGGAGGGAGAGGTGGATGGCAGTCGGGCAGCATGGAGAATGGGTGGGAGGCAGTGCTGGAGGCCATTACATCACGGCAGCAGGGCGGATGCTGCACCATTATGAGTGGGACTGCTGAAAAAAAGTTAGGTGCATGTTGCATTACTTTATTGCTGATGGTGATGTTTAAATTGGATGTCATAAAAGCGACTGAAATGTATCTAAGCTGATGGAGGCTTTTTTGTTGGACCTTGCTGAAAGTCCTTCATTGAGAAGCCCAAAGACGAAAGTGAAATTATTATGAGTAACTGAAAAGTGTTCAGCATGTCACATTTTGTACATCCAACCTGATTCATTAATTGTGTCATATAATGTACTGCAATGTAACTGATGACCGTATCATCTCAGGCATAGCACTCCTCCATGTTTGGCCTCAAAAAAATAGGGTTGAAGTACATGCCTTAAGGTCTGCCCTGCAAGTAGGTAAACTGAGAGTAATTCTCAATGCTTCCTGCATTGGTGATCCTTCCTTGTCATCTTGCGATGGTCTGATGACAGGACCCATTGTACACTGCAGTCAGATGTGGTTGGGAAGATATTCCTGATGAAGCAGATGACCTGAAGGACAGATGTGTGTTTCTCGCAAAGCACCACACATGATGTTAAAATGACAGACAGTGGGTCAACAATGTGAGTGTATTTACAAGCGTACAATAACAAAGGTTACATAAGATTATTACATTTACATAAATTTACAGGAGCAACACCCATCCCTCTACCCAGCACCACCACCTCTCTCGCCCCGTCCCCCGCCTTGCAGGGATGCCCAATGTCCTCTTTTTCCCTACGCCTACACCACGGCGTGGTGCTCCCCTGCCTCTCACTGCTTCTGGTTGAGAAGGTTGCGCAGGAGGGCAGCGGGATGTCTGCTGACGTGTGCGTCTTGGTGAAAAGGCAGGGCATGGGACCAAAGGCGCCGGGATCTCCTGCCCCACCAGATCTGTCTGCCTTGAAGCTGTGGGGTCGGGGGCTTGCACTACGCGCGCAGAAGCCATCTCTTGCCTCATGACCTCAACGCTTTCCATTGTGCGCTCTAAGACTGTAATGAACCGGTCCATCCTCTGATCATACTACTGGGTGAAGGAGGCGATGCTGCCAGCTCTCCCAGCCATGGTCTACAGCATGTCGCGACCTATCTCCATGCCGGTGCTTGATAGCTGTGCCATCTGGTTGAGTACAGAGAGCCGTGATGCATCCGCAGGTGGTTGCTTGCTGCTGCTGGGTGCTGGCACCTTGCTTCCTTTCGAGCCATGGCCTCTGCGCTTGGTTGAGCTTGCATCTATGGAGTCCGTTGGAAAGCCCAGGAAATCGGAGCATATGCCGAGGTTCTACGGACACTTGGCTCACATGGCAGGAGGCTAATGTCAGCTGCTTCCAGCTCCTCCAGGTCAAGGGGCAGAAAGATGGGCCCTTCTCCCGCATCTCTCTCCTGTTCTTCCTGGGTGGCGGAGGTAGCAGTGGGGGGAGGGGGACGGGTGAGGGGGTGCAGGAAGGATCCGGTGTCTTCAGGTGTGAAGAACATTGGGGTGGGAGATACTGGGGTCTGACAGTTTCTGTGAAGGCCAGAGGTCGATGGTATCTCTAGATTCATGCTGTCCGACTCATCATCTGCAAGTAGAAGACAACATTTCAGTCTGTAGGGTGGGGGGCGGGGGGGCAGGAGTGGTCAAGCTGAGATGTGAACCGTTCCATCTCACATTATGCCAGCAGGGAGTTCCATCTCTACATGTCCACACCAATAATGGGCAACAAAGTGTGCGTGCAACTGCGAGTGCCTTAACATTGCATGTACTTTTATTCCATGAGCGTTGCTGACACCAGAGATGAGTATAACCTTACCACATGGTAGCACCAGATCTGCATCAATGTCTGTGGTTGCACAGTGGCATAAACCCACCATTGCCAACGCACACTCCTCCAGCCTGGTCAATTCAACCAACTCTCCTGGGCCCCCTCTGGTTGTACTCAGGCTTGCTTGGTCGGCTGTTTGTTTTTTCTGCACAAAGAAACTGTTATATATGCAGACTATAGATATACTCTCTGTGTAGTCACTGTATAGTTGCTTAAGATGGAGACTTGTTACCTGATGTACTATCAATAAGGTTTATACTGTGTATATACTATGCTGGCACCACTAGAGGGTGCAACTGGTGGAGACCGGGGTTTCCTGCCCCTGTGGCAGAGGCTGTCCATCAGCGGGCACTGTGGTAGGAGACCTGAGGGTCACCTGCATAGGTGTGCATGGCCCAGTATAAAAGGCTGCCCACCATGCTTGTGCCTCACTCTGGAGTTACGAATAAAGGACCAAGGTCACTACAGTTTGAGTACAACACATTGCCTCGTGGAGTCATTCATAAGGGCATTACAGACGTAACAGAAACTTTGCAGCTTTTAGCCCCTTTGCTGATGCCCCCACACAAACTCACACACATACACATCTGGCGCACAACATTTTTGTCCTCGGAGAGGAGGGGGCAAATACCGTTGTACTCACTCTAGCTGAAGCCAGCAAATCGTTCCAAAGTTTGTGGCATTAGTCCCCATCCCACTCAACGTCACCCATTGCAGGCACCATCTCACCGATGTCCATCCAAAGACGTTGGTATTGAGCTGGTGGAGGCTTGCCACAACCATCCCGGGTGAGTTCATTGTACCTGCGCTCAACCTCCATCACTAGCTCCTCCAATTCCTGTTCGTTGAACCATGGAGCTCTGGGCTTGGTTTTGGCAGTCTTCATCGAAGATTTCTGGCCACAACCTCAATGATGAGAGGAATGGCTGCTGAAGTGTTTGTGGGTTTAAATTTCACACACTGCCCCCTCTGCAACTCAGACTGCCCCACCTCCATTGCCACCTCTCTGCTCTCTAGTCTCCAACTCTGTCCTCTGTAATGCCACCTCTCTGCTCTCTAACCTCCAACTCTCTCCTTTTCCCTCTCACGCTCACATGGGGAATAAAGTGCTCTCCTTTTATGTGCATGCAATCAGCCACCAAGGGCCATGACAGGACTACACGTTGGATCAAAAAAACTACAAAAAAACAAAACACGAAATCTTGCGCATGCGCAGTGGAGGCCCTCCGAAGATCCCCAAGTGGAGAGGCCTCCAACTGTCGCACAGTGGTAACGTCGGCCTCCGACTGCCGCTCCCGCTGCCACCCACACAATGGAGCCGAAAATGGTTCCTGACGGGACTCGGCGGTAGCGGGTGGCAAAAACAGGCCTCCCGCCCGGAGGCTGCCGAGAAATGGGCGGGCCGTAGCCAGGACCAAATTCGGGCCCATTGCTCTTAAAGAAGGGATTTTAATTATAATAAATAAAGCTCAGAAGGAACCTTTATTCTTGAAAGAAAAAAAGAATTTGGTGGGGCAATTTCAAAAATGAAGTCAAAGTTTTTTCGGTACGTTATGGGAAAGAAAGAGCAACAGCTAACTGGCGTCAAGAAGAGAATATAAACAGAAGGTTTACAGATATCTGTAAAGCAGGTGACGGAGGGGATAAGGGAGCAGAGACTAAGTGGAAGCTTTTAAAGGAAGAGTGGGAATTATTGCAAGCTGAAAAATGCAAGAGGGGCAATTCTCCATGCAAAGGCTAAAGATGCATTGGAGGGAGAAAGATGCACTAGATATTTTCTAGAGCAAGAGAAGTTGCAACAAAGAATATCATTAATTGGAGAGTTGAAGGTTGGAGAAAAGATCATTAATGAAAGTGGTGAGATTATGGAGGCGGCTAGTAGCTTTTATCAAGAGTTATATGCAAAAGAAGACATTTCCAAATGGCGATGGAGAAGGTTAGTGGTTTTATTGAAGAGAGTTTCAAGGAGGATGAGAGAAGCATGTATGACAAAGAAACATAGAAACATAGAAAATAGGTGCAGGAGTAGGCCATTTGGCCCTTCTAGCCTGCACCGCCATTCAATGAGTTCATGGCTGAACATGCAACTTCAGTACCCCATTCCTGCTTTCTCACCATACCCCTTGATTCCCCTAGTAGTAAGGACTTCATCTAACTCCTTTTTGAATATATTTAGTGAAGTAGGATGAGTGGAAATAAAAGTCGCAATAAGTGGAATGAAGGGCTGGGGGGGGGGGGGGGTGTGGTTGGAGAAAGGCCAGGGTCTGATAGACTATGCAGAATTTTATAAAGAATTTTTAGAGATTTTAAGTCCATTGGTCTTAGAGGTTTTTAAGGAGATTAAAACTGAGGGAAGCCTGGCCCCATCTATGAGGAGAGGTATATAAGAACATAAGAACATAAGAATTAGGAACAGGAGTAGGCCATCTAGCCCCTCGAGCCTGCTGCGCCATTCAACAAGATCATGGCTGATCTGGCCGTGGACTCAGCTCCACTTACCTGCCCGCTCCCCATAACCCTTAATTCCCTTATTGGTTAAAAATCTACCTATCTGTGACTTGAATACATTCAATGAGCTAGCCTCAACTGCTTCCTTGGGCAGAGAATTCCACAGATTCACAACCCTCTGGGAGAAGAAATTCCTTCTCAACTTGGTTTTAAATTGGCTCCCCCGTATTTTGAGGCTGTGCCCCCTAGTTCTATTCTCCTCGACCAGTGGAAACAACCTCTCTGCCTCTATCTTGTCTATCCCTTTCATTATTTTAAATGTTTCTATCAGATCACCCCTCATCCTTCTGAACTCCAACGAGTAAAGACCCAGTCTACTCAATCTATCATCATAAGGTAAACCCCTCATCTCCGGAATCAGCCTAGTGAATCGTCTCTGTACCCCCTCCAAAGCTAGTATATCCTTCCTTAAGTAAGGTGACCAAAACTGCATGCAGTACTCCAGGTGCGGCCTCACTAATACCCTGTACAGTTGCAGCAGGACCTCCCTGCTTTTGTACTCCATCCCTCTCGCAATGAAGGCCAACATTCCATTCGCCTTCCTGATTACCTGCTGCTCCTGCAAACTAACTTTTTGGGATTCATGCACAAGGACCCCCAGGTCCCTCTGCACCGCAGCATGGAATTCTTTGAGGATATAACGAGCATGGTGGACAGAGGTGTACCGATGGATGTGGTGTATTTAGATTTCCAAAAGGCATTCGATAAGGTGCCACACAAAAGGTTACTGCAGAAGATAGAGGTACGCGGAGTCGGAGGAAATGTATTAGCATGGATAGAGAATTGGCTGGCGAACAGAAAGCAGAGAGTCGGGATAAATGGGTCCTTTTCGGGTTGGAAATCGGTGGTTAGTGGTGTGCCACAAGGATCGGTGCTGGGACCACAACTGTTTACAATATACATAGATGACCTGGAAGAGGGGACAGAGTATAGTGTAACAAAATTTGCAGGTGTCACAAAGATTAGTGGGAAAGCGGGTTGTGCAGAGGACACAGAGAGGCTACAAAGAGATTTGGATATGTTAAGCGAATGGGCTAAGGTTTGGCAGATGGAATACAATGTTATCCATCTTGGGGAAAAAAAACAGTAAAAGGGAATATTATTTGAATGGGGAGAAATTACAACATGCTGTGGTGCAGAGGGACCTGGGGGTCCTTGTGCATGAATCCCAAAAAGTTAGTTTGCAGGTGCAGCAGGTAATCAGGAAGGCGAATGGAATGTTGGCCTTCATTGCGAGAGGGATGGAGTACAAAAGCAGGGAGGTCCTGCTGCAACTGTATAGGGTATTGGTGAGACCGCACCTGGAGTACTGCGTGCAGTTTTGGTCACCTTACTTAAGGAAGGATATATTGGCTTTGGAGGGGGTACAGAGACGATTCACTCGGCTGATTCCGGAGATGAGGGGGTTACCTTATGATGATAGATTGAGTAGACTGGGTCTTTACTCGTTGGAGTTCAGAAGGATGAGGGGTGATCTTATAGAAACATTTAAAATCATGAAAGGGATAGACAAGATAGAGGCAGAGAGGTTGTTTCCACTGGTAGGGGAGACTTGAACTCGGGGGCGCAGCCTCAAAATACGGGGGAGCCGATTTAAAACCGAGTTGAGAAGGAATTTCTTCTCCCAGAGGGTTGTGAATCTGTGGAATTCTCTGTCCAAGGAAGCAGTTGAGGCTAGCTCATTGAATGTATTCAAGTCACAGATAGATAGATTTTTAACCAATAAGGGAATTAAGGGTTACGGGGAGAGGGCGGGTAAGTGGAGCTGAGTCCACAGCCAGATCAGCCATGATCTTATTGAATGGCGGAGCAGGCTCGAGGGGCTAGATGGCCTACTCCTGTTCCTAATTCTTATGTTCTTATGCAGGTACAGCAGGCGGTGAAGAAGTCGAATGGTATGTTGGCCTTCATAGGTAGGGGATTTGAATCTAGGAGCAGGGAGGTCTTACTGCAGTTGTACAGGGCCTTAGTGAGGCCCCACCTGGAATATTGTGTTCAGTTTTGGTCTCCTAATCTGAGGAAGGATGTTCTTGCTATTGAGGGAGTGTAGCGAAGGTTTACCAGACTGATTCCCGGGATGGCAGGACTGACATATGAGGAGAGACTGGATCAACTGGGCCTGTATTCACTGGAGTTTAGAAGGATGAGAAGGGATCTCATATAAACATATAAAATTCTGACGGGACTGTACAGGTTAGATGCAGGAAGAATGTTCCCAATGTTGGTGAAGTTCAGAACCAGGGGACATAGTCTAAGGATAAGGGGTAAGCCATTTAGGATTGAGATGAGGAGAAACTTCTTCACTCAGAGAGTTGTTAACCTGTGGAATTCCCTACCGCAGAGAGTTGTTGATGCCATTTCATTGGATATATTCAAGAGGGAGTTATTTATGGCCCTTATGTCTAAAGGGTTCAAGCGGTATGGAGTGAAAGCAGGAAGGGGGTACTGAAGTTTCATGGCACCAAGCTCATGATCTACAGAGCAATGGTGATACCCACCCTCCTATATGGCTGAGAGACATGGACTATGAACAGCAGGCACCTCAAAACACTGGAGATGTACCACCAACGCTGCCTCCGCAAGATCCTGCAAATCCATTGGCAGGATAGACGCACCAATGGGAGTATCCTCGCTCAGGCCAATATCCCCAGCATCAAAACACTGACCTCGCTCGATCAGCTCCGCTGGACGGGCCACATCATCCGCAACATGTCAGCTGTGGCTCAGTGGGTAGCACACTCACCTCTGGGTCAGAAGGATCTGGGTTCAAATCCCACTCCAGGGACTTGAGCACATAAATCTAGGCTGACACTCCAGTGCAAAGCTGAGGAAGTGCTGCACTGTCGGAGGTGCCGTCTTTCAGATGAGATGCTAAACTGAGGCCCTGAGGTCTGCTCTCTCAGGTGGAGGTAAAAAATCCCATGATGCTATTTTCAGGGGCAGGGAGGTATTGCTACAGTTGTACAGGGCCTTGGTGAGGCCACACCTGGAGTATTGTGTACAGTTTTGGTCTCCTAACTTGAGGAAGGACATTCTTGCTATTGAGGGAGTGCAGCGAAGGTTCACCAGACTGATTCCCGGGATGGCGGGACTGACCTATCAAGAAAGATTGGATCAATTGGGCTTGTATTCACTGGAGTTCAGAAGAATGAGAGGGGACCTCATAGAAACGTTTAAAATTCTGACGGGTTTAGACAGGTTAGATGCAGAAAGAATGTTCCCAATGTTGGGGAAGTCCAGAACCAGGGGTCACAGTCTGAGGATAAGGGGTAAGCCATTTAGGACCGAGATGAGGAGAAACTTCTTCACCCAGAGAGTGGTGAACCTGTGGAATTCTCTACCACAGAAAGTAGTTGAGGCCAATTCACTAAATATATTCAAAAGGGAGTTAGATGAAGTCCTTACTACTCGGGGGATCAAGGGTTATGGCGAGAAAGCAGGAAGGGGGTACTGAAGTTTCATGTTCAGCCATGAACTCATTGAATGGCGGTGCAGGCTAGAAGGGCTGAATGGCCTGCTCCTGCACCTATTTTCTATGTTTCTATGTTTCTATGAAACGGGTACTGAGGTGACTGATCAGCCATGGTCTTATGAATGGCGGTGCAGGCTCGAAGAACCTATTTTCTCTGTTTCTATGGGCCAAAGTTTCCACATGATTTGCGCCTGATTTTTAGGAGCAACTGGTGGAGAAGGGACTACCTTAGAAATCGCAATTCTCCACATTTTTTTTTCTGCAGTTCTAGTCAGGTCGAACAGTTCTACTTTGGAACAGAATTTTTTCTTCAAAAGGGGGCGTGTCCGGCCACTGACGCCTGATTTGAAAGTTTCCACAGTGAAAACGTACTCCAAACTAAAGTAGAATGGAGCAAGTGAAGATTTTTGTAGAACCGAAAAAACCTGTTCTACACATTAAAAAATCAGGCGCCGGTTACAAATTAAGCGTCCAGAACGAGGTGGGGGGGGTGGATGGGAAGTCATTAAATTCTGCAATAAATCCTTATTTATACTTATACAAATATTATACAAATAAATCCAACCTGAATAAACATTTATAAGCAAAGAAAAGATTAAATAAACCATCTTCCTACCTGTGTGAAAGTGCTTCAGGCAGGCCTTTCGGGACCGAAGGCTGAACGGGCCGGCCCGAGACTTCGGGCAGGGCCCGTCCCCAGCACCAGATTTACAGGTAGGTGGCGTTGGGTTGGGTTGGGTCGGGTCGGTTCGGTTCGGTTCGGTTCTTGGGTGGGGGGGGGAGGGAGGGAGAGAGAGGGGGGGAGAGAGAGGGCGGGGGGAGAGGGAGAGAGAGGGAGGGAGAGAGGAGAGAGAGAGAGAGAGGGGGGGGAGAAAGAGAGAGAGATGGGGGGGAAGAGAGAGAGAGAGGGGGGGGAGAGAGAGGGGGGAGAGAGAGAGAGCGAGGGGGGGAGAGAGAGAGGGGAGGAGAGAGAGAGAGTGGGGGAGAGAGAGAGAGAGCGGGGGGGGAGAGAGAGAGAGCGGGGGGAGAGAGAGAGAGAGGAGAGAGGGAGAGAGGGAGGGAGAGAGGGAAGGAGGGAGAGAGAGAGAGAGGGGGGGAGGTCAGGTCGGATCCAGTCCGGGAGCGGGAGTCGGGTCGGGTCCAGTGGGGGGGGGGGGGGGGGGGCGGGTCGGGGGGTCGGGGGGTGGGAGCGCGGGTCGGGTTGGGTCCAGTCGGGGGCGCGGGGAGCGTGAACAGGAGCGCGGGTCGGGTCGGGTCAGTCGCGGAGGCGGGGGGGGGCGCGGGTGTCGGGTCTGGTCCGGAGGCAAGGGAGGGCGGGGAGCGGGTGTCGGGTCTGGTCCGGAGGCAGGGGGGGGCGGGGAGCGAGTGTCGGGTCTGGTCCGGAGGCAGGGGGGGGCGGGGAGCGAGTGTCGGGTCTGGTCGGGGGGGGAGCAGGAGCTGGCCGTGGGAGGAGCCTTATTCACGCAGCCCCAGTGAGGCCATTCAGCCAGGGCTAGGGGCTGCGTGCTTCGGGCCCCTCCCACACAGTTCGGCGCCTGGAGCTACTGCACTTGCGTGCCCACTGTAGCGCGCATGTGCAGAGGTCCCAGCACTGTTTTCAGCGCAGGGACCTGGCTCCGCCCCCCCACAGCTCGTGCTGGCTGCGCCGAGGGCCAGAGGACCTGCAGATAGGTGGAGAATACCGAGGATTTTTTAGGCGCACTTTGTGGCGTGAAAAACGGGCATCCAGGTCGGGACTGCGCCGTTCTAGGCGTGTGTGGAAACTTGGGCCCTATGTTTCTCCAGGAAGGGACCTGCAAAGTCTATGTAGATCCTGGACCATGGTTTGGATGGCCACGACAACAGATTCAGCGGCGATTCCACTGGTGCTTTGCTGAGCTGCATGCAAGTGTTGCACTGATGCACACATGATTCCAGCTCAGAGTCAATTCCCGGCCACCATACATGAAACCTGGCGATGGCTTTCATTATTACAATGATGGGATGTGTGCTATGTAGCTCACGTACAAATTTCTCTCTCCCTTTCTTGAGCATAACAACATGATTGCCTTACAGTATACAATCCGATTGAATAGACAGTTCATCTTTGCGACGAATGTAAGGTTTGGTCTCCTCGCACATTTGCTTGGGTATGGCAGACCAATCACCTTTGAGGATGCAACTCTTCACCACCAATAAAATCGGGTCCTGGCTGGTCCAGGTCTTAACTTGTTGAGCCATAACAGGGGTTCCTTCACTCTCAAAAGCATCCATAACTGACAATAGGTCCGCCGGTTGTGGCATTTCCACCTCCGGTGTGGGCAACAGCAAACGGCTCAAAGCATCGGCACAATTCTCGGTGCCGGATCTATGGTGAATGACAAAATCATAAGCGGATAATGTCAGCGCCCACCGCTGGATGCGGGATGAAGCATTGGTATTGATACCTTTGTTTTCAGAGAACAGTGAAATGAGAGGCTTGTGATCTCCAGTTCAAACCGAAGACCAAACAGGTACTGATGCATCTTTTTAACCCCATACATACAGGCTAGTGCTTCTTTCTCTACCATGCTGTAGGCTGTTTCTGCTTTCGACAAACATTTTGATGCATATGTGACTGGTTGAAGTTTACCCAACTTATTAGCTTGTTGGAGTACGCAACCAATTCCATATGACGAAGCATCACGGGCCAATACTGAACGTTTACATGGGTCATAATGTACCAGCAGCTTGTTAGAGCAAAGCAGATTAGTGGCTTTCTCAAAAGCTCTGTTTTGAGACGCACCCCACACCCAGTTGTCGCTTTTTCTTAGCAGCATGCGCAGTGGTTCTAATAAGGTGCTCAATTTAGGTAGGAAGTTACCGAAGTAGTTGAGTAGACCCAGGAACGAATGCAGTTCCACCATATTCTGCGGCTTGGGTGCATTCTTGATGGCCTTGGTTTTCATGTCCATGGGCCTGATGCCGTCCGCAGCAATTTTCCTCCCCAGGAATTCGACCTCTGGTGCCAAAAAGATGCACTTCGAGCATTTCAGTCTGAGTCCCACTTTGTCCAGACAATGTAGAACCTCTTTCAGGTTGTTCAGATGTTCCTCAGAGTCACGACCTGTGATCAGGATGTCATCTTGGAACATGACAGCTCTAGGGACGGACTTCAGTAGACTCTCCATTTTCCTCTGAAATATTGCTGCAGCCGAGCGAATTCCAAAAGGACATCTGTGATATATAAACAGTCCTTCATGTGTGTTAATGCATGTCTCTTCGACGTCTCGACCATCTCCTGTGCCATGTAGGCTGACGTCAAGTCCAGTTTGGTGAACGACTTCCTAACCGGCTAGCTTTGCAAATAAGTCATCAGCCTTCGGTGACGCGTACTGATCCTGTTTCAAAACCCTGTTGCTCATAGATTTGTAGTCTCCACAGATTCTGGCCCATTCATTAAATTCAACTGGTGATATGATCCCTTCAGGCTGGAGTCTGTCCAGTTCGATTTCAACCTTCTCCCTCATCATATATGGAACTGCCCAAGCTTTATGATGGACGAGTCTTGCATTCGAGTCCATATGGATCTGGACCTTGGCTCCCGTGAAGTTGCCGATGCCTGGGTCGAACAGCGAGGGGAACTTGCTCAGTACTTGGGCACATGTATCTTTCTCCGACGACAATGCCTTGATGTCGTTCCAATCACATCTGATGTTTTCAAGCCAGTTCCTGTCAAACAACGTTGGGCCATTGCCTGGGACAATCCATAGCGGTAACTCGTGAACCGCACCGTCATACAACACTTTAATTGTGGCACTGCCAATCACCGTTATGAGTTCTTTGGTGTACCTGCACAACTTGGCATTGACTGGACTCAGCCTGGGCCTCACAGCCTTAGTATCCCACAGCTTGTCGAATGCCCTCTGGCTCATTATTGATTGACTCTACCGGCACCCCATTGAATTTCATATTGATCATTATCGGTTTGCTCATAGTTAGGAATGAGTACAGTCCATACAGTTCCTCCTATGGTATCTGAGATTGTGTATCCGGATCCACGCTAGTCTGACCATCATCCTCCACGTGGTGTGTCGCAGCACGCTTGCTCATCTGCGGACACTTGCGCTGTGGATGCCCCTCTCTCAGACAGCCTTTGCAACTATATTGCTTAAATCGACACTACTGGTGCTGGTGATTTCCCCTACAATGCCAACATGGAGAAATCTGATACATTCCCGCTGGTGGACTTTGGGAAGCCACAGGTTTCACGTACGCAGTCAGGTAGGCCCTGCCATGTGCCGCTCTGCTGAACGCCGAATCAATCATATTTACAGTACTTGTCGAGTTTTGATTTTTCACTGATATCTGCTTTAGACTTCTATCCATCGTCATGCATAACTGAGCGATCGTGATGGCCCTGTTCAAGTCCAACGTCTCCACCGCCAGTAGTTTACGCAGGATCACCTCGTGGTTGATGCCAATTACAAAGAAGTCCCGCAGCATGTCTGCCAACACAGCCCCGAACTTACACGGTCCCGCTTGATGTCTCAGGTCGGCAACAAATTCCACCGTATTCTGGCCCTCTGAGCGAACGTACGTGTAAAATCTGTATCTCGAGATGATGATGTCTTCGTCTGGCTTAAGGTGGTCCTGTACCAGTGTACACAATTCTTCATACGTCTTCTCTGTTGGACTCACAGGCAGGAGTAGATTCTTTATCAGACCATAAATTTTTGGATCGCAAACCGCGAGGAACATCGCCCGGTGCCGATCTGCGTTGCCAACCTCCTCCATTTTGTTGGCCACAAAGAACTGGCTCAAATGGCTCACAAAGTCTGCCCAATCTTCTCCTTCCACAAATCACTCCAACAATCCAATTGTGCTCATTTTTGCATGCAAAAGTTCTTATTGCCTCATCGCCAAATGTTGTGTATGCAATAACTGTTAGACTGAGTAATGTTTAACTGCAAGATGTATGATCGTAGCTTTGCTTTATTAAGGTCCAAAGTGACTAATATACAAAATGGCTGGCCTTTTATACTTGGGCTGCACACACATGCGTGCAGCCCAATGGCCTCCAACCAGTGATGCCATCTAGTGGCTAGTGATCCCAAAAGTACATACATGACATGTCTTAAAGGAGGAAAGAGGTAGAGAGGCGGAGAGGTTTGAGGAGGGAGTTCCAGAGCTTCGGGCCTAAACAGCTGAAGGTTGAACAATTTTAATGAGGGATGTTCAAAAGGGCAGAATTTGAGGAGCATAGACATCTTCTGAGGTTGTGAAGCTGAAAAAGATTATAGAGATAGGGAGGGGTGAGGCCATGGAGTGATTTGTAAACAAGGATGAGAATTTTGAAATGGAGGCGTTGTTTAACCGGGAGTCAATGTAGGTCAGAAAGCGCAGAGATGATGAGTGATCGTGACATGGAACAAGTTAGGACACAGGCTGCTGAGTTTTGGATGACCTCAAGTTTACGTAGGATAGAATGCGGGAGGCCAGCTAGGAGTGAGTTGGATTAGTCAAGTCTAGAGGTAACAAAGACTTGATTGAGGGTTTTAGCAGCTGAAGAGCTGAGGCAGTGGTGGAGACGGGCACTGTTACGGAGGTGGAAAAAGGCGGTTTTAGTTATGCCGTGGATATGTGATTGGAAGCTCATTTCAGGATCAAATATGACACCTAGATTGCAAATCGTCTTGTTCACCCTCAGATTGATGCTAGGGAGAGGGATGGAGTCAGTGGTTTGGGAACGCAGTTTGTGGCGGGGACCAAAGATAACGTCTTCGGTCTTCCCAATATTTAATTGGAGAAAATTTCTGCACATCCAGTACTGGATGTCGGACAAGAAATCTGACAATTTAGATACCAAGCTGGGGTATAATAGGCCATATAGGCAATATTCCCATTACTGGCCTGCATAAAAGTTCCCACAACAACAGACAAGTTCCTTGGCCAGATATATAAAGCCATAGCATTACCTTTGAGTAACTGCGCATTGCATTTGTGACAAGTGAAACTCTTCGCTTGACATCTTGCTTTGCTTGTTTATTTTGTAATACGTTCTGAGTGCTGGGGATATCAATTTCTTTTTATTTCTGTGCATCGGAGAGAGAACACAAAAACAAGTCCAGCAGTAGAAGGGTTAAATTATATGGGAGATTCTGGAATGACTCATTAAGAAAGGAGGGAAGTTCTGAATAAAAGTCTTGAATTTAGACAAATTATATAAGGAAGAATTTCTTGGCAACAATAAGTGCCATTGCAGAAGTGTTGGTGAAGACGGAAAGTTGTAAGTTAGTTTAATCCTATCTCAAATTGTTTGATCTTTGGTCTGTAGATAAACCTATTATATTTAATCTTCTCTCGTAAATTAAGTGTCTATATGGGGTAGCGGAGCAGAGGAATCTGGGGGAACAGATACACAAATCACTAAAAGTAGCGACGTAGGTTAATAAGGCCATAAAAAAGGCAAACCAAGAACTAATATTCACTTCTAGAGGGATAGAATTGAAAAGCAGAGAAGTTATGTTAAACATGTCTCGGACTTTGGTTAGACCACACGGAGTACTGTGAACACTTCTGGTCTCCATATCATTAAAATAATATAGAGGCACTGGAGGAAGTGCAATAAAGATTTACTGGAATGATACGAGAACTGAGAGGTTATACCTATCAGGAAAGATTGAACAGGCTGAGGCTCTATTCTCTAGAAAGGAGAAGACTGAGGGGTGACCTTATAGAGGTCATTAAGATTATGGAAGGGGTTGCTAGAGTAGATTTGTGGGGAGACCAGAACTAGGGGCCATAAATGTAAGATAGTCACTAATACATCCAATAAGGAATTCATGAGAAAATGGCAGGTTTCGGGTCTGGAGGGAGGTATACAGTGGTATTCCTCAAGGTTCAGTACTAGGACCACTGATGTTTTTGATATACATTAATGACTTGGACTTGGGGGTACAGAGCACAATTTCAAAGTTTGCAGATGACACAAAACGTGGGGGGAAAGTGACACGAAGAGTGAGGAAGATAGTAATAGACAGGCTGGTGGAATGGCAGCTGAATTCAATGCAGAAAAGTGTGAGGTGGTGCATTTTGGTAGGAAGACAGAGGAGAGACAATACAAGCTAAATGGTACAATTTTAAAGGGTGTGCAAGAACAGAGAGATCTGAAGGTGTTTGTGCACAAATCTTTGAAGGTGGCAAGAACAAAGCAGTTAACAAATCTTGGGATTTGGCAAAAGTCAGGAAGTTAAGCTAAACCTACATAAAACACTAGTTCAGCCTTAGCTGTTGTATCCAATTCTGGGCACCACACTTTGCAAAGGACATGAAGGCTTTGTAGAGGGTACAGAAGAAGTTTACTAGAATGTTTCCAGAGATTAGAGATTACTGTTACATGGATAGACTGGAGAAGCTGGGGTTGTTCTCCTTAAAACAGAGAAGGCTAAGAGGAGATTTGATAGAAGTGTTTAAAATTGTGAATGGTTTAGATAAGAGTAAATAAAGAGAAACTGTTTCCAATGACTGAAGGGTCCAAAGAACCAGAAGCGACATGCGTAAAAAGGTCGGAAAAACCTTTTTATGCAATGAGTGGTTAGGATTTGGAATCCACGGCCTGATAGGGTGGTGGATACAGATTCAACAGTAGTTTTCAAAAGGGAATTGAATGAACCTTTAAAGGAGAAATTTGCAAGGATATGGGGAAAGGGCCAGGGAGTGGGACTAACTGGATCGCTCTTCAAAAGAGCCGGCACAGACTCGATGGGCTGAATGGCCTCCTTCTGTGCTGCACTATTTATGATTTATGATTTTATGATTTATGTTGTAATTTCTCCCCATTCAAATAATATTCCCTTTTACTGTTTTTTTTTCCAAGATGAATGACCTCACATTTTCCGACATTGTATTCCATCTGCCAAACTTTAGCCCATTCGCTTAACCTATCTAAATCTCATTGGAGCCTCTCTGTGTCCTCTACACAACCTGCTTTCCCACTAATCTTTGTGTCATCTGCAAATTTTGTTACACTACACTCTGTCTCCTCTTCCAGGTCATCTATGTATATTGTAAACAGTTGTGGTCCCAGCACCGATCCCTGTGGCACACCACTAACCACCGATTTCCAACCCGAAAAGGACCCATTTATCCCGACTTTCTGCTTTCTGTTAGCCAGCCAATTCTCAATCCATGCTAATACATTTCCTCTGATTCCACGTACCTTTATCTTCTGCAGTAACCTTTTGTGTGGCACCTTATCGAATGCCTTTTGGAAATCTAAATACACCACATCCATTGGTACACCTCTATCCACCATGCTCGTTATATCCTCAAAGAATTCCAGTAAATTAGTTAAACATGATTTCCCCTTCATGAATCCATGTTGCGTCTGCTTGATTACACTATTCCTATCTAGATGTCCCGCTATTTCTTCCTTAATGATAGCTTCAAGCATTTTCCCCACTACAGATGTTAAACTAACCGGCCTATAATTACTTGCCTTTTGTCTGCCCCCTTTTTTAAACAGAGGCATTACATTAGCTGCTTTCCAATGCGCTGGTACCTCCCCAGAGTCCAGAGAATTTTGGTAGATTATAACAAATACATCTGCTATAACTTCTGCCATCTCTTTTAATACTTTGGGATGCATTTCATCAGGACCAGGGGACTTGTCTACCTTGAGTCCCATTAGCCTGTCCAGCACTACCCCCTAGTGATAGTGATTATCTCAAGGTCCTCCCTTCCCACATTCCCGTGACCAGCAATTTTTGGCATGGTTTTTGTGTCTTCCACTGTGAAGACCGAAGCAAAATAATTGTTTAAGATCTCAGCCAATTCCACATTTCCCATTATTAAATCCCCCTTCTCATCTTCTAAGGGACCGACATTTACTTTAGTCACTCTTTTCCGTTTTATATATCGGTAAAAGCTTTTACTATCTGTTTTTATGTTTTGCGCAAGTTTACTTTCGTAATCTATCTTTCCTTTCTTTATTGCTTTCTTAGTCATTCTTTGCTGTCGTTTAAAATTTTCCCAATCTTCTAGTTTCCCACTAACCTTGGCCACCTTATACGCATTGGTTTTTAATTTGATACTCTCCTTTATTTCCTTGTTTATCCATGGCTGGCTCTCCCTTCTCTTACGCCCTTCTTTTTCACTGGAATATATTTTTGTTGAGCACTATGAAAGAACTCCTTAAAAGTCCTCCACTGTTCCTCAATTGTGCCACCGTTTAGTCTGTGTTTCCAGTCTAACCCTGCCCTCATCCCACCGTAGTCCCATTGTTTAAGCATAGTGCGCTCGTTTGAGACACTACTTCCTCACCCTCAATCTGTATTACAAATTCAACCATACTGTGATCACTCATTCCGAGAGGATCTTTTACGAGGAGATCGTTTATTATTCCTGCCTCATTACACAGGACCAGATCTAAGATAGCTTGCTCCCTTGTAGGTTCTGTAACATACTGTTCTAAGAAACAATCCCGTATGCATTCTATGAATTCCTCCTCAAGGCTACCCCGTGCGATTTGATTTGACCAATCGATATGTAGGTAAAATCCCCCATGATTACTGCCATTCCTTTTTCACATGCCTCCATTATTCCCTTGATTATTGTCCGCCCCACCGTGAAGTTATTATTTGGGGGCCTATAAACTACGCCCACCAGTTACTTTTTCCCCTTACTATCTCTAATCTCCACCCACAATGATTCAACATTTTGTTCATTAGAGCCAATATCGTCTCTCACAACTGCCCTGATATCATCCTTTATTAACAGAGCTACCCCACCCCCTTTCCCTTCTTGTCTATCTTTCCGAATTGTCAGATACCCCTGGCCACCAAATCATACCCATTTGTAATGATTTGTGCCGTCAACTCATTTACTTTAATTCGAATGCTGCGTGCATTTAGGTAGAGTGTTTTAATACTCGTTTTTAAACCATGATTTTTAGTTTTGACCCCTCCTGCAGCCCCTTTATATTCATACATATTGTCCCTTCTATCACCTTGTGGTTTACACTTACCCCAGTGCTACTCTGCTCTGTTGCCTCCTGCCTTTTGCATTCTTTCTTGGGGTCCTGTTCATCTGAGCTCTCATCCACTCTAACTAGCTCAGAGCCCTCTCTTGAGTTCCAAATACTCGTCGCATTGAGGCACCGAGCTTTCATGCTTGCCTTTTTATTACACTTTGACCCTTTAGAATTTTGCTGTACAGTGGCCCTTTTTGTTTTTTGCCTTGGGTTTCTCTCCCCTCCAGTTTTACTCATCTCCTTTCTGTCTTTTGCTTCTGTCTCCATTTTTTTTTCTCTATCTCCCTGCATTGGTTCCCATCTCCCTGAAATATTAGTTTAACTCCTCCCCAACAGCACTAGCAAACACTCCTCCTGGGACATTGGTTCCGGTCCTGCCCAGGTTTGTACTGCTCCCACCTCCCCTAGAACCGGTTCCAATGCCCCAGGATTTTGAATCCATCCCTGCTGCACCACTGCTCAAGCCACGTATTCATCTGAGCTATCCTGTGATTCCTACTCTGACTAGCACGTGGCACTGGTAGCAATCTCGAGATTACTACTTTTGAGGTCCTATGTTTTAATTTAGCTCCTAGCTCCTTAAATTCGTGTCGTAGGACCTCATCCCTTTTTTTACCTATATCGTTGGTACCAATGTGCACCACGACAACTGGCTGTTCACCCTCCCTTTTCAGAATGTCCTGTACCCGCTCCGAGACATCCTTGACCCTTGCACTAGGGAGGCAACATACCATCTTGGAGTCTCGGTTGCGGCCGCAGAAATGCCTATCTATTCCCCTTACCATTGAATCCCCTATCACTATCGCTCTCCCACTCTTTTTCCTGCCCTCCTGTGCAGCAGAGCCAGCCACGGTGCCATGAACTTGGCTGATGCTGCCCTCCCCTGATGAGTTATCCCCCTCAACAGTACTCAAAGCGGTGTATCTGTTTTGCAGGGGGATGACTGCAGGGGTCCCCTGCATTACCTTCCTTGCACTGCTCTTCCTGCTGGTCTTCCATTCCCTAGTAAGACCAACTCGCTACACGTGCTACTCACATCATTCTCAGCATCGTGGATGCTCCAGAGTAAATCCACCCTCAGCTCCAATTCCGCAACGCAGACCGTCAGGAGCTGCAGGCAGATACACTTCCCGCACACGTAGTTGTCAGGGACACCGGAAGTGTCCCCGAGTTCCCACATGGTACAAGAGGAGCATATCACGTGACCGAGTCTCCTGCCATGACTTAACCCTTAGATTGGCAACAACTATGCTAAAGTTTACTCACTGTTATAAAAGAGAAAAAAGAAAAACTACTCACCAATCACCAGCCAATCACTTACCCCTTTGCCTGTGACATCACCTTTCTATTTCTTTCTACTTCTTTTTTGCCTTCTCCCTAACCTCTCGCCGACACTGCCCGAACTGCTGAACTCGCGGCCTTTTTATCGGCCTCCGACACCGGACTGTCGTCTCCTCCTCGACGCTCATAAACTTAGCTTATAAAAATAAAGGGGCTAGAAAGGATCTGAAGAATTGGAGGCCCATCACATTATTAAATGTGGATTATAAGATCTTGGCAAAGGTTATGGCAAATCGTATGAAAGAGGTAATGCCACAGATAGTTTCGCCCTCTCGGTCCTATGGAGTCATGGGCCGGGACATCGCTGACTCTGTGGTCTCAATCCGAGATGCGATAGAACTCATGGAAAAGAGTGGAGGGAAGCTTATGTGCTAAAGATGGATCAAGAGAAAGTCCTTGATAGTGTCTCTCATGAGTTTTTATTGATGGTTTTGGAAGCATTTGGTTTTGGGGAAAATTTCATTGAGTGGATAAGGATTTTTTATTCAAACGAATTAAATGTAATGTTTTTCATTCAAGTATTTTCCAATACAGAGATCAGTGAGATAGTGTTGTCTCCTGTCCCCATTGTTGTACACATTGGTAGCAAAACCATTAGGTTACATGATGCGAAAGGTACAAGGCATAGTCGGGATTGCTGTTCCCAGTTCCGGGCAGGTGTCGGTAATACACGAATATGCAGATAACAAAACCTTAACGTTGAGAGATGGGGAGTCAGTGAAGAAAGCTATGGGAGTAGTGGAGGAGTATTGTAGAGCTTTAGGAGCCAAATTAAATTAGATTAAGTCCCAATGCCTGGTTGTGGGAAGGAGTAGGGGGGAGTGGTTGGAGGAAAGCCCTTTTAAGGTAGTGGAGGTTTTAGAAGTTCTGGGGTTGTGTATGTGATGCAAGAAGGATAGGGATGAAGTGTATTGACTAAATTGGGAACCGAAGGTTATAAAAATTAAAAAGATTTTGAGAAGATGGGAAAGAAGGTGGTTGAAAGTGCAAGGAAGAGCAACAGTGGGGGCAGCTCTCCCGATATCTAAACTGTGATACTTATTGATGATGGAGGATATTCCTGAGTGTGTGGAAAAGTCTATCCGAGAGACTTGTGTAAAGTATTTATGGGAAGGGAAACCAGCCATGGTTGCTTACAATACCATAATTGGACAACAAAATCAGGGAGGACTCAATTTCCCAGATACTGATTTGAAGAAAAAATCCTTAGAATTAAATGGGTGAAGAGATTTCTTCAAAAATCAAATACAAGTTTTTGGAAGAGTTGTTTCCAGCACTTTTTAAAATTAAGTGGGATATTTTATATGGAATACAACAATATGTTTTTGTAATCAATTAAACTTCTCCCTAGGTTTTATAAGGGGGTGTAGACACTTGGGCCCAATTTTTTTTAAGTGTGCAGTTTATGTCCAAAAGCGCTGAGGAATTTTTAGAACCGCCCTTATTTTTGAACAGGTGGATCAACACTGAAGAAGAGGTATTATTTAATCAAGCTTTTATAAAAGCTGGTATATATGTGAAAGATAAATTATATGAGGTAATTCCAGGTTGGTTGCCGGAAGCGGAGGTGAGGGACATGGTTTGGGAGGAGGATCAGGAGGTAGAGTAAAAAGCAATTAAGATCATGTGTGAGAAGATTGTGAGGACAATGCCACAGGATTGGATGGAAGAAATAAATATGCAAATCTCCAAAAGGAGGTATAATGCGTCCCGCTTTTCCAAGCTTTCTGCTGGAGAAAAGGGAGGAGTTGGTCCAATTTGACAACTGTAATATTCGAGATTTCTGTGTGGTATTTAGAGAATGGAGATTTAAGGTACCTGCTGGTCCGGAGTTTTGGCAGAATATATACTCACTACTGGATTTCAACAGCATTTGGAAGGGAGTGTGGGTGAATTTTAAATGTCTAGAGTGGAGTAAACTGGATTTCAAATTGCTTCATAACTGGATTTTTACCATGATAGTCTTATGTAAGATTGGGCGAGTAGAGGTGGCAACTTGCCCAGTGTATGGGACGCAGGATGAGACTCT
This sequence comes from Pristiophorus japonicus, assembly GCF_044704955.1. Taxonomy (NCBI): domain Eukaryota; kingdom Metazoa; phylum Chordata; class Chondrichthyes; family Pristiophoridae; genus Pristiophorus; species Pristiophorus japonicus. The sequence goes on along the minus strand of NC_091981.1, from coordinate 267,018,684 downwards.
GTCCCATTTGTTGGTGTTATGTCCGCAGTTAAAGGATTTTAAGTGCTATGTTCAACAGTTATGTGAGGTTTTCTTGCTGGGTGGGATTCAATTTTGAGATGGGAATTGCAAGTGAGTCTGCCCGAGTCTAGCGGACAGCAGTTAATTTACTGTTCAGTTTGGCTAGATTTGCGACTATGCAAAGAAGGAACGCTCTGTTTTTTAAGGGGAGGAGAATAAACCTAAAAGAGTATTTCAAATATAAACTAAAAGATCATTATAAGGCTCTGTGGAGGTTTTATTCAGAAAAGAATTTAAAGATAGTATTTTATAATCAATTTGTAAAGTACAATAGATTATTATATGTTACAGGAGACAAATTAAACTTCAGGTTTTAATGCCAGTATGTGTTGGAGGAATGGTTGTGCAGAGGGGTGAAATGGATTTGTATGATTCAATGGAATGATCACGATGTTGTAAATGTTCTTAAAGTTCAATAAGTATAATTTTTTTTAAAGTGGTAGTACTCTCGCCTCTGAGTCAGAAGGTTGTGGGTTCAGGTCGCATTCCAGTCACCTGAGCACATAAATCTAGGCAGGAGCACTGCTTTGTCGAAGGTGCCATCTTTCGGATGAGACGTTAAACCAAGGCCCCCTCTGCTCTCTCAAGTGGATGTAAAAGATCCCTTGGCACTATTTTGAAGAAGAGCAGGGAAGTTATCCCCGGTGTCCTGGCCAATATTTATCCCTCAATCAACATAACAAAAATACAGATTATCTGGTCATTATCACATTGCTGTTTGTAGGAGCTTGGCTGTGTTCAAATTGGCTGCCACGTTTCCTACATTACAACAGTGACTACACTCCAAAAGTACTTCATTGGCGTGTAAAGCGCTTTGAGACGCCCAGTGGTCGTGAAAGGCGTTATATAAATCCAAGTCTTTCTGACTTTATAATGGTCACATTGTGACCTTGCAACAAAAGATGGATTTTATGCCCTCCAATGATTTTGACCCAGTGTCAACCATCCTATTGACTGCAGTAAGTGGAACAGAGACGTTTGTGGAATTAAATGTGGAACAGGTGGGAAAAACAGCTTCTCTATAAGCCGTATAAAGTGTTTGAGGGGGGGGGGCTTCATCACTGCATCTCATCTGAGTGACCCAAGTTAACCCAGTCAGCTCCTTTATTCCTTTCCTATTGAGAAAAGACATTTCTATAATAGATGCACACTATAATAGCAATTAGCTGACATAGGAAAACGTTTAATTTGCATGAACGTCTCTCAACTGTTCTGCAAACCTCAACCTGAATGAATGCACCAAGCTGTGATTTCCCTCTGACATCAAGGCAAACGATGCACATGAATTCTATTTGCATTTGGGTCCATGCCGAGGAGGCTCCTGTTCAACTTAGGTAGTTCGCTGAAATTAGTCAAACGTCTTGGTGATAAACGATCCCCCGCTTTATCCTTCTCATCAGGATTCTTGGGTCACCGACGTCAGCAGGCTCGCTGCAAATAAGCTTTATTTCCTCTACAATGGGTGCGCTTGAATGAACTTGGGGGAAAACGTCCTCTAGTCCCTAATTGTTAGTGACAGCAAGACAATATCCTATGTTTGCTGTGTTATTAAAAAAAAAAGAATTCTAAAAACGTTACAAAAATCTCTGCAAACACTGGTCAAAAAAGATGTTCTTGTTATGCTTATGATGTCACTCACACATGGTGACTAGAGGAGATCTCCCTGCTGCCACCCCCACACCCTGACCTAAACATTACCATGTCACTGGTGATGGATTACTGAAGCCTCATGAACTCATGGATGAGTACGAACTCTTTGTTTTAAAGGGCAATCGTTGACATTTACCAATATCACGACAACGCAATTTGAAACAGAGGAAGATAAAGGGATATAGGGAAGAGCAGGACAACGGGATTAGTTTTCCTCTAGCAAAGAGCCAACACAGATGTGACGAGCTGCATGGCTTCTTTCATATTTCAGGACTTTTCATCATTTTTTTTCCCCTCACCAAAAGGATTTTGGGATTTGAGTTATGGTTCAGGGTTGTTCTAAAACAATGCAAAGGAAAGGACTTGCATTTAAATACATTGGGGTATCATCAACATCATAGGCTGTCCCTCGAAATCAGGGAAGACTTGCTTCCACTCTAAAAGTGAGTTCTCAGGTGGCTGTACAGTCCAATACGGGAATTACAGTCTCTGTCACAGGTGAGACAGACAGTCTTTGAAGGAAAGGGCGGGTGGGGAGTCTGCTAAGCCGCACGCTTCTTCTGCTGTCTGCGCTTGGTCTTTGCATGCTCTCGGCGACAAGGCTCGAGGTGCTCAGCTCCTCCTGGATGCTCTTCCTCCACTTAGGGCGGTCTTTGGCCAAGGATTCCCAGGTGCTGGTGGGGATGTTGCACTTTATCAAGGCTTTGAGGGTGTCCTTGAAATGTTTCCTCTGCCCACCCAGGGATCGCTTGTCGTGTAGGAGTTCCGAGCGGAACTTTAGGAGTCTTGTGTCGGCCGTACTGGCCACTTGTTTATATACATAGATGACCTGGAAGAGGGGACAGAGTGTAGTGTAACAACATTTGCAGATGGCACAAAGATTAGTGGGAAAGCAGGTTGTGTAGAGGACACAGAGAGGCTGCAAAGAGGTGAAGCGAATGGGCTAAGGTTTGGCAGATGGAATACAATGTCGGAAAATGTGAGGTCATCCACCTTGGAAAAAAAAAACAGTAAAAGGAAATATTATTTGAATGGGGAGAAATTACAACATGTTGCGGTGCAGAGGGACCTGGGGGTCCTTGTGCATGAATCCCAAAAAGTTAGTTTGGAGGTGCAGCAGGTAATCAGCAAGGTGAATGGAATGTTGGCCTTCATTGCGAGAGGGATGGAGTACAAAAGCAGGGAGGTCCTGCTGCAACTGTACAGGGTATTGGTGAGGCCGCACCTGGAGTACTGCGTGCAGTTTTGGTCACCTTACTTAAGGAAGGATATACTAGCTTTGGAGAGGGTGCAGAGACGATTCACGAGGCTGATTTCGGAGATGAGGGGGTTACCTTATGATGATAGATTGAGTAGACTGGGTGTTTATTCGTTGGAGTTCAGAAGGATGAGGGTTGATCTTATAGAAACATTTAAAATAATGAAAGGGATAGACAAAATAGAGGTAGAGAGGTTGTTTCCACTGGTCTGGGAGACTAGAACTAGGGGGCACAGCCTCAAAATACGGGGGAGCCAATTTAAAACTGAATTGAGAAGGAATTTTTTCTCCCAGAGGATTGTGAATCTGTGGAATTCTCTGCCCAAGGAAGCAGTTGAGGCTAGCTCATTGAATGTATTCAAATCACAGATAGATAGATTTTTAACCAATAAGGGAATTAAGGGTTACGGGAGCGGGCGGGTAAGTGGAGCTGAGTCCATGGCCAGATCAGCCATGATCTTGTTGAATGGCGGAGCAGGCTCGAGGGTTTAGATGGCCTACTCCTGTTCCTAATTCTTATGTTCTTATGTTCTTATGTTCTACACGTGTCAGCGATCTGAAGGTCAGGAAGTGGCGAGCTACGTTGCCGAGCTAAGGCGACTTGCAGGACAATGTGAGTTTGATGGTTACCTGGAGCAGATGCTCAGAGACTTTTTTGTACTGGGCATTGGCTACGAGACCATCCTACGAAAACTTTTGACTGTAGAGACACCGATCCTCAGTAAGGTCATTGGGATAGCACAGGCGTTTATATCCACCAGTGATAACACCAAACAAATCTCTCAGCACACAAGTGCTAGTAATGTTCATAAATTAACTGGAACTGTGTTTGCGAGCAGAAATGTACAGAGCAGAAACCACGAGTCTGCAACTGCCAGCATGCCTCAGGCGACCCAGATGACTCAGAGTCCGCAACAAAGGATGAATGCAAGACAATTCACACCTTGTTGGCATTGTGGAGGCTTCCATTCCGCCTATTCATGCCGCTTCAAAGGATATGTTTGCAAGAGCTGTGGAACAATGGGGCATCTCCAATGAGCTTGCAGATGATCTGCAAGCTCTGCAAAACCTGCTAATTACCACGTGGCAGAGGAAGATCGGTCCATGGTGGATCAAAGCAATTTATGAGCCTCAGAGAGAGGAGTCAGATGCTGAAGTACACGGGGTGCACATATTTGAGACGAAATGTCTACCTATAATGCTAAACATAAAATTGAATGGCTTACCCGTAGCCATGGAACTGGACACTGGCGCAAGCCAATCCATCATGAGTAAAAAGATGTTTGAGAGACTGTGGTGCAACAAGGCACTCAGACCAGTCTGAGCCCCATCCACACGAAACTGAGAACATACACCAAAGAGCTCATCACTGTCCTGCGCAGCGCCATAGTCAAGGTCACCTATGAGGGCACGGTGCATGAACTGCCACTCTGGATTGTCCCGGGTGATGGCCCCACACTGCTTGGAAGGAGCTGGCTGGGCAAAATCCGCTGGAACTGGGATGACATCCGAGCGCTATCCCATGTTGATGAGGCCTCATGTACCAAGGTTCTTAACAAATTTCCTTCCCTTTTTGAGCCAGGCATTGGAAACTTTTCCAGGGCGAGGGTGCGGATCCACTTGGTCCCAGAGGCACGACCCATTCACCACAAGGCGCGAGCGGTACCTCACATGATGAGGGAGAGAGTGGAAATCGAGCTGGACAGACTGCAACGCGAGGGCATCATCTCCCCAGTGGAATTCAGCGAGTGGGTCAGCGCGATTGTTCCAGTACTCATAAGTGATGGCACGGTCAGGATTTGCGGCGATTATAAAGTAACTATTAATCGTTTCTCGCTACAGGACCAATATCCGCTATCTAAGGCAGACGACCTATTTGCGACGCTGGCAAGAGGCAAGACGTTCACCAAGCTCGACCTGTCTTCGGCCGACATGACGCAGGAGCTGGAGGAGTCTTCGAAGGGCCTCACCTGCATCAACACGCACAAGGGACTGTTCATCTACAACAGATGCCCGTTTGGAATTCGGTCGGCTGCAGCGATCGTCCAGAGAAACATGGAGAGCCTACTGAAGTCAATACCACGCATCCTGGACTTTCAGGAGGACATATTGGTCACGGGTTGGGACACCGTCGAGCACTTACAAAACCTGGAGGAGGTCCTCCAGCGACTGGATCACATAGGGCTGCGGCTGAAGAGGTCGAAATGCATCTTCATGGCAACAGAAGTGGAGTTTTTGGGGAGAAAGATCGCGGCGGATGGCCTTCGGCCCACAGACTCCAAGACAGAGGCTATCAGAATGCGCTCAGGCCACAGAACATCACAGAACTGTGGTCGTTCCTGGGACTCCTCAACTATTTTGGTAACTTCCTACCGGGGTTAAGCAACCTCTTAGAGCCCCTATATGTGTTATTGTGCAAAGTTGAGAACTGGGTATGGGGAAAAAAACCAAGTAATTGCTTTTGAGAAAACCAGAAACATTTTATGCTCCATCAAGCTGGTTGTATTGTATAACCCGTGTAAAAGACTTGTGCTAGCATGTGATGTGTCGTCGTACGGAGTCGGGTGTGTATTACAACAAGCTAACGTTGTAGGGAAGTTGCAATCTGTCACCTATGCCTCCAGGAGCTTGTCTAAGGCTGAGAGGGCCGACAGCATGATTGAGAAAGAGGCATTAGCGTGTGTGTTCGGGGTAAAGAAAATGCATCATTACCTGTTTGCCTCAAATTTGAGCTGGAAACCGATCACAAGCCCCTCATGTCCCTGTTCACTGAAAACAAGGGGATAAGTATTAATGCCTCAGCCCGCATACAAAGGTGGGCATTCGCGCTATCAACCAGGCACCGAGAACTGTGTGGATGCTCTCAGTCGGCTACCATTGCCCACAATGGGGATGGAAATGGCGCAACCTGCAAACTTGTTGATGGTGGCGCAGTCCGCAGATTTGTTAATGGTCATGGAAGCGTTTGAAAATAATAAATCACCTGTCATGGCCCGCCAGATTAGGACTTGGACCAGCCAAGATCCTCGGCTGTCCCTGGTAAAAAACTGTGTACTGCATGGGAGCTGGGCCAGCATCCCTGTTGAAATGCAAGAGCTAATCAAGCCATTCCAGAGGCAAAAGAACGAGCTGTCCATTCAGGCAGACTGCCTGTTGTGGGGTAACTGCATAGTGCTACCCAAAAAGGGCAGGGAGACATTCATCTCGGATCTCCACAGCACACACCCGGGTATAGTAATGATGAAAGCGATAGCCAGATCCCACGTGTGGTGGCCCGGTATCAACTCTGACTTAGAGTCCTGTGTACGGCAATGCAGCGTGTGTGCTCAGTTGGGCAACGCGCCCAGAGAGGCACCACTAAGTTTGTGGTCCTGGCCCTCCAGACCATGGTCGAGGATCCATGTCGACTATGCGGGCCCGTTTCTCAGTAAAATGTTCCTGGTGGTGGTGGACGCTTTTTCAAAATGGATTGAATGTGAAATAATGTCGGGAAGCACCGCCACCACCACCATTGAAAGCCTGAGGGCCATGTTTGCCACCTACGGCCTGCCTGGCTTACTGGTCAGTGACAACGGGCCATGTTTCACCCGTGCCGAATTTAAAGAATTCATGACCCACAATGGGATCAAACATGTCCACCTCGGCCTCGTTTAAACCAGCCTCCAATGGGCAGGCAGAGCGGGCAGTACAAACAATCAAACAGAGCCTTAAACGAGTCACAGAAGGCTCACTCCAAACCCGCCTGTCCCAAGTACTGCTCAGCTACCGCACGAGACCCGACTCGCTCACAGGGGTGCCCCCGGCTGAGCTACTCATGAGAAGGACACTTAAAACCAGACTCTCGCTGGTTCACCCCAACCTGCATGATCAGGTAGAGAGCAGGCGGCAGCAACAAAATGTAAACGATGGTCGCGCCACTGTGTCACGGGAAATTGATCTGAATAACCCTGTGTATGTGCTAAACTATGGACATGGTCCCAAGTGGATCGTGGGCACGGTGATAGCTAAAGAAGGGAGTAGGGTGTTTGTAGTCAAACTAGACAATGGACAAAGTTGCAGAAAGCACCTGGACCAAACAAGGCTGTGGTTCACAGACTGCCCTGAACAGCCCACAGCAGACACCACCTTTTTCGAGCCCACAACACACACCCAGAGGATCAACGACACCACGCCGGACCAGGAAATCAAACCCATCACGCCCAACAGCCCAGCAAGGCTAGGCTCACCTAGCAGCCCTGCAGGGCCAACAACATGCCAGCCCAGCGAGGGCACAGCCAACACACCAGAACAGACATTTGTACCGAGACGGTCCACCAGGGAAAGAAAGGCCCCCGACCGCCTCACCTTGTAAATAGTTTTCATTTTGACTTTGGGTGGGGAGTGATGTTGTGTATCTGTAAAGCATGCACTCCCACATTCCGCCACCAGGGAGTGCATCCCCTGAAGTCTCAAGGGATCCCAGCATCCCTTGGGAGCACTGTATGTAAGCCGGCCCCAAAGGCCTGTTCCTCACTCTGGAGTGTCTTAATAAAGATTGAGGTCACTGTTACTTTAACTTCCCTGTGTGCAGTCTCATCTGTGTTAGGAACACAATAATTACGATGCCTGGGTAGGTACTGTGGAGGTCAGTGATGAAGGTGTCCCTCCCCTGCTTGGGGACCACTACTCGATTGCGCCACAGAAGGCAGTCTGCCTGTAAAGACATTTCATCATTGGGCCGCTGGAACGGCTTTATCTCTTCCTGCATTTCCACTGTGACACTGGACCAGCTCCCGTGAAGCACACAGCTTTTGACTGGAGATAATAAGGGGCCCTGGCTTGTCCAGATTTTGATCTGCCGGGCAGTGACGTGTGATTGCTCACTCTCAAATCCTTCCATAACCATGGCTAGATCTGCGGGCTGCGCCATTTCCACCCCCGTGATGGGCAATGGCAGTCTACTGAGAGCATCAGCGCAGTTTTCTGTGCCTGGCCTGTGATGGATGGCGTAGTTGTATGCGGACAACAGGAGCACTCATCTCTGGATGCGGGCCGATGCGTTGGTATTTATCCCTTTACTCTCGGAAAACAGGGATATAAGTGGCTTATGGTCAGTTTACAATTCGAATTTTAGCTCATCAGGTATTGATTCATTTTCTTTACCCCATAGACACACGTTAACGCTTCTTTCTCAATCATTCTGTAGGCTCTCTCAGCCTTAGACAGACTCCTGGATGCATAAGCAACTGGTTGCAGTTTCCCGAAATCATTAGCTTGTTGCAATGCACACCCGGCGCCATATGACGACGCATCATATGCTTGTACCAAACGCTTACATGGATCATACAACACAAGCAATTTGTTTGAGCATAACAATTTTCTTGCTTTTACAAAGGCATTTTCTTGGCTTTTGCCCCAAACCCAATCGTCCCCTTTTCATAGTAAGACGTGCAGTGGTTCTAACAGTGTGCTGAGACCCAGTAAGAAGTTATCAAAGTAGTTCAAGAGCCCCAGAAACGACCTCAGCTCCGTCACGTTCTGTGGCCTTGGTGCGTTCTCGATTGTCTCTGTCTTTGCATTGGTGGGCTTGATGCTGTCCGCCGCAATCCTCCTTCCCAGGAACTCCACTTCAGTCGCCAGGAAAACGCACTTCGAGCGTGTTAACCTGAGCCCCACGCGGTTGAGTCGACTAAGAACCTCCTCTAGGTTCTGCAGGTGCCCGACTGTGTTCCGACCTGTGACCAAGATGTCGTCCTGGAAGACCACGGTGTGCGGGACCGACTTCAGTGAACTTTCCATGTTTCTCTAGAATATCGCCGCAGCTGATCGGATTCCAAACGGGCATCTGTTATAAACAAAAAGACCTTTGTGCATGTTGATGCAGGTGAGGGCCTTCGATGATTTCTCCAGTTCCTGCGTCATGTAGGCTGAAGTCAGATCCAGCTTCGTGAATGTCTTTCCTCCCGCCAGCATTGCAAAGAGGTCGTCGGCCTTTGGTAGCGGGTATTGGTCCTGCAGGGAGAAACGATTGATAGTTACTGTGTAATTGCCACAGATTCTCACAGTGCCGTCTCCCTTTGAGGACTGGGACGATAGGACTGTCCCACGCACTGAACTCGGTCGGTGAAATTATGCCCTCTCTTTGCAGCCGGTCTAGCTTGATCTCTACCCTTTCTCTCATCATGTACGGTACTGCTCTCGCCTTGTGATGGATGGGTCGCACCCCCGTACTTAGGTGGATCTGCACTTCTGCTCCTTGGAATTCCCCGATGCCTGGTTCAAACAGCGAAGGAAATTTGTTTAAGACCTGGGCGATAGCATTCAGACGTCGTCCCAGTTCCAGCGTATCTTTCCCAGCCAACTCCTGCCGAGTAGCGTGGGACCATCGGCCGGTACTATCCAGAGTGGTACCTTGTGCACCGTTCCATCATAAGAGAACTTTATGGTAGCACTGCCGATGACAGAAATCAGTTCTTTTGTGTAAGTTCTTAGTTTCATGCGAATTGGAGTCACGACTGGCCTTGAGGCCTTGTTGCACTACAACCTTTCGAAAGTCTTTTTGCCTATGATGGACTGACTCACGCCCGTATCCAGCTCCATTGACACCGGGAGTCCATTTAGATCAACATTCAGCATTATCGGGGGACAATTCGTGGTGAATGTGTGCACCCCATGTACCTCTGCCTCCTCGATCTGAGGCACTGGTTCGTCGTGATCCTCCGTGGATCTGTCCTCCTCTGCAACATCGTGGTTTGCAGGTTTAACAGTCTTTGCAGCTCCTGCACACTCGTTGGAGGTGTCCCATTGTTCCACAGCCCTTGCAAACGTACTCTTTGAATCGGCATGAATGGAAACGATGATCACCCCCGCAGCGCCAACAAGGTGTTAATGGCCTTGCACTCATCACCCTTGATGGTGGACTCAGACATCTGCAGACGTGCAGCTGCAGGCATGTTTGACCTGCCCTGTACATTACGATTTGAAAACAACATCACTTTGTTCACAGTACTTGTAGCAGCACTTGTGTGCTGAGAGATTTGCTTCGTATTGTCACTGGTGGCAATGAACGCCTGGGCTATCGCTATGGCCTTACTCAAGATTGGGGTCTCCACAGATAAAAGTTTGCGAAGTTTGCCAAGTACAAAAAAGTCTCTGAGCATGTGCTTCAAATGTCCTTCAAATTCGCAATGTCCTGCAAGTCATCTTAGCTCGGCGACATAACTCCTGGCCTTTTGTAGGTGTAGAACCGGTACCTTGCCATCAGAATGCTTTCCTTCAGGTTCAAATGCTCTCAAATTTGTGTGCACAAATCATCATACGATTTCTCCGTGGGTTTCGCTGGAGTGAGCAGATTCTTCGTGAGGCAATACGTTGGTGCCCCATAGACGGTGAGGAGGATCGCCCTTCATTTGGCAGCGCTTTCTTCCCCATCTAGCTAATTGGCCATGAAGTATTGGTCGAGTCGCTCCACAAAAGTTTCCCAATCATCTCCCTCCGAGAATTTCTCCAGGATGCCCACTGTTCTCTGCATCTTTGGGTTTGCTAGCTGTATCTCATCCCCAGTTGTTGTGTATGGAGAAAGAGTCAGACTGAACATTGTGAGCTCAAAGTAAAGTGTGACCTTAGTTTTTTATTGCAGGTCTCCAGAGTGCCTCTCCAACCTGTGGAGCCTCCTTAAATACCTGTGCTCCCAAGGGATTATGGGATCCCTTGGAACTCCCGGGGAGGCGCCCTCTGGTGGCTGTACAGAGTAAATACAAGTTACATATATAACAACATACAAACCCATGAGCAATAACGGAAAGGCAAAGAGCACCCAGCCCAATCAGTCTACCCCACACCACTGCAACACCCCTATTAGTAAAAACATCTACACTCCACCTCAACTGGAGCCATATGATCTCCTGGGAGAGGCAAAAATCAGATAAAAACCCAGACCAATTTCGGGAGAAAAAGTCCGGGAAAATTCCTCTCTGACCTAACCAGGTGATTGAAACCAGTCCAGGAGGTCACCCTGGCCGTATTGTATTCCTTGCATTACTTACCATTATATCTGCGCCGACTAACAAAAGGTCTTCTAGTCTGATCACAATAACCGGCTCTAGGTCCGTAACCCTGCAGGTTACGGCACTTTAAGTGCCCATACAATCATCTCTTAAAAGTGGTGAGGGTTTCTGCATCCACGACTCTTCCGGGCAGCGAGTTCCAGATCCCCACAACCCTCTGTGTAAAGAAGCCCCCCACCCACCCCCCTCAAGTTCCCTCTAAACCTTCCCCCAACCACCTTAAAACTATGCCCCCTCATAATAGCCCCCTCCACCAATGGAAATAGACCCTTACTATCCACTATGTCCAGGCCCCTCAATATTTTGTACACCTCTATGAGATTTCCTCTCAACCTCCTCTGTTCCAATGAGAACAAACCCAGTCTATCCAGTCTGTCCTCATAACTAAGATTCTCCATTCCAGGCAGCATCCTGGTAAATCTCCTCTGCACCCTCTCTAGTGCCATCAAGTCCTTCCTATAATACGGTGACCAGAACTGCACGCAGTACTCCAGAAGTGGCCTAACCAAAGTATTATACAATTTAAGCATAACCTCCCTGCTCTTATATTCTATGCCTTGGCCTATAAAGGCAAGCATTCTGTATTACTTCTTAACCACCTTAACTACCTTGGCCTGCTACTTTCAGGGATCTGTGGACAAGCACTCCAAGGTCCCTTTGTTCATCTACACTATTAAGTGGCCTACCACTTAATGTATATACCCTTTCATTATTAGCCCTCCCAAAGTGCATCATCTCACACTTCTCTGAATTAAATTCCATTTGCCACTGCTCTGCCCATCTGACCAGTAGATTGATATCCTCCTGCAGCTCATGACTTTCCTCTTCATAATCAACCACACAGCCAATTTTAGTGCCGTCTGCAAACTTCTTAATCATACTTCCTATATTCAAATCTAAATCGTTGATATATACCACAAAAAACAAGGGACCCAGTACTGAGCCCTGTGGAACCCCACTGGAAACATCCTTCCAGTCACAAAAACATCCATCAATCATTACCCTTTCCTTCCTACCTCCAAGCCAATGTTGGATACAACTTGCCACTTTGCCCTGGATCCCATGGGCTTTAACCTTCATGACCAGTCTACCACGCGGGACCTTATCAAAAGCCTTGCTAAAGTCCATATATACTACATCGTACGCACTACTCTCATCGACCCTCTTGGTTACCTCCTCAAAAAATTCAATCAAGTTAGACAAACACGATCTTCCCTTAAGAAATCCGTGCTGACTGTCCCTAATTAATCCTTCCCTTTCCAAATGCAGATTTATCCTGTCTTTCAGGATTTTTTCCAATAATTTTCCCATCACTGACGTTAGGCTGACAAGCCTGTAATTACTCGGCCTATCCCTTTTTCCCTTCTTAAACAAGGGTACTACATTCGCAGTCCTCCAATCCTCCGCCACCATGCCTGTCATGTATGTAACCTTTATGTAACAACACTGCAATACTGTATATACGTAAGAAATGCACACCTTGACCACAGGGGGTGAACTTGTGGGAGACACTCCTCACCTGGTCATCCAGGTATATAAAGGGAGGTCCCACGCAGGGTCATCACTTCTTGGTCCTGTGAATAAAGGTTCAGGTCATGGAGTGACCTTTTCCATAGAATGTGCCTCGTGTGGATTTGTGGTATTGTGTCAGGACTTTACATCGGCAACGAGAAACAGGAATCAACAACCCACGAGAATGGCCACCGGCAGCACAGATGAATGGTACTGTGTTGGTGAGCACTGGGAAGATTTCACTGAGACGCTCCAGCAGAGTTTTGTCACGAAGGACTGGCTGGGAGACGCAGCGGCCGACAAGCGAAGGGCTCATCTGCTGACCAGCTGTGGACCTAAGACTTACACGCTCATGAAAGACCTGCTAGCACCCAAGAAGCCGGCGGACAAAACATTTGAAGAGCTCAGCAAACTAATCGGTGAGCACCTCAAACCGGCGAGCAGCGTACACATGGTGCGACACAGATTCTATACCCACTGACATCGGGTAGGACAGAGCATACCGGTAATCGTTGTGGATCTCCGCCGCTTGGCCAGCCTCTGTAAGTTCACAGACACCCGCAGGGGGGGAGACGCTAAGGGATTTCTTTATTGAGGGCATCGGTCATGCCGGGATTTTCAGAAAGTTAATTGAGACCAAGGACTTGACCTTGGAAGTGGCTGCGTTGAAGGCTCAGACTTTTATGGCGGGGGGTGAGGAAACCAAGATAATATACATGCGCAATTCTGCCTTCAACGTGGCGATGGATCAGGGAGTAAATATCATAAACGCGACACAGAGCCCCGCAGGCAGGCAAGGGCAGTTCGAGACACCCCAGGCAGCAATAGACCCAAGAGTAAGTCTCCAACAGAGGCAATGGCAGGCTGAACGGACATTTACGCCCCCCCGAGTGGACAATGCGGCCCGGGATGGAGCCATTGACACCCACTAACAGGGTGCTCAAGAGTAGTCAAAGAGACAATCAGTGAGGAATGCCTTGTAACAGCTCTTTTGTTCACAACAATGGGGATCTCAGTTCATGCTGGAGGTGTGGGGGCAGACATGCTGCCAGGACTTGCAGATTTCAACAGTTCGTCTGCAGAAATTATAACCTCAGTGGCCATTTAGACAGAATGTGCAGAAAACCTGTAACCAGGCTAATATACGAGGTGGATGAACCAGATGAGGGGTCTGTGAGGCAGGATGACGCTTGGGGCAAATCAATGGATGCTGAAGTTCAGTGGGTTCATGTGGCAAACATTCACAGCTCATATACCAAAACGTCACCTATGCTGATGAAAGTCCTATTAAACGGCATCCCTGTATGCATGGAGCTGGACATGGGGGCCAACCAGTCACTCATGAGTGTTCAACAATTCTAAAAGCTGTGGCCACTCAAAGCCAGCAGACCCAAACAAGAACGCATTGAGACGCAATTACGGACGTACACTAAAGAAATTATTCCAGTGTTAGGTAGTGCAATGTTGGCAGTCACACACAATGGATCGGTGAACCAGCTGCTGCTCTGGATTGTCCCGGACAATGGTCCCGCACTGTTGGGAAGGAGCTGCTTAGCTGAGATGAACTGGAAATGGGGGGATGTGCACGCCATGTCATCTGTGGAGTGAAGTACATGCTAACAGGGGTCCTACAGCAATTTGAGACACTATTTCAACCTGGCGTCGGGACGTTCAAAGGTACCAAAGTAGTGATACGCATCACTCCTGACGCCAGACCAGTGCACCACAAAGCCAGAGCTGTGCCGTATGTGATGCGGGAGAAAATTGAGAGCGAGTTGGACTGGTTGCTGAGAGAGGGCATCATCTCGCCCATTGAATTCAGTGACTGGGCGAGCCCCATCGTTCCCATCCTAAAAGCGGATGGCTCGGTCAGGATCTGTGGCGACTACAAGGCCACTATCAACCGGGCATCCCTACAAGACCAATACCCGCTCCCGAGAGCGGAGGACCTTTTTGCTACGCTGGCAGGCGGCAAGCTGTTCACCAAGTTGCACCTCACTTCAGTCTACATGACCCAAGAACTGGCCGACGAATCTAAACTACTGACCACCATCACCACGCACAAGGGACTGTTTGTTTACGACAGGTGTCCGTTTGGCATTCGATCAGCGGCCGCGATTTTTCAAATAAACATGGAAAGCTTGCTCAAATTCATTCCCGGAACAATCGTATTTCAGGACGACATCCTCATCACCAGTTGTGACACCGAGGAACACCTCCACAACCTGGAGGAGGTGCTATGCCAAGAAGTCTAAGTGTGTGTTTTTGGCTCCCGAAGTCGAGTTTCTGGGCAGGAGGGTTGCTGCAGACGGGATTTGGCCGACCGAATCCAAAACGGAGGTGATTCGACGAGCGCCCAGGCCCTGCAACACATAGAAACATAGAAACATAGAAAATAGGTGCAGGAGCAGGCCATTCAGCCCTTCTAGCCTGCACCGCCATTCAATGAGTTCATGGCTGAACATGAAACTTCAGTACCCCCTTCCTGCTTTCTCGCCATAACCCTTGATCCCCCGAGTAGTAAGGACTTCATCTAACTCCCTTTTGAATATATTTAGTGAATTGGCCTCAACTACTTTCTGTGGTAGAGAATTCCATAGGTTCACCACTCTCTGGGTGAAGAAGTTTCTCCTCATCTCGGTCCTAAATGGCTTACCCCTTATCCTCAGACTGTGACCCCTGGTTCTGGACTTCCCCAACATTGGGAACATTCTTTCTGCATCTAACCTGTCTAAACCCGTCAGAATTTTAAACGTTTCTATGAGGTCCCCTCTCATTCTTCTGAACTCCAGTGAATACAAGCCCAGTTGATCCAATCTTTCTTGATAGGTCAGTCCCGCCATCCCGGGAATCAGTCTGATGAACCTTCGCTGCACTCCCTCAATAGCAAGAATGTCCTTCCTCAAGTTAGGAGACCAAAACTGTACACAATACTCCAGGTGTGGCCTCACCAAGGCCCTGTACAACTGTAGCAACACCTCCCTGCCCCTGTACTCAAATCCCCTCGCTATGAAGGCCAACATGCCATTTGCTTTCTTAACCGCCTGCTGTACCTGCATGCCAACCTTCAATGACTGATGTACCATGACACCCAGGTCTCGTTGCACCTTCCCTTTTCCTAATCTGTCACCATTCAGATAATAGTCTGTCTCTCTGTTTTTACCACCAAAGTGGATAACCTCACATTTATCCACATTATACTTCATCTGCCATGCATTTGCCCACTCACCTAACCTATCCAAGTCACTCTGCAGTCTAATAGCATCCTCCTCGCAGCTCACACTGCCACCCAACTTAGTATCATCCGCAAATTTGGAGATACTGCATTTAATCCCCTCGTCTAAATCATTAATGTACAATGTAAACAGCTGGGGCCCCAGCACAGAACCTTGCGGCACTCCACTAGTCACTGCCTGCCATTCTGAAAAGTACCCGTTTACTCCTACTCTTTGCTTCCTGTCTGACAACCAGTTCTCAATCCACGTCAGCACACTACCCCCAATCCCATGTGCTTTAACTTTGCACATTAATCTCTTGTGTGGGACCTTGTCGAAAGCCTTCTGAAAGTCCAAATATACCACATCAACTGGTTCTCCTTTGTCCACTTTACTGGAAACATCCTCAAAAAATTCCAGAAGATTTGTCAAGCATGATTTCCCTTTCACAAATCCATGCTGACTTGGACCTATCATGTCACCATTTTCCAGATGCACTGCTATGACATCCTTAATAATTGATTCCATCATTTTACCCACTACTGAGGTCAGGCTGACCGGTCTATAATTCCCTGTTTTCTCTCTCCCTCCTTTTTTAAAAAGTGGGGTTACATTGGCTACCCTCCACTCCATAGGAACTGATCCAGAGTCAATGGAATGTTGGAAAATGACTGTCAATGCATCCGCTATTTCCAAGGCCACCTCCTTAAGTACTCTAGGATGCAGTCCATCAGGCCCTGGGGATTTATCGGCCTTCAATCCCATCAATTTCCCCAACACAATTTCCCGACTAATAAAGATTTCCCTCAGTTCCCCCTCCTTACTAGACCCTCTGACCCCTTTTATATCCGGAAGGTTGTTTGTATCCTCCTTAGTGAATACCGAACCAAAGTACTTGTTCAATTGGTCTGCCATTTCTTTGTTCCCCGTTCCCCGTTATGACTTCCCCTGATTCTGACTGCAGGGGACCTACGTTTGTCTTCACCAACCTTTTTCTCTTTACATACCTATAGAAACTTTTGCAATCCGCCTTAATGTTCCCTGCAAGCTTCTTCTCGTACTCCATTTTCCCTGCCCTAATCAAACCCTTTGTCCTCCTCTAACACATTGGAGTTGCGTTCCTTTCTGGAATTCTTGAACTATTTCGGGAACTTTCTGCCGAACTTAAGCACATTGTTGGAGCCACTACACGTGCTCCTGCGTAAGGGTTGTGATTGTTTTTGGGGGGACTGTCAGGAACAGGCTTTCAATTGGGCGCAGATCCTACTTTGTTCAAATAAGTTGCTGATCCTGTATGACCCCCGTAAGAAATTGGTTCTGACATGTGATGCATCGTACTATGGGGTTGGGTTTGTGTTGGGCAGCAGGGTAATGCTGAGGGCCAACTACAACCTGTGGCTTATGCCTCCAGGTTGCTCTCTCAAGCTGAACGGGGATATGGGATGGTTGGGAAGGAAGCACTCGCATGTGTCTGTGGGGTGAAAAAGATGCATCAGTACCTTTTAGGCAGGAGGTGCGAATTAGAAACGGACCACAGGCCATTAACATCCCTGCTGGTCACTGGCACCCAAATGCTCCCCCACTAATACCCTTTCAACTTGCCCAGCTTCATTCCCCAAAACTAAATCCAATCCAAGATCTCCCGCTCTCGTGTTGGGCTTGCTACATACTGACAAAGAAAGTTCTCTTGAATGCATTTCAAGAATTCCGCACCCTCCATACCCTTCACACTTAATTTGTCCCAAGCAATATTTGGATAGTTAAAATTCCCGACTATTACTACCCGATGGTTTTTAGACTTCACAGCAATTTGCCTTCATATTTGCTCCTCTATCTCCCTCCCACTGTTTGAGTGTCTATAATACACTCCCAGCAGTGTGATCGTCCCTTTTTTATTTTTCAATTCAACCCATATGGCCTCAGTTAATGATCTCTCTAACATATCATCCCTCCTCACCTCTGTACTAGTTTCTTTAATTAGTACCGTAACCATCCCCCGCCCCCACTTGTACCCCCCTCTCTATCTTGTCTAAAAATCCTGCAGCCAGGAATATTAATCTGCTAAGCCTGCCCCTCTTTCAGCCATGTTTCTGTAATGGCTATAATGTCATACTCCCAAGTGTCTACCTGTGTTCTTAGCTCATCCGCCTTATTCGCTATACTCCTTGCATTAAAGAATATACCTTTCAGCACAGGAAGACTACTAAGCCCTGTTTCCTCTGTCTAACAGATTCGCTTTCTAGATTCTTGCTATCCAACTTCTGTTTTACTTCCTTCCCTTTTGAATTCATTCTCAGGTTCCCATCCCCCTGTCAGGCTAGTTTAAACTCACCCCAACAACACGAGCAAAACTCCCCGCGAGGATATTGGTCCCGGCACTGTTGAGGTGCAATCCGTCCGGTTTGTACAGGTCCCATCTCCCCCAGAAGCTGTCCCAATGCCTCAAGAATTTAAAGCCCTCCCTCCTACACCAATTTTCCAGCCACGTGTTCATCCTCTCTATCCTTCTATTCTTGTACTCATTAGCACGTGGCACCGGTAGTAACCCGGAGATTACTACTTTTGAGGTCCTACCCTTTAATTTTCTTCCTAGCTCCCTAAGTTCTTCCTGTAGGACCTCATCCCTTATTTTACCTATGTCGTTGGTCCCGATATGGACCACGACCTCTAGCTGTTTACCCTGCCTCCCTCCGCCCCCAGGATGCCCTGCATCCGTTCTGTGACATCCTTGACCCTGGCACCAGGGAGGCACAAAATCATTCGGGAATCACGTGTACGGCCGCAGAAACGCCTGTCTGTTCCCCGAACTATAGAATCCCCTATCACTAGGGCTCGTTTGTTCTTCGTCCCTCCCCCCTGTGCAGCTGAGCTACCCGAGGTGCCTTGGAATTGGCTCTGGCTGCATTCCCCAGAGGCACCATCGTCCTTGCCGATACCCGGAATTGAATATTGATTTGAAAGCGAGATGGACTCACGGGGGGACTCCTGCACTACCTGCCTAACACACTTACTACGTCTGGTGGTCACCCACTTCCCCTCTACCTGCACACCTTTAAGCTGCGGGGTGACCACCTCCTGAAACGTGCTAGCCACGTAATTCTCAGCCTCGCGGATGCAC
The DNA here is from genome assembly GCF_044704955.1 of Pristiophorus japonicus. Taxonomy (NCBI): domain Eukaryota; kingdom Metazoa; phylum Chordata; class Chondrichthyes; family Pristiophoridae; genus Pristiophorus; species Pristiophorus japonicus. The sequence goes on along the minus strand of NC_091981.1, from coordinate 266,999,826 downwards.
CTTATTGACTCCACCCGCAGCTCCAGCTCCGAAACGCGGAGCTCGAGCAGTTGGAGCTGGAGACACTTCCTGCACAACTTCCCGAAAAAACATTTTTAAATCCGCCCAGTGAAAAATATGGGCCTTGCACCCCTAATCTGGGCGAAAAAGTGACATTTAGGGTAGATTGGACGGTGCTTAAAGAAAACGGGCGAAAAATCTTAAAAATCTATAAAAAATTTACCCCGAGGCTGCAGGTTGGGCCCAACACCAAAAAAAGAATTAAAATAATTTTTCAAAAATCCTATCTAAAAAATCCAAAAAAAACATTCCCAAGACACTTTTAAATTAAATCACCCCAACAGATTTTGAAAATAATTTTTCTTGCAGACCTACTTACCTGCCGCCTAACTCCGCTGATCCTCAAGGGCGTTTTGGAAAAAAATGTTTATACTTCCCTACGTGTCACCAAAAATTGTGCTAGGGTGATCTGTGGACGGTGTACACTGGCGGTCCGCTCCCCAGTGGGTCTTCGAAACCGCCGGCGTGCCTCAGGTAGGAAATTACCGCTCACCTGATTACCGCCCACAATGGCCAATACGGCCTAGAAACCGGGCGGTGAGCCATAGGAAATTCTAGCCCCATGAAACTTCGGATTGTCATAAAAACCCAACAGGTTTAAGCAAAGACACCTGCTGTCCTTATCCGGTCTGGCTCCAGCCCCAGAGCAACGTGGTTGACTCTTAACCACCCTCTGACGTGGCCTAATCACGGAATAATTTCAAACCGGTTCAAGAAGAAGGACCACCTCCACGGGTCAACTAGGGATGAACCAGTACCACCCACACCCTGATAATTAATAAATATAGCACCTTTTATGACCTCAGAATGTTCCAAAGCACTACTCAACTGAAGTGTAACTGTTGTAATGCAGGGAAATGCGGTAGTCAATTTTCACACAGCAAAGCCTCATACACAGCAGTGAGATAAATGACCAGATAATCTGTTTTAGTGATGTTGGTTGAGTGATAAATATTGGCTCGGACACCGGGGAGAACTCCCCTCCTCTTCCTTTGAATCCAAATGGATACTCAAGGAAACTAAGGAGGAAATAGCAGAGACACTAGTATCCATATTGAAAATTTCAATCGAAAAAGGAATAGATGCCAGAGGACCGGTGAACAGCAAATCTTCAAAAAGTGAGATAGAACTAATCCAGGCAAATATAAGAACATAAGAAATAGGAACAGGAGTAGGCCATACGGCCCCTCGAGCCTGCTCCGCCATTCAATAAGATCATGGCTGATCTGATCATGGACTCAGCTCCACTTCTCTGCCCACTCCCCATAACCCCTTATCCCCTTATCGTTTAAGAAACTGTCTATTTCTGTCTTAAATTTATTCAATGTCCCAGCTTCCACAGCTCTCTGAGGCAGCGAATTCCACAGATTTATAACCCTCTGAGAGAAGAAATTTCTCCTCATCTCTGTTTTAAATAGGCGGCCCCTTATTCTAAGATCATGCCCTCTAGTTCTAGTCTCCCCTATCAGTGGAAACATCCTCTCTGCATTCACCTTGTCATGCCACCTCATAATCTTATACGTTTCGCTAAGGTCAATTCTCATTCTTCTGAATTCCAATGAGTAGAGGCCCAACTTACTCAACCTTTCCTCATAAGTCAACCCCCTCATCTCCGGAATCAACTTAGCGAACTGCCTCCAAAGCAAGTATATCCTTTCGTAAATATGCAGTATTCCAGGTGTGGCCTTGTGGCCTCACCAATACTCTGTATAGCTGTAGCAAGACTTCCCTGCTTTTATACTCCATCCCCTTTGCAATAAAGGTCAAGATTCCATTGGCCTTCCTGATCACTTGCTGTACCTGCATACTATTCTTTTGTGTTTCATGCACAAGTACCCCCAGGTCCCGCTGTACTGCAGCACTTTGCAATCTTTCTCCATTTAAATAATAACCTGCTCTTTGATTTTTTTCTGCCAAAGTGCATGGCCTCACACTTTCCAACATTATACTCCATCTGCCAAATTTTTACCCACTCACTTAGCCTGTCTATGTCCTTTTGCAGATTTTGTGTGTCCTCCTCACATATTGCTTTTCCTCCCATCTTTGTATCGTCAGCAAACTTGGCTACATTACACTCAGTCCCTTCCTCCAAGCTGTTAATATAGATTGTAAATAGATTGTAAATATAGATCAGTTAGCTTAACATCAGAGGTAGAAAAGATACGAGAATCTAGAGACGGAGAATATAATAAAAATAGGCAGCATAGCTTTCTAAAGGAAGGTCAAGTTAAATCAACCTTATTGAATTCTTTGAAAAAATAACAAAGTCTAGTCAAGGGCAATACAGGGATGTGATAAACATAAGAAATAGCAGCAGGAGTAGAACATATGGCCCCTCAAGCCTGCTCCACCATTAAATAAGATCATGGCTGATCTGATCATGGACTCAGCTCCACTTCCCTGCCCTCTCCCCATAACCTTTTATTCCCTTATCGTTCAAAAATCTGTCTCTCTCCGCCTTAAATGTATTCAATGACCCAGCCTCGTGGCTCTCTGGGGCAAAGAATTCCACAGATTTACAAACTTCTGAGAGAAGAAATCCTCCTCATCTTAGTTTTAAATGGGCGGCCCCTTATTCTGAGACGATGTCCCCTCGTTTTAGTTTCCCCTATGAGTGGAACTATCCTCTCTACATCCACCTTGTCGAGCCCCCTCATTATCTTATATGTTTCAATAAGATCACTTCTCATTTTTCTGAACTCCAATGAGTATAGGCTCAACCTACTCAACCTTTCTTCATAAGTCAACCCCCTCATCTCCGGAATCAACCCAGTGAACCTTCTCTGAACAGCCTCCAATGCAAATATATCCATCCTTAAATACGGAGACCAAAACTGTATGCAGTATTCCAGGTGTAGCCTCACCAATACTGTGCACAGTTGTAGCAGGACTTTTCTGCTTTTATACTCCAGCCCCCTTGCAATAAAGGCCAACATTCCATTTGTCGTCCTGATCATTTGCTGTATCTGCATACTCACTTTTTGTGTTTCATGCACAAGGACCCTCGGGGCCCTCTATACTGCAGCATTTTGCAATTTTTTTCCATTTAAATTATAATTTGCTTTTCTATTTTTCCTGCCAAAGTGGATAACCTCACATTTTCCCACATTATACTCCATCTGCCAAATATTTGGACACTCACTTAGCCTGTCTATATCTTCTGCAGATTTTTTGTGTCCTCCTCTTTGCTTTCCCAACCATTTTTGTATCATCAGCAAACTTGGCAACATTACACTCAGTCCCTTCCTCTAATTCATTAATATGGATTGTAAATAGTTGAGGCCCTTGCACTGATCCCTGCGGTACACCACTAGCTACTGTTTGTTATCCGGAAAATTACCCATTTATTCTGACTCTCTGTTTTCTGTTAGTTAGCCAATCCTCTATTCATGCTAATGCATTACCATCAACCCCGTGAACTTTTATCTTGTGCAGTAACCTTGTATGTGGCACCTTATCGAATGCTTTCTGGAAATCCAAATATATCACAAACACTGGTTCCCCCTTATCCGCACTGCTCGTTACATCCTCAGAGAACGCCAGCAAATTTGTTAAACATAATTTCCCTTTCATAAAACCATGCTAACTCTACTTAATTGATTTATGCTTTTCCAAATATCCCGCTACTGCTTCCTTAATAATGGACTCAAGCATTTTCCCAATGACAGATGTTAGGCTAACTGGTCTATAGCCAATCCGGTGGGATCGCCCCAGAATCCAGTGAATTTTGGTAGATCACAACCAATGTATCCATTATCTCCACAGCCACTTCTTTTAAGACCCTAGGATGTAAGCCATCAGGTCCAGGAGACTTGTCCGCCTTTAGTTCCATTATTTTACCGAGTACTACTTCTTTAGTGATAGTGATTGTATTAAGTTCTTCCCTCTCTATAGCCCCTTGATTATCTATTATTGGAATGTTTTTAGTATCTTCTACCGTGAAGACCGATACAAAATATTTGTTCAACGTCTCTGCCATTTCCCTGTTCTCCCATTATTAATTCCCCAGTCTCATCCTCTAGGGGACCAACATTTACTTTAGTTGTGTTTTACTAACCTGATTAAATTTTTTGAGGAGGTAACCAAGAGGGTCGATGAGTGTAGTGTGTACGATGTGGTATATATGGACTTTAGCAAGGCTTTTGATAAGGTCTTGCATGGTAGACTGGTCATGAAGTTTAAAGCCCATGGGATCCAGGGCAAAGTGGCAAGTTGGATCCAAAATTGGCTTAGAGGTAGGAAGCAAAGGGCAATGATTGATGGATGTTTTTGTGACTAGAAGGATGTTTCCAGTGGGGTTCCGCAGGGCTCAGTACTGGGACCCTTGCTTTTTGTTGTATATATCAACGATTTAGATTTGAATATAGGGAGTATGATTAAGAAGTTTGCAGACGACACTAAAATTGGCTGTTTGGTTGATAATGAAGAGGAAAGTCATGGGCTGCAGGAGGATATCAATCTACTGGTCAGATGGGCAGAGCAGTGGCAAATGGAATTTAGTTCAGAGAAGTGTGATGTGATGCACTTTGGGAGGGCTAATAAGGAAAGGGTATACACATTATGTGTAGGCCACTTAATAGTGTAGATGAACAAAGGGACCTTGGAGTGCTTGTCCACAGATCCCTGAAGGCCAGGTGGATAAGGTGGTTAAGAAGGCATACAGAATGCTTGCCTTTATTGGCCAAGGCATAGAATATAAGAGCAGGGAGGTTATGCTTAAATTGTATAATACTTTGGTTAGGCCACAGCTGGAGTACTGTGTGCAGTTCTGGTCGCCATATTATAGGAAGGACGTAATTGCACTAGAGAGGGTGCAGAGGAGATTTACTAGGATGCTGCCTGGAATGGAGAATCTTAGTTATGAGGATAGATTGGATAGGCTGGGTTTGTTCTCATTGGAACAGAGGAGGTTGAGAGGAGACAAAAGGTGTACAAAATATTGAGGGGCCTGGACATAGTGGATAGTAAGGGTTTATTTCCATTGATGGAGGGGGTTATTATGAGGGGGCATAGTTTTAAGGTGGTTGGTGGAAGGTTTAGAGGGGATTTGAGGGGGGGGCTTCTTTATGCAGATGGTTGTAGGGATCTGGAATTCGCTGCCTGGAAGAGTGGTGGATGCAGAAACCTTCACCACTTTTAAGAGATGGTTGGATGGGCACTTAAAGTGCCGTAACCTGCAGGGTTACGGACCGAGAGCTGGTAATTGGGATTAGACTAGATGACCTTTTGTTGGTCAGCGCAGATATAATGGTAAGTACTGCAACTACAGGGAATAGAATATGGTCAGGGTGATCTCCTGCCGACTAGTTTTGATCGCCTGGATGGGTCGGGGAGGAATTTTCCCAGATTTTTTTCTCCCTAAATTGGCCTGGGTTTTTATCTGGTTTTTGCCTCTCCCAGGAGATGATATGACTCCAGTTGGGGTAGAGTGTAAATGTATTTTAGTAGAAGGTGTGTTGAAGTGGTGTGGGGCGGACTGGTTGGGCTGGGTGCTCTTTGCCTTCCCGCCATTGTTCATGGGTTTGTATGTAACCTTTAGAACTGCTGATGAAGGGCCGTGCGGGTCTTTGTCGGCCGGCGCAGACACGATGGGCCGAAATGGCCTCCTTCTGCGCTGTAAATTTCTATGTTTCTATGTTTCCTTTCCTTTTTATGTACCTGTAGAAACTCTGTTTTATATTTTGTGCTAGTTTATTCTCATAATCTATCTTCCCTCTCCTTATCATCTTGTTAGTCTTTCTTTGCTGGCTTTTAAAAGTTTCCCAATCCTCTGGCCTCCCACTAGTCTTGACCACCTTGTATGCCCTTCTTTTCAATTTGATACCATCCCTTATTTCCTTAGTTAGCCACGGATGGTTATCCCTTCTCTTACAGTCTTTCCTTCTCATTGGGATATATTTTTGCTGCGAGTTATGAAACATCTCCTTAAATATCTGCCACTGCTCATCAACCATCCTACACTTTAATATATTTTCCCAGTCGACTTTAGCCAACTTTGCCCTCATACCTTTGTAGTCTCCTTTATTTAAGCTTAGGATACTGGTTTGAGATCCAACTTTCTCACCGTCTAACTGAATTTGATATTCAACCAAGTTATGATCACTCATTCCGAGAGAATCCTTGATGAGAAGATTTTTTATTAATCCTTTCTCATTACACGGTCCAAATCTAAGATAGCCTGCTCCCTGGGTGGTTCCGCAACATACACGTCAAGGAAACTATCCCGGATACACTTTATGAACTCTTCTTCAAGGTTACCCTGGGCAATTTGTTTTGTCTAATCAATATGAAGGTTAAAATCGCGCATGATTATTGCCATTCCTGTTTTACAAGCCTCCATTATTTCTTGATTTATACATCGTTCAACAGTGTAGCTACTGTTGGGGAGCCTATAGACTACACCCACCAGCGACTTTTTCCCCTTACTGATTCAAACACGGGGAGCTATTTTTCCCAGATACTTTAAAGAAAGAAAGACTTGCATTTATATACTGCCTTTCACGACAACCGGACATCTCAAAGTACTTTACAGCCAATTAAGTACTTTTGGAGTGTAGTCACTGTTGTAATGTGGGAAACGCAGCAGCCAATTTGTACACAACAAGCTCCCTCAAACAGCAATGTAATAACCAGATAATCTGTTTTTGTTATGTTGATTGAGGGATAAATATTGGCCAGGACACCGGGGATAACTCCCCTGCTCTTCTTTGAAATAGTGCCATGGGATCTTTCACGTCCATCTGAGAGAGCAGATGGGACCTCGGTTTAACATCTTATCTGAACAATAGCACCTCCGACAATGCAGCACTCCCTCAGCACTGCACCGGAGTGTCAGTCTAAATTTATATGCTCAAGTCCCTGGAGTGGGACTTGAACCCACAACCCACTGAGCCACAGCTGACACTTAGTCGCGAGGAGTCTTCACGTTCAGAAGATGGGGCTTTGAGCTGCCATGCCTGGTTAGTGCACCTTTAGCAGAAGACACCCTCTTGATAAAGGAGTTTAAGCACGCCAGGAATGGCGGCCCCAAGGATGATTAAGGCTCCAAAGACCAATTAGATTGGCTCCAAATATTCATTAAAGAGGCTGCACACCATTTTGCAATTAACAATCTCTCCTAACAGTGACCAGCTGAACAAGAGTAAAGAAGTCGTTTGTGAGCACTACTTAAAGCCATGCTCAGCTTTCACTGTTCGCTTGGTGCTGGTGATCGACTGACTACACTACGTTTGAAGAGGACTTTTGATACACATTGGGAGACTTTCTGGGACACTTTGTCAAGACTTCACTAAAGGTCTAGCAACCTTTATTCTGGAAACTCTCTGGGAACTGCACCTGAAGAGAGCGAGTGCTGTGCTACTCTACCTTATAGGAGTCATCGGGAGAAAGGGTCATGGGCATCTTGCTGGGGGGTCCCCCTTGGGCTGGAAGAGGAATGGGAGAGCTGCACCGGCTGTTGGAGGAGAGAGGGATGGGAGGGACAGGAGGGTGAGGAGGGACAGGAGGGTGAGGAGGGACAGGAGGGTGAGGAGGGACAGGAGGATGAGGAGGACTGCAGATTTGTGTTGACTTTCTACATGCTCGACAATCCAGCGAACATGAGAGACCAGCCATTACCGCCATCAATTGTGCCGGAGGATCGTGCGCAGGTGCCACAAGAGGAGGAGGAGGAGGAGGAAGACAAATGGTTCCAGCTAGACAGCCCGCATCTGGGAGGGTCACTCACCGCCGTCTAATTGAAAGCCGCTTTTGAGAGACGTCCTGAACCATCAGACGTCGGCACACTGTTGCCACAGGCCTTACCTTCCATGACTGAGGATCTATCAAGAAGTCCACCATCTGCACTCAATCCTTTAACCCCGACCCCATGAAGAATACAATAATAAAAAGAGCACCAATTCCAGCTCCAAACAATGACCATGTTCACTCTTTATCTACACCAAAAACAAACAATGAAAGCATGGCACAATCAACAGCACTTACAAATGTACACTATTCACCCTGATGCTTAGCCACAGTGGCTATTGTGTAAGTGCTCTTGCCTCCTCTGGTGATTCTGCGAAGTGCAGCCTGAGTGGCAGCAGCACGTGAGGTAGATGGTGGCTGAGAGTCTGAAGAAGGCGTCTCAGATGTCCTCCTGCTACGCCCTCGAGAGGCTGTGGGCCGTGACGTGCAGTTCAGCAGTCTGGGCCACCTGGCTGACAGGCAACTGCCAGGGCAATGGTGGAGTGGTGGGGAAGGGAGCAGCAATGCCGCTATGTGGAGAGACCAGTAGGTTCCTGCTCCATGATTCCCACGCCACCACCTTGGGGTGTCTATTCAGCCAGCCCAGTGATCTGCTGGGGGACAGATCTGTGGGCAGCTGAGGCACTCTGCAATCCCTTTTCAACTAAGGAGCCCAGAGCCACAGCCAGCTGCCTGAACTTCCAGGTGTGAGGTGGCTCATTTTGAAGGAGGAATAAGGAGGCCACTTATTCCTTGGAAGGTAAGAAACACAATGAAGTCGAGGAGCAAAGAGATTTGTGAATACCGATGCATGAATACAAAGTACCCGGGTTCGTTTCTAGAGGAATAGAATACAAAAGCAGGGAGGCAATATTAAATTTCTATTGAATCTTTGTTGGACCATACTTGCAGTACTGTGCGCAGCGTAAAAGTGACCTTGAAGCTGTTGGATTGTTGTTAAAAACACAATTGGTTCACTAATGTCCTTTAGACAGGATAAGTGAGTGGACAAAAATTTGGCAGATGGAGTATAATGTTGGAAAATGTGAGGTCATGCACTTTTGAGAAAAAAAATCGAAGAGCAAGTTATTATTTAAATGGAGAAAAATTGCAAAGTGCTGCAGTACAGCGGGACCTGGGGGCCCTGGTGCATGAAACACAAACGGTTAGTATGCAGGTACAGCAAGTGATCAGGAAGGCCAATGGAATATTGGCTTTTATTGCAAAGGGGATGGAGTATAAAAGCAGGGAAGTCTTACTACAGTTCTACAGGGTATTGGTGAGGCCACACCTGGAATACTGTGTGCAGTTTTGGTTTCCATATTTAAGAAAGGATATACATGTTTTGGAGGCAGTTCAGAGAAAGTTCACTAGGTTGATTCCGGAGATGAGGGGGTTGACTTATGAGGAAAGGTTGAGTAGGTTGGGCCTCTACTCATTGGAATTCAGAAGAATGAGAGGTGATCTTATCGAAACGTATAAGATTATGAGGGGGCTTGACAAGGTGGATGCAGAGAGGATGTTTCCACTGATAGGGGAGACTAGAACTAGAGGGCATAATCTTAGAATAAGGGGTCGCCCATTTAAAATTGAGATGAGGAGAAATTTCTTCTCTCAGAGGGTTGTAAATCTATGGAATTCGCTACCTCAGAGAGCTATGGAAGCTGTGTCATTGAATAAATTTAAGACAGAGATAGGCAGTTTCTTAACCGACAAGGGAATAAGGGGTTATGGGGAACAGGCAGGGAAGTGGACCTGAGTCCATGATCAGATCAGCAATGATCATATTAAATGGCGGAGCAGGCTCGAGGTGACGTATGGCCTACTCCTGATCCTATTTCTTATGTACTTATGTTCTTTAGGGAAGGGAACCTGCCATCCATAATCCATTCCCTCACCACCAATTACAACCCTCTCCCTGGCTACTGTCTCGGGCTGAACTAGACTGTTCGTAAGCTTGACATCCTATTTGACCCTGAGCTGAGCTTCCACACGCTGATCCCCTCCATTACAGAGACCGTCTGTGTCCACCTCTGGAACATCGCTCGTCTCTGCCCCTGCCTCAGCCCGTCTGCTTCTGAAATACTCAACTATGCTTTTGTTTCCCCTAGACTCAACCATTCCAATGTTCTCTCAACTTTCACCTTCATAAACTGGAGACCATCCAAACTTCTGTTCTCCATATCCTAACCCCCTGTGCTTGCTGACCTACATTGGTTCCCGGGTCATCAATTTTAAAATTCTCATTCTTATGTTTAAATCCATCCTTATCTCTGTAACCGCCTCCAGCCCTAAAACCTTCCAAGAACTCTGTGTTCCTCCAACTCTGGACACTTATGCATCCCCCACTAATTTGACCCACCATTGGCAGTTGTGCCTTCAGACATCTCTCCTGCTTCAAGACCCTCCTTAAAACTTACCTCCTTGACCAAGCTTCTACTCACCTATCCTTTTAACTCCTTCTTTAGCTCAGGATCAATTTGAGTCTTATTATGCTCCCGTGAAGCCCATTGGGACATTTACCTACATTAAGGGGCTATATAAAGACAAGTTGTTGTTGATGCCAAAATTAGAAGATTATTCTTGATATTGTGCACATAAATTTAATACATCATTCAAATAATATACAGTTAAGTAATATACGAACAAGCAAAATTGACGGGCAGGAAAAGACCAGCTGGTCACTGTAGGAAACGCAGCACGTAGCAAAATCTTGCAAACAGCAATACGATAATCACCAGCTAATTTTTTCTTTGAGTGACGTTGGTTGAGGGATAAATATTGGCCAGGGCACCGGGGATAACTCCCCTGCTCGATTTCAAAATAGTGCTCTGGGATCTTTTACATCCACCTGAGAGAACAGACAGGGCCTAAGGTTCACATTTCATTCGAAAGGCAGCACCTCCGACAGTGCAGTATTCTTTCAGTACTGCATTGGATTCTCAGCCTGGATTACATGCTGGAGTGGGACTTGAGCCCACAACCCTCTGGCTCAGAGGTGAGAGTGTTACCCACCAATTTACCTAACAAACTACACAACTGATTTCCAGAAGATCAAAGTAATTGGTGAATTGTCCCTGATTTTTACCAGCGCTGCTTTTAGCATTTTAGTTCCAGGTTCAGTTCATTTGATTGAATAGTAGTTTTAGAAGACATCTTATCTTTCTTGTTGTTCAGATTGAAATTAGTTCTCTCAAATTCCTGGAGGTATTTATGGTGGAGTTGTAATGAGCATTGAATTGATGGATTGTTTGAACCGATCAATAACTCATTGTTAGAGGGAGAATTGGAACCAATCCTATTTGAGATAATTTATAAGATAGCGGACCCGAAATTCAGTACCGCTGGAAAGCTGGTGCTCCCCCCACCTTTTTGTGGCCATTAACGCTGAAATTGTTTCGAGGCTGGGCCACCCCATATTCAGCTCCAAAAGTGAACAAATGGGTTCCAGCGCTAATGAACCCTTCCAAAGTGGTGTGTTCTCAGTGGTGTGGCTGTCTTAATTTGTGTGTTATCACCACTGAGAAACTCAGCATGCAGGTAAAGGTTTCTAATGATCCAGCTGCTGCCTGGCCTTTTTAAAGGCCAAGGTTTCCAGCAAGGCCCTGAGGGGGGAAGGAGTTTGGAAGGAGTTTGGAAGGATGGCTGGTGTAAGAGATGCAAGGAAAGCCAACAGGTTCACTGATATGGAGCTGGAGACACTGATGGACGGTGTGGAAGACAGAAGAAGAATACTGTTTCCTGATGTGGGGAGACCTGGCAGACCGCCAGTACATAATGCATGGAGGGAGATTTCAGGGGGGGTGTCACGCACCTCCATGTATGTGAAGACGCCCCCTTCCAGGAGGGTGCTGACCAGTCTGCACCCAGTCCTTCCAGGGTGACGATGGGTCGACATCTCCTAGCTCTGAGGCGATGGGGATTTTCCTCCTCCTCCTGCGCTGCATCCTCCTTCTCCTCTTCCTGTGCCTCCTCCTCCACCTCCGCCTCCTCAGGTGGTACTGCTGGCTTGACCTCCAGCAGCTGTCCCCTCATAATGTCCAGATTGTGCAGCATGCAGCAGACCACAACGTTGATGGAGAGCCATTGAGGAGAGTACTGCAAGGTGCCACCGGAGCGGTCCAGGCACCGGAACCTCTGCTTAAGGATGCCTATCTAGTGCTCGATGATGCACCTGGTGGCACATTGTATGCATGCTCTGGCACTGTACTGGCAGGTGTAAAGAGACCTGGGTGTCATGGTACATCAGTCATTGAAGGTTGGCATGCAGGTACAGCAGGCGGTTAAGAAAGCAAATGGCATGTTAGCCTTCATAGCGAGGGGATTTGAGTACAAGGGCAGGGAGGTGTTGCTACAATTGTACAGGGCCTTGGTGAGGCCACACCTGGAGTATTGTGTACAGTTTTGGTCTCCTAACCTGAGGAAGGACATTCTTGCTATTGAGGGAGTGCAGCGAAGGTTCACCAGACTGATTCCCGGGATGGCGGGACTGACCTATCAAGAAAGACTGGATCAACTGGGCTTGTATTCACTGGAGTTCAGAAGAATGAGAGGGGACCTCATAGAAACGTTTAAAATTCTGACGGGCTTAGACAGGTTAGATGCAGGAAGAATGTTCCCAATGTTGGGGAAGTCCAAAACCAGGGGACACAGTCTAAGGATAAGGGGGAAGCCATTTAGGACCGAGATGTGGAGGAATTTCTTCACCCAGAGAGTGGTGAACCTGTGGAATTCTCTACCACAGAAAGTTGTTGAGGCCAATTCACTAAATATATTCAAAAAGGAGTTAGATGAAGTCCTTACTACTAGGGGAATCAAGGGGTATGGTGAGAAAGCAGGAATGGGGTACTGAAGTTGCATGTTCAGCCATGAACTCATTGAATGGCAGTGCAGGCTAGAAGGGCCGAATGGCCTACTCCTGCACCTATTTTCTATGTTCCTATGTTTCTATGTTTCTAGTTCCGCAGTGAAGTGAGCAGCCAAGTGGACAGGGGATATCCCTTGTCCCCCAAGCAGCCAACCGCAATCCTGATTCGGCCGGTGAAGACGGCGGGCACACTGGTCTGACGCAGGATGTACGAATCATGGCTGCCTCCCTTGCCCGCTGCCTCTCTGCATGGTGCTGACGGCAACACCTTCTCCTGTCGCCCTGCTTCTGACCAGATGTAGCCCTCCCAACACTGCTCCCATCCTCAGGGTGAACCCTGCCAAGCAGGTCTCTGCAGCCCACAAGACTCCACTAAAGAGTCAGACCTGAAAGTTGTACAAAGGTACAGGGGTATGTGCAAACCTCTGAGCAGCACTCAGCAGGTTGAATGGAGCCAAAACAATTAATAAAGCTATTAAAAGATAAATACAGTGGATGCTGTAATCGTAAATAAAAATACTAAAATTAATAAAACTATTTCCCTACCAAAGGGCCCTGATCGCGACAACACTCCAACGGTGTCCCGTTCGAGCACCGACTCGGATACCTTGCGGGAGCATTGCTGGGAAAAGTCTGTCGATTTTGCAGCTGAAAATCCCTGTCGTTACCACTTTTCAGCGGCCCGCACGCTGCAGAGCTCTCCGCTGGAATGTCACCTTTACAACGGCTTCACCGCGCCGTTTCCGATGGAAGTGAACACGTTCGAATCCTCCTCGAGCTGAATATGGTCACCCGACCGCAGCGGCCGATCAATTTTTTCGGTCAACCACCCAAACTCCACGGTAGCCGTCCCTTCGGGGATGGTGAATTTCTGCCCCAGCGTCTTGACATCTAAAATAATCATCAGATTCGGACTCAGGTATCAGCAGTTGACTTTCTTTATTTCAGATATTAATTACAATAAGCAAGTGTAAAATACATAAGCTTACGTGCTTACAACCAAACAGCTCATTGGAATAAACCTGAATCCTACTCAGCTCGTCGCTGACTAATTTTGAAAAGGTGTCCTTCAACAAACGTTTGGCCTCTAATTAACATACTCAAAAGGACCTGATGCCTGTTTTAGGCTTCAGTAGTTGGCCCAACTCCCACGCAGATTGGGCGCAGGCTGTTCCACTGCTAAACTGGTATGATTTGTGCCCGTTTTACGCCTGGAAACCGGGCCCAAAACATAACATTTTCTACCCCGGTTTCTCATAAGCACTGCACGTATTCGAAAGGGAATGCCAGGCTGAGATCCATTGTTAGGGTTCAAGGGTCAATAGTAAACCACTCCAGCTTTGGTCTGATAGTTTATATGATCATTAAAACACAAGTAAATCACAGCCTTTTAAGCATAGATTTGTATTAATTGATATTCTAGACTGCTGACTCCACCATATTATTAGAAATATTCTGAGTGCAATTATTGTTTCAAACAGTACGACAAATTCAGTAGGAGGTTGTATACCATCATTTGGATGTAACTGTTCTTCTAGATCATTCCAAGTTACAATTACAAATGAGAGCTCACAGAGACATTTGAAAACAGTGCCAACTTTAAGTATGGCATCTCAAAAACTATAAATCTGCATTAATTGCTCATCCAAATTGTCTACAATTCTTTTCACAGAATTGCAGAATATTTTGACTCGGACTCTCAAGAGATATTTCGTCTTGTGCCCAGAGCAAATGCTCTCAATCCCTATGAGCCAAAATTTGATCTTGTGCCCACAGTGTCTGATAATATAGTGTGCCCAGCATGATCAATAAACCTCATATCCTGTGGATAAACTCGCTGGAAATAGTAAATCTGCATCTCTGACCTTCAGTTAAATAAGGCTCTGTGACAGGTCATACATCTCACGCAACGGACCATGAATCAGGTTTATTCATCAATTAACATAAGCCAAGAAAAAGTCAAATAACAGCAAAAATGTAAGTTAAATAACTGAGATTTGCTTAATGTAGAAAATCTGTTTCAAAAAATCAAAATGTCTCTCAGCTTCAGTACTTCCTAAGATTTTTTAAAATCTGGGGTTTTTTTTGTCTCTCGCAGGAGATTATATGGCTGCTGGTGGGTGGGTATTATTGAGTGTCATGTTGCCTAGTTGCAACACGGGTGAATGGGACAGACCCGATTGACCAAGTGATCTTTTCATATGTTTGTAAGTATCATAGCTTTGAATACGTGCCTGAGGTTATGCTTCTGCTTGTATCTTCATCTGTAGGTCTCCCTGTTCCTCCTCTCCTTTAAGAATTTTACGACTTAGAGAATACTTCTTTCTACTATAGAAATCTGACTGCATTGTCGGAAAAGGTTTCATGATCTTACCAGATGTACCAAGGTAAGAAACTCCTTAACCTCACATTGATATAATGTATCAACTACAAAGGGAATGACCATTACACTCACACCCACATAGTCTGGCAGTACTGTGAAAGCTTTCCATGTTTGTCCATTATCCACCAGGGAATAATTTGCTACAACTCTCTCCCACTAACAGATATAAGAATAAGAGTGTTTAGTAATGATAACATTGATTCTGTATATATATATATATATATATATAGATGTTAAAAGTGTAGATTATACGAAAAGACAAGTTTGAAGAGGCAAAATGGATACCTTCTCCAAGTTCATGTCCCCTGGCTGGGCAGAGCTCAAGTTACAAAGGAAGCATGGCTTTGAAACTCACCAAACTGGAAAAGATGTTAATTGGAAAGCCATTAACCTAATCAAGGAATGGCACCAACCCTCCAGACAGATACATGTATGAGGAGAAGCCAATCAGCAACGGCCCTGGAACCAAGACCCAATCCTGAGGCTTTCTGAGAAACTATGGCCTTAAGAGGTATAAAAACTCAAGCCAAAGATTGCTCTGTCTCTTCTCCTTAGCACATGGCAAAGACAGGACTTCCCTCTACAGACAAAGAAGCAGGCCGTGTGCTTTGCCAGAGGAAAGTAAAGTATACCTTTTTTATTGTAACATAATTGTATCTGTTGCAACTAAGTAGAGCCCGTAGGATATTAATAGACTGCTGTAGTGTTTGATAGGTTATTTTCATGTGTGTGTGTTTAATAAACGTATTCCAAATTGTTTTAAAAGAATTGGTCGAGTTGTTAATTCAATGCCAGAGATTTAGAAATCTTACACAGATCCTTTCCTGACAGGAGGAACTTTTGTTTCCCCCAGCAGCTCCTTGCTTTGGGCAACATTCTGATATACGGATATCCCCTGTTAGAAATTAGGGGTACCTAAGGTATATGATTATGTGAATGAAATTGTGACATGATAAAACTGTGTGTAGATGATTGTATTAAAGCTAGAGACAAGTAAGGGGTTAATGTATAAGTTATGTTTTACTGGACCTGCATAAGATTTATTTTCCTTGGAAAATTATTATGAGGTAATAGCCTTGGGAGGACTGTCCTCAACATGCAGGAAGGCCATGATTGGGAAAGTACAGAACCCATATGGAATGGTTGTGAGGACCCCTGACAGTTGGGAGATAACATGAAGGTTGGCCTTTTTCCATGGCTTAAACAAAGCACTTGACTTTCTGGATGAAATAAATATAGTGAGAGAGGAAGTATTAAGGGGTTTAGCAGCTTTGAATGTAGATAAGTCCCCAGGACCGGATGAAATGCATCCCAGGCTGTTGAGCGTAGTAAAAGAGGAAATAGCAGAGGCCTTGACCATCATTTTCCAGTCCTGTTTGGAGCTGGGCATGGTGCCGGAGGATTCGAAGACTGCTAATGTGGTACCCTTGTTTAAGAAGGAAGAAAGGGATAGGCCAAGTAATTACAGGCCTGTCAGCCTAACCTCAGTGGTAGGAAAATTATTGGAAAAAATCCTGAAAAACAGGATAAATCTACATTTAGAAACGCAAGGATTAATTAGGGACAGTCAGCACGGATTTGTTAAGGGAAGATCGCGTTTGATTAACCTGATTGAATTTTTTGAGGCGGTAACCAAGAGGGTCGATGAGGGTAGTGCGTACGATGTATATATGGACTTTAGCAAAGCTTTTGATAAGGTCCCACATGGTAGACTGGTCATGAAGGTTAAAGCCCATGGGATCCAGGGCAAAATGGCAAGTTGGATCCAAAATTGGCTTGGAGGCAGAAAGCAAAGGTTAATGATTGTTGGATGTTTTTGTGACTGGAAGGATGTTTCCAGTGGGGTTCCACAGGGCTCAGTACTGGGTCCCTTGCTTTTTGTGGTATATATCAATGATTTAGATTGGAATATAGGGAGTATGATTAAGAAGTTTGCAGACGACACTAAAATTGGCTGTGTGGTTGATAATGAAGAGGAAAGTCATGGGCTGCAGGAGGATATCAATCTACTGGTCAGATGGGCAGAGCAGTGGCAAATGGAATTTAATTCAGAGAAGTGTGAGGTGATGCACTTTGGGAGGGCTAATAAGGAAAGGATATACACATTAAGCGGTAGGCCACTTAATAGTGTAGATGAACAAAGGGACCGTGGAGTGCTTGTCCACAGATCCCTGAAGGTAGCAGGCCAGGTGGATAAGGTGGTTAAGAAGGCATACGGAATGTTTGCCTTTATTGGCCGAAGCATAGAATATAAGAGCAGGGAGGTTATGCTTAAATTGTACAATATTTTGGCAAGGCCACAGCTGGAGTACTGCATGCAGTTCTAGTCGCCATATTATAGGAAAGACATGATTGCACTAGAGAGGGTGCAGAGGAGATTTACTAGGATGCTGCCTGGAATGGAGAATCTTAGTTATGAGAACAGATTGGATAGGCTGGATTTGTTCTCGTTGGAACAGAGGAGGTTGAACGGAGACCTCATTGAGGTGTACAAAATATTGAGAGGCCTAGATATAGTGGATAGTAAGGGCCTATTTCCATTGTTGGAGGGGTCTATTACAAGGGGGCATAGTTTAAAGTGGTTGGTGGAAGATTTTGAGGGGGAGCTTCTTTAAGGACCTAGAGCTGGAAATTAGGATTAGACTGGATGACCTTTTGTTGGACGGCACAGATATAATGGTAAGTACTGCATGGAATCAAATACGGCCAGGGTGGTCTCCTGCACTAGTTTTGATCACCTTGATAGGTCAGAGAGGAATTTTCCCAGATTTTCTGTCTCTAAATTGGCCTGGGTTTTTATCTGGATTTTGCCTCTCCCAGGCTTCGGTTGGGGTAGAGTGTAGTATGTTTCAGTTTTTTTGGGGTGTCGCAGTTGTGTGAGGTAGACTGGTTGGGCTGCTTAAGCAAAAATGTGGTCGTGAGCTGGAGGTTTTTTTGTGGACCTCTTCTAATGACGCAATGGATTAAACACCTCGTCCAATATAGCAGTGAAGCAAGGAGGACCCACTGCAAGCTTGTCCCCAGGTTTGTACTAAATGAGCTGATCTCAGCCAGCTCTTTGCCTTTCCGTCATTGTTCATAGGTTTATATGAAACCTTCAGGGCTGCTAACATAGAAACATAGAAAATAGATACAGGAGTAGGCCATTCGGCCCTTCGAGTCTGCACTCCCATTCAATAAGATCATGGATGATCATTCACCTCAGTACTCCTTCCCTCCTTTCTCTCCATACCCCTTGATCCCTTTAGCCGTAAGGGCCATATCTAACTCCCTCTGGAATATATCCAATGAACTGGCATCAACAACTCTCTGCGATAGGGAATTCCACAGGTTAACAACTCTCTGAGTGAAGAAGTTTCTGCTCTTCTCAGTCCTAAATGGCTTACCCCTTATCCTTAGACTATGTCCCCTGGTTCTGGACTTCCCCAACATCGGGAACATTCTTCCCGCATCTAACCTGTCCAGTCCCATCAGAATTTTATATGTTTCTATGAGATCCCCTCTCATCCTTCGAAACTCTAGTGAATACAGGCCCAGTCGATCCAGTCTCTCTTCATATGTAAGTACTGCCATTCCGCGAATCAGTCTGGTGAACCTTCGCTGCACTCCCTCAATAGCAAGAACGTCCTTCCTCAGATTAGGAGACCAAAACTGAACACAATATTCCAGGTGAGGCCTCACTAAGGCCCTGTACAACTGCAGTAAGACCTCCCTGCTCCTATACTCAAATCTCCTAGCTATGAAGGCCAACATACCATTTGCCGCCTTCACCGCCTGCTGTACCTGCATGCCAACTTTCAATGACTGATGTACCATGACACCCAGGTCTCATTGCACCTCCCCTTTTCCTAATCTGCCACTATTCAGATAATATTCTGCCTTCGTGTTTTTGCCACCAAAGTGGATAACCTCACATTTATCCACATTATACTGCATCTGCCACGCATTAGCCCACTCACCTAACCTGTCCAAGTCACCCTGCAGCCTTTTAGCATCCACCTCACAGCTCACAACGCCACTCAGCTTAGTGTCATCTGCAAACTTGGAGATATTACACTCAATTTCCTCATCCAAATCATTAATGTATTTTGTAAATAGCTGGGGTCCCAGCACTGAGCCCTGCGGCACCCCACTAGTCACTGCCTGCCATTCTGAAAAGGATCCGTTTATCCCGACTCTCTGTTTCCTGTCTGCCAACCAGTTCTCTATCCACGTCAGTATACCATGTGCTTTAATTTTGCACACCAATCTCTTGTGTGGGACCTTGTCAAAAGCCTTTTGAAAGTCCAAATACACATCCACTGGTTCTCCCTTGTCCACTCTACTAGTTACATCCTCAAAAAATTCTAGAAGATTTGTCAAGCATGATTTCCCCTTCATAAATCCATGCTGACTTGGACCGATCCTGTCACTGCTTTCCAAATGCGCTGCAATTTCATCTTTTCCCCACTACCAATGTCAGACTAACCGTTCTATAATTACCTGTTTTCTCTCCCTCCTTTTTTAAAAAGTGGTGTTACATTAGCTACCCTCCAGTCCATGGGAACTGATCCAGAGTCGATAGACTGTTGGAAAATGATCACCAATACATCCACTATTTCTAGGGCCACTTTCTTAAGTACTCTGGGATGCAGACTATCACGCCCTGGGGATTAATCGGCCTTCAATCTCATTAATTTCCCTAACACAATTTCCCGCCTAATAAGGATTTCCTTCAGTTCCTCCTTCTCACTAGACCTTCGGTCCCCTAGTATTTCCGGTAGGTTATTTGTGTCTTCCTTCATGAAGACAGAACCAAAGTATTTGGTCCGCCATTTCTTTGTTCCCCATTTATAAATTCACCTGATTCTGACTACAAGGGATCCTACGTTTGTTTTCACTTATCTTTTTCTCTTCACATATCTATAGAAGCTTTTGCAGTCAGTTTTTATGTTCCCAGCAAGCTTCGTCTCATACTCTATTTTCCCCCTCCTAATTAAACCCTTTGTCCTCCTCTGTTGTATTACAAAATTCTCCCAGTCCTCAGGTTTGCTGCTTTTTCTGGCCAATGTATATGCCTCTTCCTTGGATTAAACACTATCCTTAATTTCCCTTGTTAGCTACGATTGAGCCACCATCCCCGTTTTATTTTTACTCCAGACAGGGGTGTACAATTGTTAAAGTTCATCCATGTGATCTTTAAATGTTTGCCATTGCCTATCCATTGTCAACCCTTTAAGTATCACTCGCCAGTCTATTCTAACCAATTCACATCCCATACCATCGAAGTTACCTTTCCTGAAGTTCAGGACCCTAGTCTCTGAATTAACTGTGTCACTCTCCATCTTAATAAAGAATTCTACCATATTGTGGTCACTCTTCCCCAAGGGGCCTCGCACAACCAAGGGTCGTGTGGCTCTTTGTAGTCCGGCGTGGACACGATGGGCCGAAATGGCCTCCTTCTGTGCTGTACAATTTTATGTTACTATGCCATTGTGCATCTTGTTGTAAGGGGAACCTCTATAGATTAAATGGTCTTGTCAATATTCTATCCCAGGCCCATCCCTAAAAAAGGTAGAAAAGAAAGACCTGAAAAACCTTCAGCACAGATGGTGGAGTGAAGAGCTTCTGAGAGTGACTAACACTCTTCGCAGTTCCAGAAGAGAGGGAGAAAGGTTGTAAGCCAACGAGCTGTTCGCTCACGCCTGCTGTCTTTCTGATCGGGACTGGTACCAGCTACTTGTCATGGTCGTATGTTCTTGTTGTATAACTGGTGTTATATTCTGTCCTAAACTCTAATTAAACATACTATATCCACCATATTGGTTTGCACTCAATCCTGATTATTTGAAGACCAGAGATGTTAATCTCAACACCCTATACATCTTCCTTCCAATGTCAATAATTTCAACCCTTTCTACTCTTTTTGTAGGCGAAGACTACAGATAACAAGTGACAGGGAAGCTGCACAGGATGGGGAGTGCCCCCAACCTTCATCCTCATACTTTTTGAGAAGGCAAACCAATGCCAGTGCATGGAGAATATGGAGGAAGCAAGTGGCTTGGTCCCAGCTCAGCCTTGGGCCCACCAAGCTGTCAGCCTTGGCTCAGAGGGTAGCACTCCTGCCTCTGAGTCAGAAGGTCATGGGTTCAAGCTCCAAGTCAGAGACACGAATACATAATAGATGGACATGCTGATAGGGTTAGATAAAGAGTGTTAGGAGGGGGCTTAGGTGGGGCATCTAAACGCTTTGCATAAACCTGTTGGGCTGAATGGCCTGTTTAGAAACCGAGAAACATAGAAAATAGGTGCAGGAATAGGCCTTTCAGCCCTTTGAGCCTGCACCACCATTCAATAAGATCATGGCTGATCATTCACCTCAGTACCCCTTTCCTGCTTTCTCTCCATACCCCCTGATCCCTTTAGCTGTAAGGGCCATATCTAACTCCCTCTTGAATACATCTAACGAACTGGCATCAACAACTCTCTGTGGTAGAGAATTCCACAGGTTAACAACTCTCTGAGTGAAGAAGTTTCTCCTCATCTCGGCCCTAAATGGCTTACCCCTTATCCTTAGACTGTGACCCCTGGTTCCCTAACATCGGGAACATTCTTCCTGCATCTAACCTGTCCAGTCCCGTCAGAATTTTATATGTTTCTATGAGATCCCCTCTCATCCTTCTAAACTCCAGTGAATATAGGCCCAGTCGATCCAGTCTCTCTTCATATGTCAGTCTTGCCATCCCGTGAATCAGTCTGGTGAAACTTCGCTGCACTCCCTCAATAACAAGAATGTCCTTCTGAACGGAAACCAAAACTGAACTCAATATTCCAGGTGAGGCCTCACTAAGGCCCTGTACAACTGCAGTAAGACCTCCCTGCTCCTATACTCAAATCCCCTAGCTATGAAGGCCAACATGTCATTTGCTTTGTTCACCGCCTGCTGTACCTGCATGCCAACTTTCAATGACTGCTGTACCATGACACCCAGGTCTCGCTGCACCTCCTCTTCTCCTAATCTGCCGCCATTCAGATAATATTCTGCCTTTCTGTTTTTGCCACCAAAATGGATAAACTCACATTTATCCACATTATACTGCATCTGCCATGCATTTTCCCACTCATCTAACCTGTCCAAGTCACCCTGCAGCCTCTTAGCATCCTCCTCACAGCTCACACCGCCACCTAGCTTAGTGTCATCTGCAAACTTTGAGATATTACATTCAATTCCTTCATCTAAAATCATTGATGTATATTGTAAATAGCTGGGGTCCCAGCACTGAGCCCTGCGGCACCCCACTAGTCACTGCCTGCCGTTCTGAAAGGGACCCGTTTATCCCGACTCTCTGCTTCCTGTCTAAAATCCAGTTCTCTGTCCACGTCAATACATTACTCCCAATACCATGTACTTTAATTTTGCACGTCAATTTCTTGTGTGGGACCTTGTCAAAAGCCTTTTGAAAGTCCAAATACACCACATCCACTGGTTCTCCCTTGTCCACTCTACTCGTTACATCCTCAAAAAATTCTCGAAGATTTGTCAAGCATGATTTCCCTTTCATAAATCCATGCTGACTTGGACCGATCCTGTCACTGCTTTCCAAATGCGCTGCTATTTCATCTTTAATAATTGTGTTGTGTATGGAGAAAGAGTCAGTCTGAACACTGTGAGCTCAAAATAAAGTGTGACCTTCGTCATTTATTGCAGGTCTCCAGAGTCCCTCTCCAACCTTTGAAGCCTTCTTAAATACCTGTACTCCCAAGGGATTATGGGATCCTTTGGGACTCTGGGGAATGAGCCCTCTGGTGGCTGTAGAGAGTAACTACAAGTCCACATATATAACAACATTCAGCTCCAAAGTCAACAGTATATCTATTTACAATGTGAGTCGATCTGAGGCCCTTCTTGCCCTGGTTGATCATCTCGGTGTGAAAGCTGGTGTTGTTGAATCATTTGTTGGGCCCTTGCTGGGCTGCTGTGCAGCTGGCCTTGCTGGGCTGTCTGGTGTGTTGGGCCCTGCAGGGCTGCTGTGGATGATGGGTTCTGCTTCGTGGTCAACCGTGGTGTCAGTTGCCACTGGTGTGTATGTTGGGGGATCAAAAAAGGGAGGGTCCAAGGTGGGTTGCTCAGGATAGTCCATGAATCTGAGTTTGATTTGCTCCAAGTGTTTCCGGTGAATGAGTCTATTTGAAAGTTTGACTCGAAACACCCCTATTTGGCCACGACAGTGCCGGGAAGCCACTTGGGACCTTGTCCATAATTTAATACAAATACAGGATCATTGACTTCAATCTTGCGTGACACATTTGCGCTATCATGGTATGCACTTTGTTGAAGCTACCTGCTCTGCCTATTCATGTAAATCAGGGTGAACTAACGAGAGCCTTGTCTTAAGTGCTCTTTTCATGAGCAGTTCAGCAGGTGAGATTCCAGTGAGTGAGTGTGGTCTCGTGCGGTAGCTAAGCAGGACTTGGGATAGGCGAGTCTGCAGTGAGCCTTCAGTTACCCTCTTCAAGCCTTGCTTGATGGTTTGCACTGCTCTCTCTACCTGACCATTGGACGCTGGTTTAAACGGGACAGATGTGACATGTTTGATCCTGTTACGGGTCATGAATTCTTTGAACTCAGCACTGGTAAAATATGGCCAGTTGTAGCTCACCGGGACATTGGGTAAGCCGTGTGTGGCAAACATGGCCCGCAGGCTTTCAGTGGTGGCAGCGGATGTGCTAGCCGACATTATCTCACATTCAATCCACTTGGAGTACGCGTCTACAACCACAAGGAACATTTTACCCAAGAACAGCCTGCACAGTCGACGTGTACCCTAGACCCAGTTTGGAGGGCCAAGACCATAAACTTAGCGGCGCCTCCCTGGGTACATTGCTTAACTGAGAGCTTGTATTACATCTGTGAATGCATGAATCTAAGTCCGCATCGATACTGACCCACCACACATGGGATCTGGCTATCGCTTTCACCATTACAATGACTGGGTGGGTACTGTGGAGGTCATTGATGACGGTGTCTCTGCCCTTCTTGGGGACCACTACTCGATTGCCCCACAGAAGGCAGTCTGCATGTATAGACATTTCATCTTTGCGCCGCTGGAACGGCTTTATCTCTTCCTGCATTTCCACTGGGACACTGGACCAGCTCCCATGAAGCACACAGCTTTTGACTAGAGATAATAAGAGGTCCTGGCTTGTCCAGGTTTTGATCTGCCAGGCAGTGACGGGTGATTGCTCACTCTCAAATGCTTCCATAACCATGGCTAGATCTGCAGGCTGCGCCATTTCCACCCCCGTGGTGGGCAATGGCAGCCTACTAAGAGCATCAGCGCAGTTTTCTGTGCCTGGCCTGTGGCAGATGGCATAGTTTTATGCGGACATCTCGGGATGCGGGCCAATGCATTGGTATTTATCCCTTTCCTCTCGGAAAACAGGGATGGATATAAGTGGCTTATGGTCAGTTTCTAATTCGAATTTTAGCCCAAACAGGTATTGATGCATTTTCTTTACCCCATAGACACACGCTAACGCTTCTTTTTCAATCATGCTATAGGCTCTCTCGGCCTTAGACAGATTCCTGGATACATAAGCAATCGGTTGCAGTTTCCCAAAATCATTAGCTTGTTGCAATACACACCCGACGCCTTATGACGATGCATCACATGCAAGTACCAAACACTTACATGGATCATACAACACAAGCAATTTGTTTGAGCATAACAATTTTCTCGCTTTTGCAAAGGCATTTTCTTGGCATTTGCCCCAACCCATTCGCCCCCTTTTCATAATAAGACATGTAGTGGTTCTAGCAGGGTGCTGAGACCCGGTAAGAAGTTACCAAAGTAATTCAAGAGTCCCAGAAACGACCACAGCTCCGTCATGTTCTGTGGCCTCAGTGCGTTCTCGATTGCCTCCGTCTTCGCGTTGTTGGGCCTGATGCCGTCTGCAACAATCCTCCTTTCCAGGAACTCCACTTCAGGCGCCAGGTTCGAGCATTTTCACCTGAGCCCCACACGGTTGAATTGACTAAGAACCTCCTCCAGGTTCTGCAGGTGCTTGATTGTGTTCCGACCTGTGACCAAGATGTCGTTCTGAAAGACCACAGTGTGTGGGACCGACTTCAGTAAAATTTCCATGTTTCTCTGGAATATCACCGCCGCTGATCGGATTCCAAACGGGCATCCGTTATAAACAAAAAGACCTTTGTGCGTGCTGATGCAGGTGAGGGCCTTCGATGATTCCTCCAGTTCCTGCGTCATGTAGGCTGAAGTCAGATCCAGCTTCGTGAATGTCTTTCCTCCCACCAGCATTGCAAAGAGGTCATCAACTTTTGGTAGTCGGTATTAGTCCTGCAGGGAGAAAGGATTGATAGTTACTTTATAATCGCCACAGATTCTGACAGTGCCGTCTCCCTTGAGGACTGGGACAATAGGACTGTCCCACTCGCTGAACTCGATCGATGAAATGATGCTCTCTCGTTGCCGCCGGTCTAGCTCGATTTCTACCCTTTCTCTCATCAGGTACGGTACTGCTCTCGCCTTGTGATGGATGGGTCGCGCCCCCGGAATTAGGTGGATCTGCACTTTTGCTCCTTGGAATTTCCCGATGCCTGGTTCGAAAAGCGAAAGAAATTTGTTTAAGATCTGGGCACACGAAGTGTCGTCAGCGGGCGATAGCGCTCGGATGTCATCCCAATTCCAGCGTATCTTTCCCAGCCAGCTCATGCCAAGTAGCGCGGGACCATCGCCCGGTACCACCCAGAGTGGTAGCTTGTGCACCGCTCCATCGTAGCGAGGCCCCTTGGGGAAGAGTGACCATAATATGGTGGAATTCTGCATTAGGATGGAGAATGAAACAGTTAATTCAGAGACCATGGTCCAGAACTTAAAGAAGGGTAACTTTGAAGGTATGAGGCGTGAATTGGCTAAGATAGATTGGTGAATTATACTTAAGGGGTTGACTGTGGATGGGCAATGGCAGACATTTAGGGACCGCATGGATGAATTACAACAATTGTACATTCCTGTCTGGCGTAAAAATAAAAAAGGGAAGGTGGCTCAACCGTGGCTATCTAGGGAAATCAGGGATAGTATTAAAGCCAAGGAAGTGGCATACAAATTGGCCAGAAATAGCAGCGAACCTGGGGACTGGGAGAAATTTAGAACTCAGCAGAGGAGGACAAAGGGTTTGATTAGGGCAGGGAAAATGGAGTACGAGAAGAAGCTTGCAGGGAACATTAAGGCGGATTGCAAAAGTTTCTATAGGTATGTAAAGAGAAAAAGGTTAGTAAAGACAAACGTAGGTCCCCTGCAGTCAGAATCAGGGGAAGTCATAATGGGGAACAAAGAAATGGCAGACCAATTGAACAAGTACTTTGGTTCAGTATTCACTAAGTAGGACACAAACAACCTTCCGGATATAAAAGGGGTCAGAGGGTCTAGTAAGGAGGAGGAATTGAGGGAAATCTTTATTAGTCGGGAAATTGTGTTGGGGAAATTGATGGGATTGAAGGCTGATAAATCCCCAGGGCCTGATGGACTGCATCCCAGAGTACTTAAGGAAGTGGCCTTGGAAATAGCGGATGCATTGACAGTCATTTTCCAACATTCCATTGACTCTGGATCAGTTCCTATCGAGTGGAGGGTAGCCAATGTAACCCCACTTTTTAAAAAAGGAGGGAGAGAGAAAGCAGGGAATTATAGACCGGTCAGCCTGACCTCAGTAGTGGGCAAAATGATAGAATCAATTATTAAGGATGTCATAGCAGCGCATTTGGAAAATGGTGACATGATAGATCCAAGTCAGCATGGATTTGTGAAAGGGAGATCATGCTTGACAAATCTTCTGGAATTTTTTGAGGATGTTTCCAGTAAAGTGGACAAAGGAGAACCAGTTGATGTGGTATATTTGGACTTTCAGAAGGCTTTCGACAAGGTCCCACACAGGAGATTAATGTGCAAAGTTAAAGCACATGGGATTGGGGGTAGTGTGCTGACGTGGATTGAGAACTGGTTGTCAGACAGGAAGCAAAGAGTAGGAGTAAATGGGTACTTTTCAGAATGGCAGGCAGTGACTAGTGGGGTACTGCAAGGTTCTGTGCTGGGGCCCCAGCTGTTTACATTGTACATTAATGATTTAGACGAGGGGATTAAATGTAGTATCTCCAAATTTGCGGATGACACTAAGTTGGGTGGCAGTGTGAGCTGCGAGGAGGATGCTATTAGGCTGCAGAGTGACTTGGATAGGTTAGGTGAGTGGGCAAATGCGTGGCAGATGAAGTATAATGTGGATAAATGTGAGGTTATCCACTTTGGTGGTAAAAACAGAGAGACAGACTATTATCTGAATGGTGACAGATTAGGAAGGGGGAAGGTGCAGCGAGACCTGGGTGTCATGGTACATCAGTCATTGAAGGTTGGCATGCAGGTACAGCAGGCGGTTAAGAAAGCAAATGGCATGTTGTCCTTCATAGCGAGAGGATTTGAGTACAGGGGCAGGGAGGTGTTGCTACAGTTGTACAGGGCCTTGGTGAGGCCACACCTGGAGTATTGTGTACAGTTTTGGTCTCCTAACTTGAGGAAGGACGTTCTTGCTATTGAGGGAGTGCAGCGAAGATTCACCAGACTGATTCCCGGGATGGTGGGACTGACCTATCAAGAAAGACTGGATCAACTGGGCTTGTATTCACTGGAGTTCAGAAGAGTGAGAGGGGACCTCATAGAAACGTTTAAAATTCTGACGGGTTTGGACAGGTTGGATGCAGGAAGAATGTTCCCAGTGTTGGGGAAGTCCAGAACCAAGGGTCACAGTCTAAGGATAAGGGGTAAGCCATTTAGGACCGAGATGAGGAGAAACTTCTTCACCCAGAGAGTGGTGAACCTGTGGAATTCTCTACCACAGAAAGTAGTTGAGGCCAATTTACTAAATATATTCAAAAGGGAGTTAGATGAAGTCCTTACTACTCGGGGGATCAAGGGGTATGGCGAGAAAGCAGGAAGGGGGTACTGAAGTTTCATGTTCAGCCATGAACTCATTGAATGGCGGTGCAGGCTAGAAGGGCTGAATGGCCTGCTCCTGCACCTATTTTCTATGTTTCTATGTTTTACCTTTACTGCTGATTACAGGAATCAATTCTTTAGTGTAAGTTCTTAGTCTTGTGTGAACTGGAGTTAAGACTGGCCTTGAGGCCTTGTTGCACCACAACCTTTCGAAAGTCTTTTTGCCCATGATGGACTGGCTCACGCCCGTGTCCAGCTCCATTGACATCGGGAGTCCATTTAGTTCAACATTCAGCATTATCGGGGGACAATTCAGGTGAATGTGTGCACCCCATGTACCTCTGCCTCCTCTATCTGAGGCTCTGGTTCAAAGTGATCCTCCGTGGATCTGTCCTCCTCTGCAATGTGGTGGTTTGCAGGTTTAACAGGCATAGCAGCTCGCCTGCACACTTGTTGGAGGTGTCCTATTATTCCACAGCCCTTGCAAACATATCCTTTGAATCGGCATGAATGGAAACGATGATCACCCCCGCAGCACCAACAAAGTGTTAATGGCTTTGTATTCATCACCCTTTATAGTGGGCTCTGAGACATCTGCGGACGTGTAGCTGCAAGCATGTGTGCCCTGCCCTGTATGTTCTGATTCGAAAACAACATCACTTTATTCATAGTACTTGTAGCAGCACTTGTGTGCTGAGAGATTTGCTTAGTATTGTCACTGGTGGCAATGAACGTCTGGGCTATCGCTATGGCCTTACTCAAGGTTGGGGTCTCTACAATCAAAAGCTTGCGAAGTATGGTTTCGTGGCCAATGCCAAGTAGGAAAAAGTCTCTGAGCATGTGCTCCAAATGTCCTTCAAATTCGCAATGTCCTGCAAGGCATCTTAGCTTGGCGATATAACTCGCCACTTCCTGGCCTTCAGACCTTATGTAGGTGTAGAACTGGAACCTCACCATAAGAATGCTTTCTTTTGGTTTCACAAATCATCATACGATTTCTCCATGGGTTTTGCTGGAGAGAGAAGATTCTTCATGAGGCCATACGTTGGTGCCCCACAGACGGTGAGGAGGATCGCTCTACGTTTGGCAGTGCTCTCTTCCCCATCTAACTCATTGGCCACGAAGTATTGGTCGAGTCGCTCCACACAAGTTTCCCAATCATCTCCCTCCGAAAGTTTCTCCAGGATGCCCACTGTTCTCTGCATCTTTGGGTTCGCTATCTGTATCTCGTCACCAGTTGTTGTTTATGAAGAAAGAGTCAGACTGAACACTGTGAACTCAAAGTAAAGTGTGACCTTAGTCTTTAATTGCTGGTCTCCAGAGTCCCTCTCCAATCTGTGAAGCCTTCTTAAATACCTGTGCTCCCAAGGGATTATGGGATCCCTTGGGACTTCGGGGAATGAGCTCTCTGGTGGCTGTACAGAGTAAATACAAGTCCACATATAAAACAAATTGATTCCAACATTTTCCCCACCAACCGGTCAGGCTAACCGGTCTATAATTCCCCGTTTTCTCTCTCCCTCCTTTTTTAAAAAGTGGTGTTATATTAGCTACCCTCCAGTTCATAGAAACTGATCCAGAGTTGATAGACTGTTGGAAAATGATCACCAATGCATCCACTATTTCTAGGCCCACTTCCTTAAGTACTCTGGGATGCAGACTATCAGGCCCTGGGGAGTTATCAGCCTTCAATCCCATCAATTTCCCTAACACAATTTCCTGACTAATAAGGATTTCCTTCAGTTCCTCCTCGCTAGACCCTCAGTCCCCTCGTATTACTGGAAGGTTATTTGTGTCTTCCTTCGTGAAGACAGAACCAAAATATGTGTTCAATTGGTCTGCTATTTCTTTGTTCCCGATTATAAATTCACCTGATTCTGACTGCAAGGGACCTACGTTTGTCTTCACTAATCTCTTTCTCTTCACATATCTATAAAAGCTTTTGCAGTCAGTTTTTATGTTCCCAGCAAACTTCCTCTCATATTCTATTTCCCCCCCCTCCTAGTTAAACCCTTTGTCCTTCTCTGCTGAATTCTAAATTTCTCCCAGTCCTCAGGTTTGCTGCTTTTTCTGGCCAATTTATATACCTCTTCCTTGGATTTAACACTATCCCTTATTCCCTTGTTAGCCACGGTTGAGCCACCTTCCCTGTTTTATTTTTACTCCAGACAGGGATGTACAATTGTTGAAGTTCATCCATGTGATCTTTAAATGTTTGCCATTGCCGATCCACCGTTAATCCATTAAGTATCATTCGCCAGTCTATTCTAGCCAATTCACGTCTCATACTATCGAAGTTACCTTTCCTTAAGTTCAGGACCCTAGTCTTTGAATTAATTGTGTCACTCTCCATCTTAATAAAGAATTCTACCATATTATGGTCACTCTTCCCCAAACGGCCTCGAACAACAAGATTGCTAATTAGTCCTTTCTCATTACACATCACCCAGTCTAGGATGGCCAGCACTCTCGTCGGTTCCTCGACATATTGGTCTAGAAAACCATCCCTAATACACTCCAGGAAATCCTCCTCCACTGTATTGCTACCAGTTTGGTTTGCCCAATCTATAAGTAGATTAAAGTCGCCCATGATAACTGCTGTACCTTTATTGCACGCATCCCTAATTTCTTGTTTGATGCTGTCCCCAACCTCACTACTACTGTTTGGGTGGTCTGTACACAATCCCAATAGCGTTTTTTGCCCTTTGGTATTCCGCATCTCCACCCATACCGATTCCACATCATCCAGGCTAATGTCCTTCCTTACTATTGCGTTAATTTCCTCTTTAACCAGCAACACTACCACCCACCCCCCCCTCCCTCCTTTTCCTTCCTGTCTGTCCTTCCTGAATGTTGAATACCCCTGGATGTTGAGTTCCCAGCCTTGGTCACCCTGGAGCCATGTCTCCGTAATCCCAATTATATCATTTTCGTTAATGGCTACCTGCGCAGTTAATTCACCCACTTTGTTATGAATACTCATCACATTGAGGCACAGAGCCTTCAGGCTTGTCTTTTTAACACACTTTGTCCTTTTAGAATTTTGCTGTAATGTGGCCCTTTTTGATTTTTGCCTTGGGTTTCTCTGCCTTCCACTTTTACTTTTCTTCTTTCTATCTTTTGCTTATGTCCCCATTTTACTTCCCTCTGTCTCCCTGAATAGGTTCCCATCCCCCTGCCACATTAGTTTAACCCCTCCCCAACAGCACTAGTAAACACTCCCCCTAGGACATTGGTTCCAGTCCTGTCCAAGTGCAGACCGTCCGGTTTGTACTGGTCCCACCTCCCCCAGAACCGGTTCCAATGTCCCAGGAATTTGAATCCCTCCCTCCTGCACCATTCCTCAAGCCACATATTCATCTTAGCTATCCTGCAATTCCTACTCTGACTAACACGTGGCACTGGTAGCAATCGTGAGATTATTAACTTTGAGGTTCTACTTTTTAATTTAACTCCTAGCTCCCTAAATTCAGCTTGTAGGACCTCATCCCGTTTTTTTACCTATATCGTTGGCACCTATATGTACAACGACAGCTGGCTGTTCACCCTCCCCCTCCAGAATGCCCTGCAGCCGCTCCGCGACCCTTGCACCAGGGAGGCAACATACCATCCTGGAGTCTTGTTTGCGGTCGCAGAAATGTCAACCAATCCCCTTACAATAGAATCCCCTACCACTATAGCTCTCTCACTCTTTTTTCCTGCCCTCCTGTGCAACAGAGCCACCCACGGTGCCATGAACTTGGCTGCCGCTGCCTTCCCCTGATGAGCTATCTCCCCTAACAGTACCCAAAACGGTGTATTTGTTTTGGAGGGAGATAACCGCAGAGGACTCCTGCACTGTCTTCCTATTCCTGTTTTGCTTGATGGTCACCCATTCCCTATCTGGCTGTGTAACCTTTACCAGCAGTGTGACCAACGCACGAAACGTGCTATTCACGACATCCTCAGCATCGTGGAAGCTCCACAGAGAATCCATCCGCAGCTCCAGTGCCGCAATGCGGTCTGTCAGGAACTGTATACACTTCCTGCATACATAGTCGTCAGGGACACTGTCCCTGATTTCGCACATAGCACAGGAGGAGCATGACACGGGCCTGGGCTCTCCTGCCATGACTTAACTCTTAAGTTAATTTAATTTGGCAACTATGCCAAAGGTTACTTACTGATAAGAAAAAGATAAAGATAAGGAAATACTACTCACTAATCACCAGTCAATCACTTACCCCCTTGGCAGTGACGTCAACTTTCGATTTCTTTTTACTTCTTTTTTGCCCTTTCTCCCTGCAGCAGCTTGCTGCTGGGCCTTTAGCAGGCTCTCACCTCTCACCTCTCACCTCTCACCTCTCACCTCTCACCTCTCGCCGCTCGCTGCTCCGCCTCCCGACTGCTGCTCCCGCCGTTGCTGGGCCTTTAGCAGGCTCTCACCTCTCACCTCTCACCTCTCACCTCTCACCTCTCGCCGCTCGCCGCTCCGCCTCCCGACTGCTGCTCCCGCCGCTGATGGGCCTTTAGTAGGCCTCTCACCTCTCACCTCTCAACTCTCGCTGCACGCTGCTCTGATGGTTTCTGTTGAGGACGTTGTGCTGATAAAAAAATTGGAGTCGTGGGTCATTAAGTTTTGCTCAGTAATAAAGAGGAGATACTATCCTGGAACGTGGGTAGCCGATGAAACCCTTTATGTAAAAGTACAGTTCCCAGAGGGGGTGAAGTGATTATCTACAGTATGAAACTAGAGACAATTGAAGGAGTGCAGTGCTTATGGGTTCTGCATGATAACCAGGTGAAGGTTTGCTATTACTGGGCCCAAGTTTCGGCATCTGGTGAAAACGGCGCACCTCCGAGACTTATGTGACCTGCCTGGGCTCGAAGGTGCGGCGGAATATTCTGCAGCAATTCTCCGGTCCTCCTGGACCGTGGCATGGAGTGGCGTGGCGCAGCGGGGGAGTCTCCCTGGGGAGGAGCCTGCCTGCAGGAGGGCGGGGCTAGGGATCATGCCGCCTTCTCAGAGCCGGCAGCGTTGCGCAGGCGCGCTGGAGCATGCCGCCTACACAATGGCTCGGGAGAGCGTGGGTACCGGGAGGAGGGGGGGGGGACGTGGGTACCGGGGGGGAGGGGGTGGGGGGCACGTGGCAACTGGGGTGGAGGGGGGAGCGTGGCAAGGGATGCAGGAGCGTGGGTTGGGGGGCACTCAATGATCGAAGGGCCGGAGGAGAGAGAGCAGGGGTGCCTCCTTCCAGCCTCTCCCCCACACACCCCACACACCCACCCCCCACATCCCCCCCCCACACACACCCACTCCCCCCCACACACACACACCCACCCCACCCCCCCACACACACACACCCACCCCACACACACACACACACACACCCACCCCACCCCCCCACACACACACACACACCCAGCCCCCCACACACACACCCGCTCACACACAGCCACCCCTACTCCCCCACACACACTCCCCCACACACACACACACCCCCACCCCCCCACACACACACCCACCCCCACTCCCCCACACACACACACCCACCCCACCCCCCCACACACACACACACACCCACCCCCCCACACACACACCCGCTCATACACACAGCCACCCCTACTCCCCCACACACACTCCCCCACACACACACCCACCCCCACTCCCCCACACACACACCCACCCCCACTCCCCCACACACACACCCACCCCCACTCCCCCACACACACACACCCCCACCCCCCCACACACACACACACCCACACACACACACCCCCACACACACACCCCCCCACACACACACCCCCCCACACACACACCCCCCACACACACACCCCCCACACACACACCCTCCCCCCCACCCCCCCACACACACACACCCCCACACACACCCCCCCCCACACACACACCCCCACACCCCCCACACACACACCCCCTCCCCACACACACACACCCCCCCCCCCACACACACACCCACCCACACACACATCCCCTCCCCACACACACACACCCCCACCACACACACACACACCCTCCCATGCCCCCCCACACACACATAACCCCTCCCCCCCCCCCACACACACCCCACCCCTCCCACACACACACCCCCACTCACACACATACACTCACACAGACACACACCACACACACACACCCCCCGCACCCCTCACTGTCAGATACAGAGAGAGAGACACACTAGCGAGAAAGACACTGACAGAGACACCTTCCCTTCACATAAAGGTAGGACTTCTATTTTTTATTGATTGATTACTTATTACTTTGGTCTTGGTGCTTTAGGTGCAGGGTTCCTTCTATTTTTTATTAATTAATTGCTTATTACTTTTTGTGCTTTGTTTAATGCTTAGTGCTTTAAATGTACTTTGCTTCTTTAATGTTGTTGTGAAGGTGTTTATGGAAAATCCTCTAACTTCCCTTACCCCCCGCTGTTGTGATGTTGATGTGTCCTTTGTGTTTAATGCTTCCCACCCGCCGTCTCTGGCTGTGCCTGCACTAAACTTAACTCTAGGTAAGGTTTTTCAGAACTTACAAAAGTGGACACTTACTCCATCCTGAGTTAGTTTTCACTGCCGAAACTTGCAAAACAGGCCTGAGTGGCTGGACACACCCCCCTTTTGAAAAAAAAGTACCTTACCTAAAGCTAACCTAAACTAACTCACTAGAACTGGAGCAAACTAATATCCGAAAATTGCAATTTCTAACATACTCCAAACTAAACTAGTTGCTCCAAAAAACTAGGAGCAACTGCACCCGAAACTTGGGCCCACTGTCTTGGACATGACCATTTAGTAAGAAGCTGTCCAGACCTGTACTGTTATAACTGTGGCCACCCACGGTGTCATGAATTTGGCTGCTGCTGCCCTCCCCTGATGAGTCATCCCCCCCAATAGCACCCAAGGCAGTGTATCTGTATTGGAGGGGGATCTGTTTCTGTGCAGTAGACTCGATGTAACCCTATGTGATATTTCAGCGTACAGCTGATTGGAGTGCTACACTGTCGGAAGTTCTATCTTTTACATGAGACATTAGACCAATGCCCCGTCTATCCTCACAGGTGGATGTAAAAGATGCAGTGGCTCTATTTGATGAGCACAGGAGTTCTCTTGTTGTGCTGGCTAACATTTATCTCTCAAAAAACATCACTAAAATAGATAATTTGATCACTTACCTCACAGCTATTTGTGGAATCTTGCTGTACACAAATTGACTGCTGTGTTTGCCTACATTGCAACAGTGACAACATTTCAAAAATACTTCATTGGCTGCAAAGTGCTTTGGGAGTCCTTTTTCTGGAGCTTTTCTTTCAGTTGCGTTGTGCACAGAGAGTGTTCTCGTACAATACTGCACAGTGCAACATCATGTGAGTGTCCATTCTTGAATTTATTAATCCGAAGCCTCTAGTTCCAGGACGCTCAGTGGGATCTGGCATGGCTTCATTTGCGACTTCTCACACAGCTTCAGAGATCTACAATGGAGGGGTTTGTGGGGGCGGGGGCGGTTTTGGAGGGTTTCAAGCCAGCTCTCCCACTACGTGGTTGATAGTAGCTGACCATTACTGTCTTTGACTGGCTCAGAACTGATTTGTGATTTGCCCACAATGAAGCTTAATGTTGCGGAAGGCCTTCCCAGTCCAGCTAGATGTCAATTGCTGCTCTGTCTCACTCACTCTCTGATAGGTCCAGTTCCGACAGTCTCGATGGGGAATTGGCCTTTGCACTGCCCTGAGGGAGTTTATTTGTGTCTATGTCGCCCTTCATACACACCAATCTCCTTTGCTCCACGATGCCATGATCTTCTTGGCTTATTTACTCATATGTCTTCTCTTCATGGCTCCAAGGGAAGATTCGGCTGATTGGACGATTACTAATTTGAACATGGACCACTGCATCTCCATATCATCCCCAGGGCAGTCAGTCTCGAATGGTGGTCCTGCAGATAATGTTCCTGCCTCCTGCTTTAATTTACCGATGTCCAAATGCATCAAGCGAGCTGAAATTGTTCTGTTTTCTGACAACCTTATGATGATATCAGCGGCCAGGAAACAATGGTCGAAACTGCACTTGGCACTGTGTTGGTCTTGCTAATTTTTCATGAGCTTCCATCGTTGACTCACCAATATACGGTTTATCACTTTAATTTAGTGCAGCCATCATTACCACATCCATCGATCTATGCCCTTCCTGTATGCACAGAGCTGCAGGATATATTCCGTATTGTTCATCGCTGCAGTAAGGTTCAATTAACTCTTCCAGTCTGGCTCTCACACATCCTGATTGTTATGTATTGTCCATTAAATGTATAAGTACAATGGTGCGCCACAGAGGGCGCTGTGGTGGGAGACCTGAAAGTACCTGCAAAACAGAGTATAAAAGGCTGCCCACCACACCTGGGAGGCACTCTGGAGTTACACAATAAAGGACTAAGGTCACAGCAGTTACTACAACACCAGACCGTGTGGAGTCAGTGATTTGAGTACTACATACATCACATTGGCGAGAAGGACACGGACGAACTTCACGCAACCATGGCTACTCTGGGCTCGTTAAAGGATTTTACGGTGGGAAATGATTGGGTGACCTTTATGGAAAGACTCGAGTACTACTTCACAGCAAACGACCTGACGGGGATAACACTGACGCACTGAGAGAGAAGCGTAAGGCGATATTGCTTTCCAGTTGTGGCGATGAGGTTTACTGTCTCGTCAGGGATTTGCTGGCACCCGAGAGCGCCAGGGACATGTGATATGAGGAGCTGATCGCACTCATTCGTGACCAACTTAAACCGAAGGAGAGCATCCTCACGGCCCGGCACAAATTCTACCACCACTGCAGACCTGAGGGCCAGGATGACACCAAATATGCTGCGGACCTCAGGAGGCTCGAGGCGCCGTGTGATTTTGGCACACACCTTGACGAGGCGTTGAGAGACGTTTTTGTTATGGGGATTGGACATGAGGGTCTCCTTCACAGGCTGCTATCCACTGAACCTACAGTCACCCTGAAGCAAGCCATCACTATCAGCCGGGCGTTTATGACCTCGACTTGCAGCACCAAGCGGATGATCCACACAGTCTCGAACCCGGCAGGCACTGTCCACAGGATAGCGCCCGTCACGGACAAAACTGCAGAATGTGGCTCTGCCCAGCGCAGAGAGCACAGACCTCGGGGTCCTGGAACTCAGAGTCCACCATGCTGGCGCTGTGGAGGAAGCCATGGGGCTCACTGGTGCAGGTTTGCGGAGTATACATGCAATACCTGCCACACGAAAAGCCACCTTTAGCATATGTGCAAAAGAAACCTGACTCACCATCTGGCTGAGGAAATGGTAGAGGGTCCATTTTCCAGCGAGGAGCAGGCAGAAGAAGATGAGGTGCTTGGACTATATACGTGTACCGACGGTTCGGCCCCGGTGATTACGGAGGTCAAGATTAACGGAGTCCCAGTGAGCATGGAAGTGGACATTGGATCGGGTCCGTCGTTGACAGAAAGACAGAAAGGAGATGTGGAAAAGTGTAGGGCAGAGAAACCCAAGGCAAAGAACAAAAAGGGCCACTGTACAGCAAAATTCTAAAAGGACAAAGGGTGTTAATAAAACAAGCCTGAAGGCTTTGTGTCTTAATGCAAGGAGTATCCGCAATAAGGTGGATGAATTAATTGTGCAAATAGATGTTAACAAATATGATGTGATTGGGATTACGGAGACGTGGCTCCAGGATGATCAGGGCTGGGAACTCAACATTCAGGGGTATTCAACATTCAGGAAGGATAGAATAAAAGGAAAAGGAGGTGGGGTAGCATTGCTGGTTAAAGAGGAGATTAATGCAATAGTTAGGAAAGACATTAGCTTGGATGATGTGGAATCTATATGGGTAGAGCTGCAGAACACCAAAGGGCAAAAAACGTTAGTAGGAGTTGTGTACAGACCTCCAAACAGTAATAGGGATGTTGGGGAGGGCATCAAACAGGAAATTAGGGGTGCATGCAATAAAGGTGTAGCAGTTATAATGGGTGACTTTAATATGCACATAGATTGGGCTAGCCAAACTGGAAGCAATACGGTGGAGGAGGATTTCCTGGAGTGCATAAGGGATGGTTTTCTAGACCAATATGTTGAGGAACCAACTAGGGGGGAGGCCATCTTAGACTGGGTGTTGTGTAATGAGAGAGGATTAATTAGCAATCTCATTGTGCGAGGCCCCTTGGGGAAGAGTGACCATAATATGGTGGAATTCTGCATTAGGATGGAGAATGAAACAGTAAATTCAGAGACCATGGTCCAGAACTTAAAGAAGGGTAACTTTGAAGGTATGAGGCGAGAATTGGCTAGGATAGATTGGCGAATGATACTTAGGGGGTTGACTGTGGATGGGCAATGGCAGACATTTAGAGACCGCATGGATGAAGTACAACAATTGTACATTCCTGTCTGGCGTAAAAATAAAAAGGGGAAGGTGGCTCAACCGTGGCTATCTAGGGAAATCAGGGATAGTATTAAAGCCAAGGAAGTGGCATACAAATTGGCCAGAAATAGCAGCGAACCTGGGGACTGGGAGAAATTTAGAACTCAGCAGAGGAGGACAAAGGGTTTGATTAGGACAGGGAAAATGGAGTACGAGAAGAAGCTTGCAGGGAACATTAAGGCGGATTGCAAAAGTTTCTATAGGTATGTAAAGAGAAAAAGGTTGGTGAAGACAAACGTAGGTCCCCTGCAGTCAGAATCAGGGGAAGTCATAACGGGGAACAAAGAAATGGCGGATCAATTGAACAAGTACTTTGGTTCGGTATTCACTAAGGAGGATACAAACAACCTTCCGGATATAAAAGGGGTCAGAGGGTCTAGTAAGGAAGAGGAACTGAGGGAAATCTTTATTAGTCGGGAAATTGTGTTGGGGAAATTGATGGGATTGAAGGCAGATAAATCCCCAGGGCCTGATGGCCTGCATCCTAGAGTACTTAAGGAGGTGGCCTTGGAAATAGCGGATGCATTGACAGTCATTTTCCAACATTCCATTGACTCTGGATCAGTTCCTATGGAGTGGAGGGTAGCCAATGTAACCCCACTTTTTAAAAAAGGAGGGAGAGAGAAAACAGGGAATTATAGACCGGTCAGCCTGACCTCAGTAGTGGGTAAAATGATGGAATCAATTATTAAGGATGTCATAGCAGTGCATCTGGAAAATGGTGACATGATAGGTCCAAGTCAGCATGGATTTGTGAAAGGGAAATCATGCTTGACAAATCTTCTGGAATTTTTTGAGGATGTTTCCAGTAAAGTGGACAAAGGAGAACCAGTTGATGTGGTATATTTGGACTTTCAGAAGGCTTTCGACAAGGTCCCACACAAGAGATTAATGTGCAAAGTTAAAGCACATGGGATTGGGGGTAGTGTGCTGACGTGGATTGAGAACTGGTTGTCAGACAGGAAGCAAAGAGTAGGAGTAAACGGGTACTTTTCAGAATGGCAGGCAGTGACTAGTGGAGTGCCGCAAGGTTCTGTGCTGGGGCCCCAGCTGTTTACATTGTACATTAATGATTTAGACGAGGGGATTAAATGCAGTATCTCCAAATTTGCGGATGATACTAAGTTGGGTGGCAGTGTGAGCTGCGAGGAGGATGCTATTAGGCTGCAGAGTGACTTGGATAGGTTAGGTGAGTGGGCAAATGCATGGCAGATGAAGTATAATGTGGATAAATGTGAGGTTATCCACTTTGGTGGTAAAAACAGAGAGACAGACTATTATCTGAATGGTGACAGATTAGGAAAAGGGAAGGTGCAACGAGACCTGGGTGTCATGGTACATCAGTCATTGAAGGTTGGCATGCAGGTACAGCAGGCGGTTAAGAAAGCAAATGGCATGTTGGCCTTCATAGCGAGGGGATTTGAATACAGGGGCAGGGAGGTGTTGCTACAGTTGTACAGGGCCTTGGTGAGGCCACACCTGGAGTATTGTGTACAGTTTTGGTCTCCTAACTTGAGGAAGGACATTCTTGCTATTGAGGGAGTGCAGCGAAGGTTCACCAGACTGATTCCCGGGATGGCGGGACTGACCTATCAAGAAAGATTGTATCAATTGGGCTTGTATTCACTGGAGTTCAGAAGAATGAGAGGGGACCTCATAGAAACGTTTAAAATTCTGACGGGTTTAGACAGGTTAGATGCAGAAAGAATGTTCCCAATGTTGGGGAAGTCCAGAACCAGGGGTCACAGTCGGAGGATAAGGGGTAAGCCATTTAGGACCGAGATGAGGAGAAACTTCTTCACCCAGAGAGTGGTGAACCTGTGGAATTCTCTACCACAGAAAGTAGTTGAGGCCAATTCACTAAATATATTCAAAAGGGAGTTAGATGAAGTCCTTACTACTCGGGGGATCAAGGGTTATGGCGAGAAAGCAGGAAGGGGGTACTGAAGTTTCATGTTCAGCCATGAACTCATTGAATGGCGGTGCAGGCTAGAAGGGCTGAATGGCCTGCTCCTGCACCTATTTTCTATGTTTCTATGATGAATCAGGAAACTTTTGAAAAACTGTGGGCCAACACAGCTGCATGACCCAAGCTGGTCCCGGTCATGGCAAAGCTGTGTACCTACACCAAGGAACTGATACCTGTTCTTCAGAGCGGATGTGCAGGTATCTCACAGGGGCGAGGCGCACGGTTTACCTTTGTGGGTCATTGCAGGCGATGGGCCGACGCTTCTCGGCAGGAGGTGAATGGGGAAGGTCCGTGGGAGCTGGGAAGACTTCATTCCTCCACAGACCGCTGTCTCCCGGGTTCCCAAAGAGCAGCGCCGACCAAGCTGGAGGAGAAAGAAGCCGTTCATTGGCAGTCTAAATCCCCACACAGACGACAGCAGCCCAGAACTCCTGACCTCAAGCAATCCTGCAGCCTCAGCCTCCACATACGAGCAGACCCTGGAAGAGCAGTTTTTCAAGTACGGGCCGATCGCTGAGGTATGAGCCGGTGACGCACTGCGGGCGATGAACCGGAGGTCCATCGATGACCGATAAGTCCGGGGGGGGGGGTGGGGGGGGCTCACGGGGAGGAAGAGTCGGGCGGCAGTCACGGCTACGGTGGAGGCCGAGACGGCGGCGGCGGTGGGGGCAGCCATGGCGGCTGCAGGAGAAGCGCCAGTTACTGGGACAGGAGCGGAGGCCACAGGAGAGGCGGCCGTTGCTAGCACAGCGGCAGGAGCGGAGGCTGCGGTGCCGGCGACAGGTACGACTCGGGAGAAGGCGACAGCTACTCGGGGGGGTGCAAGAGCCAGAGCGGAGGATACGGCAGCAATCATGGAGGCCACTCTCACAGGGACCATGACGGATCGAATTCAAAGATCCAGATTCAATATCGGATTGTTTTGGCCATTTTCCTTCCTTCTTTCTTCTTTATTCCTTCTATTCCAGAGATTAAAACATCAGGCCAGCGAGCTCAAGATGGTGGCGAGCCTCGTGGCAGCAGAGCTCTGCAAAGAACAAAGGCAAGCAGTACAACTAAAATGGCGGCGCCCAAGGGAACCACAAGATGGTGTCTTAAAAGGGAAATGCACCCGGGAGCCATAAAAGGGCCTTACACCGTTGGCGGTCCCCACAAAAAGACTTTTGTAAGGCAAGAGCGAGTCTAAATGTGTAATGTGATTTGTATGATGAAATGATTTAGGATAAGAGTTGATATTTTGATGCTGAATGGTTACTGTTTAAAATGATGGCTATGAATGATTTACGAAAAGAGTTAATATCACGAGGTACAAGTAAAACGGCTAATGGATCCGTGACTAACATGCCTAAGGGGCCAATGCAATTTTCGATTTTATGTGAGGGTTCAGCGGCTGCAGATGATCCGCCAAGGCAACTACTGAGAACAGAGGCAACGCACTAGTTGCGATACCCTGTCTCAGCGCAGCCCATTACCTCGGGCGAAAAGGGACAGTACTCTGCCACCGTACCTCACCCAGTGGAGCTGGGATTAAATAACTGTTCAGTGCACCTGCAACCTTTTGACATAACATCTGTACCACATATCATATGTACCACACAAATGTACTGTCTATGTATACCTGCTTTCTGTTGGAGGTTATACTTGTGTACTTCATCACCCATGTAAGGACTGCAAACACCACATGTTTGCACCGGATTGCAAGCATAATCTCCACATGGCGGGGAAGTGGATGGTCATGGACTCACACTCACAAACCAACCAGGAAGAACAAGGCCGTGGTTTCCGGCAATGGCTTTTGGAACTGGGGGGGCGAGTGAGATGTTATGTATTGTCCAGGTACATTAAATGTATAAG
Source organism: Pristiophorus japonicus (assembly GCF_044704955.1). Taxonomy (NCBI): domain Eukaryota; kingdom Metazoa; phylum Chordata; class Chondrichthyes; family Pristiophoridae; genus Pristiophorus; species Pristiophorus japonicus. The sequence continues at coordinate 266,957,522 of NC_091981.1, read as the reverse complement.
TACAATGGTGCACCACAGAGGGCGCTGTGGTGGGAGACCTGAAAGTACCTGCAAGACAGAGTATAAAAGACTGCCCACCACACCTGGGAGGCACTCTGGAGTTACACAATAAAGGACTAAGGTCACAGCAGTTACTACAACACCAGACCGTGTGAAGTCAGTGATTTGAGTGCTATATACATCACACTGATGAGGCATTCAAATCTCCTAGGCAAATAAACACATAAGAGCATAAGAAATAGGAGCAGGAGTAGGCCGTTTGGCCCCTCGAGCCTGCTCTACCATTCAATAAGATCATGGCTGATCTGATCATGAACTCAGCTCCACTTCCCTGCCCGCTCCCCATAACCCTTTACTCCCTTAGCGCTCACAAATCTGTCTTTCTGCGCCTTAAATATATTCAATGACCCAGCCTCTACAGCTCTCTGGGGCAGAGAATTCCATAGATTTACAGCCCTATGAAATAAGACATTCCTCCTCATCTCAGTTTTAAATGGGCAGCCCCTTATTCTGAGACTATGTCCCACACACTCTCACTCACCTTTCTTAAATAATGGAGTTCCATTTTCAATTTTACCACCTAAAAGGGACATTTCCTGCATCTAGATGGGCTTGGGAAGATCATGGCAAAATCATCTGCAATTTCCTCACCTACATCGTTTGAAACCCTCGGTGGAAACCATTAGGCCCTGGGGATTTGTCAGTCTTCAGTGCCATTATTTTTACTAACACTGTTTTCTTGCTTACATTAACTTTAGTGAGTTCCAGTCCTTGATTCATTATTCATTTCCCTGTGATATCAGGTATAATATCCTCTTCCTCTACTGTGAAGACTGACACAAAGTAATTATTCAACAAATCTGCCATTTCCACATTTTCATTTGCAGTATCACCTGCATCTGTTTTTAAATGGCCCACATTACCCTTGACTAACCTTTCTTCTTCTAATATAATTGTAAAAACTTTTTGTGTTAATCTTGATATCCCTTGCAAACCTCTTTTCGTGTTCCTCAACCACCCAAAGGAAAACAATGTCATCATCACAGCAACTGTTTTTTCTTAGTAAATATAGTAACAACAACAACAACAACTTGCATTTATATAGTGCCTTTAACGTAGTAAAATGTCCCAAGGCGCTTCACAGGACTGACATACGAAGAAAGACTGGATCGCCTAGGCTTATATTCACTGGAATTTAGAAGAATGAGAGGGGATCTCATAGAAACATATAAAATTCTGATGGGATTAGATAGGTTAGATGCAGGAAGAATGTTCCCGATGTTGGGAACGTCCAGACCAGGGGTCACAGTCTAAGGAAAAGGGGTAAGCCATTTAGGACTGAGATAAGGAGAAACTTCTTCACTCAGAGAATTTTGAACCTGTGGAATTCTCTAACACTGAAAGTTGTTGAGGCCAGTTCGTTAGATATATTCATAAGGGAGTTAGATGTGGCCCTTACGGCTAAAGGGATCAAGGAGTATGGAGAGAAAGCAGGAATGGGGTACTGAAGTTGCATGATCAGCCAAGATCATATTGAATGCTGGTGCAGGCTCGAAGGGCCGAATGGCCTACTCCTGCACCTTTTTTCTATGTTTCTATAAGACAAAAATATTTTTTTACACCGAGCCACATCAGACGAAATTAGGGCAGATGACCAAAAGCTTGGTCAAAGAGGTTGGTTTTAAGGAGCATCTTAAAGGAGGAAAGAGGGATAGAGAGGGGGAGAGGTTTAGGGAGGCCGTTCCTGAGCTTGGAGCCTAGGCAGCTGAAGGCACGGCCACCGATGGTTGAGCGATTATATTCAGGGATGTTCAAGAGGGCAGAATTTGAGGAGCGCAGTATCTTGTGGGGTTGTGAGGCTGGAGAAAATTACAGAGATAGGGAGGGGCACGGCCATGGAGGGATTTGAAAACGAGGATGAGAATTTTGAAATTGAGGCGTTGCTTAACCGGGAGCCAATGTAGGTCAGCGAGAACAGGATGAGCAGGACTTGGTGCGAGTTGCAAAAAAGTCAATAAATACAGAAAAATACTAAAACCTCTTGACCTTGTGCACCCTTCACGCCCCCATTTATAAATCTGTGCCGAAGAAAAACACACCGAAAATGGCCCTTAGGCATTAGATAAGATGTCTTGGTGCCACGTTAGTTTTTGTCTATTAAACTCTATCAATCCACAACTGTGAAACTGTGACAGCGGCCTGGAATTGCAAGGCTCCACTCCCAATGCAGATTCCTGCCCCACAGGATTACAGGTAGAAACATAGAAACATAGAAACGTAGAAAATAGGTGCAGGAGTAGGCCATTCGGCCCTTCGAGCCTGTACCACCATTCAAAATGATCATGGCTAATCATGCAACTTCAGTACCCCATTCCTGTTTTCTCTCCATATCCACTGATCCCTTTAGCCGTAAGGGCCACATCTAACTCCCTTTTGAATACATCTAACGAACTGGCCTCAACAACTTTCTGTGATAGAGAATTCCACAGGTTCACAATTCTCTGAGTGACGAAGTTTCTGCTCATCTCGGTCCTAAATGGCTTATCCCTTATCCTTAGATTGTGACCCCTGGTTCTCGACTTCCCCAACATCGGGAACATTTTTCCTGCATCTAACCTGTCCAATCCCATCAGAATTTTATATGTTTCTATGAGATTCCCTCTCATTCTTCTAAATTCCAGGGAATATAACCTTGTCGATCCAGTCTTTCTTCATATGTCAATCCTGCCATCCCGGGAATCAGTCTGGTGAACCTTCACTGCACTCCCTCAATAGCAAGAATGTCCTTCCTCAGATTAGGAGACCAAAACTGAACACAATATTCAAGGTGTGGCCTCACCAAGGTCCTGTACAACTGCAGTAGGACCTCCCTGCTCCTATACTGAAATCCCCTTGCTATGAGGGCCAACATACCATTTTCCTTCTTCACTGCCTGCTGTATCTGCATGTCAACTTTCAATGACTGATGTATCATGACACCCAGGTCTCGTTGCACCTCCCCTTTTCCTAATCTGTCACCATTCAGGTAATATCCTGCCTTCCTGTTATTGCCACCAAAGTGGGTAAGCTCACATTTATCTACATTATACTGCATCTGCCATAACTTTGCCCATTCACCTAACCTGTCCAAGTCACCCTGCAGCCTCTTTGCATCTTCCTCGCAGCTCACACTGCCACCCAGCTTAGTGTCATCTGCAAACTTGGAGATATTACATTAAATTCCTTCATCTAAATCATTAATGTATATTATAAATAGCTGGGGTTCCAGCACTGAACCTCGCGGTACCCCACTAGTCACTGCCTGCCATTCTGAAAAGGACCCATTTCTTCCTACTCTTTGCTTCCTGTCTGCCAACCAGTTCTCCATCCATGTCAATACATTACCCCCACTACCATGTGCTTTAATTTTGCGCACTAATCTCTTGTGTGGGACCTTGTCAAAACCCTTTTGAAAGTCCAAATACACCACACTCACTGATTCTCCCTTGTCCACTCTACTAGTTACATCCTCAAAAAATTTCAGAACATTTATCAAGCATGATTTCCCTTTCATAAATCCATGCTGACTTGGACCGATCCTGTCACTGCTTTCCAAATGCACTGCTAAAACATCTTTAATAATTGATTCTAACAATTTCCCCGCTACCTATGGCAGGCTAACTGGTCTATAATTCCCTGTTCACTCTCTCCCTCCTTTTTTAAAAAGTGGGGTTGCATTAGCTACCCTCAAATCCATAGGAACTGATCTCGAGTCGATAGAATGTTGGAAAAAGACCACCAATGCATCCACTATTTCATACAAACATAGAAAATAGGTGCAGGAGTAGGCCATTCGGCCCTTCTAGCCTGCACCACCATTCAATGAGTTCATGGCTGAACGTGCAACTTCAGTACCCCATTCCTGCTTTCTCGCCATACCCCTTGATCCCCCTAGTAGTAAGGACTTCATCTAACTCCTTTTTGAATATATTTAGTGAATTGGCCTCAACAACTTTCTGTGGTAGAGAATTCCACAGGTTCACCACTCTCTGGGTGAAGAAGTTTCTCCTCACCTCGGTCCTGAATGGCTTACCCCTTATCCTTAGACTGTGACCCCTGGTTCTGGACTTCCCCAACATTGGGAACATTCTTCCTGCATTTAACCTGTCTAAACCCATCAGAATTTTAAACGTTTCTATGAGGTCCCCTCTCATTCTTCTGAACTCCAGTGAATACAAGCCCAGTTGATCCAGTCTTTCTTGATAGGTCAGTCCCGTCATCCCAGGAATCAGTCTGGTGAACCTTCGCTGCACTCCCTCAATAGCAAGAATGTTCTTCCTCAGGTTAGGAGACCAAAACTGTACACAATACTCCAGGTGTGGCCTCACCAAGGCCCTGTACAACTGTAGCAACACCTCCCTGCCCCTGTACTCAAATCGCCTCGCTATGAAGGCCAACATGCCATTTGCTTTCTTAACCGCCTGCTGTACCTGCATGCCAACCTTCAATGACTGATGTACAATGACACCCAGGTCTCGTTGCACCTCCCCTTTTCCTAATCTGTCACCATTCAGATAATAGTCTGTCTCTCTGTTTTTACCACCAAAGTGGATAACCTCACATTTATCCACATTATACTTCATCTGCCATGCATTTTCCCACTCACCTAACCTATCCAAGTCGCTCTGCAGCCTCATAGCATCCTCCTCGCAGCTCACACTGCCACCCAACTTAGTGTCATCCGCAAATTTGGAGATACTATATTAATCCGCTCATCTAAATCATTAATGTACAGTGTAAACAGCTGGGGCCCCAGCACAGAACTTTGCGGTACCCCACTAGTCACTGCCTGCCATTCTGAAAAGTACCCATTTACTCCTACTCTTTGCTTCCTGTCTGACAACCAGTTCTCAATCCATGTCAGCACACTACCCCCAATCTCATGTGCTTTAACTTTGCACATTAATCTCTTGTGTGGGACCTTGTCGAAAGCCTTCTGAAAGTCCAAATATACCACATCAACTGGCTCTCCCTTGTCCACTCTACTGGAAACATCCTCAAAAAATTCCAGAAGATTTGGCAAGCATGATCTCCCTTTCACAAATCCATGCTGACTTGGACCTATCATGTCACCTCTTTCCAAATGCGCTGCTATGACATCCTTAATAATTGATTCCATCATTTTAGCCACTACCGATGTCAGGCTGACCGGTCTATAATTCCCTGTTTTCTCTCTCCCTCCTTTTTTAAAAAGTGGGGTTACATTGGCTACCCTCCACTCGATAGGAACTGATCCAGAGTCAATGGAATGTTAGAAAATGACTGTCAATGCATCCGCTATTTCCAAGGCCACCTCCTTAAGTACTCTGGGATGCCGTGCATCAGGCCCTGGGGATTTATCGGCCTTCAATCCCATCAATTTCCCCAATACAATTTCCCGACGAATAAGGATTTTCCTCAGTTCCTCCTCCTTACTAGACCCTCTGACCCCTTTTATATCCGGAAAGTTGTTTGTGTCCTCCTTAGTGAATACCGAACCAAAGTACTTGTTCAATTGGTCCGCCATTTCTTTGTTCCCCGTTATGACTTCCTCTGATTCTGACTGCAGGGGACCTACGTTTGTCTTTACTAACCTTTTTCTCTTTACATATCTATAGAAACTTTTGCAATCCGTCTTAATGTTCCCTGCAAGCTTCTTCTCGTACTCCATTTTCCCTGCCCTAATCAAACCCTTTGTCCTCCTCTGCTGAGTTCTAAATTTCTCCCAGTCCCCGGGTTCGCTGCTATTTCTGGCCAATTTGTATGCCACTTCCTTGGCTTTAATACTATCCCTGATTTCCCTTGATAGCCACGGTTGAGCCACCTTCCCTTTTTTATTTTTACGCCAGACAGGAATGTACAATTGTTGTAGTTCATCCATGCGGTCTCTAAATGTCTGCATTGCCCATCCACAGTCAACCCCTTAAGTATCATTCGGCAATCTATCCTAGCCAATTCACGCCTCATACCTTCAAAGTTAGCCTTCTTTAAGTTCTGGACCATGGTCTCTGAATTAACTGTTTCATTCTCCATCCATATTATGGTCACTCTTCCCCAAGGGGCCTCGCACAACGAGATTGCTAATTAATCCTCTCTCATTACACAACACCCAGTCTAAGATGGCCTCCCCCCTAGTTGGTTCCTTGACATATTGGTCTAGAAAACCATCCCTTATGCACTCCAGGAAATCCTCCTCCACCGTATTGCTTCCAGTTTGGTTAGCCCAATCTATGTGCATATTAAAGTCACCCATTATAACTGCTGCACCTTTATTGCATGCACCCCTAATTTCCTGTTTGATGCCCTCCCCAACATCACTGCTACTGTTTGGAGGTCTGTACACAACTCCCACTAATGTTTTTTGCCCTTTGGTGTTCTGCAGCTCTACCCATATAGATTCCACATCATCCAAGCTAATGTCCTTCCTAACTATTGCATTAATCTCCTCCTTAACCAGCAATGCTACCCCACCTCCTTTTCCTTTTATTCTATCCTTCCTGAATGTTGAATACCACTGGATGTTGAGTTCCCAGCTCTGATCATCCTGGAGGCACGTCTCTGTAATCCCAATAACATCATATTTGTTAACATCTATTTGCACAGTTAATTCATCCACCTTATTACAGATACTCCTTGCATTAAGACACAAAGCCTTCAGGCTTGTTTTTTTAACACCCTTTGTCCCTTAAGAATTTTGCTGTACAGTGGCCCTTTTTGTTCTTTGCCTTGGGTTTCTCTGCCCTCCACTTTTCCTCATCTCCTTTCTGTCTTTTGCTTTTGTCTCCTTTTTGTTTCCCTCTGTCTCCCTGCATTGGTTCCCATCCCCCTGCCATATTAGTTTAACTCCTCCCCAACAGCACTAGCAAACACTCCCCCTAGGACATTGGTTCCGGTCCTGCCCAGGTGCAGACCGTCCGGTTTGTACTGGTCCCACCTCCCCCAGAACCGATTCCAATGCCCCAGGAATTTGAATCCCTCCCTGCTGCACCACTGCTCAAGCCACGTATTCATCTGCGCTATCCTGCGATTCCTACTCTGACTAGCACGTGGCACTGGTAGCAATCCAGAGATTTCTAGGGCCACTTCCTTAATACTCTGGGATGCAGACTATCAGGCCCTGGGGATTTATTGGCAGTCAATCCCATCAATTTCCCAAACACAATTTCCTGACTAATAAGGATTTCCTTCAGTTCCTCCTTCTCACTAGACCCTCGGTTGTCTATTATTTCCAGAAGGTTATTTGTGTCTTCCTTCATGAAGACAGAACCAAAGTATTTGTTCAATTGGTCTGCCATTTCTTTGTTCCCCATTATAAATTCACCTGATTCTGACTGCATGGGACCTACGTTTGTCTTCACTAATCTTGTTCTCTTCACATATCTGAAGAAGCTTTTGCAGTCAGTTTTGATGTTCCCTGCAAGCTTACTCTCATACTTTATTTTCCCCCTCCTAAATAAACCCTTTGTCCTCCTCTGCTGAATTCTAAATTTCTCCCAGTCCTCAGGTTTGCTGCTTTTTCTGTCCAATTTTTATGCCTCTTCCTTGGATTTAACACTATCCCTTATTTCCCTTGTTAGCCACGATTGAGCCACCTTCCCCGTTTTATTTTTACACCAGAGATGTACAATTGTTGAAGTTCATTCATGTGATCTTTAAATGTCTGCCATTCCCTATCCACCGTCAACCCTTTAAGTATCATTCACCAGTCTATCCTAGCCAATTCACTTCTCATACCATCGAAGTTACCTTTCTTTAAGTTCAGGACCCTAGTCTCTGAATTAACTGTGTCACTCTCCCTGCATCTGATGTTTTGACCACTAGAATTAATGGCCGGAAACTCGGGAGCACTGCAAATTGAACATATTCACTTCCATGATTGATTCCCCAGTCAGTGCTCCTGTCGAGCGAGACTCCGTGCTAGGTCTTGAAGTCTCACCATTTTTGGGTGACTGTGATGGATATAATGAGCTGAGTAAGTGCAGAGAAATAAAGTAATAGCCAGTGAATGTCTGAGCTGCAAACGTTCATTCTCACACGATCGCACACTGTTCAGTGAACCTCGGCTGTTATTTATAGGCTCATAAACATCTATTGGGCAGACACTCTAGGAGATGATAGGCAGCTACATCTGTGCCTGAGAAATGTGGTGAAGTGGGAATAACAAAAGTGGTGATAGTAACAGTAGCAGGGGCAGGAGGAGGGTGTGGGGGGTGCTGGGGAGGGGCATACTTGTCTGTCTAAACTCTTTTTGAGAGCCTGGGTTTAGAAATTGGTTCTTGCCAGAATTCAGGAAACATTGTATCTTGATGATGCACAAGGACCAATCAGCGTGCTGGGGGCACTTGTGCCACCCCAAGAGGAATTAGGATTGCCAACTCTGGTTGGATGCACTCCTGGACCTTTAATGACATGACCTCCCGCCTCCAAAAGCCTCGCCCAATAAAACATCCTTTTTTGCCCCACCTCCAATATTTTTATTTTTAATAAACCAGAGGGTTCAAAGAAAAAGAAAAAGAACACAGTTGTTTTTAATACGCCAATGATTTTTCTCCCAGGTTGCCCGCAGCTCCAGAACAACCCTGGAGGGTTGGCAACCTTAGAGGCAATGCAGCGATCTCAAAGAGGAGGAATTTCGGCCAGTGAGGAAACTAGCACTGAACCAATGGTGGGTCTGGGATCCCCGGGGGGGTTGGAGATCGGGAGGGGGCGAGTGGCGGCCAGGAGCGGCCCACAGTTTCAATCTGAAGCCAGGAGGGTGCCTTGTGCTCCTGGCTCCACATTCAGGTCAGACATTTTTTTCTTATTTACCTTTTTTGTGGCCGCCTCCAGAGGTTCCTTTAAGAACCGTTGGCTTGGCTGCCTGAGGCCCGAGTAAAAGGACCACCGCATTCACGGTGATTGGTGCAGTCAGTCCTATTCCAATTTTGCAAAGGGGGACTGTAAGAGCCATTGGGCCTCCCATTTTGCACAGGCAGTGGGCTGTGAAACACTAGTATCAGTCTTGGGCGACCCTGGGCGTCCAAACCATATTTGGTACGCGGTTCTCTCCCGATGCGGATTGAGTACGTGCACGCTTCATTCCATGTTGGAAACTTCAGCGCTGATTCTTCGTCCAAAATATGGGTGAGATGCGATCCAATTTCCAGGCTGTGCTTTTGCCTGTGAGTTCATTACATTTTCTTTCAACGAGCCTGCAGAAATGCCAACCTCTATTCCTGCGCAAGGTGATTCTTCAGGTATTGCCAGGGATTTCTGGCATTGTTTTTTCGACGTGAAAATTTCCCAGTGTTTCAGTCGGTAAAGTAAGCCGCTAATATGGAGCTGAAATCCAGACTAAATTGCAAGTTCAAGTTAGCTGGCTGCTGGCCTGAGCAGCAGTAAGAGTTAAGAGGGAACAAAAACTTTTCCTGATCATTATCCAGCGACCCCCTCCTGGAAAATACATGCGTGTGTGGGCTATTCCCCCCCCCCCCCCCCCGTTAATAGCTGCAATGTACACACCTGTGAGTATGCTCACAGGTTGATAGAGCTGTTGAGTTGTGAGTGGCTTAGCCAGTTATGTGATGTTCACAAGACTAAATAAAACCCCAGTCAGTTCGGTTCGGGGGATCCACGATGAGGCAGGTGGATGAACTGGTAATGTGTAATGTGATTGTTAAACCTTTGCTAATAAACCAACTGGTTCTTAATACCAATGTATTGCTATGAATTCTTAAGCAAAGAACCCATAAAGCAAATACATTACAATAGTTGAGCGACACTCATGTCTGGACTCATGCTTACGGAATGGTAATGGGTGGTAGAAGTTTGAAACACTCTTCCGCAAATCGGCAATTGATGTTAGAGCAATTATTAATTTTAAATCTGAGATCAATTTTTGTTAACCAAAGGTATTAAGGGATAGAGGGCAAAGGCAGGTATATGGAGTTAGGTCGGAGATCAGCCATGATCTCATTGAATGGCGGAACAGGCTCAAGGGGCTCATTGGCCTACTCCTGTTCCTATGTTCAAAATAAAGAAAATTGAGTAATGTCACAGCAACGGAGTTGGCATCAGCCGATCACCACTGTTTTTAAATTGATCTCTTTTTTCCGTTATAGGGCAAACTAATAAATGGAGCAGTCATTTCTGCCAGGACATTAAATCAGCGCGTTTCAGCTGTGTAAGTAAATTAGCATATTAATTTTTCATTGACATTTGAAAACCAATACTGTGCTTTTGCGTAAGTGAGGATAAGGTCAAAGTGAGACACATGCAAGCACTGCAGGGTCAGCACGTGACATTTCTTAAACAGTTGGTTTTCTATATTTGACTTACAAATATACTCATAAAAAAAAAAGAGAGGCAGCTCACTTCTTCACCATCTTGACACACTGTTATTGAGCTTCATTATAAAAGTAATTCAATCTAAAAATCAGACTCTTGGCTTGAAGTCAGAATTCCCATCATACTGGGGGCGTGAGCAGAGGGGGAGGGAAACCAAAAAAACACATGTTATCTGAAAGATAGCTTAACAGTTTCGGTAGAAAGCCTTCATCTGAGCTGGCAGGGCTGGACTGGGGAAATCCCATTTGGAGAACTGAGCGAAACAAAGTGGGCAGGAGGGATCAAGAGTCAGATTGTTTCTCTGTTTTTCACAAAGAGACAGTAAATGGCCTGTAAGAGGATTTAAAAATGCCGGAAAGAGAAGTAACAGTGCTGCAGGGATGCGGGACCTCAGTTATGTGGAGAGACGAGGGAATCAGGGACTGCTCTCCTTAGAGCAGAGAAGGTTATGTGGAGATTTAGTAGAGGCGTTATAAAATTATGAGGAGTTTTGATAGAGAAAATAAGGCAAAACACTTTCCACTGGCAGAAGGGTCGCTAACCAGAGGACACAGATTTTAGAACCAGAGGGGAATTGAGATTTTTTTTTTACTCAGCGAGTTATTAGAATCTGGAACGCACAACCGGAAAGGATCTTGGAAGCAGATTCAATAATAACTTATAAAAATGATTGGATATATAATTAAAAAGGAAAATATTGCGAGGCTTTGGGGAAAGAGCTGGGGGAGTGGGACTGATTGGATATCTCTTTCAAAGAGCCGACACAGGAACGATGGGCCAAATGGCCTCCTTCTGTGCTGTATGATTCTCATCATCGTCATAGGCGGTCCCTTGAACGAGGATGATTTGCTTCCACATGAATTCACAGATGTTTCAATGAAGGACCCGATGTTCCAGTCTTGAACTCCAATTGAGGGGGTGGAAGATGCCAACACAAAGTCTAACCCAGTCAAGCATGTCCGTTTTTAACCTCTTTCAGATGCTTAATGACTAGATGTTCATTTCCAGCATTGACTGATTTTGCTTCTTATTATTCCTAGAGGCCAATAGATCCAATGAAAAGGGAAATCTGCCATCTGAAACTTAACTGGCTTCCCTTGAGATAGGTACTGGATCAGCCTGACTGGGAAAAAGATCATCAAAAACAATGATAATACCATTAATATCGGGATCGGTGATGTAGACAATCCCACTTCTGTGGTAGAATTTAAATAATTCTTGAAACTGCTGGAGAATTCTCCTGGTTTCGTTTGTTTTTCCCAGCTTTGTTGGAGAAACTTGGCTTTGGGCCCCCTGGAGACCAGGGTGGGGAGGGGGGTTGAAATTGGATTGGGTGAGGATGAAGAACAGGCATTGTCACACTGCTCGCCTGTTATGCACTGCACCCGATATTTGGGTCCATTGGACTTCAGTAGAACCGAACTTCGGGTCTGTCGTATAATGGTCGGAGAATGCAATTCCGCCTGTTTTGCATCCCCGCTCCATGTCCAATTTCAGCCCTCAGGTATTTGTGGTCAGTGAAAAATGTCCATTTTTATGTTACGATAACAGAAAGTGTTGGAAATGCACAGCATGTCGTTCATCATTGAGAATAGAAGGATGGGCTTGTATAATTTTAGGGGATATTCTTCTACTGATCACATATAAAAGGTCAGCAACCACTGACTTCTGTACTCACAGCCTGAGTTACAGTGCATGTTCAATGACAGTTTCCAAGATATTTGTGGACGAGGAATGCCATCTCAATTAATCTTAACTCATCCATCCAGAACAACCCGACACTCCCCCATTGCTGCATCTAGTTATTTCTTTAATGCACCCAGGCTTTTCATCATCGACCACTCTGCCCCAAGAGGTACTTTCCGCATGAAGAATCTCCTGGTATTCAGTCCTAAAGTTACCACTTACTGGTTTGAACCTGCAGCCCCTTGTCTTGCTCCCACTGTTTAGTTTAAAGCGGTATTCCAGACTAACCTATTCCATACCACTTACTATTGTATATAACTCTCTACGACATTACAAACTCACAGACTACAAGATGGCTCAACACAGGAAGTTACCTGATGCAAAGTGCTGCAGTAGAGAGGGACCTGGGGGTCCTTGTGCATGAAACACAAAAAGTGAGTATGCAGGTACAGCAAGTAATCAGGAAGGCAAATGGAATGTTGGCCTTTATTGCAAAAGGGAGAGAGTATAAAAGCAGTTCTGCTACAACTGTATAGAGTATTGGTCAGGCCACACCTGGAGTACTGCGTACAGTTTTGGTCTCTGTATTTAAGGAAGGATATACTTGCATTGGAGGCTGTTCAGAGAAGGTTCACTAGGTTGATTCCGGAGATGAGGGGGTTGACTTATGAAGATAGGTTGAGCCTATACACATTGGAGTTCAGAAGAATGAGAGGTGATCTTATCGAAACATATAAGATAATGAGGGGACTCGAAATGGTGGATGCAGAGAGGATATTTCCACTCATAGGGGAAACTAAGACTAGTCTCAGAATAAGGGGCAGCCCTTTTAAAACAGATGAAGAGAAATTACTGTAGGGAAGTAGAGCTCAGTCAATGATCAGATTAGCCATTATCTTATTGAATAGCGGAGCAGGCTCAAGGGGCCAGGTGTCCAACTCCTGCTCATATTTCTTATGTTCTTATGTTTTTATCTTTATTGTATTTACAGCAATGGTTGCATTATCACAGTCGTCCATTTGGTGGAGCAGTAGTGTACTAGATGGAGCTACATATTACATTTCTCCCTCCTTAATGAAGAAGTATTGAAACAAACAATCATCATACATAACTTGCATGGTTATACATAACAAAAGATATGCCATGGGGCCGATTTTCAGCAAGGCCTCTGCCCACCCAAGTGCCGCCCAAAGTGCCGCCAATGACCGCTGAGGTTCCGGATGGTACTTTGGGCGGGATATTCATGGCCGAGGCCCCTCGAAGGTTGACGGGCGGCAAATGAACAACGTACGGCGCCAATCTGGGTGGCAGCGGGCGGGAGGTCGCATTCTCGGCGGCAGAGGCGCTTGCCACCCACGTGCTGTCGAGGATGGAGTCGGGCCCACGGAGAGTCGAAGACCTGAAAAAAAAAACAACAGCAAAAGATAAAAAAGTATCCGAAGACCTTCAGAGGACCCCATCCAGGTAAGTCGCTGTTGAAAAAAAGTATTAAAATGGTCACTTATCCTTTTTTCAGGTTCTTCATACTTACCGTCGGGGACAGACCAGCCTCCAGCCAGTGGTTCACGGCTGTTCTGCCACCGAGTCCCGCTGACTCCCACCCACAGGAATCTGGGAGCTCGATGGGCGGGAGCACAGTTGCGCCACTTGGCCGTCCGCTGACGTCACCGGGCGGCTCTCCCCTCCTGCCCACTCCAGGCCACCCCGAAAGTGGCACTGGACGGATCTTCAGGAGGAATGTTGGTGGCAGTGGGCGGTAGACAGCGGCAGTGGGCGGTGAGGTGCTGAAAATCGGCCAATGAACTTATTCTGCCGAATTTACAAATCAAACTTAACCACTTGTTTTCTGATTTGAAGAGAATATCTTCGCTCTTGAACAGAATCTTCCAAACATGGTGTCAAACTTAGACTCATTCTTGACTGATCCCGAGTAACGTTTTCCTCCAAGGGATACACTTGATCTACATTTGAACTCACTACAACTTCAGACTGTTTGTCTGCCTGACTCAGACTCAGACTTGAATTCTGACATTCGCTTGGACTTATTTCTAGTACATTTGATGTGGAATTTGCTACTGGTACTGTACTTGTAAGAAGACTATCTGATGAGTCGGAAATAATTGAATCATTCCAACTTTCAACTCCTTCCACATCTGTCGGTAAAATATGATCAATGTGAACAAACCTAACCTTTCCATGATCAAACATCTTGACCACATACCTTCATCACTCTTCCTGGTAACCACTTTAACCATTCATGGTGATGATTCTTCATTCTAATCTTCTGATTTAATTTCACACTTCGCTCTCTCTTATGCTACCTCTCTCATGATTCTCTTTCTGTCTTAATTGTTTCTCTTCTACGGACTGTGCCAAGTTTGGCTTTAAAAACGAGAACCTGGTTCATAGCTGTCATTTGAGAAACAATTCTGCTGGTGTTCTACCAGTAGTTGTATGAGGAGTATGCCGATAAGTAATTAGAAAATTAGCCAATTTGTGGTCCAACGACAACTGCCATTTATTTGGATCTGGATCCAACCTTTGCTTAAAGAGGGCACGTTTTACAATTTGTACTGTGCGCTCTGCTGCACCATTTGAAGCATGGTGTTACAGTGGAACCTTGTTCTGTTTCGCACCATTTTTACTCGTGAACTGTGCAAATTCTTCTGAACATAATTGTGGCCCATTATCAGATACAATTTCTTCTGGGAGGCCATATGAAGAAAATAATCGCAAATGGTCCAGTGTTTTACTTATTATTTTCCGCATCGGAAACACCTCTACCCACTTCGAATGGCTATCAATCACAATGAACAATTGCTGTCCTTCTAGCTCAGCAAAATTGATATGTAACCTTTGCAAAACCTTGGAGGCCATTTCCATGGTTGTAATGGTACTGATGATAGTTTCTTGCTAACGGATTGACATGTTGTGCACTGACTAACGATGTACTCTATATCTTTATCTAGAACTGGCCACCGTAAGTAGCTGCGTGGAAGACTCTTGGTCAAACACATTCCCAGATGCTGGTCATGAAGATCTCATAATAGTTTGGACCTGAATTTATTTAGAATGATGACTCTTGCATCCCCACATGATGCAATCTTTATGTACGGACAATTCATTCCTACGAATGAAGAATGGAAGAACATCTTTCTCTGATACCTGGTTTGTCCAGCCATTTGCTATGTAATCATACACCTTTGACATAACTGGGTCACGTTTGACTGTTCTACCAATCTCTTTAGCTGTGATGGGCAGTTCATCAATGTATGAAAAATAGAACATTTCTTCAGAATTGGGTGTAGCTTGTGGTGCGGATGGCAATCTAGACATAGCATCAGCATTACTGTGATCAGCTGATCGTCAGTATTCAATATCATATGTATATGCTGACAAAATCAAAGCCCATCTCTGCATTCGGGCTGCAGCTAATGTTGGAACTGGGGACTTTGGATGGAGGATTGCAGTCAGGGGCTTATAGAAACATAGAAACATAGAAAATAGGTGGAGTAGGCCATTTGGCCCTTCGAGTCTGCTCCGCCATTCAATAAGATCATGGCTGATCATTCCCTCAGTACCCCTTTCCTGCTTTCTCTCTATACCCCTTGATCCCCTTAGCAGTAAGGGCCATATCTAACTCCCTCTTGAATATATCCAATGAACTGGCATCAACAACTCTCTGCGGCAGGGAATTCCACAGGTTAACAACTCTCTGAGTAAAGAAGTTTCTCCTCATCTCAGTCCTAAATGCCATAAGCTTTATCCTAAGACTATGACCCCTGGTTCTGGACTTCCCCAACATTGGGAACATTCTTCCCGCATCTAACCTGTCCAGTCCTGTCAGAATCTTATACGTTTCTATGAGATCCCCTCTCATCCTTCTAAACTCCAGTGAATAAAGACCCAGTTCATCCAGTCTCTCCTCATATGACAGTCCAGCCATCCCTGGAATCAGTCTGATGAACCTTCGCTGCACTCCCTCAATAGCAAGAACGTCCTTCCTCAGATTAGGAGACCAAAACTAAACACAATATTCCAGGTGAGGCCTCACTAAGGCCGTATACACCTGCAGTAAGACCTCCCTGCTCCTATACTCAAATCCCCTATCTATGAACGGCAACATACCAATTGCCTTCTTCACCGCTTGCTGTGCCTGCATGCCAACTTTCAATGACTGATGAACCATGACACCCAGGTCTCGTTGCACCTCCCCTTTTCCTAATCTGCCGCCATTCAAATAATATTCTGCCATCATGTTTTTGCCCCCAAAATGGATAACCTCACATTTATCCACATTATATTGCATCTGCCATGCATTTGCCCACTCACCTAACCTGTCCAAGTCACCCTGCAGCCTCTTAGCGACCTCCTCATAGCTCACACCGCCACCCAGTTTAGTGTCATCTGAAAATTTGGAAATATTACACTCAATTCCTTCATCTAAATCGTTAATGTATATTGTAAAGAGCTGGGGTCCCAGCATTGAGCCCTGCGGCACTCCACTAGTCACTGACTGCCATTCTAAAAAGGACCCGTTTATCCCGACTCTCTGCTTCCTGTCTGCCAACCAGTTCTCTATCCACATCAGTACATTACCCCAAATACCATGCGCTTTGATTTTGCACACCAATTTCTTGTGTGGGACCTTGTCAAAACCCTTTTGAAAGTCCAAATACACCACATCCACTGGTTATCCCTTGTCCAACTTGCTAGTTACACCCTCAAAAATTTCCAGAAGATTTGTCAAGCATGATTTCCCTTTCATAAATCCATGCTGACTTGGACCGATCCTGTCTCTGCTTTCCAAATGCGCTGCTATTACATCTTTAATAATTGATTCTAACAATTTCCCCGCTACCTATGTTAGGCTAACTGGTCTATAATTCCCTGTTCCCTCTCTCCCTCCTTTTTTAAAAAGTGGGGTTACATTAGCTACCCTCAAATCCATTGGAACTGATCTAGAGTCGATAGAATGTTGGAAAATGACCACCAATGCATCCACTATTTCTAGGGCCAATTCCTTAAGTACTCTGGGATGCAGACTATCAGGCCACAAGGATTTATCGGCCTTCAATCCCATCAATTTCCCTAACACAATTTCCCGCCTAATAAGGATATCCTTCAGTTCCTCCTTCTCACTAGACCCACTGTCCCCTAGTACATTCGGAAGGTTATTTGTGTCTTCCTTCGTGAAGACAGAACCAAAGTATTTGTTCAATTGGTCTGCCATTTCTTTGTTCCCCATTATAAATTCACCTGAATCCGGCTTCACTAATCTTTTTCTCTTCACATATTTATAGAAGCTTTTGCAGTCAGTTTTTATGTTCCCTGCAAGCTTCCTCTCGTACTCTATTTTCCGCCTCTTAATTAAACCCTTAGTCCTCCTCTGTTGAATTCTAAATTTCTCCCAGTCCTCAGGGTTGTTGCTTTTTCTAGCCAATTTAGATGCCTCTTCCTTGGTTTTAACACTATCCTTAAGTTCCCTTGTTAGCGATGGTTGAGCCACCTTCCCCGTTTTATTTTTACTCCAGACAGGGATGTACAATTGCTGAAGTTCATCCATGTGATCTTTAAATGTTCACTATTGATTATCCACCGTCAACCCTTTAAGTATCCTTTGCCCGTCTATTCTAGCCAATTCACCCCTCATACTGTCGAAGTTACCTTTCCTTAAGTTCAGGGCCCTAGTTTCCGAATTAACTGTGTCACTCTCCATCTTAATAAAGAATACTACTATATTATGGTCACTCTTCCCCAAAGGGTCTTGCACAACAAGATTGCTAATTAGTCCCTTCTCATTACACATTACCCAGTCTAGGATGGCCAGCTCTCTAGTTGGTTCCCGACATATTGGTCGAGAAAATCATCCCTAATACACTCCAGGAAATCCTCCTCCACCGCATTGCTACCAGTTAGGTTAGCCCAATCAATATGTAGATTAAAGTCGTCCATGATAACTGCTGTACCTTTATTGCACACATCCCTTATTTCTTGTTTGATGCTGTCCCCAACCTCATTAGTACTGTTTGGTGGTCTGTACACAACTCCCAATAGCGTTTCTGCTCTTTGGTATTCCGCAGCTCCACCCATACCGATTCCACATCATCCAGGCTAATGTCTCTCCTTACTATTGCATTAATTTCCTCTTTAACCAGCAACACTACCCCACCTCCTTTTCTTCTCTGTCTATCCTTCCTAAATGTTGAATACCCCTGGATGCTGAGTTCCCAGCCTTGGTCACCCTGGAGCCATGTCTCCGTGATGCCAATTACATCATATCCGTTAACAGCTGTCTGCGCAGTTAATTCGTCCACCTTATTCCGAATACTCCTCGCATTGAGGCACAGAGCCTTCAGGCTTGTCTTTTTAACACACTTCGCCCCTTTAGAATTTTGCTGTAATGTGGCCCTTTTTGTTTTTTGCCTTGGGTTTCTCTGCCCTCCACTTTTGCTATTCTCCTTTCTATCTTTTGCTTCTGACTCCATTTTATTTCCCTCTGTCTCCCTGCATAGGTTCCCATCCCCCTGCCATGTTAGTTTAACTCCTCCCCAACAGCACTAGCAAACACTCCCCCTAGGACATTGATTGCGGTCCTGCCCAGGTGCAGACTGTCCAGTTTGTACTGGTCCCACCTCCCCCAGAACCGGTTCCAATGTCCCAGGAATTTGAATCCCTCCCTTTTGCACCACTCCTCAAGCCACGTATTCATCTGAGCTATCCTGCGATTCCTGCTCTGACTAGCACGTGGGACTGGTAGCAATCCTGAGATAACTACTTATGAGGTCCTACTTTTTAATTTAGCTCCTAGCTCCCTAAATTCGTCTTGTAGGTCCTCATCCCGTTTTTTACCTATATCGTTGGTACCTATATGCACCACGACAACTGGCTGTTCACCCTCCCTTTTCAGAATGTCCTGCACCCGCTCTGAGACATCCTTGACCCTTGCACCAGGAAGGCAACATACCAGCCTGGATTCTCGGTTGCGGCTGCAGAAACGCCTATCTATTCCCCTTACAATCGAATCCCCTATCACTATAGCTCTCCCACTCTTTTTCCTGCCCTCCTGTGCAGCTGAGCCACCCTCGGTGCCATGAACTTGGCTGCTGCTGCTCTCCCCTGATGAGTCATCTCCCTCAACAGTACCCAAAGCGCTGTATCTGTTTTGCAGGGGGATGACCGCAGGGGACCCCTGCACTACCTTCCTTGCACTGCTCTTCCTGTTGGTCACCCATTTACTATCTGGCTGTGTACCCTTTACCTGCAGTAAGACAAATTCGCTAAACGTGCTATTCACGTCATTCTGAGCATCGTGGATGCTCCAGAGTGAATCCATCCGCAGCTCCAGTGCCACAATGTGGTCCGTCAGGAGCTGGAGGCAGGTGCACTTCCCACACACGTAGTCGTCAGGGACACCGGAGGCGTCCCTGACTTCCCACATAGTACAGGAGGAGCATAACACGTGTCT
Organism: Pristiophorus japonicus; assembly: GCF_044704955.1. Taxonomy (NCBI): domain Eukaryota; kingdom Metazoa; phylum Chordata; class Chondrichthyes; family Pristiophoridae; genus Pristiophorus; species Pristiophorus japonicus. Next base: position 266,938,024 of record NC_091981.1, on the reverse strand, counting down.
GAACTGTCTTGCCATGACTTAACCCTTAGTTAAACTTAATTTGGCAACAACAATGCTAATGGTTACTTACTGATAAAGAAAAGAAAAAAGAAAAGCTACTTACCAATCACCAGCCAATCACTTACCCCCTTGGCTGTGACGTCACCTTTCGATTTCTTTCTTTTTTGCCTTCTATCCCCGCTGCAGCTGCACCAGTAGGCCTTTATAGGCCACTCCGACTGCCGCCGCCTCTCCTCTGTCGCTGGGCCTTTATAGGCCTCACCAATGCCCCAAACTCCCGCCTCTCCGAATGCCACCGCCTCTCATCTGCCGCTGGGCCTTTATAGGCCTCACCGACGCCTCGAACTCCCACCTCCCGACTGCCGCTGCGCCTTTATAGGCCTCACCGACGCCTCGAACTCCCACCTCTCCTCTGTCGCTGGGCCTTTATAGGCCTCACCAATGCCCCAAACTCCCGCGTCTCCGACTGCCACCGCCTCTCCTCTGCCTTTGAGCCTTTATAGGCCTCACCAATGCCCCGAACTCCTGCCGCTCAACTGCTGCTGGGCCTTTATAGGCTTCACCAAAGCCCCAAACTCCCGCCTCTCTGACTGCCGCCGCCTCTCGACTGCCGCTGGGCCTTTGTAGGCCTCACCAACACCCCGAACTTTACCACTGCTCTGACTGCCGCCGCCTCTCGACTGCCGCTGGGCCTTGATAGGCTTCACCAACGCATCATTATGCGCCATAATGATGGTAAACTTACGACCACACAAGTATTTGTGGAACTCCTTGACCCCAAAAGTTAATGCCAAAGCTTCCCTTTTGATTTGCGCATAATTACGCTCACTGGCACTGAGAGTGCGTGAAGTAAAAGCAATTGGTCTCTCCATTCCCCAATATGTAGTACTTGAGAGGTCACTGCCCCAACTCCATACAGAGAGGCATCACATGCTAGCTTGATCTCCTCCGTTACTTCATAGTGAACTAACATGGTGCTCTCTACCAACTGGCTTTTACACTCCTTGAATGCTGCATCGTATTCTTCCGACCATTTTCAATGAACCTGTTTTTTCAACAGCCAATTCATTGGATGTAACACTGTAGACAAATTTGTTAGGAACTTCTCATAATAGTTCAAAAGACCCAAAAAATAATCTAAGGTTAGTGACATTCTTGGGAGTGGGTGCATTTCTAATTGCATCCAGCTTTCCCTTGGTTGGATGTAAACCATATTTGTCTACTCTGTGCCCGAAGTACTCCACTGAATTTTGAAATAACTCACACTTGTGAGCAGTGACTCATACTCTGTGCTTCTCTAGGCATTTGAGCACTTCATTCAACATGCTATTATGGATTTGCTTGTTTGGTGCTGAAATTAGTATGTCATTAAATAACATACTACCCCTTCAATGCCTTGAAAAATCTGATTCATCATCCCTTGGAATATGGTGGAGGAAGAAGACACTCCAAAAGGTAACCTATTAAATTGATATAGGCCTAGATGAGTGTTTATAGTCAAGCATGACTTGGACTTCTCATTTAGTTCAAGTTGTAAGCAGGCATGTGTGAGATCTAACTTTGAATAGATTTGACCACTTGTCAGCGTTGTGAACAAATCTTCTACATTTGTCAATGTATTGGGGAGATTACTCTCTAGAACCTGGTTTACAGTTACTTTATAATCACCACACAATCTTACCATCGGACTTAGGTACAACAACAATGGGCGTAGCCCAATTACTTAGATCTATCTTAGAGATAATGTTCTTAGTCTCTAGTCTTTTGAGTTCTTGCTCAACTTTCTCCTTGAATGCGTATGGTACGGGACGTGGCTTGCAGTAAACTGGTCTAGCATCCTTCTGTAGCTCTTGTACCCTTGAATCGGACTGCTTGTTTCGCAGAACTTCTTGATGATATCATCCTTCGGTGCAAATCTCATTTAAACACGAAAAATCTCATTCCAATCCAGCTTCAGTGATCCCAATCAATTTCTACCTAGTAAGGCAGACTTGTCTCCTGACATTAAGAGAGGCAAGCTCTGAAATTGATCCTTGTATTTCACTGGTACCATAATACGACCTTCCCCAGGAATTTGCTCTCCTGAGTAGCCGCGCAGCTTTATCTTGGATTTCTCCAATGGGAAATCCTGCAATTTGTTGAGGTATAATGATTCCGGTATTATGCTCACAGATGCACCAATGTCGATTTTCATGGGTATCTTGGTTCCTGCAACGTCTACTTGGATAATGATACTTTTTGAATCGCTGTTAGATACCCTTGTGCTCCTGATGACGTGTATCTCCAAAACCTCCTTGTCCTGTTGCTTTTCTTCTATGCTATGTAGTCTCTGGCGATTTCTACTTATAGCCTTGAAAGTTGGTTTACTCTTCAGTCGGCATGCCTTCTCAAGATGCCCAGTTTTCCTGAGAAGCAACACTCTGCCTTCATATATGGACAACTTTGAGCAATGTGTTGTCCCAGGCACCGATAGCATGACTTCAATGTATTGTTACCTTGGCCAGTTGCTGAGGCATTGGGGCACAACTGTCTTTCTTTTAACCTGCAGGCGATTCACCTCGGTTGTCTGATGGCTGGAAATGTTACAAAATTCTCGGGAATATTGGTCGGCTATGTCCATCGACACAGGTGTCTGACAAGTTAAATCAAAAGTCAAGTTAGGGGTTGTCAACAACTTTCTTCTGATCGCTTTGTTTTTCATCCCACAAACAAAGTGGTTACGCAATGCTCGGTCCTGAAAGTTTCCGAAATGACAGTGAATAGATAGTGTTTTTAATGCTACAATGTACTCACTGATACTTTGGTCAATTAATTGATTTTTTGTATTCCAAAATGATAACTTTAGCAATTTCCAGGGGCTCAGAACTGTAGTGCTGTTCTAACTTGCTTAGAATCTCTAGAAGTGATGTGTCCTTTGGCTTGACGTGAACAAGCATATTTTTCAGGATTTCATACAACTCGGCGCCTGCTTCAGTCAGGAACATAGCCTGTTTTCTTTCTAGAACCACTCGGTTACAGTTTTCATCATCAGGGACTTCGATGATACTATTTGCAGTAAAAAAACATTTCTAGCCACTCCACATATGCTCCGAAAGTCTCTCGATCATGTTGAAATGCACCCAAGCACCCTATTATTCCCATAGGCGCAGCCATCTGGACTCTTCAGTTCAGCCAATTGTGCTTGTAATTTACCTTAGATTTTTAGCTGTTCTGTAAACAAAGGACCAGTCTGTTTGACTGGAATCATCCACCAACAAAAATGTCAGCTAGGGTATCCAGGAATCCGATCCTACGTCGCCAAATGTGATATATTCTCTACGACATCAAAAACACACATGATGGCTCTTAACACAGGAACTTGTCAGGTGATCTGTCACCTGATGCCTTAATTGCATTTACAGCAATTGCTGCATCACCACCCTAATCCACTAGGTGGAGCAGTAGTCCACTCGATGGAGCTATATATCACAGTATACACACAACTGACCATTTTTTCGGGCAAACGCTTCAACTACCAGGTACGCTAGTAATCGGGCAGCAGCACAAGAAACATCAGAAGTTGTATGTTTAACTTTAACAATCATTCTTTCAAAATAGATGTGACTGCAGTGATTTTAAAAGAAACTGCACTTTTGACGATATCAATTCTCACCTTCGATAGCTGGTTTGGCCAACACCTCAGATCTGCCAGCAGATTAAGAAACTCAAAGGAATAGAAACCCCATTTCGACGGTTTTTACTGCCGCTGCGTTTCAGGTCGCCTCTTAAGCAACATTTCGCTCTTTGTTGTTTTCTTTTCCTTGGACCCGGAAGTCATTCTTAATGGGAGCGGTGACAATACTTAAGGGGCAGAAACCCGGTGACAACACCTGAGAGGCGGAAGTTGGGGGTGGTGCGGAGAGACAGCCGCAATGACGTCATCGCGGCGCCGCGCCACCACGGCTCTCCCCTTCACTTAAAGGGGAGGGCCTTCACGCTTTTAAAACTTTGACCCACTGGGCAACCGGGGACGTGATTGTCGGGCCGACATGGTAGTTGGCCGACAAAAAAAAACATGGCGGCAGCGGCAGCGCACCCACCCCTTTAAAGGAAGCCACACCACCATTGCAGAAGGCCACAGCCTCACTGGACCACCGGGGAAAATCTTGTTTAAGCACCGTCGGGCGGGCCGATGATTTTCAGAGGGCAATGCCGTCGTCGGGGGGTAGATTGGCGATGCACTCGGTGACGACGCGCTTACCATGGATCGGAAGCAGCGGAGCAGTTAGGGGGGGGCGGGATCAGGGCACCGCCGGGAAAATTCGGGAGGGCAATTGGGCTATCAGCAGGCGGCCACTCCACTCCGCAGCGTGTCTGCCAATTTGCGGTGGTAACAGGTCTTAAGGAGAGGGGCAATTTTGGCCCCACTTTCCCTCCCACTCCCCATAACCCCTTATCCCCTGATTGTTTAAGAAACTGTCTATTTCTGTCTTAACTTTATTCAATGTCCCAGCCTCCACAGCTCTCTGAGGAAGCAAATTCCACAGATTTACAACCCTCTGAGAAGAAATTTCTCCTCATCTCTGTTTTAAATGGGCGGCCCCTTATTCTAAGATCATGCCCTCTAGTTCTAGTCTCCCCCATCAGTGGAAACATCCTCTCTGCATCCACCTTGTCAAGCCCCCTCATAATCTTATACGTTTCAATGAGATCACCTCTCATTCTTCTGAATTCCAATGAGTAGAGGCCCAACCTACTCAACCTTTCCTCATAAATCAAACCCCTCATCCCCGGAATCAACCTAGGAAACCTTCTCTGAACTGCCTCCAAAGCAAGTATATCTTTTTGTAAATATGGAAACCAATACTGCACACAGTATTCCAGGTGTGGCCTCACCAATCCCTGCTTTTATACTCCATCACCTTTGCAATAAAGGCAAAGATACTATTGGCCTTCCTGATCACTTGCTTTACCTGCATACTAACCTTTTATGTTTCATGCATAAGTACCCGGGTCCCGCTGTACTGTGGCACTTTGCAATCTTTCTCCATTTAAATAATAATTTGCACTTTGATTTTTTTCTGCCAAAGTGCATGACATCACACTTTCCAACATTATACTCCATCTGCCAAATATTTGCCTACTTACTTAGCCTGTCCATGTCCTTTTGCAGATTTTTTGTGTCCTCACACATTGCTTTTCCTCCCATCTTTGTATCGTCTGCAAACTTGGATACGTTACACTCAGTCCCTTCTTCCAAGTCATTAATATAGATTGTAAATAGTAATATTGTGATACAACAACAACTTGCATTTATGTAGTGCCTTTAACGTAGTAAAATGTCCCAAGGCGCTTCACAGGAGTGTTATAAGACAAAACAAATAAATGTGACATCGAGCCACATAAAAGGAAATTACGGCAGATGATCAAAAGCTTGGTCAAAGAGGTAGGTTTTAAGGAGCATCTTAAAGGAGGAAAGAGAGATAGCGAGGTGGAGAGGTTTAGGGAGGGAGTTCCAGAGCTTAGGGCCCAGGCAGCTGAAGGCACGGCCATCGAAGGTTGAGCAGTTATAATCAGGGATGCTGAAGAGGGCAGAATTTGAGGAGCGCAGACATCTCGTAGGGCTGTGAGGCGGAAGAAGATTACACAGATAGGGAGGGGCGAGGCCATGGAGGGATTTGTAAACAAGGATGAAAATTTTGAAATCGAGGCATTGCATAACTGGGAGCCAATGGAGGTCAGCGAGCAAAGGGGTGATGGGTGAACGGGACTTGGTGCGAGTTAGGACGTGGGCTGCCGAGTTTTGGATGACCTCAAGTTTACATAGGGTAGAATGTGGGAGGCCAGCCAGGCGTGTGTTGGAGTAGTCGAGTCTAAAGATAACAAAGGCATGGATGAGGGTTTCAGCAGCATACACAAGGTATTGCAATTGCGTGGGACAGGCTCGATGGACTCGTTACTTGCGAATCAATGTTCGTATATTCATAGCTGTCTGTCTATCTAGCTAAGTTCATATTAGATTTGTATAGTATAGTATTAGGCAGTCTCTCGTATCGAGGATGACCTGCAACCACACCAAAAAAGGATGAGTTCACAGGTGTTTCAATGAGGGACCTGATATTCTAGGTCCCGAACTACGTATTGAAGGGTGGAAGATGCCTGTGCTTGGATTCTTTTAACGTGAGGTGGCCGTTGCACACCAGCCACCACACGGGCTTGACAGAGCAAGGTCTTGGTCCAGTGGCAAGGGTTAACTAAGACTACTGGAGACCAGCTCTGCTGCACGGATCTAGTGCACAAACATGCTTCTACTATCCACAGATCGCAGTGTGGGCTGGTAACAGCGAGGTAACAACAGACACAGCAAAAAAATGTCCACATGTTGTGAAACCTGGAGTTACTGACCAGTGTGTTAGAATCTATTATTCTGAGAGTCAAAGGGAAAGGATTTCTGTTGTCTGCTTTTAATGATTGCTCTCTACCTCTAGCCTGGGAATTAATGTTAGCATTATTAGCAGATGAATGCTTAGTGGGTTCATTTGATAGGCCTCTACCTGCTATTTTGGAGGAGGCATTAGCTTGCTTATTGTAAATGCTCTTTCTCTCCCTATAATAACTGATACGAAAGGCGATGAAGTTACTTTGCACATTGTGGATTTTCCTCGGTTTCTTGGAGACAGTTACAATATTTCCTCTTACCCATTATGTTTCCTTATTGATCTGGGCTGTGAACAAACCCCTTGGTGATATGTAGAAACCCACAGGCTTCCTGTTGTAATGTTTCACTCTTGAGAGTTGTGAATGAATCCCTTGATGATAGCTGGGAGGTGTTAATCTGCCTGCTGGTGGCTTGTATTTGTCATGATTCATCTTAACAGCCTTTGTAGCATGCATGGGTTACCATTTAACCTTGCATGCCACCTTTTACTGCAAGCAATGAGTATTCAGACAGGGTTATAATATTCTGAAGTTATTAACACCTAAAAACAGAAAAAATTTGAAATTATGATGATTTTTTTAATGTACCAAAACTCCCTTATTTGACATAAACATATAAGGCTGGATATTAACTCGGAGGCGGGAAGGGAGCGGCAGGGCTAGATTGAGGTGGGGAGAATTTAACGACAGGACTTAATTAACATTTCTTGTCTCAATTTTCCCGGCCACAGCCAGACAGATTGAGAGGCTGGCTGGCTATCGGGCGGGCAGGCCTTCGGCACTAGGCCGCAGCCAAGGAGTGGAGAGGAGGCAGGAAGGGATCGTGGAGGCTGGCTGGGTGGGGGGAAGAAGATCGGGAGCCCTGAACCGGGGAATCGCATGGAGATCGGTGTGGAGGGGGGAAGAAGATTGGGAGTCCTGAGCTTGGAGGGGTGGGGGTGGAGGGGGAGGGGGGGTGGCAGGGGGAATATCATAAAGATCAGAGGCCGGGGTGATCGCTGTCCGGAGGCCACAAGGGAGATCGGAGACCAGAGCAGTGGGGAGATCAGAAGGATGGAGGATGAGATTGGATGCCTCATGGAAGAGATCGGAAGGGTCAAAGGGTGGGAAGGGGGAGATCGGAAGGGTCGAGTGGAGGTGTCCAATCACGGAGGGGGGCGGGGGGGGGTGAGTGAAGCAGATAAGCTGGATCCAGCAGTAAGTGGAAAGGCACTTACCGCCTGGATCCAACAGTCCTCGCCTCCCTTTAGCTGACTGGTTTCCCGAGGCCTGAAAAACCCGGCCAGCCACGGTTAAATTTAAAATGGTGATTAAATGTGAGGCTCCCAGCCTCATTATAATGTGTAAATTGCCAACCCGTTCGTGCCAGCGGTTTAGTTGCCCGCCCCCCCTGCCCCGCCACCGTTAAAACCGGAAGTGGGCAGGTTGGGTCGGGATTCAGATTTTTTACATTTTAACATACCACCAGACGGCCTCTGTTATCAATTCCCAATTCCATGTAAAGACCAGGGCAGCCATGGAAATGAGGTTGGTGAGGCTGCACCCTGACCTTCCGCCTCATTTTCCTCTCCTTGTCGGTGTCAGCTGCAGCTCAGTGGGCAGCACACTTACCTCTGAGTCAGAAGGTTATTAGCTCAAGTGCCACTCCAGGAACTTCTAGGCTGACACTCCAGTGCAGTGCTGAGGGAGTGCTGCACTGTCGGAGATGCCGTCTTTTGGATGAGATGTTAAACCGAGGCCCCGTCTGCCCTCTCAGGTGGACGTAAACGATCCCATGGCACTATTTCAAAGAAGAGCAGGGGAGTTATCCCCGGTGTCCTGGCCAATATTTATCCCTCAACCAACATAACAAAAAAACAGGTTATCTGGTCATTATCACAGTGCTGTTTGTGGGAGTTTGCTGTGCGCAAGATGGCTGCCGCGTTTCCCAAATTACAACAGTGACTACACTCCAAAAGTACTTAATTGGCTGTAAAGCGCTTCGAGGCGTCCGGTGGTCGTGAAAGGCGCTATATAAATGCAAGTCTTCTTTCCTTTCCTTGTGATGGAAGGGTGCCATTTTTCACGGGTGTCCGAAGAACCTGGTATTCGGTCCTGTGGCTCAGACACCCTCAGATTGAAAGCCTGTGAAGGCCAGGTCTGAAGGCAAAGTAGGTTGATAAAAGTGAGTACTAGCTTTCTCTTCCAGCCTCCCAGTGGATATTTGGGCCGGGAAGCCTTTTGGCTGCCATTCTCCAACAGAAGCCAGAAGCCAGGCCTGCCATTGCCAGCTGTTTGCCGTGTCTGTGTTTCACTCCCATTTCCTGGCACAGGGCCTTGTCGGGCATTCGGGTGGCTTCTTGTCATTTGTGTTATCAGACATAGACAGAAAAGAAGGGTTAAATGTATTTTAAATGTCGTTTTTTAAAAATACAACAGAAGTTGTACAGAATCTCATGTTTCTACTTTCACTTCTGGAATGCAAGTTAGGCCTCAAGAGAAGATAAATGGCTGCATGCTTATCTTGTCCTGTGTGAAGGAGCCATACCTGGTATTCCATGGTACTGCATGGGACTTAATGAGATGGGTCTCACGACTTTGAATGAGGAAGATAAGATGTACGAGAAAGTGAAGGGCCACATCACTATGAAATGTCAATCAATAGTATAATTTATCTATTGGTTTTATATATATATCTATATATATATATACACACATCTTGTAGTTTAGAGAGATAGTTGCATTCCTTAGAAGGACATTTTGCTCAGAAAGATATAAAAAGTGGCAAATTGTAACAGGACTATGGAAGTTTGAGCTCAAAGCGCTATATAAAATAGTTATCATTTCCCAGAATCAGGTTTGAACATAAGAAAATAAGAAATAGGAGCAGGAGTAGGCCATCCGGCCCCTCGAGCCTGCTCCGCCATTTAATACGATCATGGTTGATCCGATCATGGACTCAGGTCCACTTCCCCTCGAGCCTGCTCCCCATAACCCCTTATTCCCTTATTGGTTAAGAAACTGTCTATCTCTGTCTTAAATATATTCAATGTCCCAGCTTTCACAGCTCTCTGAGGCAGAGAATTCCACAGATTTACAACCCTCTGAGAGAAGAAATTCCTCCTCTTCTCAGTTTTAAATGGGCAGCCTCTTATTCTAAGATCATGCCCTCTAGTTTTAGTCTCCCCTATCAGTGGAAACATCCTCTCTGTATCCACCTTGTCAAGCCCCCTCATAATCTTATACGTTTCGGTAAGATCACCTCTCATTCTTCTGAATTCCAATGAGTAGAGGCCCAATCTACACAACCTTTCCTTATAAGTCAACCCCCTTATCATTGGTTTTGTAAGTACTTTACCTTATTTTGTATTACACTTTGAATAAGTGGAACATGGCTTTTGTGCATATCGCCTTACTATCATTGAATAAATTCACCTAAAGTTAGCTGGCTAACAATGTCAAGTAAACCAAATTGAGTAGGCATTGGTCTCTGTGATGGTGGGGACTTTGGGAGGAGGCCAACTAGGATCCTTCACCTGGTACTTTAGGTTGAAGATGTTTTCAAATAGTTCAATTTCTTGCACCCAGATACCGGGCTCAAATACGGTTGTAAATATGTTCATGTCATCTCCTCCCACTGTTGGCTACGTGGATATATATCCACCACCATTCTTAACTGGATGCAATAGGGCTACAGAGCTTTGCTATGGTCCAGTAGCTGTGGAACGACTTAGCTCTGTCACCTCTGTAACCTGCTGTGTTTAGCGTACAGTTATTACATAGAATTACACAGAATTCACACCACAGAAACAGGCCATTTGGCTCAGCTGGTCTGTGCTGGTGTTTATGCTCCAAACGAACCTCCTCCCATCCTACTTCATCTAACCCTATCAACATAACCTTCTACTCCTTTCTCCCTTATGTGCTTATCAAGCTTCCCCTTAAATACATCTATACTATTCGCTTCAACCACTCCGTGTGGTAGCGAGTTCCTCATTCTAACTTCTCTGGGTAAAGAAGTTTCTCTTGAATTCCTTATTGGATTTAATAATGAGTATTTTATATTTATTGCTTTTACATTCAATGCTCTTAGAAAGTCGAGAATCCCTTTTGCCTTTTTTTTATCAGTATCATCCTCTCAAAGCTACTGCAGGGTAAATAAACAGTTGGTGTTAGCCGGAGTCATGTATGAGCATCCAAATCTCCTTTGCCATTATTCTGGCAAGTGGGGGAAGGGCTCGGGAAGAATTCAGCACACTACTGGGGCAGATAAAGAGGAAGCTCTGAATGTAATTAGTGGTGTAACTAACCAGGGAATGATTACTGGAGAGCTTGAGTGAAAAGGGGAAAACATTTTCATAATCCCTTGAGCTGCCATTACTCATTTGGATGGATACACGATTCATATCTTGATGAGAAGAAAAATAAAACAAAGGATGATTAAAAGACAGCTACCGAGGATACTGATGAAATGATACATATTTTGAAAGCTACTTACTAACTAAAATAAGAATTTCAAATGACAGCAATGCATTTTCCTCTAATCATTCATGCATTTCTGATAAGGCATTTCACATTCTCTCATAGTAAACAAGAGTTTGTCTATAATTGCAAGCACAGAATTCGCAAATTAAAAACTTTCAAGTACAGACAATTTAGAGAGGATTAGAGTGGAGTTGAGGAGAACGTTCTTCACCCAAAGGGGTCTGGAACTCACTGCCTGAAAAGGTGGTAGAGGCAGAAACCCTCATCGCATTTAAAAAGTACTTGGATATGCACTTGAAGTATGCACTTGAAGTGCTGTAACCTACAAGATTACGGACAAGAGCTGGAAATTAGGATTAACCTGCATAGCTCTTTTTCGTCCGGCATGGACACGATGGGCCAAATAGCCTCCTACTGTGCCGTAAATTTTTATGATTCTATACACGTTTAATTCCAAATGACCACACTTGAGCAGCTCCGTTGGGTGGGCCACATTGTCCGCATACCAGACAAGAGACTCCCAAAGCAAGCACTCTACTCGGAACTCCTTCACGGCAAGCGAGCCAAAGATGGGCAGAGGAAACGTTACAAGGACACCCTCAAAGCCTGCCTGATAAAGTGCAACATCCCCACCGACACCTGGGAGTCCCTGGCCAAAGACCGCTCTAAGTGGAGGAAATGCATCCGGGAGGGCGCTGAGCACCTCGAGTTTCATCGCCGAGAGCATGCAGAAATCAAGCGCAGGCAGCGGAAAGAGCATGCGGCAAACCAGTCCCACCCTCTCTTACCCTCAACGACTATCTGTCCCACCTGTGACAGGGACTGTGGTTCTCATATTGGACTGTTCAGCCACTTAAGGACTCATTTTAAGAGTGAAAGCAAGTCTGCCTCGATTCCGAGGGACTGCCTATGATGATGATGATGAATTCCAAATGAGCCTGTAAAATTTTCAGGAAAGGATTGTATCACAATTTATGAAGTACTTTAGTCATTTTGAGTTCTATGCTGCTAAAATTGTTAACTGTAGCTTCAGTCTACATTAGTGAGACAGACTTGCACTTATTTAGTGCCTTTTCACATCTCTCAGCGACAACTCAAAGTTTTTCACGTAGGATGACTGTACTTATGGAGGCAAACAGGACAGCCATTTTTCACATAACATCCCATAACCATCTCTGAGATGAGTGGCCTGTTGGTCTGGTTTTGATGATTTTGGTTGAGGAAAGAATTTTGTTCAGGACATCAATCTTTAAATAGTGAAAAGGAAAGAAATAACTTGCATTTATATAACGGCTCCGGACATCCCAAAGTGCTTTACAACCAGTATTGTTGAATGTAGTCACTCTTGTAAGGAAAGATATATTGGCCTTGGAGGCGGTACAGTGTAGATTCACCAGAATGATACTAAGGGTTAAATTATGAGGACAGATTGTATTGGCTTGGCTTGTATTCCCTTGTGTTAAAAAGGTTGAGGGGTGTTCTAATCAAGATCTTTAAAATGATAAAGGGATTCAACAGGATAGATACAGAGAAACTATTTTTTTTGGTGGGGGAGTCCAAAACAAGGGGGCATAACCTTAAAATTAGAGCTGTGCCATTTAGGAATGAAATCAGGAAGCACTTTTTCACACAAAGAGCATTGGAAACCTGAAACTCGCTCCCCGAAAGGCTGTGGTTGCTGGGTCAATTGAAATTTTCAGAACTGAGATCGATAGATTTTAAGGGTATCAAAGGATTGTGGAGCAAAGGCAGGTCAATAGACTTGATGTACAGATTAGCCATGATCTAACTGAATGGTGCAACGGACTCGAGGGGCTGAATGGTCTACTCCTCTTCCTAAGTAATGTAAAGAAAAATGCTCTGGGGTCTTCAACCAGAACCACCAGAACAACCAGAAAAACCGGACTTGGTTCAGCGTCTCCTCTGGAGGACTGTAGTTTAATTCTTCTCAATTCTTCTAAGTTTATAAACCAAGTATGACACCGAATCACAGCAAGAGCCAGAGCCATAATACCTAGGGTGATCTGCTGGACTAGTTTCGATCGCCTAGATGGGTCGGAGATGAATTTCCCAGATTTTCCCCCCCCCCCCAAGTTGACCTGGATTTTTTAATCTGGTTTTATGCCTCTCCCAGGAGATCACATGGTTTCGGGTGGGGTGGAGTATATATGTTGTGGGACTGTGTGGGACAGGCTCGATGGACCAGGATGGTCGTTACCTGTCCATCACTGTTCGTATTGAGTCGTCTTGGCTAATCCTTGCCACTGGACCAAGACCTAGCTCTGTCAAGCCCGTGTGGTGGCTGGTGTGCAACGGCCACCACATGTTAAAAAAAATCCACGCACAGGCATCTTCCACCCTCCAAGATGTAGTTTGGGATGCGGAATATTATGTCCTTTATTGAAACATCTGTGAACTCATTCCTTTTTGGAGTGGAAGCAAGTCATCCTCGCTTCGAGCGACTGCCTACGATGATGATGACTGTTTGTATGTTGGTAAGAGAGTTCCTAATATATATTTATTTTAAAAGGGCTCAGGGGGAAAAAAAAACACTGGCATCAAATTACTGCTGTTACCTTTCATCTCAGTCTGATGCTTCTCCGAGAATCTTCCAAATATCGAATCGATTCAGCTCAACCCATGATCAGTGGGAAGAGGTCAAGGAATCAGTTCTAACCAGCAAACCATGTCCTTCTGACTCACTCGCTCGCTCGGCTCTTGCGATTGGCTGGGTGCTTTGATTGGTCAAACAAATTCCCGTTGCCATGACTCTGTTGCTAGGATGGTTGCGGTCTCTCGTCCCGGTAGGAAACATATCATGAATTATGGATGAGTGATTTTTCTGTGTTGTGTGTTGTCTGATCTGAAATGCAGATGAGTATCAAATACCACCTCCTGTACTTCTAGCTTCATTATAAACAATCCTCAGTGTTAAATCGGAATGCGGCAACCTCATAGTCCCAGGTGCCACGCTGGTGGTAGCAGACTGTTAGTGCCAATTATTATGCAAAGGGTAAAAAATAAGAGTTACTATCCGCTTTTATTCACAAAAGCCCTATAGAATATGTAATGAACTCCGCGACCTTTCTGATATCTTTCGGCTTCAGAAAGAAAGAGGTGCGAAATATTTAGCTAAGCATTCAGTCAATTTATTCCCGCTTTGTTTTATGCGAAGCACTTTGTATGTTAAGCTGAATTCTGTTTTTGGTCCTGTCAGTACCGGGCTTTATCTTTGTCAGGCATTGATTAGGGACGTATACCCAATAGATAACCCTTTTTTTCTCTTTCCAAATGTGTTTTTTGTCGCAGAATTTTCTGTTTTTTTAAAAATCCAGATTTCCAGCATTCACAGTGTTTATTTTGTTGTCCCCTTTCCTGCTCTTATTTAGCAGTCTGCCGTGCATGAGAGGTGCCATGACCTCTGCCCCTTTCCACTTGCTCAGAGACCGGGGGCTGCAGGAATTCAGGCTGTGAAATATGGTCCTGAACATGAAGCTTGTGCGACGAAGGCTCATTAAAATTGTGCCAGATTCAACATTTAGAAGGATCTCACGCAATTTATTCTTAGTCATAATATCTGTTTTGAAACTGAGCAATTATATTTAAAAAAAACATCCAATTATCATGCAGTTTTACAGAACATTAACCCCTTTTCATTATTTAATCTGTAAAAAAAAGTACTTACTAAAATTTAAATGCCTCATGGTAGAGAAGTCAAAATAAAGAGCTAACATAGAGAGACACAACCTGTAGAGTAGTTTCAAAAACACTTGGCTGAATTGGGGAAATAAATCTGAGCACTGACCTACATTTAGTCGTTATGTAAATCTAGCATCTCGGAGGAGTGTGATATACCGTTTATAAAATACCGACAACAGAGTTCCGCTCACAAATATCACCATTAAATATTATCCATGTTAATCCAGATAGGAGCTTAAAAAATGTCACCAAAAAAAGAGACAGAACATAATGCAAGATGTGAGTCCCTATAGGGGGCACACAATGCCCACTCTCTAAAAGTCACGTCGCTTTCAATTACTAGGTGATGTATTATGACATTGCACAGTTTATAGAAACATAGAAAATAGGTGCAGGAGTAGGCCATTCGGCCCTTCTAGCCTGCACCGCCATTCAATGAGTTCATGGCTGAACATTCAACTTCAGTACCCCATTCCTGCTTTCTCGCCATACCCCTTGATCCCCCTAGTAGTAAGGACCTCATCTAACTCCTTTTTGAATATATTTAGTGAATTGGCCTCAACAACTTTCTGTGGTAGAGAATTCCACAGGTTCACCACTCTCTGGGTGAAGAAGTTCCTCCGCATCTCGGTCCTAAATGGCTTACCCCTTATCCTTAGACTGTGACCTCTGGTTCTGGACTTCCCCAACATTGGGAACATTCTTCCTGCATCTAACCTGTCTAACCCCGTCAGAATTTTAAATGTTTCTATGAGGTCCCCTCTCATTCTTCTGAACTCCAGTGAATACAAGCCCAGTTGATCCAGTCTTTCTTGATATGTCAGTCCCGCCATCCCGGGAATCAGTCTGGTGAACCTTCGCTGCACTCCCTCAATAGCAAGAATGTCCTTCCTCAGGTTAGGAGACCAAAACTGTACACAATACTCCAGGTGTGGCCTCACCAATGCCCTGTACAACTGTAGCAACACCTCCCTGCCCCTGTACTCAAATCCCCTTGCTATGAAGGCCAACATGCCATTTGCTTTCTTAACCGCCTGCTGCACCTGCATGCCAACCTTCAATGACTGATGTACCATGACACCCAGGTCTCTTTGCACCTCCCCTTTTCCTAATCTGTCACCATTCAGATAATAGTCTGTCTCTCTGTTTTTACCACCAAAGTGGATAACCTCACATTTATCCACATTATACTTCATCTGCCATGCATTTGCCCACTCACCTAACCTATCCAAGTCACTCTGCAGCCTCACAGCATCCTCCTCGCAGCTCACACTGCCACCCAACTTAGTGTCATCCGCAAATTTGGAGATACTACATTTAATCCCCTCATCTAAATCATTAATGTACAGTGTAAACAGCTGGGGCCCCAGCACAGAACCTTGCGGTACCCCACTAGTCACTGCCTGCCATTCTGAAAAGTACCCATTTACTCCTACTCTTTGCTTCCTGTCTGACAACCAGTTCTCAATCCATGTCAGTACACTACCCCCAATCCCATGTGCTCTAACTTTGCACATCAATCTCTTGTGTGGGACCTTGTCGAACGCCTTCTGAAAGTCCAAATATACCACATCAACTGGTTCTCCCTTGTCCACTCTACTGGAAACATCCTCAAAAAATTCCAGAAGATTTGTCAAGCATGATTTCCCTTTCACAAATCCATGCTGACTTGGACCTATCATGTCACCTCTTTCCAAATGCACTGCTATGACATCCTTAATAATTGATTCCATCATTTTACCCACTACCGATGTCAGGCTGACCGGTCTATAATTCCCTGTTTTCTCTCTCCCTCCTTTTTTAAAAAGTGGGGTTACATTGGCTACCCTCCAGAAGTGCGAGATCTTCGTAAATAC
Source organism: Pristiophorus japonicus (assembly GCF_044704955.1). Taxonomy (NCBI): domain Eukaryota; kingdom Metazoa; phylum Chordata; class Chondrichthyes; family Pristiophoridae; genus Pristiophorus; species Pristiophorus japonicus. The sequence continues at coordinate 266,921,588 of NC_091981.1, read as the reverse complement.
GGTAATGGCCCGAAAACATCTTTCGGTTGCATTGCTGGGATGAACATACTAAAGCTAAATACGGACTGAATTAAGTATTTTCAGTATTTCATTACAATCACATGATCATCACATGCCTCTTAGAAGCAACTGTACTGTAGTGAGCCATAGGTCGGAGCCCCTCTATCACATCAACCATTAATATCACAAGAAGTTACACATTAGAACATAACAGCAGCAACGTGCTGCAATATGGAAAGAAAGACTTGTAGTGTTAAAGCGGCTTTCACAACTTCAGGACATCCCAAAATCTTTTACAGTCAAATGAAGTACTTTTGGAGTGTAGTCACTGCTGTAATGTAGGAAACGCAGCAGCCAATTTACATACAGAATGGTCCAACAAACAGCAATATGACAATGACCAGATAATCTGTTTTAGCTATGTTGGTTGAGGTTTAAGTATTGGCCTGGACACCGGGGAGAACTCTGCTTTTCTACAGTGGCATGGAATCTTTTGACACCCACCTGAGAGTCAGATGGTGTCTCGGTTTAACAACTCATCCGAAAGACGGCATCTCTGACAGAGCACCTCTTCCTCAGCGCTGCACTGGGGTTCAGTCTAGATTTTTGAGCTCAAGTCTCTGGAGTGGGACTTGAACCCACAACCTTCTGGCTCAGAGGCGAGAGCGCTACCAACTGATCCCACAGCCGACACGTAAGTATAAAAGCAGCCACCAATGATGGAACGATGATAATCAGGGAGGCACAAGAGGCCAGAATTGGAATTAGAGATCCCAGAGGATTGTAGGGCTGGAGGAGGTTACAGAGATAGGGAGGGGCAAGGTCATAAAGGATGATCATTTAAAATTGAGGCATTGCTGGATCGGGAACCAATGTAGGTCAGCGGGCACAGGGGTGATTAGTGTGAGTTAGGATATGGGCAGCTGAGTTTTGAATGAAATTAGCTTGAACATAAGGTAGAACATCTGTAACTGAAGTGAATGTTATCAGTAGTGAATTTTATTATTAATCTGGGATCTGGTATATAGTTTTTGATTTTTGCCAAAGACATTTTTACCAAAGAAACATATTGTCTATGTTGTGTATGGAGAAAGAATCAGACTGAATACTGTGAGCTCAAAGTAAAGTGTGACCTTAGTCTTTTATTGCAGGTCTCCAGAGTGCCTCTCCAACCTGTGAAGCCTTCTTAAATACCTGTGCTCCCAAGGGATTATGGGATCCCTTGGGACTCTGGGGATTGAGCTCTCTGGTGGCTGTACAGAGTAAATACAAGTCCACATATATAACAACATTCCCCCATCAAAGTCAATAGTGTAACTATTTACAATGTGAGTCGATCTGGGGCCCTTCTTGCCCTGGTTGATCGTCTCGGTGTGAAAGCTGGTGTTGTTGAATCATTTTTGGGCCCTCGCTGGGCTGTGCAGCTGGCCTTGCTGGACTGCCTGGTGTGTTGGGCCCTGCAGGGCAGCTGTGGATGATGGGTTCTGCTTTGGGGTCAACCGTGATGTCGGTTGCCACTGGTGTATGTGTTGGGGGATCAAAAAAAGTAGGGTTCAAGGCGGGTTACTCAGGGTAGTCCATGAATCTGAATTTGATTTGGTCCAAGTGTTTCCGGAGAATGAGTCCATTTGAAAGTTTGACCCGAAACACCCTGCTCCCCTCTTTGGCCATGACAGTGCCGGGAAGCCATTTTGGACCTTGTCCATAATTTAATACAAATACCGGATCATCATATAAATCTCGCATGACACATTTGCGCTATCATGGTATGCCATTTGTTGAAGCCACCTGCTACCTGTTCATGTAGATCAGGGTGAAATAACGAGAGCCTTGTCTTAAGTGCTCTTTCATGAGCAGTTCAGCAGGTGGGATCCCAGTGAGTGAGTGTGGTCTCGTGTGGTAGCTAAGCAGCACTCGGGATAGGCGAGTCTGCAGTGAGCCTTCAGTTACCCTCTTCAAGCCTTGCTTCATGGTTTGCACTGCTCTCTCTGCCTGACCATTGGACGCTGGTTTAAACGGGGCAGATGTGACATGTTTGATCCCATTGCGGGTCATGAATTCTTTGAACTCAGCACTGGCAAAACATGGCCCGTTGTTGCTCACCAGGACATCGGGTAAGCCGTGTGTGGCAAACGTGCTAGCCGACATTATCTCCCATTCAATCCACTTGGAGTACACGTCTACAACCACAAGGAACATTTTACCCAAGAACGGGCTGCATAGTCGACGTGTACCCTAGATCACAGTTTGGAGGGCCAAGACCATAAACTTAGCAGCGCCTCCCTGGGTACATTGCTTAACCACGAGTATGTATTACATCTGTGAACGCAGGACTTTAAGTCTGCATCGATACCGGGCCACCACACGTGGGATCTGGCTATCGCTTTCATCATTACGATGCCTGGGTGGGTACTGTGGAGGTCATTGATGAAGATGTCTCTGCCCTTCTTGGAGACCACTACTTGATTGCCCCACAGAAGGCAGTCTGCCTGTATAGACATTTCATCTTTGCATCGCTGGAACGACTTTATCTCTTCCTGCATTTCCACTGGGACACTGGACCAGCTCCCATGAAGCACACAGCTTTTGACTAGAGATAATAATGGGTGCTGGTTTGTCCAGGTTTTGATCTGCCGGGCAGTGACTGGTGATTGCTCACTCTCAAATGCTTCCGTAGCCATGGCTAGATCTGTGGGCTGCGCCATTTCCACCTCCGTGGTGGGCAATGGCAGCCTACTGAGAGCATCGGCGCAGTTTTCTGTGCCTGGCTTGTGGCGGATGGCGTCGTTGTATGCGGACAACGTGAGCGGAGGTGGGTGGGGTGGCTTGACCCATCCACCTCCACGGAGGTGTGTGGGGGACCTGACCCATCCACCTCCATGGCACGAACCTGGTATTGCAGTACTTCCAGGAACGGTGCAGTGGCTCTAGGCCTTTTGGCTAAGAGCATTGGCGCAGAGTGATCCTTGAATGGGCCCAAGGTGACCTCTGGCGTTTGTGATTTGACAAAGAATTGGAACGATTGGCTACGAATTTCAAAAAAAAAAACGTGAGCGCCCATCTCTGGATGCGGGCCGATGCATTGTTATTTATCCCTTTACTCTCGGAAAACAGGGATATAAGTGGCTTATGGTCAATTTCCAATTCGAATTTTAGCCCAAGCAGGTATTGATGCATTTTCTTTATCCCATAGATACATGCTAACGCTTCTTTTTCAGTCATGCTGTAAGCTCTCTCGGCCTTAGACAGACTCCTGGATACATAAGCAACCAGTTGCAGTTTCCCGACATCATTAGCTTCTTGCAATACACACCCGGCGCCATATGACGATGCATCACATGCTAGTACCAAATGCTTACATGGATCATACAACACAAGCAATTTGTTTGAGCATAACAATTTTCTCGCTTTTACAAAGGCATTTTCTTGGCTTTTGCCCCAAACCCATTCGCCCCCTTTTCATAATAAGACATGTAGTGGTTCTAGCAGGGTGCTGAGACCCAGTAAGAAGTTACCAAAGTAGTTCAAGAGTCCCAGAAACGACCTCAGTTCCGTCACGTTCTGTGGCCTCGGTGCGTTCTCGATTGCCTCCGTCTTCGCTTTGTTGAGCCTGATGCCGTCCGCCGCAATCCTCCATCCCAGGAACTCCACTTTGAGTGTTTTAACCTGAGCCCCACGAAGTTGACTCAACTAAGAAGCTCCTCCAGGTTCTGCAGGTGCTCGACTGTGTTCCGACCTGTGACCAAGATGTCGTCCTGGAAGACCACGGTGTGCGGGACCGACTTCAGTAAAATTTCCATCTTTCTCTGGAATATCGGCGCCGATGATCGGATTCCAAATGGACATCTATTATAAACAAAAAGACCTTTGAGCGTGTTGATGCAGGTGAGGGCCTTCGATGATTCCTCCAGTTCCTGCATCATTTAGGCTGAATTCAGATCCAGCTTCGTGAATGTCTTTCCTCCCGCCAGCGTTGCAAAGAGGGAGTCGGCTTTTGGTAGTGGGTATTGGTCCTGCAGGGAAAAACGATTGATAGTTACTTTGTGATCGCCACAGATTCTGACGGTGCCGTCTCCCTTGAGGACTGGGACAATAGGACTGGCCCACTCGCTGAACTCGATCAGTGAAATGATGCCCTCTTGTTGCATCGAGCTCGATCTCTACCCTTTCTCTCATCATGTACGCTACTGCTCTTGCCTTGTGATGGATGGGTCGCGCTCCTGGAATTAGGTGGATCTGCACTTTTGCTCCTTGGAATTTCCCGAAGCCTGGTTCGAACAGCGAAGGAAATTTGTTTAAGACCTGGGCACACGAAGTGTCGTCAGTAGGCAATAGCGCTCAGACGTCGTCCCAGTTCCAGAGTATTTTTCCCAGCTAGCTCCTGCCGAGCAGCGTGGGACCAACGCCCGGTACCACCCAGAGTGGTAGCTTGTGCACCGCTCCATTGTAGGAGACCTTTACGGTAGCACTGCCGATTACAGGAGTCAGTTCTTTCATGTAAGTTCTTAGTCTCATGCGAACTGGAGTTAAGACTGGCCTTGATGCCTTATTGCACCACAACCTTTCGAAAGTCTTTTTGCCCATGATGGACTGGCTCGTGCCCGTGTCCAGCTCCATTGACACCATGAGTCCATTTAGTTCAACATTCTGCATTATCGGGGGACAATTCGTGGTGAATGTGTGCACTCCATGTACCTCTGCCTTTTCTATCTGAGGCTCTGGTTCGTAGTGATCCTCCGTGGATCTGTCCTCCTCTATAACGTGATGGTTTGCAGGTTTAACAGGCTTAGCAGCTTGCCTGCACACTCGTTGGAGGTGTCCCATTGTTCCACAGCCCTTGCAAACGTACTCTTTGAATCGGCATGAATGGAAACGCTGATCACCCCCGCAGCGCCAACAAAGTGTTAATGGCCTTGCATTCATCATCCTTGATGGTGGACTCAGACATCTGTGGACGTGTAGCTGCAGGTATGTGTGACCTTCCCTGTACGTTACGATTCGAAAACAACATCACTTTGTTCACAGTACTTGTAGCAGCACTTGTGTGCTGAGAGATTTACTTAGTATTGTCACTGGTGGCAGTGAACGCCTGGGCTATCGCAAGGTTGGGATCTCTACAGACAAAAGCTTGTGAAGTATGGTTTCGTGGCCAATGCCAAGTACGAAAAAGTCTCTGAACATGTGTTCCAAATGTCCTTCAAATTCGCAATGTCCTGCAAGGCGTCTTAGCTCGGTGACATAACTCGCCACTTCCTGGCCTTCAGACCTTTTGTAGGTGTAGAACCGGTACCTCACCATCAGAACGCTTTCCTTCGGGTTCAAATGCTCTCGGACCAGTGTGCACAAATCATCGTACGATTTCTCCGTGGGTTTTGCTGGAGTGAGCAGATTCTTCATGAGGCCATATGTTGGTGCCCCACAGACAGTGAGGAGGATCGCTCTACGTTTGGCAGCGCTCTCTTCCCCATCTAGCTCATTGGCCACGAAGTATTGGTCGAGTTGCTCCATAAAAATTTCCCAATCATCTCCCTCCGAAAATTTCTCCAGGATGCCCACTGTTCTCTGCATCTTTGGGTTCGCTATCTGTATTTCGTCGCCAGTGTTGTATCTGGAGAAAGAGTCAGACTGAACACTGTGAGCTCAAAGTAAAGTGTGACCGTAGTCTTTTATTGCAGGTCTCCAGAGTGTCTCTCCAACCTGTGAAGCCTTCTTAAATACCTGTGCTCCCAAGGGATTATGGGATCCCTTGGGACTCTGGAATGAGCTCTCTGGTGGCTGCACAGAGTAAATACAAGTCCACATATATAACAGTATGAATGACATGAAATTAAAATAGTTCCATGTCTTACTGATGTTGGAAGTTGCAGAACCAACTTAACAGATAAATGGCAATTTGAATTACTGACAATTATTTGCCTCGTGGACAGGTGGGTGTATATATTTGAACCTTGCCTCCCCACCTCCACCCAGTTTTGTGCTTGTTTTTTGTACTTGAACACATAAAAATCTAGGCTGACACACTAGTGCAGTGCTGAAGGAGCAATGTGCTGTCGGAGGTGCCATCTATCGGATGAGATGTCAAACATAGGCCCCATCTGCTCTTTCAGGTGGATGTAAAAGATCCCATGGCACTATTTCGAAGAAGAGTAGAGGAGTTATTCCCAATATCCTGGCCAATATTTATCCTCAATCAACATAACAAAAAAAAGATTATCTGGTCATTATCACATTGCTGTTTGTGGGAGCTTACTTGTGCGCAAATTGGCTGCCACGTTTCCTACATTACAACAGTGACTACACTCCAAAAGTATTTCATTGGCCACTTTGAGACATTGGTCATGAAAGGCACTATATAAATCCAAGTCTTTTTTGTTTTATGAGGCCCAATTTCGAGGACCAAATTGGGTTGGATGATTTTTCAGGTGAGATTGGTGGCCGCTAACAAAAACAGGCTTGAGGCCCCTTAGGTATGTAAATGAGAAGCCTAACACCTGTTTTAGGACTCCCTTGGGAAACTGGTGTCCTGAGGAGTGGAGCAGGCACTGGGCGCTCAAATCTAACTGGTGCAGATGTAGCCTGGGACCCAGCCACCACCAAATAGGTGCGTTTTAGTCAAGTCTTTAAACATTCATGTGGATACGGTTGCCATCTCTGGCTGAATGTAATCCTGGAGGTTCCATCACATGACCTCCTCCCCCCCACCCCCGCTCCAAGCTCACCTATTGGACGCCCGATATGTCCATTCTCAGAGCGCACTGCCTTCCTCCGCCAATTGACTCTTCATTACTCAATTGGATGATTCTTGATGTTTTCATTCCCATCGCCAACATTTTTATGACTAGTTAACACAAATGTCGAAAGAGATTTTTTTTTTAAAATGCCGCTACAATTTTACTCCTGGGTTGGCCACAGAAATATTCTGAAGCTTAATCTTCAATTCCGGGAGACTCCAGGCAAACCCTACGTGTGGAGCCAGAGGTGTTCCTCATGGACCCCTCCCTCTTGCTGCCCCCCCACCTCCACTGACACTCACTTGAGCTCACTGCCGGCGAGGCAGATGACCCGAAAACCATTCATGCAGCAGAGCGAGCGACCTATGGAGGTGCGGCAGGTGCCCAGAATATTTAGACGAGGCCCAAGGCCTAATTCTGGGCCGGAGTCGAGCCTCCCGTTTCAGGTGTGCTTTGCGGCCGTATTTTCCCCCAAATCCGGGTGCCGATGGATAGCTATCCCTCACCCCACCCGCCCCCGTGATACTTTGAGTGTGATATATCCCTTGAGTGTGAAACCTTGAGATGTGATACCGCAGAAAATCACACGTCTTCGAGTGACACTATAAATGTTGCTAGATACCAGACATTGAATTATTAAAGTTTCTGATAATTATGAATCCCACCTTATGAAAAGACCATTTGGGCCACTGAACATACTTATTCCAGCAGACCATGTACTACTGCTCTGTCATTGACTCTTCCAATTTATTTAATCTCCTGAGGAAGGTGAGTAACTACAGTTAACATTTACAGGAAGATAAAACTGTTCTCTGACCTCTAAAGGTAATTGAGTGAAAATTGCAAGATACCAATGTGGTGAGTCATACAGAAAATGAGCCTATTCACATTTTGTTACAGATAGAGATAGAGGGAGCTGCATATATATTTGGCACAGCAAGTGAGTGAGGGGTATAAAAACTAATGCAGTGTGTAGTATTTATTGAACTTAGTAGAGGGCCTGACTGACTGCGATAGTCACTTCAGATCCTTGACATTCTTGTCTTTCTGTCTTGATAAATGGTGGCATCTGCAGAGAGATCTATGAATTACATGAATACTTGATATGTGAGGTAGAGTTTCCATCGGTTGACTACAGCTGGACAGAATATCTGGTAAGTGTTTAAGTTATGCAAAAGTGTTCAGACTCTACACTCTGAAGTTTAAGGGACCTGTGAAAATAATGATCTCGATTCACGATGCTGTAGTCATCAGTTTGTTTGCTGGAATGTGACTAATGTTTTGAGACAGTTGCAATGTGCCAATACGGTTTGGTATGAGTAAAAAGAAATTAGGAACTGTAAGATGCTGGAAACTGAAATAAAAACAGAAAATGCTGCAAACACTCAGCAGGTCAGACAGAGATCAGTGGAGAGAGAAACAGAGTTAACATTGCAGGTCGATGAGCTTTCGTCAGAACTGGAAGTCGTTAGAAACGCAGCAGGTCCAACAACATCTGGAAAGATAAGCCAATAGACTACTATATTTCCAGCATTTTGCATCTTGCTGATGGACCAGTTACACGTTTCCAAACATTTAATTAAAAAAAATTCACAGGATGTGGGCATCGCTGGCATGGCCGGCATTTATTACCCATCCTTAATTGCCCTTGAGAGGGTGGTGGCGAACCGCCATTCCAGAGGGCAGTTAAGAGTCAACCACATTGCTGTGGGTCTGGAGTCACATATAGGCTACACCGAGTAAGGGAGGCAGATTTCCTTTCCTAGTGAACCAGATGGGCTTTTACGACAATCCGGTAGTTTCATGTTCACCATTAGCTTTTTATTCCAGATTTATTTAATTAACTGAATTTAATTTCCCCAGCTGCCGTGGTGGGATTTGAACTCATGTCTCCGTATCATTAGTCCAGGCCTCTGGATTATTAGCCCAGTAACATTACCGCTATGCTACTGTAGCCCAAGTTGCCGAAATGTTAGGTCATATTTTCCCTTTTATGGAATTTGATGTGTTTCCAACAAGTTTGGGGTTTGTATAGGCAACTCAAGTTGTTTCTCCAAACTGAAATGAAAAAAAAGTCTATGACACTGCCACTGTGCTGCGCACACTCCAGGCAGTACCAGCCGATGGTCCTGAGTCTAGAGTGAAGTTTTACTGTATTTGTGTGAGACGGGTTCTACAACACCAGGCTGGCCACTGCCCTACTGTGTTTCTTCCGCAACACCCCGCCCCCACCCACCCCTCCCACCGAGATCAGAACCTCTCCCCCCGCACCCTCTCCGCCCACGGAACTACCCTCTTCTTGCCCGGTAGCCAGCCTGGCTACCCAATATTGCAGTGGTCTATTGGGCAAATATGAAAGCCCCAATTGTTACAGCGAATGGTGCGGGCTGCAGCGGAGACCCAGTTGTTTAATGGGGGCTGGTCTGCCCAGCTGCACTCATCTGGAATCAGCGCTCTGTATTCTATGATAGAGCTCAGCTGACTTGGCACATGGGGAAAGTGGCATATAATGGAGAGTGGCACACTGACCAACGATAGATAAATAAAGATTTTTTTTCCTCACTTGATAAATTTATGTCAATCAATGATGCACAGAAATGATACAGTTGCATAAATAAGCAATCTGTTCGATATCATTGTGTAAATTTCTCAATCAAAATTACATCAGAAAAAAGGTCAAACATCCATGCTTTATTCTGTTAACAATTCAGAATCATCTCTGCAGTCCTATTAATGGCTTCCTAAATTTTTAGTGCTGTCCATCCCTTGACATCATTGGACAGGATGATTGGAGCCTACAGACAGCAAACCTTCTCGCACTCTATGAACAGCCAGTCTTGCTACTTCAGTCAAATGAAACTTTAGGTGTGTTATGCATTCAGCTTCCGAATGTGCCGGTTTTCAATACACTTAGCAGTCTTCAGTGCATTCTGGGAGCTGTAGTAACATAGAAACATAGAAAATAGGTGCAGGAGTAGGCCATTCGGCCCTTCGAGCCTGCATCACCATTCAATAAGATCATGGCTGATCATTCACCTCAGTACTGCTTTCCTGCTTTCTCTCCATACCCCTTGATCCCTTTAGCCGTAAGGGCCATATCCAACTCTTTCTTGAATATATCCAATGAACTGACATCAACAACTCTCTGCGGTAGGGAATTTCACAGGTTAACAACTCTCTGAGTGAAGAAGTTTCTCCTCATCTCAGTCCTAAATGGCTTACCCCTTATCCTTAGACTATGCCCCCTAGTTCTGGACTTCCCCAACATCGGGAATATTCTTCCTGCATCTAACCTGTCCAGTCCCGTCAGAATTTTATATGTTTCTATGAGATCCCCTCTCATCCTTCTAAACTCCAGTGAATACAGGCCCAGTCAATCCAGTCTCTCCTCATATGTCAGTCTGGTGAACCTTCGCTGCACTCCCTCAATAGCAAGAACTTCCTTCCTCAGATTACGAGACAGAAACTGAACACAATATTCCAGATGAGGCCTCACCAAGGCCCTGTACAACTGCAGTAAGACCTCCCTGCTCCTATACTAAAATCCCCTAGCTATGAAGGCCAACATACCATTTGCCTTCATCACCGCCTGCTGTACCTGCATGCCAACTTTCAATGACTGATGTACCATGGCACCCAAGTCTCGTTGCACCTCCCTTTTTCCTAATCTGCCACCATTCAGATAATATTCTGCCTTCGTGTTTTTGCTTGTACGGAATTAGACCAATACATTCTCGGAATTACTGCAACCAATACAGAAATCCAAGGAATTTCTAATCCTGAAAGAAACAAACATCTCTCCTGGAATTTCTGCAGGGGTTCTCCCGATCGCTCGCTGTAACTTTGGCGGAGGAGCCGCACAAAACCTGGAGATACGGCGGGAGATCGAGGAACCCCCACGGGATATTCTACCCCTCGCTGATTTTAATATTCGCTCTTGGGCTGTAGGCATTGCTGACACGGCTGCCATTTATTGCCTATCCCTAGCTGTTCTGATACAACTGAGGGGTTTGCTAGGCCACTGCAGAGGGCAGTTAACTGTCAACCACGTTGGTGTGGGACTGTAGCAACCTATAGGCCAGGCCTGGGAAGGATGGCAGGCTTCTTTGTCTAAGCGGCATCAGTGAAGCAGCTGGATTTTTAACCACAATCCGACAGCTTCATGGTCACTTTTATTGGTACCAGATTTTTATTTCCAGATTTTTAAAAATCCGAGTGCAAATGATCAAACTGCCACGGTGGGATTTGAACCACCACAGTGGGAGCTGAAATTAATCAACAGGGTAGCGCAAAACAGGCTGATAGCGAATCAGCAACTCATTTTTTAACGTACCCGATTTCCTTTACCACAGTGTGAAATGGGCTGCCTATTTTGCGGCACGGATACTGCCCAATTTTACCCTCACGTTCTTTGAATTATTAATCCAGGCCTCTGAATTACTAATCTAATAGCATGACCACAACACTACCGTACCCAATCGATTTTAAAAGGCTCATCGTTGTTTCCACACACCTCCATGGCCTTGCCCCTGCCCGATCTCTGTAACCTCCTCCAGCCCGACAACTCTCCCCGAGATATTTGCGCTTCTAGCCCATGCGCATGCCTGATTTCCTTCGCTCCACGATTGGCAGCCGTGCCTCCAGCTGCCTAGACCCTGAGCTCTGGAATTTCCTCCCTAAACTTCTCTACCGTCGCTGTCCTCCTTTAAGATGTTCCTTAAAACCTGCCTCTTTGACCAAGCTTTCAGTCACCTGTCCTAATATCTCCTTATGTAGTTTGGTTACGGTTCGAAGATCAGGCCCTCAAATCTGGCACAAGGTTTATGGTCTACAGGGCTGTAGTGATACTCGCCCTCCTGTATGGCTCAGAGATATAGACCATATAGAGTAGCCACCTCAAATCGCTGGAGAAATACCACCAACGATGTCTCCACAAGATCCTGCAAATCCCCTGGGAGGACAGACGCACCAACGTTAGTGCTCTTGATCAGGCCAACATCCCCAGCATCGAAGCACTGACCACACTCGACCAGCTCTGTTGGGCGGGCCACATTGTTTGCATGTCTGACACAAGACTCCCAAAGCAAGCGCTTTACTCGGAACTCCTACACGGCAAGCGAGCCCCAGGTGGGCAAAGGAAACATTTTAAGGACACCCTCAAAGCCTCCTTGATAAAGTGCAACATCCCGACTGACACCTGGGAATCCCTGGCCAAAGACCGCCCTAGGTGGAGGAAGTGCATCTGGGAGGACGCTGACCACCTTGGGTCTCATTGCCGAGAGCATGCAGAAGCCAAGCGCAGGCAACGGAAGGAGCATGCGGCAAACCAGACTCCCCACCCACCCTTTCCTTCAATGACTGTCTGTTCCATCTGTGACAGAGACTGTAATTCCAGTATTGGACTGTTCAGTCACCTGAGAACTCATTTTTGGAGTGGAAGCAAGTCTTCCTCGATTTCGAGGGACTGCCTATGATGATGATGATAAAGCTGTTTGTTCCTAGCACCTCAGTTCACCTGGGTTCACTGAGGTGAATATCTAAAAGCTCCACGCTCGACAGATAATACCATACAAACAGATGTTCTAGATGCTAGTCTAGGTCTAGTATTACTAAGAGAGTTAACAAAGTTTTGTGTTTTTTTTAAATTTTGGGCTGGAGATTGTCCTTTGCCCCAATTGGGGGCGGAAACATTCCGGGGCCGGGACCTCTCGCCTCCGACACAGAATTGGGCCATACGCCGCTCAAAGGAAGAGGAATGCTGTCTCCGGTGCTCCGCTTTCTTTGAGGGGATCTGAGTCCAGAACCAGGCGCTGCCCCTTCCATTAAAGGGGAGGGCCACTGCGCACTCTGCAGGTCTTTTGGTGGCTGCCTCTGGGCCAGCAGGAACTCGATCGACCGGGCCTGCAGCCCAGCATCCAAACCGGAGCGCCAGGCTGTACGATGGCGGCCCGGTTGAAGTGAGGGCCGCCATTGTCTGGCCGACGTGAGAGTCGGCCAACAAATAAAAATGGCGGCCCGGGACACTGAAGGCCTCCCCTTTATGGGGCGCCCCAGCGGCGGATGTCCGCCAGCTTTGCGACCCACGAAGCTACAGTTGACATCTGCCAGCGCCAGTCTCGCAGCTCAGGGGGCAATTTCCGCCCTGGGGTGCAAAGGGGTTGCCGCAGGCGGTAAGGGATAGGCGCGAACGCCGCTGACATCATCGCCGGTTGCGTGTAGGCCCGGGTCGCCAATCGCGGGGCGCGGCGCTGCAGGGACAGCGCCCCCCCAAACCTCCGGGGCTAGCAACCCCTCCCTGGGTGAAAATACCATTGCACCCCGTTAGCATCCTCGGTGCCACTAACCGGGCTATAAAAATGGATAATTTCGCCCCTTTGTTTTTATTCCAGAGGTATAATTTCAGTAATCAAGTGAAATTAGTCTTGATTTCCTGCCACCTTTTTTTAATTACTGTTAATGAACCTGGTTTGTATTTTGTAGGCAGAGATGTATGGTCTGACAGTTTGAGCTAATTATAGTAATGAGTGTTCCTGTTAGATGCCTGGGCAACACTACATTAACGGATAAAGTAACAGTTCAGTTCGTAGAAAAGAAGAACAAGAGAAGTTACATTGTCTCTCCTACCCTCTGGATGTCCCAAAGCGCTTCACAGCTCAATGAATTACTTTTGATGTGTAGGCTTCATAAGTAGGCAAATGTGAAGCATTTTGTGATGAATATAGGCATGGCTTAATGCAAGATGCCTCTCTGTCTCTTTGTTATATAGATATATATCTACACATTACAAAATCGTATTTCCTGTTATATTTTTGTCACATTTTTATGTCCAACCTCTTCCATTAATAATTCCTACGTCCATATTTATGATGGAAACTATAATTTTATGGTCTCACTAGTGGCAATGCTGCAACATGTCTATTTTGTGTCTCCCAGCTTCTCAGCCTGCACGGTAGAGAAACTCCAATGCAGCTAACTCACTCCTCCCTCCCCTTTCATCTGTTTCCCAAATTGATATAAGGTTTGCTGTATCCGCTCTTTCTCCCACCCCTGTTCCTCACCACACCCTTAACTCTCCATCCACAGCCCTACTCCCACCAATGATGGGGGACCAGAGACCAGTTTACCTCACCCTCAACCAGTTTCTCTTCTTTCCCCCCATAACACACCCCTCCTACCTTCCCTTTCCATTGGTTTTCCTCAAAGATGCTCTGTTTGCTTTCAAAATTCAACTTACTCTTTTTTTTCCCCAAAATTAAAATTCTGTGTGTGACTTCCTCTTTCTAACTGGGTTCCTCTCTCTCTCTCTCGCTCTCTTGCTCTGCTTGTCAGGATTGTCTCACAGATGTACACAACTAGTATTTACCATTTCTAATTGTCAATAACCACAAACAGGGAAATTAGTTGGTTTCAAAACTCAACAATTTCTTTACGAAAATTGAACTAGCATTAGCATGAGGGACGATTCCCTCTTCCTCTGTTTATTACACTTTCTGAAATTTATAGAATACAGAACAGAAAGTACTACAGTTGTGCAATCATTGACATTTTCTTTCTTACTCTTTCTCACACACACAGCACTTTTTTGTTTTAAAAACAAACACTGGGGCTAGACTTTTGGCACATCATCGCCTATTTATCTTCCATATAAGAGCTGAGATTCAGGCTATCGCCCATATTTGCTGAAAAGTGGAAACCAGCGCCCGATTATAGCCCATTTATCGCCGGCGCAACTTTTGGTACACAGGAATGAGCTGCATCACCCGGCCTATTTAAAAAAAATCTGACGTCATCTTCGTGCAAGGCCGAGAATAGTGCTTATAATGGAAACTTGCGCCCGATTATGGCCCAGATTATCGCCGAGCGCTACTTTCGGCATTTTGCCCACAATTCGCCCAAATGATCGCTGGCCCAAAAATACGCTGAAGAAAAGCTGCAATAACTTGGCACTACAGGGAAGACCTGTAGTAAAAGGCTGTCAGGAGAATCAACCTGTGAATGATTTTAAGGGCCTTTTTGACTCTTGCCAATCATCTAGTCACATTTGTATTTGTTGAGGACAAATTAAGGGCATTTATAGTGATGGGGCCTATAATTTCTCAACCAGTATTGATCACTAATCACATGCTGCAGAATAGAGATGGGAGAATAAAATGAGAAAAGTTACATACAAGTACATTGCTGTAATGTCAGGGTTAATAAATTATGGATTTCCCCCCCCCCCCCCCCTCGGGTCCACAGTACAAGTAGAAGCAGAACTAGGGTATGTCATCCCATGAGGCAGGAAATGGAGTTCACCTCAGTTGGCTGATAGATTTTATTTTATAAAGCAACAGGGTCTAGAATAAAAGAAAGGTACTATAATGTTATTGATGGGGACCAGGTCCCCTGTCTCTCTGTTAACCCCCGTGGGAAAAGTTCTTTGCCTGAAAAAAATGCGCATGCACAGAACAGCCGTTGCTATGGATGCCAGCCTTGCACAACTGAATACATCACTAAAGCCCATTTCACATCGCTAAGGCTATCGCCCAAATTAAAAGGGCGAAACCAACGGTTTTTAAAATGGGCAATATTCCAGCAATCCTGAAAAATAAAAAAGCAGTAAGGCTGGAAATATCGCCCATTTTAGGGTGATAGTGACCACAGTGGAAAATCTAGCTCTCATAATTAAAAAAAAAACGCTATGATCCTCAGCTGAAAATTATCCTGTAGCTTTTCTTCAAACAATTTTAAAAGACAACTGAATTGAAACTGTTAAGAGTTAAAGTAAATGTGGCTGAAATTCAGGCACGCCAGAAAGCTGGTGCACCAACGATTTTTTTTACCTGTTTTTTCCGGTGCAAGCGATGAGGCAGCCTTTGGTTCGATTTTCGGCACTTTTAACTTTTTTTGACGTCGGACCGGAAGTCGGTCATAATGGGGGAGCAGGTGCAGCGGTAAGTAATGCTGAGGGGCGGAAGTTGGGGTGGGATCAAGTCTCTGCCGCTGTCACTCATTTAAAGGGGGAGAGAATCGGCCACTGGGCCACCAGGGAGGGTTTCGACCGGACTAGCGGCCTGGCACCCAAGAGGGGGATCCCAGGCTGCCTATTGGAGGCCTGGCCGAACCCGGGGCAATAACTTGCCGGCGGATCGGGAAGTCAGCCGGCAAAAATAAAAACATGTCGGCGACGGCAGTGCGCCCTCCCTTTGAAGGGCCACCGCGTTGCCGGGCCGCACACAGACAGGAGAAGATGCACCGACAGAGAAAGTTGTCGGGGGCACCACGTGGCGGACCGGCAATTTTTTGATGTGAAGTTGGGTCGCTGTGTTCTGGAGGCGCGAGAGAGCTTGCGGCGGTCAACAGCAGCAGGGCGGAAGTGGGGACAGGCCGAAAAATCCCCGCGCTAAATTTGGGTCGGGGCGACCCATCGACTGCAGCACAGCGGCCACTCGGTTCCATCGAATGGCCGCCGCAAAACGGCGCTAACAAGCCTTATCCGGACCCTGAATTTCGGCCCCCAATATGTCATAGTACAGCTGACTGTTTCTGATACAACCTGAGAAATGAGAAATTGCAGGTGCTGAGAAAAAAATAGCGATCGAGTATCTTCAGAAATTATTTTGAGTGATTTATGTGTGAGGAAAAGATTGGGCAATTACAGGGTAACAAGTTAACATGGATGATTTCCATTCTAAGTGAGAACAAAAGAATTTATAATTGAAAAAGTTGACATAAAAGTATAGAAACATAGGAACATAGAAAATAGGTGCAGGAGTAGGCCATTCGGCCCTTCGAGCCTGCACCGCCATTCAACAAGATCATGGCTGATCATTCCTTCAGTACCCCTTTCCCGCCTTCTCTCCATACTCCTTGATCCCCTTAGCCGTAAGGGCCATATCCAACTCCCTCTTGAATATATCCAACGAACTGGCATCAACAACTCTCTGCGGCAGGGAATTCCACAGGTTAACAGCTCTCTGGGTGAAGAAGTTTCTCCTCATCTCAGTCCTAAATGGCATACCCCTTATCCTTAGACTATGTCCCCTGTTTCTGGACTTCAGGAACATCGGGAACATTCTTCCCGCATCTAACTTGTCCAGTCCCATCAGAATCTCATATGTTTCTATGAGATCACCTCTCATCCTTCTAAACTCCAGTGAATAAAGGCCCAGTTGATCCAGTCTCTCCTCATATGACATCCCAGCCATCTCTGGAATCAGTCTGGTGAACCTTCGCTGCACTCCCTCCACAGAAGAACATCCGTCCTCAGATTAGGAAACCAAAACTGAACACAATATTCCAGGTGAGGCCTCACTAATGCCCTGTAAAACTGCATTAAGACCGCCCTGCTCCTATATTCAAATCCCCTAGCTATGAAGGCCAACATACCATTTGCCTTCTTTAGCGCCTGCTGTACCTGCGTGCCAACTTTCAGTGACTGATGAACCATGACACCCAGGTCTCGTTGCACCTCCCCTTTTCCTAATCTGCCGCCTTTCAGATAATATTCTGCCTTCATGTTTTTGCCCCCAAAATGGACAACCTCATATTTATCCACATTATACTGCATCTGCCATGCATTTGCCCACTCACCTAACCTGTCCAAGTCACCCTGCAGCCTCTTAGCGTCCTTCTCATAGCTCACACAGTTTAGTGTCATCCGCAAACTTGGAGATATTACACTCTATTCCTTCATCTAAATCATTAATGTATATTGTAAAGAGCTGTGGTCCCAGCACTGAGCCCTGCGGCACTCCACTAGTCACTAACTGCCATTCTGAAAAGGACCCATTTATCCCGACTCTCTGCTTCCTGTCTGCCAACCAGTTCTCTATCCACGCCAGTACATTACCCCCAATACCATGCGCTTTGATTTTGCACACCAATCTCTTGTGCGGGACCTTGACAAAAGCCTTTTGAAAGTCCAAATACACCACATCCACTGGTTCTCCCTTGTCCACTCTGCTAGTTACAGGCTAAAAAAACTCCAGAAGATTCGTCAATCATGATTTCCCTTTCATAAATCCATGCTAACTTAGTCCAACCATGTCACTGCTTTCCAAATGCGCTGCTATTTCATCCTTAATGATTGATTCCAACATTTTCCACACTACTGATGTCAGGCTAACTGGTCTATAATTACCTGCTTTCTTTCTCCGTCCTTTTTTAAAAAGTGGTGTTACATTAGCTACCCTCCAGTCCATAGGAACTGATCCGGAGTTGATAGACTGTTGGAAAATGATCACCAATGCATCCACTATTTCTAGGGCCACTTCCTTAAGTACTCTGGGATGCAGACTATCAGGCCCCGGGGATTTATCGGCCTTCAATCCCATCAATTTCCCCAACACAATTTCCCGCCTAATAAGGATATCCTTCAGTTCCTCCTGCTCACTAGACTCACTGTCCAATAGTACATTCGGAAGGTTATTTGTATCTTCCTTCGTGAAGACAGAACCGAAGTATTGGTTCAATTGGTCTGCCATTTCTTTGTTCCCCATTATAAATTCAACTGAATCCGACTGCAAGGGACCTACGTTTGTCTTTTCTAATCTTTTTCTCCTCACATATTCATAAAAGCTTTTGCAGTCAGTTTTTATGTTCCCTGCAAGCTTCCTCTCATACTCTATTTTCCCCCTTTTTAATTAAACACTTGGTCTTCCTCTGTTGAATTCTAAATTTCTCCCAGTCCTCAGGTTTGTTGCTTTTTCTCGCCAATTTATATGCCTCTTCCTTGGCTTTAACACTATCCTTAATTTCCCTTGTTAGCCATGGTTGAGCCACCTTCCCAGTTTTATTTTTACTCCAGACAGGGATGTACAATTGCTGAAGTTCATGTGATCTTTAAATGTTTGCCATTGCTTATCCACCGTCAACCCTTTAAGTATCCTTTGCCAGTCTATTCTAGCCAATTCACGCCTCATACTGTCGAAGTTACCTTTCCTTAAGTTCAGGACCCTAGTTTCCGAATTAACTTTGTCACTCTCCATCTTAATAAGGAATTCTACCATATTATGGTCACTCTTCCCC
This sequence comes from Pristiophorus japonicus, assembly GCF_044704955.1. Lineage (NCBI taxonomy): Eukaryota > Metazoa > Chordata > Chondrichthyes > Pristiophoridae > Pristiophorus > Pristiophorus japonicus. Next base: position 266,902,848 of record NC_091981.1, on the reverse strand, counting down.
AAGGGGTCTCGCACAACAAGATTGCTAATTAGTCCCTTCTCATTACACATCACCCAATCTAGGATGGCCAGCCCTCTAGTTGGTTCCTCGACATATTGGTCTAGAAAACCATCCCTAATACACTCCAGGAAATCCTCCTCCACCACATTGCTATCAGTTAGGTTAGCCCAATCAATATGTAGATTAAAGTCGCCTATGATTACTGCTGTACCTTTATTGCACACATCCCTTATTTCTTGTTTGATGCTGTCCCCAACCTGTTACTATTTGGAGGTCTGTACACAACTCCCACGAGCGTTTTCTGCCCTTTGGAATTCCGTAGCTCCACCCATACCGATTCCACATCATCCAGGCTAATGTCCTTCCTTACAATTGCATTAATTTACTCTTTAACCAGCAACGTCACCCCGCCTCCTTTTACTCTCTGCCTATCCTTCCTAAATGCTGAATACTCTTAGATGTTGAGTTCCCAGCCTTGGTCACCATGTCTTCGTGATGCTAATCACATCGTATCCGTTAACTGCTATCTGCACAGTTAATTCATCCACCTTATTCCGAATGCTCCTCGCATTGAGGCACAGAGCCTTCAGGCTTGTCTTTTTAACACACTTCACCCCTTTAGAATTTTGCTGTAATGTGGCCCTTTTTGTTTTTTGCCTTGGGTTTCTCTGCCCTCCACTTTTACTATTCTCCTTTCTATCTTTTGCTTCTGACTCCATTTTATTTTCCTCTGTCTCCCTGCATAGGTTCCCATCCCCCTGCCATATTACTAGCAAACACTGCCCCTTGAACATTGGTTCCGGTCCTGCCCAGGTGCAGACCGTCTGGTTTGTACTGGTCCCACCTCCCCCAGAACCGGTTCCAATGCTCCAGGAATTTGAATCCCTCCCTTCTGCACCACTCCTGAAGCCATGTATTCATCTGAGCTATCCTGCGATTCCTACTATGATTAGCATGTGGCACTGGTAGCAATCCTGAGATTACTACTTTTGAAGTCCTACTTTTTAATTTAACTTTAACATGCTATTCACGTCATTCTCAACATCGTGGATGCTCCAAAGTGGGTGTGACCAAAAGAGTAACAAAAATAAGTAAGGATTTGTAGACTGTAATTAGGAAAGCAAATGGTGTGTTAGCTTTTGTTACAAAGGGATTAGAGTATAAGAGTAAATAAGTCTTACTATAATTATATAGAACATTGGTGAGGCCACTCCTGGAGTATTGTGTACAGTTCTGGTCTCCTTAACTAAGAAAAGATTTACTTGCCTTAGAGGAAGTGCAATGAAGGTTCATTAGACCGCTTTCTCGGATGAGGGGAGTACTGTATGAGGAGAGATTGAGTAGACTAGGCCTATATTCTCTCGAGTTTAGAAGAATGAGAGGTGATCTAATTGAAACATATAACATATAAAAAAAAGGCTGAGGTTTGCTCAGTTGTTGAGTATATTGAAGAGAGAGGTCAATAAATTTTGGGGAACTAAGGGATATGGGGATAGTGCGGGAAGGTGGAGTTGAGGTTGAAGATCAGCCATGATCTTGTTGAATGGTGGAGCAGGCTTGAAGGGCCAAGTGGCTGACTTCGGCTCCTATTTCTTATGTAATGCATGCGGATGTAAAATTATCAATAAGATCATCAAGAAGATCTTCATCAGATTTTTTTCAGTCAGTTAGCAAGTGTCATGTGGTTGGTGTGCACAAACTGGATGCCATATTTCCCTGCATAACTACTCCAGTAGTGGCCTCACCAATACCCTGTATAATTATAGTAAGACTTATTTCTCTTATAATCAAATCCCTTTGTAACAAAAACTAACACACCATTTGCTTTCCTAATAGCCGGATTCTGTGCTGTACATTCTATATAATTCTATGTAATAACGGACTTCAGAAATGTATTGGATGTGAAGTGCTTTGAGATGTCTCGAGGATGTGTTAAGTACGTGGATGCAGGTTCGTTCTTTTATTTTAATCATTTGGTATTGCAAGTATTTCAGGTCAGTGTGTTGTGCGGCCCAGTTGTAAAGCAACAACTGGTCTGCAGTGGAAACTGGATAACTCGCACTTCCTGGCAACATATAGGAGATAGAGCAGAATGAAGAGTTTTTCCTCGATTAGTGCTACGGGTTCATAATCATGTGCCAAGGCCTTCCACAATTAGTGTCAAGTGCCAAGTCTGATTTGATGGCGCTCTTGCCAATAAACTGGAGTGCCTTTAGTAATTGTCAACCATCACAGATAAACAGACCTGTCACAGTAAGAACTGGGAGTCAGTTTGTTGTCTGACACATTGCTTGAGGTGTTGCTGATATCTTCAGGGCTAATGGAATTCCGTCCTCATCCCAGCTTCCAATTGCTCTGTGTTCCCCCGCCCCGCTCAAAGAACTCTTTGTCGAGCTATCAGGGGGACAGGGCTGGTGGGCTTGTTGTGATAGAGATCCAGTAGGATGTCTCTATCAGATTGTTTCCCGGACAGGGAGTATTATAGAATGTTACAGCACAGAAGGAGACCATTCGGCCCATCGTTCCTGAGCCAGCTCTTTGGTAGAGCTATCCAACTAATCCCACTCCCCCTGCTCTTCTCCCATAAACCGAAATATTTTCCCTTCAAGTAGATCCTGTAAATTCTGCCATATCAGGTGTGAAGCTGGGCGAGTGGGGGATGGGGGGGGGTGCAGGGGGTGCAGTCGCGGGGTATAAACTAACCTCCTCTCCTGCTGAGATTCCGAGAGTTTCTGTTCCTATGGTTGTGGCAGGCAAAACTACTTCTCTGAGGATTTCACAGCAGTAGATAGGCTGAGCTTACACATTGGTAAATGGGACTGCTTCTTAGTTTCCACGATGATTATTTTTGTGCAGGGTATTTAGCGATTGTTCCCTTGGGGCTGAAACTATTGGGGTGGCAGTGTGCAACTAGGACTGATCACCTGTGGGGGCAGAACCAAGATCTGCAGGGTTGACTCCCGTTTTTTTGCCTAATTTGCACCCTGTCCCAAATTCAAATTCAGAGAGGATGTTTCCACTGATGGGGGAGACTAGAACGAGAGGGCACGATCTTAGAATAAGGGGCTGCCCATTTAAAACAGAGATGAGAAATTTCTTCTCTCAGAGGGTTGTGAATCTGTGGAATTCGCTGCCTCAGAGAGCTGTGGAAGCTGCGACATTGAATAAATTTAAGACAGAAATAGACGGTTTCTTAATCGATAAGGGGATAAGGGGTTATGGAGAGCGGGCAGGGAAGTGAAGCTGAGTCCATGATCGAATCAGCCATGATCTTATTGAATGGCGGAGCAGGCTCGAGGGGCCATATGGCCTACTCCTGCTCCTATTTCTTATGTTCTTATATAAGATGGGGGGGGGGCGGGGGGAAGGGAGGATGGCATGTGAGGTTTCTGCACACTCCCCTTCTATCTGGCACAGACTTTGGGGGTGTGTCTGGGGGTATTCCCAAGCTTTTTGTTTATTTGTTCCTGGGATGTGGACGTCATTGACAAGGCCACCATTTATTGCCCATTCCTAATTGGCCTTGGGAGGTGAGCGGCTTTCTTGAACCGCTGCAGTCCATGTGATGAAGGTACTCCCACAATGCCGTTAGAGGGGGAGTTCCCAGCTTTTTAACCCAGCGATGATGAAGGAAAGGCGATATATTTCCAAGTCAGGATGCTGAGTAACTTGGAGGGGAACTTGGAGGTGATGGTGTTCCCATACACCTGCTGCCCTTGTCCTTCTAGATGGTAGAGGTCACGGGTTTGGGAGGTGCTGTCGAAGAAGCCTTGGCGAGTTGCTGCAGTGCATCTTGTAGATGGTACACAAGCTATCCCGGGAATTCTGCCCAGTACACCACCTGATATTGACCTTCCAAAGCGGCTCAGGGAAAAGGTAATCGATCCCAGATCTTTAGAAGGCAGGCGCGGTGTCCCTTCAAGGTGAAGATGGATAAATTGTTAGTCACATAGTGCACCCAATGACGGTTTCTGATTGCCCCACTGGAACGGCAGGGTGCACTCAAATGCTCAAACCGCTACCATTTAAATGTCCCTTTCCCTTGGGATTTGGGAAATGGTCCATGTCACCAGCTGCAGGGCAGCCAGAATTCCCCACTCCACCACATTTCCCATGGGGCCATTGAGTTTTCACTCATGTCAAATGGGATATGAGCAACATTGTGAGCTGGAAGTGGGCCAGGATCGGAACTTGTGGTTCGTCTCCGAACTCATGGCTGAATCTACAGCAATGTCTCCCGATAAAAGCAAGGTTATTTTTCCAGCAAATGCTAGGTAAGGATATTAAAGTTTATGGAGCCTAGGTGAGTTGATGGAGTTAAGATGCCATGATCTAATTGAATGGTGGAACAGGCTCGAGGGGCTGAATAGCCTACTCCTGTTCCTATGTACCCCTATGGACTGTGAGTTATAGGCTTCAGAAAAGGAAGAAGAAAGATGGGTGGGAGGATATATATTTCAAAAATTAAGGGAAATAATACTGCTTAAGTTATTAGAAATAATCTAATGTTAAAAATGGGCTAAGTTGAAGGAGGATTCATTTTGGGGAGACCCAGGGTATTCACATGTTGAAAATATGCACACCTTTTCTCTCCTGCAACACCTCCTGAAAGGATATCCTCTCAAAAAATGTTTTTTTGGAGGTCAGATCGAACGTGCATGTGAGGCTAAGTAATGAAAGCTACAATTTGAATACTCGCAAAGAGCTTTGACAGCAAAATTTGCCAGGGATGGGAGAGTGGAGAGGCTTGGGGTGGTGGGGAAAGTGAACACTTCGAGAAGCTGAGGGAGATTTGATAGAGATGCTCAAAATCATGAGGGGCCTAAACAGAGTAGATAGAGAGAAACTGTTCCCAGTGGCGGAAGGGTCGAGAACCAGAGGGCACAAATTTAAGGTGATTGGCAAAAGAACCAAAGGCAACATGAGGAAAACCTTTTTACGCAGCGAGTGGTTAGGATCTGGATTGCACTGCCTGAAAGGGTGGCGATGGCAGACTCAATCACAGCTTTCAAAAGGGAGTTGGATATGTACCTAAAGGAAAAAAAATTGCAGGGCTACGGGGAAAAGGCAGAGGAGTGGGACTACGTCCACCTGAGCGTGTAGGCAGGGTCTCGGTTTAACGTCTTATCTGAAAGACAGCATTTCCGACAGTGTGGGTTCCTCTCCTGTGGGCACAGTTCAACCTGATGACCCTCAGGCCTCTTGGGCAGGCTCTGCCTTTGGGCTACCGAGTCTGGGCCCGAAAACAGGCCCAGACCAGAATCTACCCCATAGCCTGTACAGGCTGATTAATACTAAAAAAAATATATAGAAACAGAACGGGAGTAACTTTATGAGCTAAAGTACTTGACACACAACCTCACCTTATTTATATTCAGACAGCCCAGTGTCAAAGGAAACGTCAGTTCAATTTTATCAGAAAAAATTATTCACTGGCACAAGATTTCAACTTTAGATCTATAGTGAGCTTTTGCAGAGAGCCAGCACAGGCTCGACGATCCAAATGGCTTCCTTTTGTGCTGTTGCTATTCTAACCATTCTAGTAAGAGTCAGGAGCGAGGTTAGGAGGACGACTGGAGGTGCACCGAGTAAGATAGCCAAACACAGACAAGCCAGGATAGCCATCAGTGGTGGGTCGGGGCCTTAAAGGGAGCGGCATGGAGGCGGCATGCCACTGCAAGGCACAGGGCGAGCCGGTTCGGGAGGGCGACGACTTGGAGGAGGGCGACTGGATTGGATGTCACCATAATCCGGATCGGTGATAGGAGCGTGGGCAGGTACAGCAGGAGCGGCGAGGTCAGGACGATGGATCGGCGAGAGTTTGTGGAGCGACATGATCGGGGCCCAGGAGAGGCATGAGTTCGGGGCCCAGGAGAGGTGAGGGCCCAGGGGCAGCACGAGCCAGACCACACTGCGATACGTTTGCACACTAGGTCTGTGCAGCAGAGCTGGTCTCCAGTTGTCTTGGTTAATCCTTGCCACTGGACCAAGACCTAGCTCTGTCAAGCCCGTGTGGTGGCTGGTGTGCAACGGACAGGCATCTTCCACCCTTCAATATGTAGTTCAGGACCTGGAATGTCAGGTCCCTCATTGTAACATCTGTGAACGTTTTGGTGTGGAAGCAAGTCTCCTCGATACGAGGGACCGCCTAAGAGAAGAGAGTCAAAGAGAGAAGAGCAGTAAGTGCTGCAAGGTATAGCACTCTGGGATGTTAACAGCGCACACACACACACATACACACACACATACACACACACATATCACACACATACATGTAGATACACATGCGCATGTACACACACACATACACGTAGATACACACATGCATGTAGACACACACACGTACACACACACAATGTAGACAGACACGCACACACACTTACATTATCATAGGCAGTCCCTCGGAATCCAGGAAGACTTGCTTCCACTCTTAAAATGAGTCCTTAGGTGGCTGAACAGTAGAAAACGAGAACCACAGTTCCTATCACAGGTGAGACAGATAGTCATTGCTACCAGTGCCACGTGATAGTCAGAGTAGGAATCGCAGGATAGCGCAGATGAATACGTGGCTTGAGCAGTGGTGCAGCAGGGAGGGATTCAAATTCCTGGGGCATTGGAACCGGTTCTGGGGGAGGTGGGACCAGTACAAACCGGACGGTCTGCACCTGGGCAGGACCAGAACCAATGTCCTAGGGGGAGTGTTTGCTAGTGCTGTTGGGGAGGATTTAAACTAATATGGCAGGGGGATGGGAACCAATGCAGGGAGACAGAGGGAAACAAAAAGGAGGCAAAAGCAAAAGACAGAAAGGAGATGAGGAAAAGTGGAGGGCAGAGAAACCCAAGGCAAAGAACAAAAAGGGCCACTGTACAGCAAAATTCTAAAAGGACAAAGGGTGTTAAAAAAACAAGCCTGAAGGCTTTGTATCTTAATGCAAGGAGTATCCGCAATAAGGTGGATGAATTAACTGTGCAAATAGATGTTAACAAATATGATGTGATTGGGATTACGGAGACGTGGCTCCAGGATGATCAGGGCTGGGAACTCAACATCCAGGGGTATTCAACATTCAGGAAAGATAGAATAAAAGGAAAAGGAGGTGGGGTAGCATTGCTGGTTAAGGAGCAAATTAAGTCAATAGTTCGGAAGGACATTAGCTTGGATGATGTGGAATCTATATGGGTAGAGCTGCAGAATACCAAAGGGCAAAAAACGTTAGTGGGAGTTGTGTACAGACCTCCAAACAGTAGTAGTGATGTTGGGGAGGGCATCAAACATGAAATTAGGGGTGCGTGCAATAAAGGTGCAGCAGTTATAATGGGTGACTTTAATATGCACATAGATTGGGTTAACCAAACTGGAAGCAATACGTTAGAGGAGGATTTCCTGGAGTGCATAAGGGATGGTTTTTTAGACCAATATGTCGAGGAACCAACTAGGGGGGAGGCCATCTTAGACTGGGTGTTGTGTAATGAGAGAGGATTAATTAGCAATCTCGTTGTGCGAGGCCCCTTGGGGAAGAGTGACCATAATATGGTGGAATTCTGCATTAGGATGGAGAATGAAACAGTTAATTCAGAGACCATGGTCCAGAACTTAAAGAAGGGTAACTTTGAAGGTATGAGGCGTGAATTGGCTAGGATAGATTGGCGAATGATACTGAAGGGGTTGACTGTGGATAGGCAATGGCAGACATTTAGAGACCGCATGGATGAACTACAACAATTGTACATTCCTGTCTGTCGTAAAAATAAAAAAGGGAAGGTGGCTCAACCGTGGCTATCAAGGGAAATCAGGGATAGCATTAAAGCCAAGGAAGTGGCATACAAATTGGCCAGAAATAGCAGCAAACCCGGGGACTGGGAGAAATTTAGAACTCAGCAGAGGAGGACAAAGGGTTTGATTAGGGCAGGGAAAATGGAGTACGAGAAGAAGCTTGCAGGGAACATTAAGACGGATTGCAAAAGTTTCTATAGATATGTAAAGAGAAAAAGGTTAGTAAAGACAAATGTAGGTCCCCTGCAGTCAGAATCAGGGGAAGTCATAACGGGGAACAAAGAAATGGCGGACCAATTGAACAAGTACTTTGGTTCGGTATTCACTGAGGAGGACACAAACAACCTTCCGGATATAAAAGGGGTCGGAGGGTCTAGTAAGAAGGAGGAACTGAGGGAAATCCTTATTAGTCGGGAAATTGTGTTGGGGAAATTGATGGGATTGAAGGCCGATAAATCCTCAGGGCCTGATGGACTGCATCCCAGAGTACTTAAGGAGGTGGCCTTGGAAATAGTGGATGCATTGACAGTCATTTTCCAACATTCCATTGACTCTGGATCAGTTCCTATGGAGTGGAGGGTAGCCAATGTAACCCCACTTTTTAAAAAAGGAGGGAGAGAAAACAGGGAATTATAGACCGGTCAGTCTGAAATCGGTAGTGGGTAAAATGATGGAATCAATTATTAAGGATGTCATAGCAGTGCATTTGGAAAGAGGTAATATGATAGGTCCAAGTCAGCATGGATTTGTGAAAGGGAAATCATGCTTGACAAATCTTCTGGAATTTTTTGAGGATGTTTCCAGTAGAGTGGACAAGGGAGAACCAGTTGATGTGGTATATTTGTACTTTCAGAAGGCTTTCGACAAGGTCCCACACAAGAGATTAATGTGCAAAGTTAAAGCACATGGGATTGGGGGTAGTGTGCTGCCATGGATTGAGAACTGGTTGTCAGACAGGAAGCAAAGAGTAGGAGTAAATGGGGACTTTTCAGAATGGCAGGCAGTGACTAGTGGGGTACCGCAAGGTTCTGTGCTGGGGCCCCAGCTGTTTACACTGTACATTAATGATTTAGACGAGGGGATTAAATGTAGTATCTCCAAATTTGCGGATGACACTAAGTTGGGTGGCAGTGTGAGCTGCAAGGAGGATTCTATGAGGCTGCAGAGCGACTTGGATAGGTTAGGTGAGTGGGCAAATGCATGGCAGATGAAGTATAATGTGGATAAATGTGAGGTTGTCACTTTGGTGGTAAAAACAGAGAGACAGACTATTATCTGAATGGTGACAGATTAGGAAAAGGGGAGGTGCAAAGAGACCTAGGTGTCGTGGTACATCAGTCATTGAAGGTTGGCATGCAGGTACAGCAGGCGGTTAAGAAAGCAAATGGCATGTTGGCCTTCATAGCGAGGGGATTTGAGTACAGGGGCAGGGAGGTGTTGCTACAATTGTACAGGGCCTTGGTGAGGCCACACCTGGAGTATTGTGTACAGTTTTGGTCTCCTAACCTGAGGAAGGACATTCTTGCTATTGAGGGAGTGCAGCGAAGGTTCACCAGACTGATTCCCGGGATGGCGGGACTGACCTATCAAGAAAGACTGGATCAACTGGGCTTGTATTCACTGGAGTTCAGAAGAATGAGAGGGGACCTCATAGAAACGTTTAAAATTCTGACGGGGTTAGACAGGTTAGATGCAGGAAGAATGTTCCCAATGTTGGGGAAGTCCAGAACCAGGGGTCACAGTTAAGGATAAGGGGGAAGCCATTTAGGACCGAGATGAGGAGGAATTTCTTCACCCAGAGAGTGGTGAACCTGTGGAATTCTCTACCACAGCAAGTTGTTGAGGCCAATTCACTAAATATATTCAAAAAGGAGTTAGATGAAGTCCTTACTACTAGGGGAATCAAGGGGTATGGTGAGAAAGCAGGAATGGGGTACTGAAGTTGCATGATCAGCCATGAACTCATTGAATGGCGGTGCAGGCTCAAAGGGCCGAATGGCCTACTCCTGCACCTATTTTCTATGTTTCTATGTTTCATCGGGGGAAAGGGTGGGTGGGACTGGTTTGCCGCAAGCTCTTTCCGCTGCCTGCGCTTGATTTCTCTATGCGCTCAGTGATGAGACGCGAGGTGCTCAGCGCTCTCCCGGATGCACTTCCTTAGGGCGGTCTTTGGCCAGGGACTCCCAGGTGTCAGTGGGGATGTTGCACTTTATCAGGAAGGCTTTGAGGGTGTCCTTGTAACGTTTCCTCTGCCCACCTTTGGTTCACTTGCCGTGAAGGAGTTCCGAGTAGAGCGCTTGCTTTGTGAGCCTCGTGTCTGGCATGCGAATGATGTGGCCTGCCCAGCGGAGCTGATCAAGTGTGGTCAGTGCTTCAATGCTGGGGATGTTGACCTGGTCGAGGACGCTAACGTTGGTGCATCTGTCCTCCCAGAGGATTTGTAGGATCCTGCGGAGACATCGTTGGTGTTATTTCTCCAGTGACTTGAGGTGTCTACTGTACATGGCCCATGTCTCTGAGACATGCAGGAGGTCAGGTATTACAACAGCCCTGTAGACCATGCGCTTGGTGGTAGATTTGAGGGCCTGGTCTTCAAACACTCTTTTCCTCAGATGGCCGAAGGCTGCGCTGGCACACTGTAGGCAGTATTGAATCTCATTGTCAATGTCTGCTCTTGTTGATAAGAGGCTCCCGAGGTATGGGAAATGGTCCACGTTGTCCAGGGCCGCGCCGAGGATCTTGATGACTGGGGGAGGGGTGGGAGGAGTGCTGTGCGGTGAGGACAGGCTGTTGGAGGACCTTTGTCTTACGGATGATTAGCGTAAGGCCCATGCTTTTGTACGCCTCAGTAAATACGTTGACTATGACTTGGAGTTCAGCCTCTGTATGTGCGCAGACGCAGGCGTCGTCCGCGTACTGTAGCTCGACGACAGACGTTGGGGTGGTCTTGGACCTGGCCTGGATTCGACGAAGGTTGAACAGGTTCCCACTGGTTCTGTAGTTTAGTTCCACTCCAGCGGGGAGCTTGCTGACTGAGGTGGAGCATTGCAGCGAGGAAGATTGAGAAGAGGGTTGAGGCAATAACACAGTCCTGTTTGATCCCAGTCCGGACGTGGATTGGGTCTGTAATGGATCCGTTGGTAAGGATCACGGCCTGCATGTCGTCGTGGAGCACACACACACGTAGACACATGTATATACACACACACATACATCTAGATACACACACGCCTATAGACACACACACACATACACACACACACAGGTACACATGTAGCATTTCCTTTGTGAAATTGCTGAAGCAATTTGACCGAAAGGGTTAACAATCTCTGGCCTATTATGATTAAAAACATGCAGATAAACTCACTGATGATGACTGACAGAATCTGATATTGAGGCCAGCTGCGGTCATTCTCAGGATGACACTGATGAAAATGATAAACTAAATGCCACAAGAGTCCCAATTGCATTATCAGCTGAGACTGTGTAAAATGTCAGCATCTAGCTCCTTTCTATTAATAACTAAATCAGACTGTATGTAATGAAGGGAGATATTCCTCGTGATTGAAGTGTACTGCCATTGATCTTCCAGATGTTGCTTCTCTAAAATTCATCTTTGTCTCATGTTGCTGAAATCGAGATGACCTTGTATCTGTTTTCTTTACTCAGAGCATTTGATTAAAGTGAAAGTGTCTACTTAACAAATGTTGATTGGGAGAGAAACCCCCAAAACCTGACGACACTCCTAGGGGTGGGGATGGTTTATTAACTGTGTTGTTAACCCCTTTAAAATAGATGGGTCGAAGGCTGTAACAACTGGTCCGGTGAAGATCAAAAACAAAAAAACAGCTAATGCTGGAAATCTGAAATACAAATGGAAAATGTTGTGAATACAGAACAGATCAGTCTAAAACGGCAAAGAGGAAAAGGCAGTTTACTGCCTCAGGTGTAGACACAGGAGGGCGCTGAGCTCCTCAAGTCTCATCGCCGAGAGCATGCAGAAACCAAGCGCAGGCAGCGGAAAGAGCGTGCGGCAAAACAGTCCCTCCCACCCTTTCCCTCAACGACTGTCTGTCCCACTTGTGACAGGGACTGTGGTTCTCGTATTGGACTGTTCAGCCACCTAAGAACTCATGTTAAAAGTGGAAGCAAGTCTTCCTCGATTCCGAGGGACTGAATATGATGATGAGACTCCCTTCATCAGCACCTTTGCACCGTTTGATTGATTTGGGTTTAGTTCAAAGCTCACTACAGATCTAAAGTTGAAATCTTGCGCCAGTGAATTACTTTTCCTGCTAAAATTGAACTGATGTTTTCTTTGACACTGAGGTGTCCAAATACAAATAAGGTGAGGCTGTGCATTACATAGAAACATAGAAACATAGAAAATAGGTGCAAGAGTAGGCCATTCGGCCCTTCGAGCCTGCACCGCCATTCAATGAGTTCATGGCTGAACATGCAACTTCAGTACCCCATTCCTGCTTTCTCGCCATACCCCTTGATCCCCCGAGTAGTAAGGACTACATCTAACTCCATTTTGAATATATTTAGTGAATTGGCCTCAACAACTTTCTGTGGTAGAGAATTCCACAAGTTCACCACTCTCTGGGTGAAGAAGTTTCTCCTCATCTCGGTCTTAAATGGCTTACCCCTTATCCTTAGACTGTGACCTCTGGTTCTGGACTTCCCTAACATTGGGAACATTCTTCCTGCATCTAACCTGTCTAAACCCGTCAGAATTTTAAACGTTTCTATGAGATCCCCTCTCATTCTTCTGAACTCCAGTGAATACAAGCCCAGTTGATCCAGTCTTTCTTGATATGTCAGTCCCGCCATCCCGGGAATCAGTCTGGTGAACCTTCGCTGCACTCCCTCAATAGCAAGAATGTCCTTCCTCAAGTTAGGAGACCAAAACTGTACACAATACTCCAGGTGTGGCCTCACCAAGGCCCTGTACAACTGTAGTAACACCTCCCTGCCCCTGTACTCAAATCCCCTCGCTATGAAGGCCAACATGCCATTTGCTTTCTTAACTGCCTGCTGTAACCTGTCTGCCGACCAATTCTCAATCCATGTCAGCACACTACCACCAATCCCATGTGCTTTAACTTTGCACATTAATCTCTTGTGTGGGACCTTGTCGAAAGCCTTCTGAACGTCCAAATACACCACATCAACTGGTTCTCCCTTGTCCACTCTACTGGAAACATCCTCAAAAAATTCCAGAAGATTTGTCAAGCATGATTTCCCTTTCACAAATCCATGCTGACTTGGACCTATCATGACACCTCTTTCCAAATGCGCTGCTATGACATCCTTAGTAATTGATTCCATCATTTTACCCACTACCGATGTCAGGCTGACTGGTCTATAATTCCCTGTTTTCTCTCTCCCTTCTTTTTTAAAAAGTGGGGTTACATTGGCTACCCTCCACTCGATAGGAACTGATCCAGAGTCAATGGAATGTTGGAAAATGACTGTCAATGCATCCGCTATTTCCAAGGCCACCTCCTTAAGTACTCTGGGATGCAGTCCATCAAAGAAGTGTGAGGTGATGCACTTTGGGAGGGCTATAAGGAAAGGGTATACACATGAAGCTGTAGGCCACTTAATAGTGTAGATGAACAAAGGGACCTTGGAGTGCTTGTCCACAGATCCCTGAAAGTAGCAGGCCAGGTGGATAAGGTGGTTAAGAAGGCTTGCTTTTATTAGCCGAGGCATAGAATATAAGAGCAGGGAGGTTATGCTTAAGTTGTCTAATATTTTGGTTAGACCACAGCTGGAGTACTGCGTGCAGTTCTGGTCGCCGTATTATAGGAAGGACGTGATTGTACTGGAGAGGGTGCAGAGGAGATTTACTAGGATGCTGCCTGGAATGGAGAATCTTAGTTATGAGGACAGATTGGATAGGCTGGGTTTGTTCTCATTGGAACAGAGGAGGTTGAGAGGAGACCTCATTGAGGTATAGAAAATATTGAGGCACCTGGACATAGTGGATAGTAAGGGCCTATTTCCATTGGTGGAGTGGTCTATTACGAGGGGGCATAGTTTTAAGGTGGAAGGTTTAGAGAGGATTTGAGGGAGGGCTTCTTGACGCAGAGGGTTTGGGGGATCTGGAACTCACTGCCTGGAAGAGCAGAAACCCTCGCTACTTTTAAGAGATGGTTGGATGGGCACTTAAAGTGCAGTAACATGCAGGGACCTAGAGCTGGTAATTGGGATTAGACTGAATGACCTTTTGTTTGATGGCGCAGATATAATGCTAAGTACTGCAGGCAATAAAATACAGCCAGGGTGATCTCCTGGACTAGTTTCGATCACCTGGATGGGTCAGAGAGGAATTTTCCCAGATTTTCTCTCCCTAAATTGGCCTGGGTTTTTATCTGTTTTTTGTCTCTCCCAGGAGATCACATGGCTCTGGTTGGGGTGGAGTGTAGAATGTTTCAGTATAAGGGGTGTCACAGTGTGTGAGGCGGACTGGTTGGGCTGGGTGCACTTTGCCATTCCGTCATTGTTCATAGGTTTATATGCAACATTTAGGGCTACTGACCAAAGGCCGTGAGGCTCTTTGTCGGCCGGCGCGGACGCAATGGGCCAAAATGGCCTCCTTCTGCGCTGTAAATTTCTATGTTTCTATGTTTCTAAATAGTGCAATCTCGCCCGCGCGAATGTCCCGGCTGTGGGGATGCGTTAGATCAGTCAAGCTATTTTGTAAGGGGGGGGGGGTGTGGTCTCTGAGGAGGTCAGGTTCCCATCTGACCAACTTGAGTGGTTCGAATCACTCCCACTCCCTTCGGTTCTGTACTCTGGATTTATTTGGGGGATGTGACAAAAGTGCAGAGGACTCTGGTTTGATGCAAAGAACTTTGGTTTTATTACAGTCACGGTAATACAGGTTTATTACTCTAGTAAGAAAATACACGGCCAAACTTACAATCACTCGAATAAAGAACAATACAAGGAAAGGTACAAGGTCAAACTTATAATCAATCTAATAAAGTACCATACACTACGCATTCAAAGGGGGTTGCAGTAAAATTATACCTCCCACCTCCCAATACCTAATTCTAGCAAGGTTAGACTCCAGGGCAGGCAGGAACTTATGCTTATCAATCCTTTTGATAGTTAATGGTCGATGGTGATGTTCTTCCTTCCTTCAGGACTTCAAGACTTCGAGGCTGGAGAGTCTCTCCCCTTTCCCTCCCCTCTCTCTCTTCTCTCGCCTCTCGCTCTCTCCTCTCGCTCTCTCGCTTCTCTCTCCTCTCTCTAACCTCTGTTGAAAACAGTGGCCAGTTATACGATTTCAGTGTTCTAATCTTGCCGCCCAATCTGTTCACAATCTTCTGTATAATTTTGGCAGGATTGGTTCTTCTTTGTAATATTATGTCGGGCTCGTTAAAGTTGATATGTCTTGGGTGGGTTGATGTTCGAAAACTGTTTCCTGATGGAAATATTAGTTTGGTCATTGCAATGTCCTTTTGTGCTTAGTCTTTCGCATACAGGCTGGATTGGACCTCTTTGTGATGTATATGCTGAAATGATTTGTCCAGACCCATGTTGATGGGGAGCTATCTCTGGGTGATACTGTGATGGTAATGTCTCCTGTGGAGGAAAATTTCCAAATACTCATTCTTCCAGACAGGTTAACTCAGTCCTCACACCCAGACAGTTCCAATAATCAAGTGGGCTTCTTTTGTTCCCTAGAGCTGCCCACAGGCTTGAATTTGTCTTGTAAAAGCTCATAATTCTATTAAAGAACGTAGTTTCTTCCATAAGCACTTTAGAGTACCAAACTTTTCAGTAGATAGTCCCAAATTAAATTTCCTTTCGAATGAGCCCAAACACAGGGGGGGTTCTGGTGAATTTTGCTCTCTGCAGTCCCCCCTGTTGACACTCTACACTCCTTGAGTGTCAATCAAGGTAAGCAAAATTCCTGCTCCCGAGAGTCAACCTTCCCTGCATTTAAACTTTACCCTGCATCCCCCGTTGAAATGCAATACAATATACAAGCGAATACAGTCATTACAATTCGGTTATAGCATAGAGGGGGTATGATGTCCCTCTTTTACTCGGTTTTCACAGTAAAATGATGATATACAGTCATACACAACTCTAAGTAAAGTAAAATAAAAACACATAGTAACACATTCTCAAATAGCATAAAGGTGCACAGTCAAACACGTTTTAAGTTTAGTAAAATAAAGGTACATAGTCAAAACATTTAAGTAACACTCTTACAACACTCACGACATTACGGTTTACAGCAGGTAAAATCAAACACAAATTAAACATGGTAATATGGTGTCACCCCTCCCTGCACGATTCCCAAGTTCGGCCAAGGAGCGTATAGCACACTTTGGTGTCTGACCTGACGGCCTCTGTGTTTCACTCGGCAAGTGAGACACCATAAGTAAAGTATAATCGCGAGTTGACAAATAACTAAAGCGTGGGAAGCGATTCGAATCTAGACTGGGACCTCTATATTTCTGAAAAGGTCCCACCAAGGCGGCATGGTGGTCTCCAGAATCTTTTTCCCTATCTCAATGGTTTTCTGTTCTAGAGTATAGAAGTGTTTTTGAGAGATAATTACAGCTTTCAGCAGAGCGGTAAGATGTTCGGGTAGAGTGGGAATTGCATAGCTAAAATGTACAACATAATCCTGCAGGTTTGTAATGCTTTCCTTCACAGTGAGGTGGACAGTGGAGGGTTCAGGAATGGGGACAATCCGTTCCTGGGCCATTTGAACTGATGCCTCAGGTTTGAAGCAAAAACTGCTGCCACTTACCGGACACCAGAAGTGTCCATGTTGGTAGTGGGGTGCACTGGTGGTGACACAATATGTCCCACCCCCTATGTATGCTACCTGTGGAGGGACATGGTCTTGTGTCATTACCTCCATGGTGCAGTTAATAGGCTGTGCACCAGCAGCTTTAAACCCACACTGTGACTTTGAATGGGCACTTAAGTACTGGGGACATAGTATTACGTGTGCACCCCGGCTCCGGTACCCGGAGAGGTCAGTACCCGTTACAGCGTGCTCCTGCTTTATGACATAGGGTGGGATTGCTGCGAAACGAATGTGTGCACCTCCCTGAATAACTCCAATGTTCTCCACCCAGTATACCGGTGCAGGTCGGGCTGTCCCACCCATTGGGTCTTTAAACTGTTTATCTGTGTTTGCAGCTCTATGTCATCTAGGCTATTTATTACAGAGGATGCTGTATTGTAGGGAGTGAAAACGTCGTTTATGATTCCCCTTCTAGGACTCCCTGAGCCCATGGTGTCCCTAGCATTTAGGGTCTATAGGTCTGCTTTGTCTACATTTCCAAAGTCTAACTCATAAAATTTCTTAAACATGTCTCTGAGTAGGGCCTGGTATAGCAGCTCTGTTTCCTTTGGACACCATGCAGGTAGGTGTACCTCGGTAAGGTTTAATATTACTGAAGCTATTGCATAATGTATCCCCTGGTATAATACCTTTTCGGTCGGTACCAATACTAATCCGTTCCCAGGTCCCTTGGTGCTGGTAGGACACCTTTCTATTACTGTGCGTATTGGCGGGGTTGTGGGCAGGGGTTTCTTAATGTTTGCTCTTAGTTCGGTGCCGTTAATTGGGAGTGGGGAGTGTGGGACCGCACACCCGTGTAGGCTAGACTCCCACCCCATCCCTTCCCCTTCATCTTGCCATTGCCTGGCGAAGGTGATCGATATGCCTGCGGGACAAATATCTCTGATCCCCACATGCAAACATAAATTCCTTGTTTTTGGATTCTCACCATTTGTCCCAACATACTGTCACTCTTCCCCGTGTCCCCGTGATGGTGCGGTACGTATCATTACCGAGTCTTTCTCAGTCCGATTTCAGGTCCCATGCATCCTTGCTGAGTTTTCTGAGCCACCACCATCTTCCCAGGGGAATGTTCCCTTTGCAAGTCAAACATACACGTTTTCCCTCTGTAACACTGACTCGGGCAGCCATGATCCATATCCGGGGGCATGGAAGTGAGGCCTCCCCGTAGGTAAAACCTTCCTGGCTGGAGTAGTGGGTAGGATTAGATCCCAGCCACCCTGGCCATCTTCCCTCGTGGGCGTAAACGGCGAGTTCTTCCACGTCTCGGGGGCCACCCCTGGCGGTTACGATCGGTGCACTTCCTCCTGAACACCCGTAAATGAGGGATTTTTCCACGTCTCCTCGGTCACTGCTGCTCATCCCTATCAGGGCGAGCAGGAATAGGATCCTTCTCATGCTGTCCTCTTTCCTGTAGGGGCACATAAAATAGATTGTCTAGTCCTGAGAAAGTTCTCTGGCTTGACAAAGGTGACTGAGTTCCAAGTTGGGCTCATCGTCTTTAATTGACTGGCTGTCTTATTCAGTTCCTTGTGGACTGATTGCCTTTAACTTTATCTCACAATCGTTCTGCTTGTTATCTCACTGGTGCTTCCTTAATAGCCATACCGGTAGATTCTTCTTACTCCCGGGGATTACCCGGCCTGTGCCTCTTTTAACAACTGCACAAGTGGATTCCTTTCCTTACCCCAGTTAACGAATACATATATACTTATCATTACACAGATAAATCTTACACTATTCTAAACTTATTTACTAAACATACTTAAATCCATATCACTATATATGTACATCTGCCACCTGTCTCTGGGTGGCCAGGTTAATTCCTGCCTTCTCTCTTCTCCTGCTGGATGTCCAGCGAGGTCGGTAATTGGTCGGTCTGCACCGTCTAACCCTAAGTACCCTGACCGGACGTGGGTTTGAGTCCCACACTATCAGGGGACCGTCCCCTCCAGTGCTGCAGCACACCGCTCCTTTGGGATGGCTGCCTGGTTCCTTTCTTCCCCTGGGGGTTCTGCCTGGTCAAGGGCTACGGGCTGGGGAATCTCACTTGGTGGCTGGTCCACCGCTATCCCTTCTGGGGGTCCCTCGTTGCCCGAGGCTACCGGCTGGGTGTCCCTGCTCGCGGACTGGTCTCTGACCATAGGTGCCCTTTTGCGGCTGGTCCCTTTCCCGGGGCTGAATCTTTCAAATTGGAGCGCTGGTGACCATGGTATCTTTGGCCATGGTATGCACTCCCCGCACAAGGGATGGTTTTCTAGACCAATATGTCGAGGAACCAACTAGGGGGAGGCCATCTTAGACTGGGTGTTGTGTAATGAGAGAGGATTAATTAGCAATCTTGTTATGCGAGGCCCTTTGGGGAAGAGTGACCATAATATGGTGGAATTCTACATTAGGATGGAGAATGAAACAGTTAATTCAGAGACCATGGTCCAGAACTTAAAGAAGGCTAACTTTGAAGGTATGAGGCGTGAATTGGCTAGGATAGATTGGCGAATGATACTTACGGGATTGACAGTGGATGGGTAATGGTAGACATTTAGAGACCGCATGGATGATGCACTACAACAATTGTACATCCCTGTCTGGCATAAAAATAAAAAAGGGAAAGTGGCTCAACCGTGGCTATCAAGGGAAATCAGGGATAGTATTAAAGCCAAGGAAGTGGCATACAGATTGGCCAGAAATAGCAGCGAACCCGGGGACTGGGAGAAATTTAGAACTCAGCAGAGGGGTACAAAGGGTTTGATTAGGGCAGGGAAAATAGAGTACGAGAGGAAGCTTGCAGGGAACATTAAGACGGACTGCAAAAGCTTCTATAGATATGTAAAGAGAAAAAGGTTAGTAAAGACAAACGTAGGTCCCCTGCAGTCAGAATCAGAGGAAGTCATAACGGGGAACAAAGAAATGGCAGACCAATTGAACAAGTACTTTGGTTCAGTATTCACTAAGGAAGACACAAACAACCTTCTGGATATAAAAGGGGTCAGAGGGTCTAGTAAGAAGGAGGAACTGACGGAAATCCTCATTAGTTGGGAAATTGTGTTGGGGAAATTGATGGGATTGAAGGCCGATAAATCCCCAGGGCCTGATGGACTGCATCCCAGAGTACTTAAGGAGTACTTAAGGTCTTGGAAATAGCGGATGCATTGATAGTCATTTTCCAACATTCCATAGACTCTGGATCAGTTCCTATTGAGTGGAGGGTAGCCAATGTAACCCCACTTTTTAAAAATGGAGGGAGAGAGAAAACAGGGAATTATAGACCGGTCAGCCTGACGTCGGTAGTGGGTAAAATGATGGAATCAATTACTAAGGATTTCATAGCAGCGCATTTGGAAAGAGGTGACATGATAGGTCCAAGTCAGCATGGATTTGTGAAAAGGAAATCATGCTTGACAAATCTTCTGGAATTTTTAGAGGACTTTCAGAAGGCTTTCACACAAGAGATTAATATGCAAAGTTAAAGCACATGGGATTGGGGGTAGTGTGCTGACGTGGATTGAGAACTGGTTGTCAGACAGGAAGCAAAGAGTAGGAGTAAATGTGTACTTTTCAGAATGGCAGGCAGTGACTAGTGGGGTACCGCAAGGTTCTGTGCTGGGGCCCCAGCTGTTTACATTGTACATTAATGATTTAGAAGAGGGGATTAAATGTAGTATCTCCAAATTTGCGGATGACACTAAGTTGGGTGGCAGTGTGAGCTGCGAGGAGGATGCTATGAGGCTGCAGAGTGACTTGGATAGGTTAGGTGAGTGGGCAAATGCATGAAGTATAATGTGGATAAATGTGAGGTTATCCACTTTGGTGGTAAAAACAGAGACACAGACTATTATCTGAATGGTGACAGATTAGGAAAAGGGGAGGTGCAACGAGACCTGGGTGTCATGGTACATCAGTCATTGAAGGTTGGCATGCAGGTACAGCAGGCGGTTAAGATAGCAAATGGCATGTTGGCCTTCATAGCGAGGGGATTTGAGTACAGGAACAGGGAGGTGTTACTACAGTTGTATAGGGCCTTGGTGAGGCCACACCTGGAGTATTGTATGCCGTTTTGGTCTCCTAACTTGAGGAAGGACATTCTTGCTATTGAGAGAGTGCAGCGAAGGTTCACCAGACTGATTCCTGGGATGGCGGGACTGACATATCAAGAGAGACTGGATCAACTGGGCTTGTATTCACTGGAGTTCAGAAGAATGAGAGGGGATCTCATAGAAACGTTTAAAATTCTGACGGGTTTAGACAGGTTAGATGCAGGAAGAATGTTCCCAATGTTGGGGAAGTCCAGAACCAGGGGTCACAGTCTAAGGATAAGGGGTAAGCCATTTAGGAACGAGATGAGGAGAAACTTCTTCACCCAGAGAGTGGCGAACCTGTGGAATTCTCTACCACAGAAAGTTGTTGAGACCAATTCACTAAATATATTCAAAAAGGAGTTAGATGTAGTCCTTACTAATAGGGTCATCGAGGGGTATGGCGAGAAAGCAGGAATGGGGTACTGAAGTTGCATGTTCAGCCATGAACTCATTGAATGGCGGTGCAGGCTAGAAGGGCCGAATGGCCTACTCCTGCACCTATTTTCTATGTTTCTATGTTTCTGTGTCCTTCTTAAGGCTCCGGCTGCTGGCGGTGCGTCTGAGTCCCAAATGATTGGGGGGACAGCTCCTGTAACACAGTTCACCGTTCCTCTAAGTACAGTCTGTGGGTCTGCCACGTCCCCTGTGGGATTTCCACAGTCGGGGGCTGTTGGCTGGGGGACCCTGTCTTTAGCACGGTTTACCGTTTTTGGTTGTCCCTTACGTTTAGCTGCTGCCCCGGATTGAAAAGTTTGCGCTGATTTATGTGGAACCACTTTGTTCGGCAGGGCAATTTTATGGCATAGACCATGGGGCTTGCCTTGTCACAATGTGGTACGGTCCCATGTACAGTGCCTCAAAGACCTCTACTCTAGCGTAGTTCCTTACCATGATCTGGTCCCCTATCTCCCACTCGTGGTGCTTACGAGGTTCTAGCAGCAGTCGGTTGCTCCGATGCTGTTTTCCCATGTTGTTAGCAGCCTGCCAGTGAATCTGTTTAAGGTGTTCAAACAGATTCCTGACAAAGCTGTCCCAGTTCGCTTCCCTAAGCTGACCTTCCGTGAGTACCGGGGCTGACACATGGGTGGGGGTTCTCATGGCTCTGCCGGCCATGAGCTCGTACGGGGAGTACCCCGTGCTCTTTGACTGCCTGGCCCAGATCCCCATGAGGATTAGTGGTAGGACCTCTACCCACCCCTTGGGTGAGTCCCCTGTCCCTTTGCACAGCCTTTCTTTGATGGTGCGGTTTAAACGCTCCACAGGCCCAGATGACTGCGGGTTGTGGGCGACATGCCATTTCCCTTTGATGCCGAGTACCTTCAGGTTCTCCTGCATCACCTGCCCGGTGAAGTGACTCCCTTGGTTGGATTCCATGTATTGTGGTAGTGCCCATCGAGAGAACACTTCTCTGACCAGGCAGTGGCTGTTCGGCATGGGAAGGCTTCCACCCATTTGGTGAATACATCCACTAATACTAGGCAGTACTTGTAACCTCCCTGGGCAGTGGGTAGGGGCCTGATGTAATTGATTTGGATTGGCTGCCAGAGTCCTTCCACAATCCTGATACGTCCCATAGACACCTTTCTTTTCTGGGGGTCGGGGTTGTTGGCCGCACACACCAGACAGCTAGCACAGAACTCGTGGACGTCTTCTCTGAGTCCTGGCCACCACCCTGCCTGTTCCATTCGCTGCCAAGTGGTTTCAGGTCCGGGGTGTCCTGCTCCTGGACCCTCGTGGGCCAGCTGGAGGAATTCTCTCCGGTGTTGTTGCGGTATTACCCATTGCTCCCCCCTGAATAGTATGCCTTCTTTAATGGCAATTGCTACAGTGCCGTATGGGCCCTCTATCCTTTCCCCTTTAGCTAGCGTGTTCAGGACAGTTTTGAGGACGGGGTCTTGGGTCTGAACCGTTTTTACGTCCGGGGGCAAAGCTATCCCTGCCGTCCCTATCCTGCCCCTGACTGCTGCGATGGGTCCTGGGTTGTACGGATCCCAGAGCTTGCCCGTGCGGGCCCCTTGCTTGGCTAACATGTCAGCCTGCTGGTTTCCCTCACCACGGGGTTCTGTGGTGGAATGTGCCTTCACCTTATGTATGTAGATATTCCCTTCCTCCCCTACGGCTTTCATGATCTTTTCCAGTAGGGGCTTAATTGCCAGGGGTCTCCCGTCTGCGGATATGTATCCGCGGCGAGACCAAATAGCCAGGTACTCCGACACGAATTGCATGTGAACATACTGTCCGAGCAAATCGTGTATGGGGTAAGGAATTCTCCGGGGTGTGTGACCACCGCAGACAGTTCAGCGTGCTGGGCGCTCATAGTACTAGGGAGTTTAATCACCAGGGCAATGCTTGTCTCAGGGTCATAAACTCCACAGCCTGTGAGTCGTTCACCCGCAGATACTGTGCTTGAACCGTCCACATAGATCTCTCGGCCTATGGGGTGTAACCCAGTCCGAAAGCCTATGTTAATTTCCCATACCCCTTCTATGGAACACCGGTGGGCTGTCCCTGGATAAATCATGTTGGCTGCAAGTCTTGGCTCACAGAGACCCTTTACCCGTAGGTCCATTTGAGAGAGGAGCAGGGTCCAGTGAGCAATGCGAGCACTGCTCAGTGTCCCGTCCTTGATTCTCCCGTCCAGGAGCATTTGGGTGGTCATATGGTGGGTAAGAAGTGTGATAGGGAACCCCCCTGTGAAGATCAGTGATCTTTTCACAGCCCAGTGAGTGGCTAGGAGGTGCCGCTCACAGTTGAAGTATCCCTTCTCCACGTCCATGAGTATCCTGGAGGAGTAGACCACTGGTCTCAGCCGGCCGTGCCGCTCTTGGAGCAGTACTGCACTCAGGCTGTCCCCACTGGCTGCTACCTCCAGGAAAAACTCCCATCTATGGCCCCTAGAGTTGGCGCGGACTGCAGGTCTTTCTTGAGTTGGATAAATGCTGCCTCGCAACCTTCGTCCCATTCCCACTCCACTCCCTTGTGTAGGAGTCGGAGCAGAGGGGCTGCTGTGGCTGCATAATCCTCAATGAAATCTCTGCAGTACCCGGTTAGTCCTAGAAAAGATCTTACTCCTGTCACTGTGTTGGGGGCGGGTAACTTCTACACTGCTTCCCTTCTAGCTTTGTCAATGGCTCTCTCCCCTGCACGCACAGCCAGTCCCAGGAATTTTACTTCCTTCAGGCCGATCTGAGCCTTCTTGGGGTTTACTTTAAATCCTTCTTCTTTCAGCAGTTCCAGCAGTTCAGCCAGCAGTGGGCCATGCTCTTCCCCCTCATCGGTGAACAGGAGCAGGTCATCCACATCCTGTACTAATTGCTGGGGTCTGCTGAAACTCTTTAAACAGTTGGCCAGACACTGATGGAAAATACTGGGGCTGTTGTGGAAGCCCTGAGGGAGACAGTTCCAAGTGTATTGTTGTCCTTTAAAGGTAAAAGCAAACTTGTACTGATATTCCCTTCTTAAAGGTATGGACCAGAACCCGTTGAAAATATCCAGCACCGTGAAGGTGGTCATGGAGGCTGGGATACTTCCAATGAGGTCGGCGACAGCAGCAACAGTGGGTGCACAGGTGGGGATGTTACGGTTGAGTACTCGATAGTCCACCGTGGCTCTCCAGGAGTTGTCCGGTTTCTTAACCGGCCACAATGGAGAGTTCACATGGGTAGCTATTGGTCTCAATACCCCCTGTTTAACCAGCGAACCCAAGGCTGTTTCCATGTCTGCCTCCGCCTCCCTGGGGAAGTTGTACTGTTTCTGTGGTCGGGTCATGGGGTCCCCATCTATGCTAACCTTGACCCCATTTATTCTCCCGCAGTCGTGTTTGTGAGTGGCAAAAGCTGCAAGGTTTTTCCTCACATACCCTTGATATTTTACAGGGGTGTTACTGACCAGTGATTCAAGGTCGTAACCCTCCTTTGGCTTCATGGTGCACACCATCCCTTTTCCCTGTTTTCCCGGGATAACCATCACCTCATTCTCCTCCCCCATACAGACTGACCCCCAAAGACAGTGGTTTCTTAAATCCACTAGGATCCCATGGCCTAGGATGAAATCAGCCCCCAGGATCCCTTTCCCTTCCTGCTCCCACTTCATCAGGACACAAGTCCACTTAGTGTGGAGTGTACCGAAATGAATGGAGAGTGGAATGGAGAATGAGCCAGTCTGTTCAGTGCCTGTGAAACCCACCAAGCTGTAGGGGACCCCGTTAGACAGAGGTGAGGTGGCGGGGTTAGCTGCATAGACAAGGGTGCTTGAGGCACCGGTGTCCAGCAGGTAAGTCCCTTTCAGCTTTTCCACCTCCATCTGTACGGTCGGTCTCCCCCACGCATCATAATCGAGGGCACACAGGTGGACAGGCTGTGCCTGTCCTAGTCACGGTTTTGGTTGGGAGGGGGCAGATGGGATTTCAGTACCGGTGGTGGTGGCTACCTTTCTAGGGCCATCTAACATGGCTCGGAGCGCAGTTAAAAAGGTCTTGAATGAGTGGGGAGGGACTGGCTTATCTGTCTCGGTGTTGTGGGCAGGGGCTGGAGAATTCTTTCCTGCACTATTCTTCCAAGGATTTTTACAATCACTTCTCCAGTGCCCACAGAAGCAGGTATGTTTTGTATCGGAGGAGTTGCCCCCCTCGTGGCGCCATTACCTCTTATCTTGGCTAGGTCGGATTTTGTGAACCCTTCCCTTTTGTGGGTGCTCTTCTGTCCCTCTGCCGTTTCTGTAAGCTAGGGTCAGCTGCCTAAGCACTCCCTATTCTGTGGCTTGGGGATCTCTGGGGTCGAACCAGGCCTCAGCCTTGGTTCTTATTCTGGGTAAACTGTTAGCTACTAGGCTTCGGAGCCAGTGTGCTAATTAGTCCAGGTTTAAGTGATCCCTGTATATGTCCACACTACAGGCGCTTTTGTGCACCGGTCTGCGAAAGCCTGTGGGGTTTCTCCTGTGAGCTGCACCGTTTTCTCTACTCTAGACAAGGGACTCCCGTCATTGCAGCCCATAGCTTCTAAAATGTCCTATTGGACGGCAGCAAGTGTTTTCTGTCCTCTTTTGCTCTCAGTAGAGAGGGACTGATACAGTTTGCTGTCTGGAGATAGGAGAAGCATCTTTACCATTTCTGCATCATCGCACCCATTAATATCCCCAGCCTGTTCCACTTCCACAAAGTGAACCGAGGGGTCTCCCTTTGGAGTTAGCTTTCCCAGGTGGCTTATCATAGCCTTAAGCTGGTGGGGAATGTGTGGGACCATAAGCTGACTTTCCAGGGGCCCTGGACCCCCGTTAAGGATGGGCGGGGAAAACTTCTGTTGCCGGACCAGGCACATTGGCCCTGGTTCTGGCCCTCCCTGTTCTGGCTCGCCTCCCTCTCTTCCCTTCGGCCAAGCCGAGCTGAAACTCGGTGCTACAGGTGGTGGTGGTGCACTATCCCTAGCCGCTCCGCAAGGGAAAAGGCAAAAAAGAAGTAGAAACAAATAGAAAGGTGACGTCACAGCCAAGGAGGTAAGTGATTGGCTGGTGATTGGTAAGTAGTTTTTCTTTTTTCTCTTCTATATCAGTGAGCAACTTTTAGCACTGTTGTTGCCAGTTTAAGTTAATCTAAGGGTTAAGTCATGGCAGGCGAGCTCAGACAAGTGTTATGCTCCTCCTGTACTATGTGGGAAATCAGGGATGGCTCTGGTGTCCCTGACGACTACGTATATGGGAAGTGTATCCGCCTCCAGCTCCTGACGGTCCACGTTGTGGAATTGGAGCTGAGGGTGGATTTACTCTGGAGCATCCACGATGCTGAGAATGACGTGAGTAGCACGTGTAGCGAAGGGTCCACAGCCTGTTAGGGAATGGAAGACCAGCAGGAAGAGCAGTGCAAGGAAGGTAGTGCACGGGTCCCCTGCAGTCATCCCCCTGCAAGACAGATACGCTGCTTTGAATACTGTTGAGGGGGTGGACTCATCAGGGGAGGGCAGCAGCAGCCAAGTTCATGGCACCGTGGTTGGCTCTGCTGCACAGGAGGGCAGGAAAAAGAGTGGGAGAGCGATAGTGATAGGGGATTCAATTGTAAGGGGAATAGTTAGGCGTTTCTGCGGCTGCAACCGAGACTCCAGGATGGTATGTTGCCTCCCTGATGCAAGGGTCAAGGATGTCTCAGAGCAGGTGCAAGACATTCTGAAAAGGGAGGGTGAACAGCCAGTTGTCGTGGTGCACATTGGTACCAATGATATAGGTAAAAAAAGCGATGAGGTCCTACGAGACAAATTTAAGGAGCTAGGAGCTAATTTAAAATGTAGGACCTCAAAAGTAGTAATCTCAGAATTGCTACCAGTGCCACGTGCTAGTCAGAGTAGGAATCACGGGATAGCTCAGATGAATACGTGGCTTGAGCAGTGGTGCAGCAGGGAGGGATTCAAATTCCTGGGGCTTTGGAACCGGTTCTGGGGGAGGTGGGACCAGTACAAATCGGACGGTCCGCACCTGGACAGTACCGTAACCAATGTCCTAGGGGGAGTGTTTGCTAGTGCTGTTGGGGAGGAGTTAAACTAATATGGCAGGGGGATGGGAATCAATGCAGGAAAACAGAGGGAAACAAAATGGAGACAAAAGCAAAAGACAGAAAGGAGATGAGTAAAAGTGGAGGGCAGAGAAACCCAAGGCAAAAAACAAAAAGGGCCACTGTACAGCAAAATTCTAAAGGGTCAAAGTGTAATAAAAAGGCAAGCATGAAAGCTCGGTGTCTCAATGCAAGAAGTATTCGGAACCCAGGAGAGGGCTGTGAGCTAGTTAGAGTGGGTGAGAGCTCAGATGAAGAGGACCCCAAGAAAGAATGCAAAAGGCAGGAGGCAACAGAGCAGAGTAGCACTGGGGTAAGTGTAAACCACAAGGTGATAGGAAGGGACAATATGTATGAATATAAAGGGGCTGCAGGAGGGGTCAAAACTAAAAATCATGGTTTAACAACTAGTATTAAAACACTCTACCTAAACGCACGCAGCATTCGAAACAAATTAAATTAGTTGACGACACAAGTCATTACAAATGGGCATGATTTGGTGGCCATTACAGAAACGTGGTTGCAGGGTGGCCAAGACTGGAAATTAAACATACAGGGGTATCTGACAATTCGGAAAGATAGACAAGAAGGGAAAGGAGGTGGGGTAGCTCTGTTAATAAAGGATGATATCAGGGCAGTTGTGAGAGACAATATTGGCTCGAATGAACAAAATGTTGAATCATTGTGGGTAGAGATTAGAGATAGTAAGGGGAAAAGGTCACTGGTGGGCGTAGTTTATAGGCCCCCAAATAATAACTTCACGGTGGGGCGAGCAATAATCAAGGGAATAATGGAGGCATGTGAAAAAGGAACGGCAGTAATCATGGGGAATTTTAACCTCCATATCGATTGGTCAAATCTAATCGCACGGGGTAGCCTTGAGAAGGAATTCATAGAATGCATACGGGATTGTTTCTTAGAACAGTATGTTACAGAAACTACAAGGGAGCAAGCTATCTTAGATCTGGTCCTGTGTAATGAGACAGAAATAATAAACGATTCCCAAGTAAAAGATCCTCTCGGAATGAGTGATCACAGTATGGTTGAATTTGTAATACAGATTGAGGGTGAGGAAGTAGTGTCTCAAACGAGCGTACTATGCTTAAACAAAGCGGACTACAGTGGGATGAGGGCAGAGTTGGCTAAAGTAGACTGGAAACACAGACTAAACGATGGCACAATTGAGGAACAGTGGAGGACTTTTAAGGAGCTCTTTCATAGTGCTCAACAAAAATATATTCCAGTGAAAAAGAAGGGGGGTAAGAGAAGGGATAACCACCCGTGGATAACCAAGGAAATAAAGGAGAGTATCAAATTAAAAACCAATGCGTATAAGGTGGCCAAGGTTAGTGCAAAACTAGCAGATTGGGAAAATTTTAAATGTCAGCAAAGAATGACTAAGAAAGCAATAAAGAAAGGGAAGATAGATTACGAAAGTAAACTTGCGCAAAACATAAAAACAGATAGTAAAAGCTTTTACTGATATATAAAACGGAAAAGAGTGACTAAAGTAAATGTTGGTCCCTTAGAAGATGAGAAGGGGGATTTAATAATGGGAAATGTGGAAATGGCTGAGACCTTAAACAATTATTTTGCTTCGGTCTTCACAGTGGAAGACACAAAAACCATGCCAAAAATTGCTGGTCACGGGAATGTGGGAAGGGAGGACCTTGAGATAATCACTATCACCAGGGGGGTAGTGCTGGACAGGCTAATGGGACTCAAGGTAGACAAGTCCCCTGGTCCTGATGAAATGCATCCCAGGGTATTAAAAGAGATGGCGGAAGTTATAGCAGATGCATTCGTTATAATCTACCAAAATTCTCTGGACTCTGGGAAGGTACCAGCGGATTGGAAAGCAGCTAATAGAAACATAGAAAATAGGTGCAGGAGCAGGCCATTCAGCCCTTCTAGCCTGCACCGTCATTCAATGAGTTCATGGCTGAACATGAAACTTCAGTACCCCCTTCCTGCTTTCTCGCCATACCCCTTGATCCCCCGAGTAGTAAGGACTTCATCTAACTCCCTTTTGAATATATTTAGTGAATTGGCCTCAACTACTTTCTGTGGTAGAGAATTCCACAGGTTCACCACTCTCTGGGTGAAGAAGTTTCTCCTCATCTCGGTCCTAAATGGCTTACCCTTATCCTTAGACTGTGACCCCTGGTTCTGGACTTCCCCAACATTGGGAACATTCTTCCTGCATCTAACCTGTCTAAACTTGTCAGAATTTTAAACGTTTCTATGAGGTCCCCTCTCATTCTTCTGAACTCCAGTGACGCCTCTGTTTAAAAAGGGGGCAGACAAAAGGCAGGTAACTATAAGCCGGTTAGTTTAACATCTGTAGTGGGGAAAATGCTTGAAGCTATCATTAAGGAAGAAATAGCGAGTCATCTAGATAGGAATAGTGCAATCAAGCAGACGCAACATGGATTTATGAAGCGGAAATCATGTTTAACTAATTTACTGGAATTCTTTGAGGATATAACGAGCATGGTGGATAGAGGTGTACTGATGGATGTGGTGTATTTAGATTTCCAAAAGGCATTCGATAAGGTGCCACACAAAAGGTTACTGCAGAAGATAAAGGTACGTGGAGTCAGAGGAAATGTAATAGCATGGATAAAGAATTGGCTAGCTAACAGAAAGCAGAGAGTCGGGATAAATGGGTCCTTTTCGGGTTGGAAATCGGTATTTAATGGTGTGCCACAGGGATTGGTGCTGGGACACAACTGTTTACAATATATATCGATAACCTGGAAGAGGGGACAGAGTGTAGTGTAACAAAATTTGCAGATGACACAAAGATTAGTGGGAAAGCGGGTTGTGTAGAGGACACAGAGAGGCTGCAAAGAGATTTAGATAGGTTAAGCGAATGGGCTAAGGTTTGGCAGATGGAATACAATGTCGGAAAATGTGAGGTCATCCACCTTGGAAAAAAAACAGTAAAAAGGGAATATTATTTGAATGGGGAGAAATTACAACATGCTGCGGTGCAGAGGGACCTGGGGGTTCATGTGCATGAATCCCAAAAAGTTAGTTTGCAGGTGCAGCAGGTAATCAGGAAGGCAAATGGAATGTTGGCCTTCATTGCGAGCGGGATGGAGTACAAAAGCAGGGAGGTCCTGCTGCAACTGTATAGGGTATTGGTAAGGCCGCACCTGGAGTACTGCGTGCAGTTTTGGTCACCTTTCTTAAGGAAGGATATACTAGCTTTGGAGGGGGTACAGAGACTGGGCTGATTCCGGAGATGAGGGGGTTACCTTTTGATGATAGATTGAGTAGACTGGGTCTTTACTCGTTGGAGTTCAGAAGGATGAGGGGTGAGCTTATAGAAACATTTAAAATAATGAAAGGAATAGACAAGATAGAGGCAGAGAGATTGTTTCCGCTGGTCGGGGAGACTAGAACTAGGGGGCACAGCCTCAAAATACGGGGGAGCCAATTTAAAACCGAGTTGAGAAGGAATTTCTTCTCCCAGAGGGTTGTGAATCTGTGGAATTCTCTGCCCAAGGAAGCAGTTGAGGCTAGCTCATTGAATGTATTCAAATCACAGATAGATAGATTTTTAACCAATAAGGGAATTAAAGGTCACGGGGAGCAGGCGGGTAAGTGGAGCTGGGTCCACGGCCAGATCAGCCATGATCTTGTTGAATGGCGGAGCAGGCTCGAGGGGCTAGATGGCCTACTCCTGTTCCTAATTCTTTTGTTCTTTTGTTCTTATGTTCTTATGATTTGCCCCTCCTGCTGCTGCACCGGTGCAGTCACCGGTGCCACATGTGATGGCCAGGTAGTTTCTTCCTTCTCTTCCAGGTTTACCTGGGGTGTACCCGGGCTTATTAGGCATACCAGCCTTTTGCCTTGGACAGAGCAAGGTTTATACTTTTGATTTGTTGCTGGCAGGGACCGTGGTTTCCCGATTCAAATCCCATTAGTGCTAGCTACTTTATACGCTGCTTGCACATCTTTTAATCTTTCCTGGAGCTCTTTTACTTGTAGGGTGAGGCAAGTGCTTTCCTCCCTCAGTGACTTTTCATTACTTTAGGCTTCGGTAACCTGACATTGAAAATAGTCCTGACTGTTTTTAAACCTTTCCATTATTTGGGTCCTTTCCTGTTTTAGCTTACGGAGTTCTCCTGATAATCTTTCTTCTGACATAACCCTTTCCTGATAGGTCTCTGCGCATTCCCATAAATCTGCCTGTAATGTTTCATTCATTCTGTCTGGCTCCAAGGGCTGATATGTCGCTTTATAGCATTCAATTCTCTTTCTCTCCTGCTTCTTTGTGATCTTTACTTGCTGTCCACTGGGCTGCAGCGTCAGCCGGACGCTCAGCGCGTAATAGACTAAGCACCCATTCCTTAGTTACATTCACTTTCTTATACACATAGGAGGAAATCCTCTCTTCCTTTTTGGTTCTTTGCCCCAAACCAGCAGTCTCTACATCACACCCCGTGTACCAGAGTCCTGCCGCGGTCGTCATTTTGTAAGGGGGGGCTGTGGTCTCTATGAGGGGGTCAGGTTCCCTTCTGACCAACTTGAGCGGTTTGAATCGCTCCCACTCCCTTAGGTTCTGTACTCTGGATGTATTTGGGGGGTGTGACAAAAGTGCAGAGGACACTGGTTTGATGCAAAGAACTTTGGTTTTATTACAGTCAGGGTAATACAGGCTTATTACTCTCGTAAGAAAATACACGGCCAAACTTACAATCACTCGAATAAAGAACAATACAAGGAAAGGTACAAGGTCAAACTTATAATCACTCTAATAAAGTACCATACACTACTCATTCAAAGAGGGTTGCAGTAAAATTATACCTCCCACCTCCCAATACCTAATTCTCGCTAGGTTAGATTCCAGGGCAGACAGGGATTTATGCTTATCAATCCTTTTGATCGTTAATGGCAGATGGCAATTTTCTTCCTTCCTTCAGGACTTCAAGACTTCGAGACTCCTCTCTCTCTCCTCTCTCTCTCTTCTCTCTCTCTCCTTTCTCTCTCCTCTCCCACCTCTGTTGAAAACAGTGGCCAGTTGTACGATTTCAGTGTTCTAATCTTGCCGCCCAATCTGTTCACAATCCTTTGTATAATTTTGGCGGGCTTGGTTCTTCTTTGTAATATTTTGTCGGGCTCATTAAAGTTGACATGTCTTGAGTGGGTTGATGTTCGAAAACTGTTTCCTGATGGAAATATTAGTTTGGTAATTGCAATGTCCTTTTGTGCTTAGTCTTTCGCATACAGGCTGGATTGGGCCTCTTTGCGTTGTATATGCTGAAATGGTTTGTCCAGATCCATGTTGATGGGGAACTCTCTCTGGGTGATACTGTAATGGTAATGTCTCTTGTGGAGGAAGATTTCCAAATACTCATTCTTCCAGACAGGTTAACTCAATCCTCACACCCACACCCAATAATCAAGTGGGCTTCTTTTGTTCCCTAGAGCTGCCCACAGGCTTGAATTTGTCTTGTAAAAGTTCATAATTCTATTAAAGTTCGTAGTTTCTTCCATAAGCACTTTAGAGTTCCAAACTTTTCGGTAGATAGTCCCAAATTAAATTTCCTTTCAAATGAGCCCAAACACAGCGGGGGTTCTGGTGAATTTTGCACTCTGCAGCGCGGACACGATGGCCTCCTTCTGCGCTGTAAATTTCTATGTTTCTAAATAATGCAATCTCGCCCGCGCGAATGTCCTGGCTGTGGGGATGCGTTAGATCTGTGAAGCTAAATCTTGACAGATTGGAAAAGCTGGTTTTCGGCGCATGCACACTGCGCGCTGAAAACCGGTTTTTGCAGGGCCTCACTGGGTCTGTACGTATTCCGTACGGACCCGGCGAGGCCGGAATTTGAGGCCCAAAATACTCATCATACATAACTTGCATGTTATACATAACAAAAGATATGGACTTATTTTGCCATATTTACAAATCAAACTTAACCACTGGTTTTCATCTTCAAAGATGATACCTTTGCTCTCAAACAGAACCTTCCAAACATGGTGTTGAACTTTAGACTCATTCTAGGCTGATCCTGAGGAAGGTTTTCCTTCAAGGGATGGCCTTGATCTACATTTCAACTCTCTCCGTTTCAGACTGTTTGTCTGCTTGACTTGGACTCAGACTTAAATTCAGACATTCGCTTGGAATTGTTTCTAGTACATTTGATGTAGGATATGTTACTGGTATAGTACTTGTAATAAGATTATCTGATGAGTCAAAAATAATTGAATCATTCCAACTTTCAACTCCTTCCACATCTGTAGGTAAAATATGATCAATGTGAACAAACCTAACCTGTCCATGATCAAAGATCTTGATCAAATATGTGCGAGGACCACATATCTTCACCACTCTTCCTGGTAACCACTGTAACCAGTTATGGTGATGGTTCTTCACTCTCACATTCTGATTTAATTTCACATTTCTCTCTCTTACTCTATCTCTATCATGATTCTCTTTCTGTGTTAATTTTTTTTCTTCAACTGACTGTGCCAAGTTTGGAGTTAACAACAAGAACCTCGTTCGTGATTGTTGTTTGAGAAACAACTCTGCTGAAGTATTACGATATGTAATTAGAAAATTAGCCAATTAGTCAACGACAACTGTCATTTCTTTGGATTTGGATCCCAACATTTTTTTGATGAGGGCACGTTTTACAATTTGTACTGTGCGCTCTGCTGCACCATTTGAAGTAGGGTGATATGGTGGAACCTTGGTATGTTTCACTCCATTTCTGTTCGTGAACTGTGCAAATTCTTCCGAGCAAAATTGTGGTCTAGTATCAGGCACAATTTCTTGTGGGAGGCCATATGAAGAAAATAATCTTCACAAATGGTCTAGTGTTTTACTTGTTTTTATTTTCCGTATCGGAAACACCTCTACCCACTTCGAATGGCTATCAATCACAATGAACAATTGCTGTCCTTCTAGCTCAGCAAAATTGATATGTAACCTTTGCCACAACCTGGGAGGCCATTTCCATGGCTGTAATGATACTGATGATGGTTTTTTGCTTACCAATAGACATGTTGTACACTGACTAACGATATATTCTATATATTTTCTAGACCTGGCCACCATATGGAACTGCGTGCAAAACTCTTGATCAGGTACATTCCCAGGTGCTGGTCATGAAGATCTCCTAATAGTTCAGACCTGAATTTATTTGGAATAACTACTCTTGCACCACACATGATATAATCTTTATCCACTGATAATTCATTCCGACGAATGTAGTATGGATAAATATCTATCTTGAATACCTGGTTTGGCCAGCCATTTGCAATGTAATCATACACCTTTGACATAACTGGGTCATGTTTGGTTGCTCTACTAATCACTTCAGCTGTGACTGGATCAATGTATGAAAAATAGAACACTTCTTTCCTATTGGGTGTAACTTGTGATGGGGATGGCTACATAGACATAACATCAGCATTACTGTGATCAGCTGATCATCTGTACTCAATATCATATGTATATGCTGACAAAATCAAAGCACATCTCTGCATTTGGGATGCAGCTAATGTTGGAACTGGGGACTTTGGATGGAGGATTACTGTCAGGGGCTTATGATCTGTAACGATGGTAAACTTACGACCATACAAGTATTTGTGGAACTTCTTGACCCCAAAAAAGCTTCCCTTTTGATCTGCGCATAATTATGCTCACTGGCACTGAGAGTGTGTGAAGCAAAAGCAATTGGTCTCTCCTCCCCACTATGTAGTACATGATAAATCACTGCCCCAACTCCAGAGGCGTCACATGCTAGCTTGATCTCTTTCAATGCGGCATAGCGAACTAACATGGTGCTCTCTACCAACTGGCTTTTACACTCCTTGAATGCTGTGTCACATTCTTCTGACCACTTCCAATGGACCTGTTTTTTCATCAGCTCATTCAGTGGATGAAGCACTATCGACAAATTTGGTAGGAACTTCCCATAGAAACATAGAAAATAGGTGCAGGAGTAGGCCATTCGGCCCTTCTAGCCTGCACCGCCATTCAATGAGTTCATGGCTGAACATTCAACTTCAGTACCCCATTCCTGCTTTCTCGCCATACCCCTTGATCCCCCTAGCAGTAAGGACCTCATCTAACTCCTTTTTGAATATATTTAGTGAATTGGCCTCAACAACTTTCTGTGGTAGAGAATTCCACAGGTTCACCACTCTCTGGGTGAAGAAGTTCCTCCGCATCTCGGTCCTAAATGGCTTACCCCTTATCCTTAGACTGTGACCCCTGGTTCTGGACTTCCCCAACATTGGGAACATTCTTCCTGCATCTAACCTGTCTAACCCCGTCAGAATTTTATATGTTTCTATGAGGTCCCCTCTCATTCTTCTGAACTCCAGTGAATACAAGCCCAGTTGATCCAGTCTTTCTTGATAGGTCAGTCCCGCCATCCCGGGAATCAGTCTGGTGAACCTTCGCTGCACTCCCTCAATAGCAAGAATGTCCTTCCTCAGGTTAGGAGACCAAAACTGTACACAATACTCCAGGTGTGGCCTCACCAATGCCCTGTACAACTGTAGCAACACCTCCCTGCCCCTGTACTCAAATCCCCTTGCTATGAAGGCCAACATGCCATTTGCTTTCTTAACCGCCTGCTGCACCTGCATGCCAACCTTCAATGACTGATGTACCATGACACCCAGGTCTCTTTGCACCTCCCCTTTTCCTAATCTGTCACCATTCAGATAATAGTCTGTCTCTCTGTTTTTACCACCAAAGTGGATAACCTCACATTTATCCACATTATACTTCATCTGCCATGCATTTGCCCACTCACCTAACCTATCCAAGTCGCTCTGCAGCCTCACAGCATCCTCCTCGCAGCTCACACTGCCACCCAACTTAGTGTCATCCGCAAATTTGGAGATACTACATTTAATCCCCTCATCTAAATCATTAATGTACAGTGTAAACAGCTGGGGCCCCAGCACAGAACCTTGCGGTACCCCACTAGTCACTGCCTGCCATTCTGAAAAGTACCCATTTACTCCTACTCTTTGCTTCCTGTCTGACAACCAGTTCTCAATCCATGTCAGTACACTACCCCCAATCCCATGTGCTCTAACTTTGCACATCAATCTCTTGTGTGGGACCTTGTCGAACGCCTTCTGAAAGTCCAAATATACCACATCAACTGGTTCTCCCTTATCCACTCTACTGGAAACATCCTCAAAAAATTCCAGAAGATTTGTCAAGCATGATTTCCCTTTCACAAATCCATGCTGACTTGGACCTATCATGTCACCTCTTTCCAAATGCACTGCTATGACATCCTTAATAATTGATTCCATCATTTTACCCACTACCGATGTCAGGCTGACCGGTCTATAATTCCCTGTTTTCTCTCTCCCTCCTTTTTTAATAGTTCAAAAGACCCAAAAATGATCGAAGTTCAGTGACATTCTTGGGAATTGGGTGCATATCTGATTGCATCCAGTTTTCCCTTGGTTGGATGTAACCCATCTTTGTCTACTCTGTGCCCTAAGTACTCCACTGAGTTTTTAAATAACTCACACTTGAAGCAGTCACTTGTACTCTGTGCTTCTCTAGCCGTTTGAGGACTTCATTCAATATGTTATTGTCGATTTTCCTGTTTGGTGCTGAAATTAGTATGTCATCTAATTAACATACTACCCCTTCGATGCCTTACAAAATCTGGTTCATTACCCCTTGGAATATGGCGGGGACGGAAGCCACTCCAAATGGTAGCCTATTAAATTGATATACGCCTAGATGAGTATTTATAATGAAGCATGACTTGGACTCCTCGTCTAGCTACAGTTGTAAATAGGCATTTGTAAGATCCAGTTTTGAGAAGATCTGACCACCTGTCAGTGTTGTCAACAAATCTTCTACTTTTGGCAATGTATTGAGGAGATTACCCTCTAGAAGCTGGTATATGGTTACTTTATAATCACCACATAACCTTACCTTACCATCTGACTTAGGTACAACAACAATGGATGTAGCCCAATTACATAGATCTATCTTGGAGATAATGTTCTCCGTCCTTTTGAGTTCTTGCTCAAAGTTCTCCTTGAGTGCATATGGTACGGGACGTGGCTTGCTGTAAACTGGTCTAGCTTCCTTCTGTACCCTGACACTCGCCTTGAACCCTGCCTGTTTCGCAGAATACCTTCGGATACTTCTTGATGACATCATCCTTTGATGCAAATCTCGTTTCAACACGAAAATCTCATTCCAATCCAGCTTCAGTGATCCCAACTAATTTCTACCTAGTAAGGCAGGCTTGTCTCCTGCCACCACTAAGAGAAGTAAGCTCTGAAATTGGTCCTTGTATTTCATCAGTACCATGATATGACCTACCACAAGAATTTGCTCTTCTGTGTGGCTTCGCAGCTCTATCCTGGATTTCTCCAATGGGAAATCCTGCAATTTGTCGAGGTATAGCGATTCCGGTACTGCGCTCACTGATTTCCATGGGTATTTTGGTTCTACTTGGATGACGATACTTTGTGAATCGCTGTGAGATAGCTTTGTGCTCCTGATGACCTGTAGCTCTGAAACCTCCTTGTCCTGTTGCTTTTCTTCCATGCTATGTAGTCTCTGGGGATTTCTACTTATAGCCTTGAAAGTTGGTTTACTCTTCAGTTGGCATACCTTCGCAAGATGCCCAGTTTTCCTGCAGAAGAAACACTCTGCCTTCACATACGGACAACTTGAGCAATGTGTTGTCCCAGGCTTCAATGTGTTGTTACCATGGCCAGTTGCTGAATCCTTGGGGCGCAACTGGCTTTTTCTTTTAACTCGTTGGCAATTCACCTCGGTTGTCTGATGAATGGAAATGGTACGAAATTCTCGGGAATATTGATCAGCCATGACCTTCGACATAGCTGTCTGACATGCTAAATCAAAAGTCAAGTTAGGTGTTATTAACAACTTTCTTCTGTTCGCTTCATTTCTTATCCCTCAAGCAAAACGGTTATGCAATGCTCGGTCCTGAAAGTTTCCAAAATGATAGCTTTTTTAATGCTACAATGTACTCACTGATACTTTTGTCAATTAACTGATCTCGTATTCCATAAGAACATAAGAACATAAGAATTAGGAACAGGATTAGGCCATCTAGCCCCTCGAGCCTGCTCCGCCATTCAAAAAGATCATGGCTGATCTGGCCGTGGACTCAGCTCCACTTACCCGCCCGCTCCCCATAACCCTTAATTCCCTTATTGGTTAAAAATCTATCTATCTGTGACTTGAATACATTCAATGAGCTAGCCTCAACTGTTTCCTTGGGCAGAGAATTCCACAGATTCACAACCCTCTGGGAGAAGAAATTCCTTCTCAACTTGGTTTTAAATTGGCTCCCCCGTATTTTGAGGCTGTGCCCCCTAGTTCTAGTCTCACCGACCAGTGGAAACAACCTCTCTGTCTCTATCTTGTCTATCCCTTTCATTATTTTAAATGTTTCTATTAGATCACCCCTCATCCTTCTGAACTCCAACGAGCAAAGACCCAGTCTACTCAATCTATCATCATAAGGTAACCCCCTCATCTCCGGAATCAACCGAGTGAATCGTCTCTGTACCCCCTCCAAGGCTAGTATATCCTTCCTTAAGTAAGGTGACCAAAACTGCACGCAATACTCCAGGTGTGGCCTCACCAATACCCTGTACAGTTGCAGCAGGACCTCCCTGCTTTTGTACTCAATCCCGCTCGCAATGAAGGCCAACATTCCATTCGCCTTCCTGATTACCTGCTGCACCTGCAAACTAACTTTTTGGGATTCATGCACAAGGACCCCCAGGTCCCTCTGCACCGCAGCATGTTGTAATTTCTCCCCATTCAAATAATATTCCCTTTTACTGTTTTTTTTCCCAAGGTGGATGACCTCACATTTTCCGACATTGTATTCCATCTGCCAAATCTTAGCCCATTCACTTAACCTATCCAAATCTCTTTGCAGCCTCTCTGTGTCCTCTACACAACCCGCTTTCCCACTAATCTTTGTGTCATCTGCAAATTTTGTTACACTACACTCTGTCCCCTCTTCCAGGTCATCTATGTATATTGTGAACAGTTGTGGTCCCAGCACCGATCCCTGTGGCACACCACTAACCACGGATTTCCAACCCGAAAAAGACCCATTTATCCTGACTCTCTGCTTTCTGTTAGCCAGCCAATTCTCAATCCATGCTAATACATTTCCTCTGACTCCGCGTACCTTTATCTTCTGCAGTAACCTTTTGTGTGGTACCTTATCGAATGCCTTTTGGAAATCTAAATACACCACATCCATCAGTACACCTCTATCCACCAGGCTCGTTATATCCTCAAAGAATTCCAGTAAATTAGTTAAACATGATTTTCCCTTCATGAATCCATGTTGCGTCTGCTTGATTGCACTATTCCTATCTAGATGTCCCGCTATTTCTTCCTTAATGACAGCTTTAAGCATTTTCCCCACTACAGATGTTAAACAATAACTTTCAGCAATTTACAGGGGCTTAGGACTGTCGTGCTGTTCCAACTTGCTTAAAATCTCCGTATGTGATGTGTCCTTTGGCTTGAAGGGAACAAGCAACATTTTCAGGGTTTCATTCACCTCGGGGCCTATTTTCAGTCAGGAAAATAGCCCGTTTTCTTTCTAAAACCACCCGATTATTGTTTTCATCGCTGGGGACTTCAATGATACTATTTGTGGTGAAAAACATTTCTAGTCACTCCACATACGCTCTCTCGGTCATGTTGGAATTCATCCAAGTATCCTATTATTCCCATAGGCGCGGCCATCTGGACTCTTCAGTTCAGCCAAGTGTACTTGTAATTTACCTTGGATTTTTAGCTGTTCTGCAACACAAAGGACCTCTCTAGTCTCTTTGTTGATTTCATCCACCAAAATAATTTCAGCTAGGGTATCCAGGAATCTGATCCTTCATCGCCAAATGTCATATATTCTCTATGACATCACAAGACTACAAGATGGCTCCATTCCTTTTTATTATTGTAAATGCAATGGCTGCATAACCACTGTAGTCCACTAGGTGGAGCAGTAATCCACAAGGTGAACAGTATATTACACTAACCACTCTGGGTAAAAATGCAAGGCACTTCCAGCATTTTCCATTTTCACTCTACGTTTACAGCATTTATTTTGGATTATGTCTAAAGCAATCCATTTTCATATAGATAGAATCAAGCCTACTAAAGAAATTATCTGGTCATTATCACATTGCTATTTGTGGGACCTTGCTGTATGTAAATTGGCTGCTGCGTTTCCTATAGTACAACAGTGACTACACTTCAAAAAATACTTAATTGGTTGTAAAGTGCTATATGGGTGCAAGTCTTTCTCTTTCTCTCTCTCGCTGTCAGCTGTGTCTCAGTGGGTAGCACCCTCTACTCTGAGTCATAGGGTTGTGGATACAAATCCCACTCCGGGGACTTGAACACATAAATCTAGGCTGACTCTCCAGTGCGGTACTGAGGGAGTGCTGCACTTTTGGAAGTGCCATCTTTCGGATGAGACGTTAATCTGAGATCCTATCTGTTCTTCAGGTGGAGGTAAAAGATCCCATGGCACTATTTCAAAGAAGAGCAGGAGAATTATCCCCGGTGCCCTGGCCAATATTTATCCCTTAATCAACATAACAAAAACAGATTACCTGGTCATTATCACATTGCTGTTTATGGGAGCTAGCTGTGCACAAATTAGCTGCCGCATTTCCCATATTACAACAATGAGTACACTCCAAAATTGGCTGAAATGTGCTTTAAGATGTCCGGTGGATGTGAAAGGCACTATATAAATGCAAGTCTTTATTTCGTTTTATCTTTCCCTCTTTTTCTCGCTTTCTCTGTTTTTCTCTCTCTTATCTGTTCTGTCTCTCTCTCTCTCTTTCCATCTCTCTTTTTCTCTCTTTCTCCCTCTCTGGCGGAGAGCTTTAACCTTATGTACCTCATGTGATACGAGCACCAAGAATTGCACTCAATCCTGATGAATGAGCGCTGGTTGAACTATGGCCAAAAGGAAATGCTTCAGCTCCCTCTCTGGTCCTTGTTCCCGCCTAGATCTCCTGTGGACGGATGCACTGTCATTTCTGACCCCAGAAGGCGGCATTGGGGATATATATAGATGAAAGCTCAATGCAGTGGTTGGCGACCTTTTATTTCAATTGATCTGCAGTTATCAGTATGGAGCTGTTGTCCTTTAACAGTGTCAAATACTTTCGATTTTCCCCGGGGTTTAAATCAGTCTGGATGATATCAGTAACAAACGCAGTAATACGTGCATGTGAAATTCCTTTCTCTGTATTTTAATGCCGGAGTTAATCTGTTCAAAATATATAACATGATGGCACAATATAGTGGCGTTATAAATTTGTTTTATTTTTTAATTGTTTTCTCTAATTTTTGTTTTCCCTGCAACTTTCTCCCTTCCTTTGCTGAATAAACGGACGCATGCTGAGCTATGGTTCCATGGGCACTGATCAATTTTTAGTGCCTCACCCACGCGGCGATCTTCATACAGGTACTGTGGTATTTATGGTACTGGTCTATCAACCCAGAGGTCAGGAGTTCAACTCCCACCATGCCACATTGTGAAACTGAGCTGGCATGGAAGCTGCTGCATTGTCCTAAAAAGCCTATTGGTTCAGTCATGACCTTCAGGGAAGGGAACCTACCACCCTTACCAAGTCTGACCGAAATGACTCCAGCCCCCACTTTGCGATTGACTATTAATCGCCCTCTGAATCAGCCTAGCCAGCTACTCAGCTGTATAAATAACTGCTTCTCAGGCTACTAGAGCAGGGTAAGACAGTGAGAATTTTTTTTTTACATGTAAGTCTGGACAATGAGTGTTGGTGAGCTATTTGATAGCAGCACAGCCAATCATCCTCCAGTCCTCAACTCAGTGTATGACATGCACTTCCAGCCGGGGCCACTGCAGTGGGGGTCTTGGCCAAATCTTTCTGGAGACGCCAAAGTCAACTTCAACGCCCCCACATCAGTTCATCCAAAACTCTGCTAGCCATATCCTAACTTGGACCAAGTCCCATTCACCCATCTCCCCTGTGCTCACTGACCTACACTGGCTCCCAGTCTGGCAACATCTCAAATTTAAAATCATCATCCTTGTGTTCAATTCCCTCCATGGTCTCGCCGCTGCCTATATCTCTGCAACCTCCTCCAGCTCTACAACCCTCCGAGAACTCAGTGCTCCTCCAATTCTGGCCTCTTGCACAACCCTGACTTTCATCACCCTCACCATTGGTGGCTGTGCCTTCAGTTGCCTAGGTCCAAGGCATTGGAACTCCCTCCCTAAACCTCTCTGTCTCTCTCTGCCTCAGAAGCTCATTATAACCTACCTCTTTGGCCAAGCATTTGGTCACCTGTCCTAATATCTTCTTGTGTGGCTTGATGTCAAATTATATCTGTTAATGTTTCCTTGGGAATTTTACTACGTAAAAGGTGCTATATAAATGCAAGTTGTTGTTGCTGCCTTGGCTAATTCACATGTCCCTTTACCCCCTGAGCTGGGGGACTACTATTTTTAAACAATGGGTATCATTTTCCACTGGTGGTGGGGAGCCTCGCTCTCTGCCAGTGCTATTCAAAAGATCGTGGACACAATGCTCCAATTTTTCCATCGATTAAAATCAACACTCAGAAAATAATCCCCAATAAATAAAAGCTCACGCAGATCCACAACGAATTTGTCAATAAATTGGGGAAACATTTCAATGTTCGGAAGCGAGAAGGTTAAGACAATCGGCCAAGTGAGTGTTCCATTTTGCTTTTAGCACGTAACTGTTCAGAGTCTCTCAAGGATTAACAGATAGATGTTCTATTCCTGGTGCAGGCGCTGGGTTTCATCATTATGGTTACATAGTCGATCAGCAGAGCGCTGGGTATAAGGTCATTAGTGAAATGAGCCTGAGCCACTTCAAGGCATTACTTGGGAGCATGAACCCATAGCAGTAAACTGCTGACAACTCATTACTAATTAGCGCTAAATCATTAGTCACGGAGAGGTCATAAGGATAGGTAGCACGGGAAGAGGAAGAATTAACATTATTCAGGGACTATTTAGGGTTAAGGCACATTACTCTGCATCTGTCCCATGTCACGCATAACCTGAAATTGCTGGATGCTGACACTGGCTGACAAAAAAGTAGAAAATGTTCCATTTCTGAGAAGTGATATTGCTTCCCTTGATGAATACAAAAAAAAAC
Source organism: Pristiophorus japonicus (assembly GCF_044704955.1). Lineage (NCBI taxonomy): Eukaryota > Metazoa > Chordata > Chondrichthyes > Pristiophoridae > Pristiophorus > Pristiophorus japonicus. Next base: position 266,859,406 of record NC_091981.1, on the reverse strand, counting down.
CCACACAAAGAATGCGAGCAAAATGTGAGAAGCAGAATTGGGACATTTGAACTATTTCACATCCTGGCGTACTGATCCTAAGAAGTAGAATTTTCATGGGGGTGGGGGCCGTGGATGGATCGCAGGGGTCCAGATCGCAGGGAGGGTAGGGTCCAATTGTGGGTTGAGGGAAGGGGAGGATCAGTTACGGGGTCCGATCGTGTGGATTTGGAAACAGGTTTGCTTTGTGGAGGTGGAGGTGGGGGTGGGGGGGGGACACGGCCAGGGAAAGCACTGCTGCTCCACCTGACCCATGGGCAGTGCTGGAATGGCACTTAGTATTTGGATCCGTTCGTTCTTGCCTGTCTTCAGCTGCCGGGTTTCCCAAGCCCTGGGAAACTTGGTCCGCAACCATTAAATTTAAAAACAGTTAACATTGGAGGCACGCAGCTTCATTAAAATATTTAAATGACGGGCCCGCCCCTGGAGAGCAGGATAGTTGTGTGCCCACCCCCCCCCCCTCCCCTTGCCCCCCCCCCGACCCACCTCCATTAAAACAAGAACTGGCCGCGTTAGAGGCAGTTGGAATTAGGTTTCTCATTTTAGATATTTTAAGCCCCCACCTTCGCCCCTCTACCGCCTGTCCTGCAGGGGATGTGGGGATTAAAATTGCCCCTGCTATCTCAGGTATCGAATTGATTAATATTTACTCTGCATTCATTCTCATTCTACCTAATGAGATTCATGTGTTTGTAATCTTAGAGTGGTTCTAAAAATTTAGACTGATGTTTGACAGCTAACAGATATCTTTTTGACGTGTAGTAAAATCATGCTCTAAAATGTTGTTTAAAAATCAGATAAAAATCAAATGGAACAACATCCTTTGACAGGCAAGAAAACAAAGACAATAAAATAAACTAAGTGATTTACTTCAGCGCTCAAACCATTGATTAGTTAAATACAGGTATCAAACTTTGTCGAATCTAGCACCAATAATTTTGATTTGTTTTATACATTATATTGTCTCTCATGGGTGTGTGGGTCGGGGAGATGTTACGGCCCATTAATAGTTCGCTATATGAGGAGCACACTACATGATGAAATACCAACCATCAGTCTTGCAGTCAGTTATGCAACAGGTCTTCAGATAGTCTGTGAATGATAGAGAGATGGGGGTGAAATTTGCTTTGGGTGGTATAGCAACACGGGCAGTATCGAATCAGCTGCCTGATATAGTCTGATGTTCACTTTCATTGCATGCAACAGAACTGAATATTGGGTTGGTTGTATAACATAAGAACATAATATAAGAACAGAAGAAATAGGAGCAGAAGTAGGCTATTTGGCCTCTTGAGCCTGTGCCGCCATTCAGTGAGATCATGGCTGATCTTCTACCGCAACTCTACTTGCCTGCACCATCCCCATATCCCTTGATTCCCTTAATATCCAAAAATAATGGGCAGCCGATCCAATACCACTCGTTTTGCTATACCGTCCAAGGCGATTTTCTGCCCCATGATGTCACCTGTTGTGACAATAGCGCAGCTGGAATCACAACTCACTCCAAATTCTGCGACATTAAGGCACTTCACAGCCCCAGCACCTCACCTCATGGCCACCTCATCGTGTGGATCTGCTTCAGTGATTCTTTCTGTATTGTAGCCAATGAGGAATTGGCAACCAAAGAAATAGGAGCCGGTGTAGGCCATTCGGCCCCTCGAGCCTGCTCTGCCATTCAACAAGAATATAGCTGAGATCTTCTACCTCAACTCCACCTTCCTTTAAAACAGGCTTTAAGTTTTCAGGTGGTGCGTGCGATGAAAATTAAGCCTCTTTGTCGTATTATTTATTGGCTTTTGTCTTTCTGCAGATGGGTTCAAAACCAGGTTCAGTCACAGGAAAAAGGATATATCAGCATGTGTTCCAATTGGACAGGCCACCTGAGGCTTGTTTTGCCCCAGAGCATGTCTGTAACAGGTATCCAAAGTGCCAAGTCATTCATCTATTATTTGAATATATTTTGATTAACAACTCTATTTCAGTTTAAGAGAAGCATATTTGAATTTGCTTTGTTGCTTGAAAGTATATCTCAGCCTATCATAGTCCAGCTGAAGCTGACAGAGAGAGATCGATAGGCCAGAGAGACCCTGTGGACAATCAGCAATGAATTTCCATGTGACGTTAGTATTCAGGGACCTTGAGCTAGGTCTAATTCACATTGAATTTTAGCGGTGCAGCCTGTTTTCTATTTTCTGTCTTCTAAAAGACAGGTAAACCTATGGCTACTATAAATCTTTAGTGTGTCATTGCTCTCATCTGTTTGCTGTTTAATAAATTTGTATGGAAGGTTATAGCCTAAGACACAATCTGTTGAAGTTTTTTCTAAGCTCTGGAATTCCCTTCCTAAACCTCTCCACCTCTCCACCACTCCTCCTTTTAAAACGTTGTTTAAAACCTACCTCTTTAACCAAGCTTTGACCTGTCCCAATATCTCCTTATGTGGCTCGGTGACAACTTTTGTTTCATAGCGCCGTGGGATGTTTTACCATGTTAAAGGTGATCTATAAATGCAAGTTGTTGTTGTTGTTGTTCGAGTGCCTCTGAAGTTGAGGAAAACGACAAGAGCAGATAATATAAAATGTTTTGGCCGTGGCTCAGTGGGTAGCACACAGGCCTCTGAGTCTGAAGATTGTGGGTTCAAGGCCCACTCCAGCAAATTGAGCACAAAAATCTAGGCTGATACTCCAGTGCAATGCTGAGGGAGTGCTGCACCGTCGGAGGTGCTGTCGCTCGGATAAGATGTTAAATCGAGGCCCAGTCTGCTCTCTCAGGTGGACGTAAAAGATCCCATGGCACTACTTCGAAGAAGAGCAGGGGAGTTATCCCCGTTGTCCTGGCCAATATTTATCCCTCATCAACATAACAAAAACAGGTTATCTGGTCATTAACATATTGCTGTTTATGGGATCTCGCTGTGCGCAAATTGGCTGCCGCGTTTCCCATATTACAACAGTGACTACACTCCAAAAGTGTTTCATTGGCTGTAAAGTGCTTTGAGAGATCTGGTAGTCATTAAATGTGTTATATAAATGCAAGTCTTTCTTATTTTCCTCTTTCTCTAACCTGTAAGCAGAAGTACAGTGACAAAGATTTTTCAGGCGGGCTATAATTACCTTGGCATTGGGTGAGATAAATCCACACTCCAGAGACCGAGTGGCCACATGTGCTAGTAGTCTGAGACAGTAAACCTGAGAAAAAATCCGGATTAACCCCTCCCCCACCCCGCCCCCCTCCACCACCATCAAAATGTAACTGGGGGGAGGTGGGACCAGTACAAACCGGACGGTCTGCACCTGGGCAGGACCGGAACCAATGTCCTAAGGGGAGTATTTGCTAGTGCTGTTGGGGAGGAGTTAAACTAACATGGCAGGGGGATGGGAACCTATGCAGGGAGACAGAGGGAAATAAAATGGAGGCAGAAGCAAAAGATAGAAAGGAGAATAGTAAAAGTGGAGGTCAGAAAAACCCAAGGCAAAAAACAAAAAGGGCCACATTACAGCAAAATTCTAAAGGGGCAAAGTGTGTTAACAAGACAAGCCTGAAGGCTCTGTGCCTCAATGCGAGGAGTATTCGGAATAAGGTGGACGAATTAACTACGCTGACAGCAGTTAACGGATATGATGTGATTGGCATCACAGAGAATTGGCTCCAGGGTGACCAAGGCTGGGAACTCAACATCCAGGGGTATTCAACATTTAGGAAGGATAGGCAGAGAGTAAAAGGAGGCAGGGTGGCGTTGCTGGTTAAGGGGGAAATTAATACAATAGTAAGGAGGGACATTAGCTTGGATGATGTGGAATCGGTATGGGTGGAGCTGCGGAATACCAAAGGGCAGAAAACACTAGTGGGAGTTGTGTATAGACCACCAAACAGTAGTAGTGAGGTTGGGGACAGCATCAAACAAGAAATAAGGGATGTGTGCAATAAAGTACAGCAGTTATCATGGGCGACTTTAATCTACATATTGATTGGGCTAACCAAACTGGTAGCAATGTGGTGGAAGAGGATTTCCTGGAGTGTATTAGGGATAGTTTTCTAGACCAATATGTCGAGGAACCAACTAGAGAGCTGGCCATCCTAGACTGGGTGATGTGTAATGAGAAGGGACTAATTAGCAATCTTGTTGCGCGAGGCCCCTTGGGGAAGAGTGACCATAAAATGGTAGAATTCTTTATTAAGATGGAGAGTGACACAGTTAATTCGGAAACTAGGGTCCTGAACTTAAGGAAAGGTAACTTCGACGGTATGAGGGGTGAATTGGCTAGAATAGACGGGCAAAGGATTCTTAAAGGGTTGACGGTGGATAATCAATGGTGAACATTTAAAGATCACATGGATCAACTTCAGCAATTGTACATCCCTGTCTGGAGTAAAAATAAAACGGGGAAGGTGGCTCAACCATCGCTAACAAGGGAACTTAAGGATAGTGTTAAAACCAAGGAAGAGGCATATAAATTGGCTAGAAAAAGCAACAACCCTGAGGACTGGGAGAAATTTAGAATTCAACAGAGGAGGACTAAGGGTTTAATTAAGAGGGGGAAAATAGAGTATGAGAGGAAGCTTGCAGGGAACATAAAAACTGACTGCAAAAGCTTCTATAAATATGTGAAGAGAAAAAAGATTAGTGAAGACAAATGTAGGTCCCTTGCAGTTGGATTCAAGTGAATTTATAACGGGGAACAAAGAAATGGCAGACCAATTGAACAAATACTTTGGTTCTGTCTTCACAAAGGAAGACACAAATAACCTTCCAGAAGTACTAGGGGACCGAGGGTCTAGTGAGAAGGAGGAACTGAAGGATATCCTTATTAGGCGGGATATTGTGTTGGGGAAATTAATGGGATTGAACGCGTATAAATCCCGGGGGCCTGATAGTCTGCATCCCAGAGTACTTAAAGAAGTGGCCCTAGAAATAGTGGTGCATTGGTGATCATTTTCCAACAGTCTGTCGACTCTGGATCAGTTCCTATGGACTGGAGGGTAGCTAATGTAAAACCACTTTTTAAAAAAGGAGGGAGAGAGAAAACGGGTAATTATAGACCAGTTAGCCTGACATCAGCAGTGAGGAAAATGTTGGAATCAGTCATTAAGGATGAAATAGCAGCGCATTTGGAAAGCAGTGACAGGATCGGTCCAAGTCAGCATGGATTTATGAAAGGGAAATCATGCTTGACGAATCTCCTGGAATTTTTTGAGGATATAACTAGCAGAGTGGACAAGGGAGAACCAGTGGATGTGGTGTATTTGGACTTTCAAAAGGCTTTTGACAAGGTCTCACACAAGAGATTGGTGTGCAAAATCAAACGCATGGTACTGGGGGTAATGTACTGACGTGGATAGAGAACTGGTTGGCAGACAGGAAGCAGAGTCGGGATAAAGGGGTCCTTTTCAGAATGGCAGGCAGTGACTAGTGGAGTGCCGCAGGGCTCAGTGCTGGGACCCCAGCTCTTTACAATATACATTAATGATTTAGATGAAGGAATTGAGTGTAATATCTCCAAGTTTGCAGACGACACTAAACTGGGTGGTGGTGTGAGCTGTGAGGAGGACACTAAGAGGCTGCAGGGTGACTTGGACAGGTTAGGTGAGTGGGCAAATGCATGGCAGATGCAGTATAATGTGGATAATTGTGAGGTTATCCATTTTGGGGGCAAAAACACGAAGGCAGAATATTAACTGAATGGCAGCAGATTAGGAAAAGGGGAGGTGCAACGAGACCTGGGTGTCATGGTTCATCAGTCATTGAAATTTGGCATGCAGGTACAGCAGGCGGTGAAGAAGGCAAATGGTATGTTGGCCTTCATAGCTAGGGGATTTGAGTATAGGAGCAGGGAGGTCTTACTGCAGTTATACAGGGCCTTAGTGAGGCCTCACCTGGAATATTGTGTTAGTTATGGTCTCCTAATCTGAAGAAGGATGCTATTGAGGGAGTGCAGCGAAGGTTCACCAGACTGACTCCAGGGATGGCTGGACTGTCATATGAGGAGAGACTGGATCAACTGGGCCTTTATTCACTGGAATTTAGAAGGATGAGAGGAGATCGTGTAGAAACGTGTAAGATTCTGATGGGACTGGACAGGTTAGATGTGGGAAGAATGTTCCCGATGTTGGGGAAGTCCAGAACCAGGGGACAGTCTTAGGATAAGGAGTGGGCCATTTAGGACTGAGATGAGGAGAAACTTCTTCACTCAGAGAATTGTTAACCTGTGGAATTCCCTGCCGCAGAGAGTTGTTGATGCCAGTTCATTGGATATATTTAAGAGGGAGTTAGACAGGGCCCTTACGACTAAGGGGATCAAGGGGTATGGAGAGAAAGCAGGAAAGGGGTACTGAGGGAATGATCAGCCATGATCTTATTGAATGACGGTGCAGGCTCGAAGGGCCAAATGGCCTATCCTGCACCTATTTTCTATGTTTCTATGTTTCTATGTAACGGTGCTCAGTCAAGGCTGTAGACCATCCTAGTGTCATCTAGGCACACTTGGTAGCGCTATTGAATCAGAAGGTTGTGTGTTTGAGCCTCATACGAGCTCTTGAGTTCATAAGCTATGCAGACAATCTCGTGCAGAATGAAGGCATGTTACATTGGCAGTGGTGTCAGTGACTGAGGTCTTGTCTACTGGTTCAAATAGACCCATGGCACTATTTAAGAACATAAGAACATAAGAAATAGGAACAGTAGTAGGCCATTTGGCCCCTTGAGCCTGCTCCGCCATTCAATAAGATCATGACTGATCTGACCATGGACTCAGTTCCACTTCCCTGTCCGCTCCCCATAACCCTTTACTCCCTTATCGCTCAAAGGTCTGTCTATCTCCGCCATAAATATATTCAATGGCCTAGCTTCCACAGCTCTCTGGGGCACAGAATTCCATAGATTTACAACCCTCAGAGAAGAAATTTCTCCTCATCTCAGTTTTAAATGGGCGGCCCCTTATTCTGAGACTATGTCCCCTCGTTTTAGTTTCCCCTATGAGTGAAAATATCCTCTCTGCATCCACCTTGTCAAGCCCCTTCATTATCTTATAAGTTTCAATAAGATCACCTCTCATTCTTCTGAACCTCAATGAGTAGAGGCCTAACCTACTCAACCTATCCGCATAAGTCAACCCCCTCATCTCCGAATCAACCTAGTGAACCTTCTCTGAACAGCCTCCAATGCAAGTATATCCTTCCTTAACTGTATGTATCTGAAGAAGAGCAGAATTCTTCTGGTCAACCAACACAACCATCTCGTGGTTGTTTGTGCAGAATCGTTGTTTCTTTTGTCTCCACAACACGTGTGTAAAATGCTTTGCAATGTTCTGATGACACGATAAGGTTCTGTTAAATTTGTGTGTTTCTTACTTTTAGAGCAGGAAGAGGCCAGGGCCTCATTAGGATTTCTTGGCAGAACCGGCTTGAGGGGCTGGATACTTTGTTTCTTCAGTATTTATGGCATGTCATTTGGCTACATGTGTGTAAAACACTCAAATGTTGCATTGGAGAGGTGTGCCCTCGAGTAATGCTCAAGATGCTGTCGGATCCAGTTCCAACTATTGAAGTGCAGCAAATATAAAGAGATAAATACTGCCTATTTGTCTTTACAAGCCAGGAACTATAATATTCCTGCATGCAGGACAAGACCTGCTTAGGCAGGCAAAAGTCCAGATAAGTCGAATTCGTGTAAAGTGAAAGAAAGAAGCATTTTTCCAATCTATTCCCGAGTGTCTGGATCCTGGCACTTATTGTGTGTTATTACACCACAAAGATTCTGACAGCTTTGGACCGCTTTTCCTAGATGTCAGCTTACATCTGTGCCATAAACTAATTCTTCAAAATGACTCTAAAACCCACTTGGCTTGTGCCAGCACAGGATGAAGAGCTTTTCAATTGAATCTTCAAGCTACATAGCTGGAAGTGATACTTGTTTTCCAAAACAAGCCGTTTGGGCTTTGCAGACTTAAGAAATGACGGCATTGCTGATTGCTTGAGCACTTGTACAGCTGAAGCTCAGACCGTGACGTGTTTAAACCTGTGTGGCTCCACAATGTTCAGCACAGTCAGGTCCTAAGTTGCACACATACCATGCATGGTAAAGAAAGAACAAAGTTGCATTTATATAACGCCTTTCACAAGCTCAGCATGATCCAAAGTGCTTTACAGGCAATGAAGTGCTTTTGAAGTGTAATTACTGTTGCAATGTAGGAAATGAGGCAGCCATTTGCTCACAGCAAGCACCCACAAAAAACAATGTAACATTGACCAGATAATCTGTTTTTTTAAGTGATGTTGGTTGAGGGTTAAATATTTGCCAGAACGCCCCTTCTTTGAAATAGTGTCATGAGATCTTTTATGTCCACCTGAGCTGGCAGATGGGGCTTCAATTTAACATCTCATCCTAAAGGCAGCACCTTCGACAGTGCAGCATTCACTCAGCTCTGCACTGAAGTGTCAGCCTAGATTATGTGCTCAACTCTCTGGAATGGGACTTCAAACACACAACCTTCTAACCCAGAGGCAAGAGTGCTACCAACTGAGCTACAGCTTATACCTTACCATGTGTAGCAGATAGACTAGAAACATAGAAAATAGGTGCAGGAGTAGGCCATTCAGCCCTTCGAGCCTGCACCACCATTCAATATGACCATGGCTGATCATGCAACTTTAATACCCCATTCCTGCTTTCTTTCCATACCCCTTGAGTCCTTTAGCCGCAACTCCCTTTTGAATATATCTAACGAACTGACCTCAACAACTTTCTGTGGTAGAGAATTCCACAGGTTCACAATTCTCTGAGTGAAGAAGTTTCTCCTCATCTCGGTCCTAAATAGCTTACCCCTTATCCTTATACTGTGACCCCTGGTTCTGGATTTCTCCAACATCGGGAACATTCTTCCTGCATCTAACCTGTCCAATCCTGTCAGAATTTTATATGTTTCTATGAGATCCCCGCTCATTCTTCTAAATTTCAGTGAATATAAGCCTAGTCAATCCAGTCTTTCTTCATATGTCATTCCTGCCATCTGAGGAATCAGTCTGGTGAATCCTTCGCTGTTCTCCCTCAATAGCAAGAATGTCCTTCCTCAGATTAGGAGACCAAAACTGAACACAATATTCAAGGTGTGGCCTCACCAAGGCCCTGTACAATTGCAGCAACACCTTCCTGCTCCTATACTCAAATTCTCTCGCTATGAAGGCCAACATGCCATTTGCCTTCTTAACCGCCTGCTGTACCTGCATGCCAACTTTCAATGACTGATGTACCATGACACCCAGGTCTCGTTGCACCTCCCCTTTTCCTAATCTGTCACCATTCAGAAAATATTCCACCTTCCTGTTTTTGCCACCAAAGTGGATAACCTCACATTTATCTACATTATACTGCATCTGCCATGCATTTGCCCACTCACCTAACCTGTCCAAGTCACCCTGCAGCCGCTTAGCATCCTCTTCACAGCTCACACTACCACCTAGCTTAGTGTCATCTGCAAACTTGGAGATATTACATTCAATTCCTTCATCTAAATCATTAATGTATATTGTAAATAGCTGGGGTCCCAGCACTGAACCTTGCGGTATCCCACTAGTCAGTGCCTGCCATTCTGAAAAGGACCCGTTTATTCCTACTCTTTGCTTCCTGTCTGCCAACCAGTTCTCTATCCACGTCAATACATTACCCCCAATACCATGTGCTTTAATTTTGCATATTAATCTCTTGTGTGGGACCTTGTCAAAAGCCTTTTGAAAGTCCAAATACACCACATCCACTGGTTCTCCTTTGTCCATTCTACTAGTTACATCCTCAAAAAATTCTAGAAGATTTGCAAAGCATGATTTCCCTTTCATAAATCCATACTAACTTGGACCGATCCTGTCACTGCTTTCCAAATGCGCTGCTATTACATCTTTAATAATTGATTCCAACATTTTCCCCACCATCAATGTCAGGCTAACCGGTCTATAATTCCCTGCTTTCTCTCTCCCTTTATTAAAAAGTGGGGTTACATTAGCTCCCCTCCAATCCATTGGAACTGATCCAGAGTCTATAGAATGTTGGAAAATGATCACCAATGCATCCACTATTTCTAGGGCCACTTCAAACTATCAGGCCCTGGGGACTTATCGGCCCTCAATCCCATCAATTTCCCTAACACAATTTCCTGACAAATAAGATTTCCTTCAGTTCCTCCTTCTCGCTAAACCCTCGGTCCCCTAGTATTTCCGGAAGGTTATTTGTGTCTTCCTTAGTGAAGACAGAACCACAGTATTTCTTCAATTGGCCTGCCATTTCTTTGTTCCCTATTATAAATTCACCTGATTCTGACTGCATGGAACCTACATTTTTCTTCATTAATCTTTTTCTCTGCACATATCTACAGAAGCATTTGTAGTCAGTTTTTATGTTCCCTGTAAGTTTATTCTCATACTCTATTTTCCCCCTCCTAATTAAACCCTTTGTCCTCCTCTGCTGAATTCTAAATTTCTCCCAGTCCTCAAGTTTGCTGCTTTTTCTGGCCAATTTATATGCCTCTTCCTTCGATTTAACACTATCCCTAATTTCCCTTGTTAGCCACGGTTGAGCCACCTTCCCTGTTTTATTTTTACGCCAGACAGGAATGTACAATTGTTGAAGTTCATCCATGTGGTCTTTAAATGTCTGCCGCTGCCTATCCACCGTCAACCCTTTAAGTATCATTCGCCAGTCTATCCTAGCCAATTCACATCTCATACCATCGAAGTTACCTTTCTTTAAGCTCAGGACACTAGTCTCTGAATTAACTGTGCCACTTTCCATCTTATGGTAGTGGCACAATGCCACTACCATATTATGGTCACTCTTCCCCAAGGGGCTTCGCACAACAAGATTGCTAATTAATCCTCTCTCATTGCACATCACCTAGTCTAGGATGGTCAGTTCCCTAGTTGGTTCCTCAACATATTAGTTGAGAAAACCATCCCTAATACACTCCAGGAAATCCTCCTCCACCGCATTGCTACAAGTTTGGTTAGCCCAATCTATATGTAGATTAAAGTCACCCATGATAACTGCTGTACCTTTATTGCACGCATTCCTAATTTCCTGTTTGATGCTGTCCCCAACCTCACTACTACAGTTTGGCGGCAGCCGCTCTGCTCCACTCCAGCAGGGCAATTTCCCTCGCGGGGCGGAAAGGGGTCGTCGCTGGGCGGTAAGGGGTCGGCACGTGCCCAACGGGGCGGGAACACTGGACGTACCGGAAACCCGTTTCTACCGCCCCCGGCCCAGGGGCAATTTTTGATGGGTCAGCCCATCCGCCTGTCCCCAGTCGGATAGGCCTTATGGCGGGAGCGTGACATCAGGCGGTAATGGACCTTAAAGAGGGGGGCAATTTCAGCCCCAATATGTTGGAGTACCATTGTGATATGTTCCCCTCATGCTGAGTTGCCAGTCTCAGCCATGGGTGATGTCAGGTGGAGGCCAGGCAGCTCCCCACAGGCTGGGTAGTAACAATTGGAAGCCCTTGTGCCACCCTTTACAGTCAAGTTCAGAGACCTATTGTCAGATCGCACGCCTGCCCTCTTGAATGCAGATGTCACAGGCAGCAAGAAAGGAAAAAAATACATTAAAAACGTAAAAGTGTCACCCTCAGAGAATAAAAAATAAAACACGAGAAGGCAACATCGGTTAGAGTGCAAAGAAACCTTCCCGCCTCCATGCATCGTCAACCAGATTAACGCTAATTTCCCCACTCACTCTGTTTCAGCAAAAGTGCCCGTTCTTTCAGGCCCTGGGGAATTTCCATCTGTAACATCTCCAGCTTAGCACCTACCTCTGCAGTTCCTTTGGCCTTTATCTTTGGCCTACCCCTCATTTTTATTTCTTTCTACTTTCTTCCTCTTCTTCTTGTCCACCTTTCTCCTATCTCTGAGATGCCTTATTTGTGTGAGAAGTGCTGTCGAAATGTAAATAGCGTTTCCTGAGACGGTGGGTCAGAGTTGCTCAGACACTATTTTCTGTAGATTCCCCTGCTGAGTGACATAATGTGGTTCCACCCACGGTGAGATTTAAAAAAATATATATATATGCAGGGACTGTGAGCTGCACTCCCGGTTCACAATGTTAACCAAAGACAGGGTTTTTGTACAAAATGTCTGCTCCCAGGTTATCTCTGAGCAGCAGGTTGAGAGATTAAAACACAGGAACAAAGGAAGGCTTAGAGGCACCAGTAAATGTGCAGATATCGTCCTCGATAACATTTAGGATTTTGTGACAGCAATTCAGACCAGTGCGTTTATCCTTTAATATTTGCCTGCAAACAAATATCCCATCACAGTAAGTCTTTCTGCTTTGTAAGACGGTTTAATGATGAGATAGACCCTTTTATAACGTGCCTTTGAACTGAATCTTTTATCAATTTGAAACATGTTTAAGACTCTCTTCACTTCACCTCAGTGGGTCTGTGCACCCAGTCCGTGGTGTTGCAGTGAGCTAACCAATAACTTAGAATAATGTATTTGTTCTAGATTGTTCTCTTTAAAAACAGCAACAAAACTGAGTCAGGAGTGAAATTCTCACTCACCATTGAGGTAGATTGCTCCAGACTGACAGTTACTTCATTCGAACAAGATTACATGGGATATAAAGCACAGAAACAGGCCATTCGGCCCAATCAGTCCATGCCTGTAATGAGTCCTCCTCAGTATTGACTATCCCCCCAACTTGGTGTCACCCGCAAAACCTAGAAATTGTGTTTTGGATTCTAAAGTCTAAATCGTTAATGTAAATTGTGAACAGCAGTGGTCCCAGCACTGATCCTTGTGGAACACCAAAACCCACCTTCTACCACTGTGAATAGCTACCCTTTACTCCCACTCTCTGCTTTCTGTCTTGAAGCCAGCGAGCGATCCATTGAGGTAGATTGATCCAGACTGACAGCTACTTGTCCCCTGACTCCGCATTCTCTGACCTTGTTCATCAGTTTATTATGGGGTACCTTATCGAAGGCCTTTTGAAAATCTAGATAAATTACATCTACTGCATTACCATTGTCTACTCTCTCTGTTAACTCTCCAAAAAATTCAATAAGGTTGGTCAAGCAAGACTTTTCTTTTTGAAATCCATGTTGACTATTCATTATTATACTTTTCATTTCTAGATGTTCTTCTATTCTCTCCTTTAGTCGGAATTCCATTATTATTCCAACCACCGATGTTAAGCCGGCAGGTCTATAATTCCCTGGAAGGGTTTGTACTTTCGTCAGGGGTTTATCCTGCAGCCACGTGTGACATCAAATGAGTGTGAGGCGGCCTCCTGGAGGGGATGGGTGCATCTCACACCACATGGCTTTAATGTGCTCAGTAATCTCTGGAATTAAAGTGCCCCATCTCTGTTGATGTGCATCCAAAATGACTTCACATCAATGTGAAGGTGGCAGTATAACTACACTGTAAATTGGGTCCCCACCGGAGTCTTCCTACTGGGAAGAATCCAAAACATCTGCAGGAAATGATCTGACAAGAGCATGAGACTGCCTTCTGCTCCGTTGATCAGCTGAGCCATGACATTAAATAAATTGCAATAAGCAGCTGTTAAAGAGTGTGAGCAGTACAGTAGGGCTTACATAGGATATACGGCACAGCAACAGGCCATTTGGCCCAACCAGTCCATGCCGGCGGAACGTTAGAATGTTGTAGAATCTTCTAGACTTCTCTTTTGTTCCTTTACTTGTCCCACTCCCATCTCCGTTCACCTCGCACCATCATCCCTTTCATCATTTAATCACTCCTGCCCTCCACCCTATCACAGACCTTCCCTTTTGTTCTTTCCTCCCCTCCCCCCTTCTCTGCCCCTGCACTTGCTCAATCATAGAATCATAGAAATTTACAGCACAGAAGAAGGCCATTTCGGCCTATCGTGTCTGCGCCGGCCGACCAAGAGCTATCCAGCCTAATCCCACTGTCCAGCTCTTGGTCCATAGCCCTGTAGGTTACGGCACTTTAAATGCACATTTTTAAAATATGGTGAGGATTTCTGCCTCTACCACCCTTTCAGGCAGTGAGTTCCAGACCCCCACCACCCTCTGGGTGAAGAAATTACCCCTCATATCTCCTCTAAACCTCCCCCCTTTTACTTTAAATCTATGCCCCCTGGATGTTGACCCCCTCTGCCGAGGGAAATGGGACCTTCCTATCATATCTATCCAAGCCCTCATAATTTTATACACCTTAATCAGGTCTCCCCCTCAGCCTCCTCCACAGACCCAGCATCTCCAATCTTTCCTTATAGTCAAAATTCTCCAGTCCAGGCAACATTCTTGTAAATCTCCTCTGCACTCTTTCCAGTGCAATCACATCTTTCCTGTAATGTGGTGGCCAGAACCGCACACAGTACTCCAGCTGCGGCCTAACCAGTGTTTTATACAATTCAAGCATAACCTCCTTGCTCTTGTATTCCATGACTCCACTAATAAAGGCAAGTATTCCATATGCCTTCTTAACCACCTTATCTACCTGGCCTGCTAACTTCAAGGATCTGTGGACCTGCACTCCAAAGTCCTTTTGTTCCACTACACTTTTCATGCCAATTAATGTGTATTCCCTTGTCTTGTTCGACCTCTCCAAATGCATTACCTCAAACTTATCCGGATTGAATTCCATTTGCCACTGTTCTGCCCACCTGACCAGTTGATTTATATCTTCCTGCACCCCGCAGCTTTCTTCTTCATTATCAACCACACAGCCTATTTTTGTGTCATCTGCAAACTTCTTAATCATACCCCCAACATTCAAGTTCAAGTCATTGATGTGTACCACAAAAAGCAAGGGACCCAGCACTGAGGCCTGCGGAACCCCAATGGATACAGCCTTCCAATCACAAAAACACCCATCAACCATTACCCTTTGCTTCCTACCTCTGAGCCAATTTTGGATCCAATTTGCCACTTTACCCTGGATCCCATGGGTTATTACTTTAGTGACCAGTCTCCCATGTGGGCCCTTATCAAAAGCTTTGCTAAAATCCATATATACTACATCATACGCACTACCCTCATCGACCATCCTGGTTACCTCCTCGAAAAATTCAATCAAATTAGTCAGACACGACCTTCCCTTAACAAATCCATGCTGACTGCCCTTGATTAATCCATGTCTTTCCAAATTAAGATTTATCCTGTTCTTCAGAATTTTTTCCAATAATTTTCCCACCACCGAGGTTGGGCTTACTGGCCTGTAATTACTCGGTCTATCCCTTTCTCCCTTTTTAAACAAAGATACAACATTAGCAATCCTCCAGTCCTCTGGCATCACACCTGTAGCCAGAGACGATTGGAAAATGATGGTCAGAGCCTCTGCTATTTCATTCTTTGCTTCTCTTGACAGCCTGGGATACATTTCATCCGGGCCTGGGGATTTATCCACTTTCAAAGCTGCTAAGCCCCATAATACTTCCCCTCTCACTATATTTATCTCGCCTAATATTTCACGCTCCTCCTCCCTCATTGTAAAGTCTGCATCGCCTCCCTCTCTTGTGAAAACAGATGCAAAGTATTCATTAAGAATCATACCCACATCTTCTGCTTCCATACACAGATTTCTTTTATGGTCTCTAATAGGCCCCACTCTTTCTCTAGTTATCCTCTTGCTCTTAATGTATTTATAAAACATCTTTGGGTTTTCCCTGATTTTACTTCCCAACATTCTTTTATGCTCTCTGTTTGCTTTCCTGATATCTTTTTTAATTGCACCCCTGCACTTCTTATAATCCTCTAGAGTTTCTGCAGTGTTGAGTTCCTGGTATCTGTCATAAGCTTCCCTTTTTTTCTTTATCTTACCCTGTATGTCCCTTGACATCCAGAGGGCTCTAGATTTGTTAACCCCATCTTTTTTCTTTAAAGGAACATACTTGCTCTGTACCCTCAGGATCTCCTCCTTGAATGCCTCCCACTGCTCTGACACTGATTTACCATCAAATATCCATTTCCAGTCCACTTTGGCCAAATCACATCTCAGCTCAGCAAAATTGGCTTTACCCCAATTGAGATCTTTTTTTTCTGGTCCACCTTTGTCCTTTTCCATAACGACCCTAACTCTTAGTGAATTATGATCACTAGCACCAAAATGCTCTCCTACTGAAATCTCTTCCACCTGCCCCTCTTCATTCCCCAAAACCAAGTCCAGAACCGCCCCCTCCGTTGTTGGGCTTGTTACATACTGACTAAATAAGTTCTCCTGAATGCATTTTAGGAATTCCTCACCCTTTGTACCATTCACACGACTTTAAAAACCTGTTACATCTCTAACTTTTTCCAGTTCTGACGAAGGGTCATCGACCTGAAACTGTTAACTCTGCTTCTCTCTCCACAGATGCTGCCTGGCCTGCTGAGTATTTCTAACATTTTCTATTTTTATTTCAGATTCCCAGCATCCGCAATATTTTGCTTTTGTGTGAGAATGTTAATGCTTAGCAGCTTGGCGCAGGGCCGGATTCAGCATCGGATCTTAGTCTGCTCAGACCCTGAGCTAAACTGTACCAGGTGATGCGATGCTGAGTGGAGGCCGATGTATTGGGGAGAGATAGAGAAGATAAACACGGAGCAGAGGAGTCATTCCTGGGTACTCTCCAGCACCTCTAGACAGTCATCCTGTGAATTCTCGATGCTCCAAGTGTCTCACCAGGTCAGCTGGGGGTCAATGGTAGCAACCTCGTGTCTGAGTCAAAAGGTTGTGGGGGTCAAGTCCCACACTAGAGACTCGAGGACAAAATGCAGATTGACACTTCAGTGCAGTACTGAAGGAGTGCTGCACTGTCGAAGGTGCCATCCTTCACATGAGATGTTAAACTGAGTCCCATCTGCCCTCTCAGGTGGACGTAAAAGGTCACGTTGCACTATTTGGAAGATCAGGAGTCTGCTCTGCAGTGTCCTGACCAGATTATCTGGTCATTATCACATTGCCAGATCAGGACCTGGACCAGCCAGGATTCGTTACTGTCCTTGGTAAAAAAAACTGTGTCCTCCATGGGAGCTGTCCAGCGTCCCAGCGGAGATGCAGAGGCAATTAAGCTGTTCCACAGGTGCAAAGATGAAATGTTCCTGCAGGCAGACTGTCTGTTGTGGGGTAATCGCGTGGTCTTGCTCAAGAAAGGCAGAGATACGTTCATTTATGAACTGCATAGCACCCACCCAAGCATTGTAATGATGAAAGCCATAACCAGATCCCATGTGTGGTAGCCCGGTATCGACTCAGATTTAGGGTCATGCATGCGCCAGTGCAATACTTGCTCTCAGCTGAGCAATGCACCCAGAGAGGCACCGCTGAGTTTGTGGTCGTGGCCCTCCAAACCGTGTTCAAGGATCCACGTGGACTATGCGTGCCCATTTCTAGGCAAAATGTTTTTGTTTGATGTGGACGCTTACTCAAAATGGATTGTATTGTGTTCCTAACACAGATGAGACTGCACACAGGGAGGTTAAAGTAACAGTGACCTCAGTCTTTATTAAGATACTCCAGAGTGAGGAACAGGCCTTAGGGGGTCGGCTTATATACAGTGTTCCCAAGGGATGCTGGGATCCCTTGGGACTTCAGGGGATGCATTCCCTGGTGGCGGAACATGGGAGTGCATGCTTTACAGATACACAACAGATTGAATGTGCGATAATGTCTAAGCACGTCCATGGCCACTATTGAAAGCCTCCGAGCCATGTTTGCCATGCACGGCCTGCCCGATGACCTAGTCAGTGACAATGGGCCGTGCTTCACAAGTGCTGAATTCACAGAATTCAAGACCCGCAACGGGGTCAAACATGTCACATCTGCGCCATTCAAGCCCGCATCCAGACCATCAAGCAAAGCTTGAAAAGCGTGTCGAAAGGCTCCCTGCAGACCTGGTTGTCCCAAGTGCTGCTCAGCTACCGCACCAAACCCCACTCACTCACCAGAGTTCCCCCAGTTGAGCTGCTCATGAAAAGGGCACTCAAACCAAGGCTCTCTCTGTTCCACCCGGATTTCCATGATCACGTGGAGGGCAGGCGGCATCAACAAAGTGTGTACCATGACCACGCAAATTTGTCATGCGATATAGAGATCAATGACCCTGTGTTTGTACTCAATTATGGGTCCCAAATGGCTTGCTGGCACGGTCATAGCCAAAGAGGGGAGTAGGGTGTTTCAGGTCAAATTGCCCAATGGACTAATGTGCAGAAAACATTTGGACCAAATCAAATTGCGGTTCACGAACAGCTACGAACAACCCGAAGAAGACACCACCAACTTTGACCCTCCAACACACACGCAAGTGGGAACTGACATCATGGTTGACCACGAAGTCGAACTCACCAGCCCCAGCAGCCTGGCAAGGTCAGCTGCCCAGCAGTCCAGTGAAGAACTGACCAACTCATCCACTCCCGCATTTGTACCGAAATGATCGACAAGGGAGCGAAAAGCCCCAGATCGTCTCACCTTGTAAATAAGTGTACTATTGACTTTACGGGGAAGTGATGTTATGTATTTAACCCCTTGTAACCTGTATTACATTACCACCAGAGGGCCTACCTGTTGGAGTCCCAAGGGATCCCAGCATCCCTTGGGAGCACAGTATATAAGCAGGCCACCAACGAGGTACCTGCACTATGGAATGTTATTAAAAGGAGCTAAGGTCACACTTGCTCATTGTACACAGTACTCAGTTTCATCCTTTATTATGAACGTATCACCTTTCTTAAATAGGGAGACCAAAACTGTATGCAGTATTCTAGGTGTGACCTAGATCTTAAATGATCTTTAATTAATAAAAAGCTCGCACACAATTTATTAAAGACATTTGTGTATATTTTAAAGGGCAGATTTATAAAAATATATATTTTAAACAAGTAATCATTGCTATTAAAATGACGTTGTCTCTTTAAAACTGGCAGGAATTAAATGTTATCAAATTTTGATGACATTTTCTGTGTTTAGGAAAGAAATGAATGTCCGGCCTTTTGGTTTTAAGCCATGGTAACTGTAAGTTTAATGATATGAGATGTTCCTACTGGCATCTATATCAGAACTCAATGCAATCCGCAGGATGTCTTATTATTTCAGTGATAACCATGGCAACAGTGAGGTTTCAGCATTTTGAGCAAATCAACCTGATGCCAGAACTGTTTGCAGGATTTGTGAATGATTCTCAAAATGTCATCATCATAGGCGGTCCCTCGAAACGAGGATGACTTGCTTCCACGCCAAAAAAGGACGAGTTCACAGGTGTTTCAATGAAGGACCCGAACTACATCCTGAAGGGTGGAAGATGCCTGTGCGTGAATTTTTTTTTAACGTGTGGTGGCCATTGCACACCAGCCACCACACGGGCTTGACAGAGCTAGGTCTTGGTCCAGTGGCAAGGGTTATCCAAGGCGACTGGAGACCAGCTCTGCTGCACGGACCTAGTACGCGCACATATCGCAGTGTGGGCTGGCCCATGCTGCCCCTGGGCCCCTGGCCCCAAACTTGCGCCTCCCATGAGCCCCGATCACGTACTCAAAATGTACACTGAGGCTGTTGACTGTACCGATTAGTTTCATTCACATTGAGCCTATCGTCAAATGATAGTGTTTCCCGTTGAGATTGATATATTATGCAAAGGGCACATAAAATACTCTGGGGCCCGAAATTGGTCGATGTATAAGGTCTGCCCATTTCTCGGCAATATGCCAGCGGTGCGTCATTTCAAACCGCCGGCATACCACTGAGACCGAAGAGCACAAAATTGGTCAAAACATTTCCAGCGTTATGTTGGTCGTCTGCAGCGGGCGGTATGTAACTTAGTAGGCGATCCAAATCGCCTTTCTCTTCGATGGACGGTGTGACACGGAACTGTGCATGCACGATTTTTTTTTCCCTTTTTTTTTTACAGAAGCGTTTTACCCGCGATTTGGGGGGGTCACGAGTCACCCGCGCATGTGCAGTGACTTGAAGAGGAGGGAGAGAGAGTGAGAAGGAGCAGCAAGCTAGTCAACGGGCAGTTACTTGAAAAACACATTGCAGAGTTAAAAAATATTTCGACCAACTAATAATTCTACAGTTTGAAGAAGAAGAAGACATATTTTACAAAGCAAAAATCATAACAGAAATATTCTGTAAATGTTAAAAAAAAAATCAAAGCGCAGCAACATCGAAAAGGTTGAGGGCGCCTGCCTTCGGCAAGACGGAGTTACCTGCCCTTCTCCAACATATAACAGAGAGGTACTCCGAGCTAACGAAGGGTGGTCGTGGAACCCCCCCCCTCCCGCCCCCCCATAGGAGTTGAACAGGACATAAGAACATAAGAAATAGGAGCAGGAATAGACCATACAGCCCCTCGAGCCTGCTCCGCCATTTAATACGATCATGGTTGATCCGATCATGGACTCAGGTCCACTTCCCTGCCCGCTCCCCATAACCCCTTATCGGTTAAGAAGCTGTCTATCTCTGTCATAAATTTATTCAATGTCCCAGCTTCCAATGCTCTCTGAGACAGAGAATTCCACAGATTTACAACCCTCAGAGAAGAAATTCCTCCTCATCTCAGTTTTAAATGGGCGGCCCCTTATTCTAAAATTATGCCTCCAAGTTCTAGTCTCCCCTATCAGTGGAAACATGCTCTTTGCGTCCACCTTGTCAAACTCCCTCATAATCTTATACGTTTCAATAAGATCACCTCTCATTCTTCTGAATTCCAATGAGTAGAGGCTTAACCTCCTCAACCTTTCCTCATAAATCAACCCACTCATCTCCGGAATCAACTGAGTGAACCTTCTCTGAACTGCCTCCAAAGCAAGTATATCCTTTCATAAATATGGAAACCAAAACTGTACGCAGTATTCCAGGTGTGGCTTCACCAATACCCTCTATAATTGGAGCAAGACTTCCCTGCTTTTAGACTCCATCCCCTTTGCAATAAAGGCCAAGATTCCATTGACCTTCCTGATCACTTGCTAACCTTTTATGTTTCATACACAAGTATCACCAGGTCCCGCTGTACTGCAGCACTATGCAATTTTTCTCCATTTAAATAATAATTTGCTCTTTGATTTTTTTTGCCAAACTGCATGACCTCAAACTTTCCAACATTATACTCCATTTGCCAAATTTTTGCCCACTCACTTAGCCTGTCTATGTCCTTTTGCAGCTTTTTGTGTCCTCCTCATACATTGCTTTTCCTCCCATCTTTGTATCATCAGCAAACTTGGCTACGTTACACTCGGTCCCTTCTTGCAAGTCGTTAATATAGATTGTAAATAGTTGGGATCCCAGCACTGATCCCTGCGACACCCCACTTGTTACTGATTGCCAACCCGAGAATGAACCATTTATCCCTACTCTCTGTTTTCTGTTAGTTAGCCAATCCTCTATTCATGCTAATATATTACCCCAACCACGTTGAACTTTTATCTTGTGTAGTAACCTTTTATGTGGCACCTTGTCAAATGCCTTCTGGATGTCCAAATACACCACATCCACTGGTTCCCCTTTATCCACCGTTTGTTACATCCTCAAAGAATTCCAGCAAATTTCTCAAACATGACTTCCCCTTCATAAATCCATGCTGACTCTGCCTGACCGAATTATACTTTTCCAAATGTCCTGCTACTGCTTCTTTAATAATGGACTCCAACATTTTCCCAACCACAGATGTTAGGCTAACTGGTCTATAGTTTCCTGCTTTTTGTCTCCCTCCTTTTTTAAACTGGGGGCGTTACATTTGCAGTTTTCCAATCTGCTGAGACCAGGGAATTTTGGTGAATTACAACCAACGCATCCACTATCCCTGCCGCTACTTCTCTTAAGACCCAAGGATGCAAGCCATCAGGTCCAGGGGATTTATCCGCCTTTAGTCCCATTATCTTACTGAGTACCACCTTCTTTGTGATTGTGATTGTGTTAATTATGGGACGAGATCGGGGCGGCTGTGTCCTGCAAAAGTACCATGGTATGCACCGGGGAAAGGTATCGTAAGAGGTGGAATGACCTGGTGAGGGTAGCAAGAGTGAGTAATGATTTTAGTTATGCACCCCTTCATGTGCCATGTACCATTTAATGGTAGGTTCCGTGTCACACAGATGACTACTATGTGTGCGGTAAGTGTGTCCAGCTGCAGCTCCTGACAGACCGCATGACGGCACTGGAGCTGCGGATGGACTCACTCTGGAGCATGCGCGATGCTGAGAATGTTGTGGATAGCACATTTAGTGAGTTGGTCACACCGCAGGTAAGGGTTAGGACAGATAGTGAATGGATGACCAAGAGACAAGGCAAGAGCAGGAAGGTAGTGCAGAAGTCCCCTGTGGTCATCTCCCTCCAAAACAGATATACCGTTTTGGATGCTGTTGGGGGAGATGACTTACCAGGGGAAGGCACCAGCAGCCAGGTTCATGGCACCGTGGGTGGCTCTGCTGCACAGAAGGGTGGGAAAAAGAGTGGGAGAGCTATAGTGATAGGGGACTCTATTGTAAGGGGAATAGATAGGAGTTTCTGCGGCCGTAACCGAGACTCCAGGATGGTATGCTGCCTTCCTGGTGCAAGGGTCAAGGATGTCTCGGAGCGGCTGCAAAGCATTCTGGAGAGGGAGGGTGAACAGCCAGTTGTCGTGGTACATGTAGGTACCAACGATATACGTAAGAAGCGGGAAGAGGTCCTACAAGCTGAATTTAGGGAGCTAGGAGTTAAATTAAAAAGTAGGCCATGTGCTAATCAGAGTAGAGGGAGCAGGATAGTTGGAATAAATACGTGGCTTGAGCAGTGGTGCGAGAGGGAGGGATTCAAATTCCTGGGACATTGGAACCAGTTCTGGGGGAAGTGGGACCTATACAAAAGAGACGGTCTGCACTTGGGCAGGACTGGAACTGATGTCCTGGGGGTAACATTTGCTAATGCAGTTTTGGAGTGTTTAAACTAATATGGCAGGGGGATGGGAACTTATGCAGCGAGATAGGGCGAAGTAATATGGAGTCAGAAACAGATGGTAGAAAGGTAAAAAACAATAGTGGAAGGCCGAGTAAACAAAGGCAAGAAACAAAAAGGGCCACACTACATCATAATTCTAAAAGGACAAAGGGTGTTAAAAAAACAAGCCTGAAGGCTTTGTGTCTTAATGCAAGGAGTATCCATAATAAGGTGGATGAATTAACTGTGCAAATAGATGTTAACAGATATGATGTGATTGGGATTACAGAGACGTGGCTCCAGGATGATCAGGGCTGGGAACTCAACATCCATGGGTATTCAACATTCAGGAAGGATAGAATAAAAGGAAAAGGAGGTGGGGTAGCATTGCTGGTTCAAGAGGAGATTAATGCAATAGTTAGGAAAGACATTAGCTTGGATGATGTGGAACCTATATGGGTAGAGCTGCAGAACACCAAAGCACAAAAAAACGTTAGTGGGAGTTGTGTACAGACCTCCAAACAGTAGTAGTGATGTTGGGGAGGGCATCGAACAGGAAATTAGGGGTGCATGCAATAAAGGTGCAGCAGTTATCATGGGTGACTTTAATATGCATATAGATTGGGCTAACCAAACTGGAAGCAATACGGTGGAGGAGGATTTCCTGGAGTGCATAAGGGATGGTTTTCTCGACCAATATGTCGAGGAACCAACTAGGGGGGAGGCCATCTTAAACTGGGTGTTGTGTAATGAGAGAGGATTAATTAGCAATCTCGTTGTGCGAGGCCCCTTGGGGAAGAGTGACCATAATATGGTGGAATTCTACATTAGGATGGAGAATGAAACAGTTAATTCAGAGACCATGGTGCAGAACTTAAAGAAGGCTAACTTTGAAGGTATGAGGCGTGAATTGGCTAGGATAGATTGCCGAATGATACTTAAGGGGTTGACTGTGGATGGGCAATGGCAGACATTTAGAGACTGCATGGATGAACTACAACAATTGTACATCCCCGTCTGGCATAAAAATAAAAAAGGGAAGGTAGCTCAACCGTGGCTATCAAGGGATTCAGGGATAGTATTAAAGCCAAGGAAGTGGCATACAAATTGGCCAGAAATAGCAGCGTACCCGGGGACTGGGAGAAATTTAGAACTCAGCAGAGGAGGACAAAGGGTTTGACTAGGGCAGGGAAAATAGAGTACGAGAGGAAGCTTGCAGGGAACATTAAAACGGACTGCAAAAGTTTCTATAGGTATGTAAAGAGAAAAAGGTTAGTAAAGTCAAACGTAGGTCCCCTGCAGTCAGAATCAGGGGAAGTCATAACGGGGATCAAAGAAATGGCAGACCAATTGAACAAGTACTTTCGTTCGGTATTCACTAAGGAGGACACAAACAACCTTCCGGATATAAAAGGGGTCAGAGGGTCTAGTAAGAAGGAGGAACTGAGGGAAATCCTTATTAGTTGGGAAATTGTGTTGGGGAAATTGATGGGATTGAAGACCGATAATTCTTCAGGGCCTGATAGACTGCATCCCAGAGTACTTAAGGAGGTGCCCTTGGAAATAGCGGATGCATTGACAGTCATTTTCCAACATTCCATAGACTCTGGATCAGTTCCTATGGAGTGGAGGGTAGCCAATGTAACCCCACTTTCTAAAAAAGGAGGGAGAGAGAAAACAGGGAATTATCGACCGGCCAGCCTGACATCAGTAGTGGGTAAAATGATGGCATCAATTATTAAGGATGTCATAGCAGCGCATTTGGAAAGAGGTGACATGATAGGTCCAAGTCAGCATGGATTTGTGAAAGGGAAATCATGCTTGACAAATCTTCTGGAATTTTTTGTTTCCAGTAGAGTCGACAAGGGAGAACCAGTTGATGTGGTGTATTTGGACTTTCAGAAGGCTTTCACACAAGAGATTAATGTGCAAAGTTAAAGCACATGGGATTGGGGGTAGTGTGCTGACATGGACTGGTTGGCAGACAGGAAGCAAAGAGTAGGAGTAAATGGGTACTTTTCAGAATGGCAGGCGGTGACTAGTGGGGTACCGCAAGGTTCTGTGCTGGGGCCCCAGCTGTTTACATTGTACATTAATGATTTAGACGAGGGGATTAAATGTAGTATCTCCAAATTTGTGGATGACACTAAGTTGGGTGGCAGTGTGAGCTGCGAGGAGGATGCAATGAGGCTGCAGAGTGACTTGATTAGGTTAGGTGAGTGGGCAAATGCATGGCAGATGAAGTATAATGTGGATAAATGTGAGGTTATCCACTTAGGTGGTAAAAACAGAGAGACAGACTATTATCTGAATGGTGGTAGATTAGGAAAAGGGGAGGTGCAACGATACCTGGGTGTCATGGTACATCAGTCATTGAAGGTTGGCATGCAGGTACAGCAGGCGGTTAAGAAAGCAAATGGCATGTTGGCCTTCACAGTGAGGGGATTTGAGTACAGAGGCAGGGAGGTGTTGCTACAGTTGTACAGGGCCTTGGTGAGGCCACACCTGGAGTATTGTGTACAGTTTTGGTCTCCTAACTTGAGGAAGGTCATTCTTGCTGTTGAGGGAGTGCAGCGAAGGTTCACCAGACTGATTCCCGGGATGACGGAACTGACATATCAAGAAAGACTGGATCAACTGGGCTTGTATTCACTGGAGTTCAGAAGAATGAGATGGGATCTCATAGAAACGTTTAAAATTCTGATGGGTTTAGACAGGTTAGATGCAGGAAGAATGTTCCCAATGTTGGGGAAGTCCAGAACCAAGGGTCACAGTCTAAGGATAAGGGGTAAGCCATTTAGGACCGAGATGAGGAGAAACTTCTTCACTCAGAGAGTGGTGAACCTGTGGAATTCTCTACCACAGAAAGTTGTTGAGGCCAATTCACTAAATATATTCAAAAATGAGTTAGATGTAGTCCTTACTACTAGGGGGATCAAGGGGTTTGGCGACAAAGCAGGGATGGGGTACTGAAGTTGCATGTTCAGCCATGAACTCATTGAATGGCGGTGCAGGCTCGAAGGGCCGAATGGCCTACTCCTGCACCTATTTTCTATGTTTCTATCTATGTTATTTATTTTAAGGTTACAGCGATGTATTCGTGCTTACAGGCAATGATACGAGGATCAACGCAGTGTTTTTTTTGTGTGTGTATGTGTGTGTGTGTGTGTGTGTGTGTGTGTGACCCTGTGTATCTGCGATGTTAAATGGATTGAAGATTTTTACTTTGATTTACTTTACTTTCCGCAGAAGAAGACATCTGCAATAGCAGCCGATCAGCGGTGTATGGGGTGAGGGCCCACAACCCAGGAGCCTCTGACTGACATCGAAATCCATGCCCTGACCTTGGTTGTGGATAGCAGCCGTACCACCACCGGCATTGGAGTTGACCCACTCACACAAGATGGTAAGTTGAATAAAATGCAGTCTGTGCTGCAGTTCTCTCATGTCATGTAATGTAATTGTAATGTTGGCCTGATGTAATGTAATGTAAATTTATTGCATTGCAATGTTGACCTCATGTAATGTACTGCAATGTTGGAGGCATGTAACGCAATGCATATATGTATTGTCTGTCTGCTATATGTAATGCAGTACTATAGCAGTGGTGGACATTTAAGTAAGGCTGCGATAAGTAATTGCACTATGTACTCATGTAACCCTGACCCCTTCCCTGGTGCCAAGCTTTTTTAAATGTTGTTTTGGACTTCCAGATTCAGATGATTCAGACCACACCGGCACAGACGACAGACCCGCTGCCTCCACCTCTGGCATCACCCAGCCCTCTCCTGACTTCACCATTGGCAGAGATGAGGAAGACGAAGAGGAACAGGAAGAGGAAGAGCCGCTGATTCTGCATCCAGTGGGGGTGGAGTTGTGGGTGGAGATGGAGGAGGAGACACCAGCTCCATATGAGACAGCTGGAACATCCTCCACCACGGAGTCTGTATTCAGGGGATTCCCCCATGGCTTCTCTGGTTCTGCGGGACCAAACCCAGTGTTGCAGTGCCTTTACCGCAGCGACGAAGGTTGGTGCAGGAAATGTCGGTTGCTGTAGGAGTGTACCAGGACATGGTGCGTCTGTCACAGGCCAGCATCGACATAGATCGAGAGCTGCTCAAGGTCATGGCTACAATAGCCGCAAACATCGCGGCTCTATCAGAGCGGCAGTCGGAGGATATTTCGCGTAGAATCACCGCGATGGAACGAACCGCCAATGCCATCGAACCAATGTGGCAATCGATGGGATCGGGAGATGGCGCGCAACCCCCCTGTGCCACAGTAGTCAGGTCGTCAGCACCGGAGGGTGGGGAGCTGACATTATCTTCCAGCCCTGAAGCTGCGCCTTCCACATCGGGAGCTTCTCCTGAGGCCCCATTTATTGCGCCTGCAATATCTGACCCCCAGTGACAGCAACAGCACTCGGGGTGCGGTGCTGCATGCCGGCTTGGTACCAGCATGGTGAGTTCTAGGCTCAGGGTCAATGGGAAAAGGGAGGGCGGATGGAAGAAAGGGGGGAATACTCCCAAGTGTGGTGTAGCTCGTGGTCGAGGCCAGGGGCGAGGTCGTGGCCAAGGCCAGTAAAGGGTCTTTTTGTTGTACTTGTGCATTGAATCATTTAAGTTTGATTTGTAAAAATTTATTAAAGTTGAAAAGTTTTGTTAAAGTTTTTATTAAAATTGTTAAAGTTTTGTTAAAGCTGTTATTAAAGTTGTTAAAGTTTTGTTAAAGTTGTTATTTAAGTTGTTAAAGTTGTTAGAGTTGTTTTATAGTTATAAGTTTTACAAAGTTTTAATATTGTTGTATATTTTTAAGATTTTTGCATAAACGTTTGAATTTAATTTAAGCACTCTTGTTGTGTCAAACTTTTGGGGTAACAGTCATCAGGGTAAGGCCTCTTCCTCCTCCTCATCAGTTTGCGGCCTCCTCCATTACCCTTATAACTCTGCTCAATAAACCTTCTCACATCTGGTTCCTCCATTAGACAGGTTGTCAGCAATACAGGCTGAGAAAGTATAGACCCCATTCTTTTTAAATCTCCACAATATTTTTCGATGAAAAAAAATAACTAAAATGCCTTCTATCCTAATAAGTTACTCAGTAACAATAAAAATACATTTTCCACCTGAAATCACATTGTAAAATCACTGTTCACCTCAGAAATACTGAGGTGCTGCATTCCAAAATGGCAGATCCATGCACTCCGCCCATTCCCGCCCACTTAAGATCGCGTAAAACCACCTTTTTTAGGACTGTATGCAGCTCCGGTGGCATGTCGGCAGTATGCGATGAAAATTGGACTTTTTCGGCGGTATGCGGACGGTCCTGCATGGCGGACGGTGTGCATACCGCTTGCCGGTGTGTCAATGATGAATATTACGCCGAACAGTATGTAGGTGTTTTTTGACCAAAATCACATTTTCGGCCAGTACGCGGGCGGTATGTCAACCAATTTCGGCCCCTCTGAGTCTACAGATTCCATTATGCTTACTTTTAATCTCATGTCTATCAAGGTATGACTTGCCTTTTGAAAATGGAAAACAAAGCTATTGAAAAATGTGCATCACTGGGACAGTATATTTCAACAACAACAACGTTCACTTATATAACACCTTTTAATGTAGAAAAACATCCAAAGCTCTTCACAGAGATGTAAGGAAGATGGATGCTGAGCCACAGAAGAAGTGGTTAAGAGAGGTGACAAAAAGACTGGTCAAAGTGGTGGGTTTTAAGGAGGCTCTTAAAAGGAGGAGAGGGTGGTGGAGAGGTGGAGGGGGTTAGGGAGAGAATGCAAAAGCATGGGGTTGAAAGCATGTCCAGCAATGGTGGGACAAAGGGAGGTGGTGGGGTGAGGGTGCGGCTGGGGATGGACAAAAGCCCAGAGTCAGAGGAACAGAGAATTTAGTTGGGGAAAGTTGAAGGAGATTACAGAGCTAAGTAAGCCATGATAAAATAGGTGTTATTTTATAGTCATGATCTCTGAGACATTATAAAAAAGGGGAGAGGGATAAACGCGGTAACTACAGGCCAGTCAGCCTAACGTTGGTGTTGGGGAAACTTTTAGAGACAATAATCCAGCACAAAATTAATTGGCCTATGGGCTAATAAATGAAAATCACCATGGATTTATTAAAGGTAAATCGTGTTTGTCTAACTTGATTGAGTTCTTTGATGGAGTTACAGAGAAGATTGGTAAGCGTAGTGCAGTTGATATTGTGTATATGGACTACTAAAAGGCGTTTGACAAAGTACCTTATAATAGACTTGTTGGTAAAATTAAAGCCTATGAGGTTAAAGGGACAGTGGCAGCATGGATACAAAATTGGCTAAGGGACAGAAAGCAGAGAGTCGTGGTGAACAGGTTTTTTCAGACTGGACGGAAATAAACGGTTGTGTTCTCCAGGGGTCGGTATTGGGACCACTGCCTTTTTTGATGTATATTAATGATTTGGACTTTGGTATACAAGGCATAATTTCACAGCTTGCATATGATACAAAACTCAGAAATATAGTAACCAACGAGGAGGATAGTAACAGACTCCAGAAGGACATAGATGGACAGGTAAAATGGGCAGACACATGGCAGATGAAATTTAATACAGAGAAGTATGAAATTATACATTTGGTAGGAAGAATGAGGAGTAGCAATATAAACTAAATGGTACAATTTTAAAGGTGTTACAGGAATAGAGAGACCTAGGGGTGTATGTACACAAATCGTTGAAGGTGTCAGAACAAGTTTAAGAAGGCTATTAAAAAAAGCATATGGGATATGTGGTTTTATTAATAGAGGAATAGAGTACAAAAGCAAGGAAGTTATGCTAAACCTTTATAAAACACTGGTTAGGCCCCAGTTGGAGTATTCAATTCTGGGAATCACACCTTAAATATAGTCAAAGACCCAGACTTGCATATTGTCAACTGAACACTGGATGGCCCCCTGATGGAAGCAAGCACATTGTAGGAATTACAGTCCGAGGTCGCTCTTGCATTACTTTGTTATCCTTTGATAGAATATTCGAGAGAGACTGGAAATTAAAACAACTATTACCACAACAATTTGTGTGATTATTCAGGCATAACTCTAATGACTTCATAGGACTCCTTTCTGTAGGTATTCATGAGCCCCCTGTCTGTCTCTGGCTGGTGCTGCATGGTTAAAATGGCGGTTGGCAGGGTTGCAGCGGGAATGGAACAGTAAGTGCTCTACAGGGATTTAAACCTCACATCCGTCCTGGTCCCGCTGGGTGGGATGCAATAATATATCCCCTACTGTCTCTAATATCATTGGACAGCCAAGTGTAAATGAAACATTATCACAAATTCAGCAAAAAAAAAGGAAAGACTTGCATTTATATAGCGTCTTTCACGACCACCAGACGTCTCAAAGTGCTTTACAGCCAATGAAGTACTGTTGGAGTGAAGTCACTATTGTAATGTGGGAAATGCGGCAGCCAATTTATGCACAGCAAGCTCCCACAAACAGCAATGTGATAATGAAGTATTGAATATATTTAAGGTGGAGAGTGTTGTGTATGCATGCCTGTTTACTGTGTGATGTCTATAACACAGTTATGCAACACTGAGTGTACCCTTACACTGTACACACCTTACCTGTACACCAGAGGGTGCTGCTGCTGGCGACCTAAGGGTTACTTGCACACTGCAGGTAACCCAATATAAAAAGGAGCTCACAGCTTGTGGTCCTCACCCAAGGAGCTGCAAATAAAGGACTACAGATCTACACAATTTAAGCATCATACCCTGCCTCGTGGAGTCATCACTAAAGATGCCTACATACACTACAACTGGCAACGAGAATATGAGATCACAAACCACATGCTCAGCATGTCGAGTCTCAGCATCTTTCAGCAATTTACTGATGGGGAAGATCAGGACACTTTTATAGAAAGATTGGAACACCTAAGGAGACTGGCTGCATCGTGTGACTTTGGCGACCACCTAAATGAAGCACTAAGGGACTCTAAACCGACGAGAGCAGTGCATCGCATGGATACTTCTAAGGGCAGAAACGATGCCCCAAGTCCCGCAACCCTGAGTCCGCCACATGGGGCAAACCGGATGGCCCCGTGCTGGCGCTGTGGAGGAAAGAAACCACAGGGCCCACCAGTGTCACTACAAAAACTATGCATGCAAAGAGAAAGGGCACCTTCAAAGGATGTGCAAAAAAAGCTGTACTCACCACGTCTCTGATGAGTTGGTTATCACCGGGGCTCCGACACAGATGAAGGTGAAGTTGCTCAACCCCTGGGAGAAGAGTATGGAACTCATACCTGCTCCACTGAAAGTTCTCCGTGGACGATTAAAGTAGATGGCGACGGAGTCCCAGTTTCTATGGCGAGCAACATAGGGGCAAGCCAGTCTGCGATGAGCCAAGCGACCTTTGAAGAACTTTGGATGAATCCCGCCAATCGACCACAATGGCATCTTGTCCAAGCGAAGCTGCTCCCAGGCCTCCGGGCTCCGGCAATCGACCTCGAACATGGATCTATCGCTGAACCCGGAGGTTCCACTGTCCAGCTCGACTACGAGGCGACAACTCCATAGCACCCCGGCAAAATTTCCAGGGCCAAAGATCAAAACTCCACTTTCTGGGCCGTGGCAGCACTCCAAAAGAGGAACATCGACGAAAAAAATGGATTCCCGACGTCCAGGGTCGAACCTGTGGAAGAAAAGAGCACCACAGCCTACCTGCAGCAGAGCCAGAAGATGGCTGCAGCACCACTAGGAGCAGAACCTAAAATCAAAATGGCCACGGCCATACCACGAGGGGCAGCATTGGAGGAGCAGCACGTGACACCGAGCGGCCAATCGGATTTGACGGCTCCCTTAAAGGAGACCAGTAACCAAATAAATTTAAAGGGGAAGTTTCAACGATTTGAGTACAAGGACTTTAAAGCTAAAGATGCAATTAAAGGGTGCAAGTATGAAAATGTATGCAATGTAACCATGGATTGTGATGCTCGTTTAACTAATGTGACTGATGAGATGAATACAGGTATCAGTAAGGTTAAGAACAAGTTTAGTATGCTTAACAATAATGATAGAGAATGTGAAATGCCTAATGTAACCATGTCTGTTGAAACCAGGACACCCAAAATTGATGCAAATGATAGTCGAGCCTGCGTTGTACAATCTATGTGTGATCAGAATCAAGGTGTCATATATACTGGTAGGACACTGCCAAAGGACATTGGGTCCTACAGGGACCATGCTGATGGCAATGGAATCCCCCTGTGGGAAACCCCCAGGTCCAGCAGGCTACCTGACCATGTAGCCTGGACCTTTGGAACGAATATGATGCCCCTTGCAGGACACACACACAGCCAGTGGGAGCACACCCACCACAGGGACAGTGGTCAATGGGCAGCCCAGCCACCACCAATGGCAACCTGCACCAGACCAGCCCTACAACCCCTGGCCACCAGGGCCAACACCAGGAGCATGAGACCAATACCCTCCAGCTTCCCTGACAAACCCTGGGATGACCTGACCCTCATCCCAATTGGTGGACAAAGAGCCCACCCAGTCTTGTGGCCCTGCCCACCACCCCACAACTACCCACATCACAGTGTATACACACCATCCACTGCTGCCGTGGCTACCCCCCCTGAGGGATTCCACAACAGTAACATCCACTTGGTCTGTGTGTGAGGGAGGGCAAACGTAGGAGGACAGCCTCAAGCACAGGGGTCACACCTGGCAACCACACACCCTCACCACAACCTCCCATAGCCCACCACTGATCACCTCCCTTGGTCATGACAATAAGGATATGAAAAATGCTTAGGGGGGAGTGTTGTTGTGTATGCATGCCTGTTTACTGTGTGATGTCTGTAACACTGTTATGCAACACTGAATGTACCCTAACTCTGTACACACCTTACCTGTACACCAGAGGGTGCTGCTGCTGGAGACCTAAGGGTTACCTGCACACTGCAGTATAAAAAGGAGCTCACAGCTTTGTGGTCCTCACTCGAGGAGCTGCAAATAAAGGACTACAGGTCTACATAGTTTAAGCATCATACCCTGCCTCGTGGAGTCATTACTAAAGGTGCCTAGATACACCAGAGAAAGAGACAGATTTTTGAATGATAAGGGAGTCAAGGATTATGGGGAGCGGGCAGGGAGATGGAGTTGAGGCCAAGATTAGATCAGCCATGATCTTATTGAATGGCGGAGCAGGCTCGAGGGGCCGAATGGCCTACTCCTGCTCCTATTTCTTATGTTCTTAAGTAATGACCAGATAATCTCTTTTTGTTATGTTGATTGAGGGATAAATATTGACCAGGTCACTGGGGATAACTCCCCAGCTCTTCTTCGAAATAGTGCCATGGGATCTTTTACGTCCACTTGAGAGAGCAGACGGGGCCACAGCTTAACTTCTCATCCGACAGTGCAGCACTCCCTCAACACTGCGCTGGAGTGTCAGCCTAGATTGATGTGCTCAAACATAAAAACATAGAAAATAGGTGCAGGAGTAGGCCATTCGGCCCTTCGAGCCTGCACCACCATTTGATAAGATCATGGCTAATCATTCCCTCAGTACCCCTTTCCTGCTTTCTCTCCATATCCCTTGATCCCCTTAACCGTAAGGGCCATATCTAACTCCTTGAATATATCCAATGAATTGGCATCAACAACTCTCTGCGGCAGGGAATTCCACAGGTTAACAAGTGAAGAAGTGAAGAAGTTTCTCCTCATCTCTAAATGAAGAAGTTTCTCCTCATCTCAGTCCTAAATGGCCTACCCCTTATCCTAAGACTGTGTCCCCTGGTTCTGGACTTTCCAACATCGGGAACAATCTACCCCCATCTAACCTGTCCCGTCCCGTCAGAATCTTGTATGTTTTTATGAGATCGCCTCTCATCCTTCTAAACTCCAATGTATAAAGGCCCAGTTGATCCAGTCTCTCCTCATATGTCAGTCCAGCCATCCTGGGAATCAGTCTGGTGAACCTTCACTGCACTCCCTCAATGGAAGAACGTCCTTCGTCAGACTAGGAGACCAAAATTGAACACAATTCCAAGAGAGGCCTCACCAAGGCCCTGTACAACTGCAGTAAGACCTCCCTGCTCCTATACTCAAATCCCCTAGTTATGAAGGCCAACATACTATTTGCCTTCTTCACCGCCTGCTGCACCTGCATGCCAACTTTCAATGACTGATGTACCATGACACCCAGGTCTCGTTGCACCTCCCCTTTTCCTAATCTGCCACCATTCAGATAATATTCTGTCTTTGCGTTTTTGCCCCCAAAGTGGATAACCTCACATTTATCCACATTATACTGCATCTGCCATGCATTTTCCCACTCACCTAATCTGTCTAAGTCACCCTGCAGCCTCTTCGGGTCCCCCTCACAGCTCACACCGCCACCCAGTTTGGTGTCATCTGCAAACTTGGAGATATTACACTCAATTCCTTCATCCAAATCATTGATGTATATTGTAAAGAGCTGGGGTCCCAGCACTGAGCCCTGCGGTACTCCAATCGTCACTGCTTGCCATTCTGGAATGTGACTTGAACCCACAATCTTCTGACTCAGAGGGGAGTGTGCTATCCACTGAACCATAGCTGACACTGTGAAAAACAGGAAGATCTTTAAAGAAGAGGCGATCTGTAAAGTGATTCCTTGAATGTATTCACTGCAACTCAGGGAGCGACAAAACCTCTAACTACAAGCTACAAAAGCCAATGGCGTTTGGAAAATGAATGACTGCCGTTGCTTTTAAAGTAGCTGACTGGAGGATTTAATGGTAGAACTAGCACCAGAGCTCCATCCCTTGCACTTATTTCTAAAGCCGTTAACTCTATCTGCAAGC
Source organism: Pristiophorus japonicus (assembly GCF_044704955.1). NCBI lineage: Eukaryota > Metazoa > Chordata > Chondrichthyes > Pristiophoridae > Pristiophorus > Pristiophorus japonicus. Next base: position 266,824,658 of record NC_091981.1, on the reverse strand, counting down.
CCTGACATGCTGACCTGCCAATGGCCAAGGGCAATTGTAAACTCCGGCTCAGCAGGAACTTTGCTGCAAAGGGAACTGCCACCCAAGTTGATCGAGAAACTGGAGCGCATCAGATTGCCTCCCCCATACACATCTCGTACTCTCTGCAATGTTTTTTTATTTGTTCCTGGGATGTGGGCATTCCTGGCAAGGCCAGCATTTATTGCCCATCCCTAATGGACCTTGAGAAGGTGGTGGTGGTGAACCGTCTTCTTGAACCGCTGCAGTCCGTGTGGTGAAGATGCTCCTACACTGCTGTTAGGGAGTTCCAGGATTTTGATGCAGCGACAATGAAGGAATGCCGATATATTTCCAAGTCAGGATGGTGTATGACTTGGAGGGGAATGTGGAGGTGATGGTGCTCCAATGCGCTTGCTGTCCTTGTCCTTCTACAAAATACCCAGCCTCTGACCTGCTCTTGTAGCCACAGTATTTATGTGGCTGATCCAGTTAAGTTTCTTGTCAATGGTAACCCCCAAGAATTTGATGGTGGGGGATTCGGCGATAGTTGGGAGGTGCTGCCAAAGAAGCCTTGGTGAGTTGCTACAGTGCATTTTGTAGATGGTACACACTGCAGCCATGGTACGTCAGTGATGGAGGGAGTGAATGTTCAAAGTGATGGATGGGGTGCCAGTCAAGCGGGTTGCTTTGTCCTGGATGGTGTCAAGCTTCTTGAGTGTTGTTGGAGCTGCACTCATTCAGGCAAGTGGAAAGTATTCCATCACACTCCTGACTTGTGCCTTGGAGATGGTGGAAAGGCTTTGGAGAGTTAGGAAGTGAGTCACTCATGCAAAATACCCAGCCTCTGACCTGCTCTTGTAGCCACAGTATTTATGTGGCTGATCCAGTTAAGTTTCTTGTCAATCGTAACCCCCAAGAATTTGATGGTGGGGGATTCGGCGATAGTAATGCCGTTGAATGTTAAGGGGCAGTGATTGGAATCTCGCTTGTTGGAGATAATCATTGCCTGGCACTTGTGTGGTGTGAATGTTACTTGTCACTTATCAGCCCAAGCCTGAATGTCATCCAGGTCTTGCTGCATGCAGGTATGGGCTGCTCCATTATCTGAGGAGTTGCGAACGGAACTGAACACTGTGCAATCATCAGTGAATATCCCCACTTCTGAACCTATGATGGAGGGAAGGTCATTGATAAAGCAGCTGAAGATGGTTGGGCCTAGGTCACTGCCCTGAGGAACTCCTGGAGCGATGTACTGGGACTGTGATGATTGATCTTCAACCACCACAACCATCGTCCTATGTGCTAGGTATGACTCCAGCCAGTGGAAAGTTTTCCTCCTGATTTCCATTGACTTCAGTTTTACTAGGGCTCCTTGGTGCCACACTTGCTCAAATGCTTCCTTGATGTCAAGGGCAGTCAGTCTCACCTCACCTCTGGAATTCAGCTCTCTTGTCCATGTTTGGACCAAGGCTGTAATGAGGTCTGGAGCTGAGTGCTCCTGGCAGAACCCAAACTGAGCATCGGTGAGCAGGTTATTGGTGTCGCTTGATAGCACTGTTGACGACACCTTCCATCACTTTGCTGATGATTGAGAGTAGATTGATCAGGCGGTAATTGGCCAGATTGGATTTGTCCTACTTTTGTGGACAGGGCCTACCTGGGCAATTTTCCACATTGTCGGATAGATGCCAGTGTTGTAGCTGTACTGGAACAGCTTGGCTAGAGGCACGGCTAGTTCTGGAGCACAAGTCTTCAGCACAACAGCCGGGATCATTGCCTTTGCTGTATCCAGCGCACTCAACCTTTTCTTGATATCATGTGGAATGAATCGAATTGGCTGCAGACTGGCTTCTGTGATGGTGGGAACCTCAGGAGGAGGCCGATATGGATCATCCACTCGGCACTTCTGGCTGAAGATGATTGTAAACGCTTCAGCCTTGTCTTTTGCACTTGTGTGCTGGGCTCTGTCATCATTGAGGATGGGGATATTCACTGAGCCTCTTCCTCCTGTTAATTGTTTAATGGTCCACCATCATTCACGACTGGATGTGGCAGGACAATCTGATCCGTTGGTTGTGGGATCGCACAGATCCTAATTCACCAGTCTGACCAGCACTCCATTTCACTCCTAGTTGCTCTGGATGATGTAAATTTGAGGCTCAAAGTTACATTTTTACATTTATAGTAAATGAAACATCTAAAGTCATATATAGAACAGCATACTTCTGAATACTGGTTAGCTACTAATCTCCCAGATCTTTACTAGTCAGCAGCAAATGGTATAAAACCTTTTATCTCTCAATTCAGACTCTCATGTCACTTTCCATAGAATTACATAGAATAACTTCTTATTAGGCAGTCCCTCGGAGTCGAGGATGACTTGCTTCCACATTAATATGAGTTCTCAGATGATTGATAAGTTCAATGAGATTTACGGTCTCTGTCACAGGTGGGGCAGGTGGTTGAAGGGACGGGTGCATGGGGTGCTTGGGTTGCCACGCACACCTTCCGCTGTTTACACTTGGCTTTAGCTTGCTCCCCGTGAACAGACTCGAGGTGTTCAGCGCCTTCCCGGATGTTTTTCCTCCACATAGAATATACATTCGGCCCAACAAGTCTGTGTTGGTGTTTATAATCCACACAAGTCTCCTTCCATTCTATCGATTTCATCTCAGCCTTTCAGCATGTATTCATCTAGTTTCCTTTTGAAAGCATCTAAGCTATTTGCCTCAATCACTTCCTATGGTAGCGGGTTCCACATTCTAACCACTCTCTGATTAAAGATATTTCTCCTTATTTCCCGATTGGATTTATTAGTAACTATCTTGTATTTATGGCCCCTAGTTTTGGATTCTCCCACAAGTGGAAGCATTTTCTCCACATCTACCCTATCCAACCCATTCAAAGTTTTGAAGACCTCTATCAGGTCACCTTTCAATCTCAAAAGCAAAATACTGTCGATGCTGGAATCTGGAATAAAAACAGAAATCAGGTCACCCCTCAATTTTCTCCTTTCTAAAGAAAAGAAAGACATACATTTATATAGCATCCTTCACAACCACTGGACGTCCCAAAATGCTTTACAGCCACTGAAGTACTTTTTGAAGTGTAGTCACTGTTGTAATGTAGAAAAAAGCCCCAACCAGTTCAAACTTTCCCGATAGCTGTAATCTATCAGTTCCTGTACCAGCTTTGTAAATCTTCTTTGCACTTTCTCCAGTGCTTCTATGTCCTTTATATAGTATGGAGACCAAGGGCCCGAAATTCAGTACCACTGGAAAGCTGGTACTCCCCCCACCTTTTTGGGACGATTGGTGCCGAAATTTTTTATGGCTGGGCCACCCCATATTCAGCTTCAAAAATGGAAAAATGGATTCCAGCGCTAATGAACTCTTCCAAAGTGGATTTTTCAATGGTATGGCTGTCTTAATTTGAGCATTATGGCCACTGAGAAATTCAGCATGCAGGTAAAGGTTTCTAATAAGCCAGCTACTTCCTGGCCTTTTTAAAGGGCAGGGTTTGCAGCAAGGCCCTGAGGGGGGGAAGGAGGTTGGAAGGATGGCTGGTGTAAGAGGTGCAAGGAGAGCCAACAGGTTCACTGATTTGCAGCTGGAAACACTGATGGATGGTGTGGAGGACAGAAGAAGAATACCGTTTCCTGATGTGTGGAGACCTGGCAGACTGCTAGTACATAATGCATGGAGGGAGATTTCAGGGGAGGTGTCAAGCAGCTCCATATATGTGAGGATGCACCATCCCAGGAGGGTGCTGACCAGTCTTTACCCGGCCCTTCCAGGGTGGCAATGGGTTGGCACCTGCACCACCACCACCACCACCTCCTCATCCTCATCCTCATCATCCTGTGGTACTGCTGGCTCAACCTCCAGTGGCTGTCCCCTCATGATGGACAGGTTGTGCAGCATGCAGCAGACTACGACGATGATGGAGACCCGTTGAGGAGAGTACAAGGTGCCACCAGAGCTGTCCAGGCATCAGAACCTCTGTTTAAGGATGTCTATGCACTGCTCGATGATGCACCTGATGGCACAATGAGTGCCATTGTATGCATGCTCTGGCACTGTCCTGGGGTTCCGCAGAGGAGTGAGCAGCCAAGTGGACAGGGGGATATCACTTGTCCCCAAGTAGCCAACCGTAATCCTGATTCGGGCCGATGAATACGGTAGACACACTGGTCTGGCACAGAATGAACGAATCATGGCTGCTGCCTCCCTTGCCCGTTGCCTGTCTGCATGGTGCTGACGGCGAAGCCTTCTCCTGCGTGCCACCCTGTTTCTGACCAGGTGTACCAGGTGTCACGCTCCCAACACTCCTCCCAGCCTCAGGGTGAACCCAGCCAAGCAGGCCTCTGCAGCTCACAGCGCTTTGTTAGCATTTTTAATTGCTTTGCTGACCTGCAATCAATGTTCCCTTTACATAAGAACATAAGAAATGGGAGCAGGAGTAGGCCATAAGGCCCCTCGAGCCTGCTCCGCCATTCAATACAATCATGGCTGATCTGATCATGGACTCAGCTCCACTTCCCCGCCCGCTCCCCATAACCCCTTATCCCCTTATCGTTTAAGAAACTGTCTATTTCTGTCTTAAATTTATTCAATGTCCCAGCTTCCACAGCTCTCTGAGGCAGCGAATTCCACAGATTCACAACCTTCTGTGAGAAGAAATTTCTCCTCATCTCAGTTCTAAATGGGCGGCCCCTTATTCTAAAATCATGCCTTCGGTTCTAGTCTCCCCCACCAGTGCAAATATCCTCTCAAATCCCCTCATAATCTTATACATTTCTATAAGATCTTCTCTCATTCTTCTGAATTCCAATGAGCAGAGGCCAACCTACTCAACCTTTCCTCCTAAGTAAACCCCCTCATCTCCGGAATCAACATAGAAACATAGAAACATAGAAAATAGGTGCAGGAGTAGGCCATTCGGCCCTTCGAGCCTGCACCACCATTCAATAAGATCATGGCTGATCAATACCTCAGTACCCCTTTCCTGCTTTCTCTCCATACCCCTTAAGCCGTAAGGGCCATATCTAACTCCCTCTTGAATATATCCAATGAACTGGCATCAACAACTCTCTGTGGTAGGGAATTCCACAGGTTCACCACTCTCTGAGTGAAGAAGTCTCTCCTCATCTCAGTACTAAATGGTGTACCCCTTATCCTTAGACTATGTCCCCTGCTTCTGGACTTCCCCAACATCGGGAACATTCTTCCTGCATCTAACCTGTCCAGTCGCATCAGAATATATGTTTCTATGAGATCCCCTCTCATCCTTCTAAACTCCAGTGAATACAGGCGCAATCGATCCAGTCTCTCCTCCTATGTCAGTCCTGCCTTCCGGGAATCAGTCTGGTGAACCTTCGCTGCACTCCCTCATTAGCAAGAACATCCTTCCTCAGATTAGGAGACCAAAACTGAACACAATATTCCAGGTGAGGCCTCACCAAGGCCCTCTACAACTGCAGTAAGACCTCCCTGCTCTTATACTCAAATCCCCTAGCTATGAAGGCCAACATACCATTTGCCTGCTTCACCGCCTGCTGTACCTGCATGCCAACTTTCAATGACTGATGTACCATGATATCCAGGTCTCATTGCACCTCCCCTTTTCCTAATCTGCCGCCATTCAGATAATATTCTGCCTTTGTGTTTTTACCACCAAAGTGGATAACCTCACATTTATCCACATTATACTGCATCTGCCACACGTTTGCCCACTCACCTAACCTGTCCAAGTCCCTCTGCAGCCTTTTAGCGTCCTCCTCACAGCTCACACCGCCACCCAGCTTAGTGTCATCTGCAAACTTGGAGATATTACACTCAATTCCCTCATCCAAATCATGAATGTATATTGTAAATAGCTGGGGTCCCAGCACTAAGCCCTGCAGCACCCCACTAGTCACTGCCTGCCATTCTGAAAAAGACCCGTTTATCCCGGCTCACTGCTTCCTGTCTGCCAACCACTTCTCTATCCACGTCAGTACATTACCCCCAATACCATGTGCTTTAATTTTGCACACCAATCTCTTGTGTGGAACCTTGTCAAAAGCCTTTTGAAAGTCCAAATACACCACATCCACTGGTTCTGCCTTGTCCACTCTAGAAGATTTGTCAAGCAGGATTTCCCTTTCATAAATCCATGCTGACTTGGACCAATCCCGTCATTGCGTTCAAAATGTGCTGCTATTTCATTTTTAATAATAGATTCCAACGTTTTCCCACTACTGATGTCAGGCTAACCAGTCTATAATTACCCGTTTTCTCTCTCCCTCCTTTCTTAAAATTGGTGTTACATTAGCTACCCTCCAGTCCATAGGAACCGATCCAGAATCGATAGACTGTTGGAAAATGATCACCAATGCATCCACTATTTCTAGGGCTACGTCCTTAAGTACTCTGGGATGCAGACTATCAGGCCTTGGGGAATTATCAGCCTTCAACCTAGTGAATCTTCTCTGAACTGCCTCCACAGCAAGTATATCCTTTCGTAAATATGGAAGCCAAAACTGCATGCAGTATTCCAGGTGTGGCCTCACCAATACCCTGCATAGCTGTAACAAGACTTCCCTGCTTTTATACTCCCCTTTGCAATAAAGGCCAAGATACCATTGGCCTTCCTGATCACTTGCTGTACCTGCATACTATCCTTTTGTGTTTCATGCACAAGTGCCCCCAGCACTTTGCAATCTATCTCCATTTTTAAATAATAACTTGCTCTTTGATTTTTTTCTGCCAAAGTGCATGACCTCACACTTTCCAACATTATACTCCAACTGCCAAATTCTTACCCACTCACTTAGCCTGTCTATGTCCTCCTGCAGCCTCTTTATGCCCTCCTCACACATTGCCCTTCCTCCCATCTTTGTATCGTCAGCAAACTTGGCTATGTTACACTTAGTTCCCTCTTCCAAGTCGTTAATATACATTGTATGGCTGACTTGAGGTACTTGCGCAGCTGGTGAGCTGGCTACACAATGCAATAAAACCACACATGCACAAGTTTGAATGAGCCTTGTGGCCTAAAAAATTAGTGGGAACACTACCTGCAATGCTGCTTTTAATGATTTGTTCACCTCTATCCCCAGATCCCTTTGCTCTTCTCCTCGATTCAGTTTCTTACTTTCTAAGGTGCAGGGGATGTCTCTATTTTTCCTACCAAAGTGCATCACCTCACTTGACCTATGTTAAAGTTTATTTGCCACTGAACTGCCCAGTTTGCAAGTTTTCTAACGTCTTCTTGTATTATGTTGCATTCTTCCTCACTCTCCATGTGAAGTCCCTTTATCTAGCTTTCTCTAGCTGCCCTAAAGCCTGGTGTTTATAAGTCCTGTCGCTCTTGATTTGCCCCAAAATCTCATTGAATTCAATATGGACTTAAAATGCAGATCTGCCTTACAATGCTTAAAACCCTCAATAGCCTCTCATCTCCTTATCTCTGCAACCTTCTCCAGTCCTACACCCTCCTCTGAACTTTCCATTACTCTGGCTTTCTGGCTTCTTTTGTCCCACCATTGCTGACCGCTTCTGCCGCTCTGGAATTCCTTCCCTCAACACCACCTCCCTCTTCTCTCTTAAGACCCTCATTAAACCCCACGGGGCCGAAATTCACCGTCCCCGAAGGGACGGCTACCGCAGGGTTTGGGCGGCCGATCGAAAAAATCAATCTTGTGATGTTTTCCGATGTCCAAGGCATAAATGCAAGGTGCCATTGCTGCTGTTTGCTCATCTGTCTGTCAATGACCATTGCAAATTGATAGGAGTACAGACTAAGCACCTCAGAAAAGGGATCCCTTTGACTCAAGCAGTGCAGCAAACCAGTCTGAGGATCAAGAACAAAGAAGATTTACCGCAGTCCAGGCAAATTGCAACCAGTCAGCACTCTTAAAGTTTCTGGGCATAAGATAAACTCTGCCCTAGCTTTTAATTAACACAGAAAAAAATAATACATATACACCATTTGTTCCCAATCTGGACAGGGCACAAGATCACTAAATCTGTTGCAGGGGACACGACAGAACCTGAGCTGGGTGGTACTAGCCTTGAGCTTGGGGGCGACATCTGGCTCAATTTCTTTTACCCAATGTTCATAGACAAGGATTGCTCCAAGGGAATCAAGTGCATGTCATTTCAGGGTCTCCCTTCAGTTTGGGTCAGCTCCCCTTGTGCTATTTTGGCCATCTCTAAATGTACAGTTCCAGTGGGCCAGGTTATCACTGGCAGGAAAATGACTCACACTTTAATATTTGGGCGGGGCTTACAGCAACCTGGGGGAGCTGGTGTCCTAAAAGCAATGGAAGAACAATTATAACACAAACAGTGGTTTCAATGAGCAAAACGTATAAAACTGGAGAATTACTTGTAACTCAGAAAATCGGCTGTGAAAAACAGAATGATTGATTTCGCTGTGTAAATTTATCTCAGCTGCTCAAATATAATTGTAACTGCACTTCCTAATTTGAGAAAATCCTTTTGAACAAAAAAGACGCGCCTTTCACCACGAGGATGTGTGTGTTTATCCTGGGTGTTAGTTCATCCCTGACATACACAGAATGAGAAGGAAAATTATCCATTGTTGCTCGTTTTTTAAAATCACGTATTTCTCCTCTCCCCCCGCCCCGCAGTTATATTATGTCCCGTCTCTATAATAGATTACTTTTCATGGCAAAATAGGCCGACTCCCTTGATGGCGAAGTGGGTTTATCTGGTTGTTGCTGAGCTATCCAGATCAGGAAGATCCCAGGTGTGATTCCATCCACCCCCAATTGGTGCTGAGTTAGCCATGGTGATCTCAGCCAGGTGGTGACACTACAATTGTGTATGTCCGAAGGCCTCCTCGTAGGACTTCTCCTGGGCACGGCCAAGGGTGCCATCAGCCGGTCCAGGCAGCGGGCGGTCGAGGGGGTCGTTCAACCTGACTGCCTGCCTCTCTTCCGCTCTTACATCCGGTCCAGGGTGTCCTTGGAGATGGAGCACGCGGTGTCCACCGGTACGCTCGCGGCCTTCCGCGAGAGGTGGGCACCAGAGGGACTGGAGTGCATCATCACGCCCGGCAACCAAATTTTAATATGATTTTACGTTTTAAAGTTTAATTTGTTTTAAATGCCGGTGCTTTTAGTGTCCCCTTCCCTTTTATAGGGGGCACTGGAAAATTGTGATTTTAGTGCCCAAAAAAAAAGGAAAAAAAAAGAAAAACTCAAAAAAAAAAGGAAAAAAAGGGCCTTGTAAATGTCTGGTGTGTCACCCAGGTCGGGTGGCACGATTTAATGTTTTATGTTTTTGCAGGTAGACTCTAAAAGAGTTTCGGTCAGGAGGGGAAATCTGCCAGGGGTTCTACTCTGATCATTATCCAGTGTTATTACATTATCCATTTCCTACATTACAACAGTGACTGTACTCCAAAAGTACTTCATTGGCTGCAAAGCGCTTTGAGACGTCCGGTGGTCGTGAAAGGCGCTATAAAAATACAAGTCTTGCTTTCTTTCTTTCAGTGACCCGCCCCACACTGGGAGTTGGGAGGGAAAGAAAATCAGCCTGGATTCCTACCCCTGATCGCTATCTAGCAACCACTGCAGGGAGTGAGTCCAAGTGTTGACGTGTTGTAGGGAACAGGATTGAGCACCGCTGTGAAGCCTGATGATTGCATAACCTGCCAACAGTCGCTGTCAGGGGTCATACATTAATAATGACCACTGGGTAGCGGCACCGAACGTCCCTGGTGCCTTGGAGCGTTAGCCCAACAAAGAGTAGAATTTTTCAGTAAATGAAGGGAGAAAGTTGGCAGAGAAAGATTGACGAGGAAAATAATTGAACAGCCACGAAGCTGTGGCAGGAGTTGCTGACATCTTCCCATTCAGTCTCCACTGGACACAGAGCCCAGGCAAGTTCAGCAGTTCACCGTAATAGAATTATAGACAAAAAGCCAACTCCTCACTGACTCGGTGACGCAGTATGTTGGTACATCAATGTGCTGCACTACTGGCCCGCCTGTGATTTCCTTTAATCATTTTCTTGCTTTTCAAACGCAGTGAATTTCAACAATAGTTTCAGCAGAGTTCTTACCTAGTCACACGAACAGCTGTGATATAATTGTGGATTCAGTACAATTGTTTTATATACATCCACAGTTCAGGATTCATAAGAGTTGGAGAGAAATTGAGATAAACCAAGAAATAATCATTTGGTACTACTAATTAGACATTAGCAATTAGATAGTAATGTGCAAACAAGGACATATTCATTTACGGAGAAGAACCATTTATAGAATACTTAGCTTTGGAATGTTGCAACCCAGAAAAGGCAATTTGACCTTTTTTGATTTCTCTCATGTCTGCCTTCTAACAACGGCTTTCAATCCTCTTTCTCCAGAAACCTATCTCTTGACCCAGTTTATATTGCTTATTTCAATAGCCTGGTAACTATTGACTATTGTTACTGTGACTTTCCTGAATTCCTTTATTTACTCCAAATAATGCCCCCCCCCTCCAGTTTTATACTCTTTGTTGGTATTGTTAATATCAGCTTATCAATATCCCATTCATGCTTCCGAAAACCTCTATTAGATCATTTTGAAGTTTTCTCTTAGCTAGTGAAAACGAGCTTGACTTAACTTTCCCTCATAACTGTGGCTTTCTGAGCTCTGGTATCATATTTTGTACTTTACGCTTCAGCCTCTCAAGACCAGTATTATCCAGCTTATGGTTTTGCAAATAACACCACACCACTGCCCCTTTAGTTGTTTTTGAGCTATTTTTCTACCTAGCAAGCTACTTTATCCCTTATTCTGTGGCTCTTTACCTTATGTATTCTCTTGTGCATCTCCCAGTTCCTTCGCCCCACCATTGGCGATCATGCCTTCAGCTGTCTCGGTCTGAAGCTTTGGATTTTCCTCTCCAAACCTCACCGCTCCTTTAAGTGTCCTCTTAAAACCTACCTCTTTGAGTGAGTTGATCACTCATTCTAATGTCTCCTTCTTTGGCTCGGTGTCAATTTTCTGTGAGGCGCCTTGGGATGTTTTGGTACGTTAAAAGACGCTATATAAATACTAGTTGTTGTTGTTGTAGGCAGTACTGTCCACATGAAATTGTATCAAATACTGAATGACAGTTGAAATATAAAATATCCACCACGTGATTGTTGTATCTTTGGAAGACCTCCAACAAGTTAGTTAAGCATGGCCTGCCCTTCCTAATCCATGCCTGTTATCAAGCTATGCTTTTATATGTATTTACCTTCCTTCGATGTAACTTTGAAGATTTTCCCTACAGTAAAGTTAAATGGACTGGTCTGTACTTTCTATGCTTGCCTCCATAAAATAAATTCTGCCCCTGCAGTAAAAGGGCAAAGTTGAAGAAGCGCCAGACTCTGTTACAGTATCCACCATACTCCACAAACAGTACTTTATTCACAAGGATTTTTTTACAGAAATAGAACAAAATACTTTGTATATTTTATTGTTATATGTACAGATAAATAACCATAAATTAATATGAAGTAAGGGAGGGGGAGGTTTCAGAATGACCCAGTATGACGTGTGAAATCCAGACAACACGCAGGTGAAAATCCATCACCTATGTTTACTGCGGGAGAGATTAACGCTGGCATTGAACTAATTGTAATGAAAGACCAGATGGGAGCCAAGTAATCTGCCAGACAATTCTTCCAGGGTGACGGTGTGTCCTGTGCAGTCCGAGGAGTTGATAAACCATTCAAAATCACAATGAGCAAAGCTCTCTCTGACTCATATCGGCAGAGAGGTGGAATGGGAGAACACTATCAATTAGCGCAAATTGTCTGGGTACTACCAGGTTTATTAGTTTGGAGCAATCACTGACGCGTTTCGATGCAATATTCCGGTCAGATCTGCGGGTGATTTTAACTTCGGGCGAAAGTGGTAAATGTGCGATAGCGAATTAGCCGCCCATTATTATATACAATACCCGATTCATCTTTCTATTGAAGTCAATGGGAGGGAAAATCAGGCTGGGCGTGAAACGGGCGACCAATTCGATTTCGCCCGTTTTATACTCTCGCCCAAAGTTAAAATTACCCCCATCTACAATGCAAGTCTGAAAATCTCTGGCATCTTCAGCGGCTTTTAAAACTGGCTTTCGCCCAATGTAAAACTTTATTTTAAGAAGAAAGCTGCTCCCATTTCATCGGGAGCAAGGCAGGCAGAGGAAATGTTCTGAAGCAATCTGGGGGCATTTCGACTTTGGCCGGTATTATAAAACGGGCGACAGCGAATCAGCTATCAGATTTACATCTCTCCCGATTTCCATTTTCACGTTTAGAACTATCGCCCAAAGTCAAAATGACCCTCTTTAAGTTAAAAAAAAGTGCGAAATGAAGGAGAAGTCGAATCAAAGGAGAGAGGAATAACAATGAAAGTGATAAGAAACACAAAATAGGGAAGAGAGGATATGAGGAGAAAAAAGCAATGACATGTAGGAGTAAATGGGGACTTTTCAGAATGGCAGGCAGTGACTAGTGGGGTACCGCAAGGTTCTGTGCTGGGGCCCCAGCTGTTTACACTGTACATTAATGATTTAGATGAGGGGATTAAATGTAGTATCTCCAAATTTGCGGATGACACTAAGTTGGGTGGCAGTGTGAGCTGCGAGGAGGATGCTGTGAGGCTGCAGAGCGACTTGGATAGGTTAGGTGAGTGGGCAAATGCATGGCAGATGAAGTATAATGTGGATAAATGTGAGGTTATCCACTTTGTGGTAAAAACAGAGAGACAGACTATTATCTGAATGGTGACAGATTAGGAAAAGGGGAGGTGCAAAGAGACCTGGGTGTCGTGGTACATCAGTCATTGAAGGTTGGCATGCAGGTACAGCAGGCGGTTAAGAAAGCAAATGGCATGTTGGCCTTCATAGCAAGGGGATTTGAGTACAGGGGCAGGGAGGTGTTGCTACAGTTGTACAGGGCATTGGTGAGGCCACACCTGGAGTATTGTGTACAGTTTTGGTCTCCTAACCTGAGGAAGGACATTCTTGCTATTGAGGGAGTGCAGCGAAGGTTCACCAGACTGATTCCCGGGATGGCGGGACTGACCTATCAAGAAAGACTGGATCAACTGGGCTTGTATTCACTGGAGTTCAGAAGAATGAGAGGGGACCTCATAGAAACATTTAAAATTCTGACGGGGTTAGACAGGTTAGATGCAGGAAGAATGTTCCCAATGTTGGGGAAGTCCAGAACCAGAGGTCACAGTCTAAGGATAAGGGGTAAGCCATTTAGGACCGAGATGCGGAGGAACTTCTTCACCCAGAGAGTGGTGAACCTGTGGAATTCTCTACCACAGAAAGTTGTTGAGGCCAATTCACTAAATATATTCAAAAAGGAGTTAGATGAGGTCCTTACTACTAGGGGGATCAAGGGGTATGGCGAGAAAGCAGGAATGGGGTACTGAAGTTGAATGTTCAGCCATGAACTCATTGAATGGCGGTGCAGGCTCGAAGGGCCGAATGGCTTACTCCTGCACCTATTTTCTATGTTTCTATGTTTCTATGGTGAGTGTGGGAGTATTGTTGGTGTTTATTTTAGTAGTCTATGGTTAATATTCCAGCGAACTGCAGTGGTTCAAGGCAGTGGCTCACCACCACCTTCTCAAGGGCAATTAGGGATGGGCAATAAATGCTGACCTTCACAGCGACGCTCACATCCCGGAATAAATAATAAAAAACATATTATTCTCGTGTCTGAGAGGCATTATAACTAATGTTAATGTTTATTTCAGTGTCACAGTGCTGAATACAAACAAAAATGTTTGGTCCAGGGAGATGGCAGTTTCCCATAACCTGCCAGCAGATTAAGAATTAAAATAGTGCAGATTTTCAAACTGTCTCGCCAGGAATTCAAAAACAAAAATCCAATCTAATGTATTAAATTGTGCAAAATTGAGAAAGTATATATTTTTAAAGTTCTGTGCAGATTTGCTTTAAAATATTCAGGAAACAGTAGATTTAGATCTGTGTAGAGGAATGTCAAAGATTTAACACCGTTCATTTCTGTGTGTGGTTGGTATTGGGGAGGGGCTGCGTTCAGCTACCGTGATTTGCGAATTAATACTACTTTGTTTTTATCTCCCCTAAGTTTTGAATGCTTCCTTTTCAAATCGAAAAAATGTTGGGATGTTTAGGAATATCTAGTTATGATGCAGTACTAAAGTTTGGAGAAAAACAAATCAATTTTTCAGCCAAGTTATCGAAAGCATGTGGCACTGAAAACGTTAAATGTGCTGAAAACGACCCGGCTACATCATTTTGGCTGCTCGTAAATAACCGATACTTCTCACAAATTCTGTCACCGCAAAGCAAATAAAATAGGTTCTAATTATGAAACAATGCAGATCATTTATTGGATAAAAGAAAAGTACCAGTCGTCAGTAAGAGGCGAACATTAGGCTACTTTTGAAGACTTAACACAACAGAACCCACAAGCAATTCTGATAAGAGTGCTGCCTTCGTGAAGCTAAAACAATCAAAATATATTCTTAAGAGGCATATATGAGATCAGTCTTACGTAACTAGGACTATTTACAGACAAAGACTATATATATTCTGTGTCAACATCAAATTTGCAACAGACTGTAGTAGTTGTCAGAATTGAATAAAATCAAACACTTAGGATTTCGACCTACATGTCGACATTGAGACTCAATCTGAAGTGGAAGACCCCTCAGAAAAATGGATTGAGACAGTGTCAGTTTAAGTGGGACAGGACAGGATCTGGGTGTTCAGTAAGAATGCAATCGTTAATCAGATTAAACGGGTTTTTTGCTCACTGAAGGGGAGGGATATCAAGGTTTCCTTTCGACTGAGCCCGTAGACTGTACAACAGAGAAATAAAGGGGGAGAGAAATAAATGGCGTCTCAACAGCAACCAGTCTTAACCCAAAACTCAACAAAAGATGAGAATGATCAAGCGCTCCCACAGCAGGAATGACATGGTTTAGGTGCAAAATCCATTCCTCCTCCACTGTACCTCAACCGTTTGCCTAGACTCTAAGCTCAGAACAGTACTTCCAAGTGCACCACTGTTATAACCTACATTTCCCACACCATCCTCTCTGACTCTAATTGCTGATTTACTCTCAGTACTAGTGCTGATTTATGATCACCTTTTACAATGGACTGGTTCTGGCCAGTTGCATTCATGGCTGAAAGGGGCCCTCATCCCACCAGTCTAGATTGGATTCAAACCCACTTGTAGTGATATAACTATCTATTTTCCAATAAAAGTGAGCTGTATGTGAGAGAGAAATATTTTCCCTATTGCAACCAAAAAAAAATTGAACACTGTTAGTCAAGGAATGGCAGGGGTTATCTAAATTACCCTGACTCTGCACTTTGGCATTGAGCTCAGAAGAACACCCTCTTCTGCAGTGTGACAAGAAAGACCAGATTGGAAGTAACCTAAGTTTTCCCACTGACTTAATTGCAGTCCTCACTCCGTTGCCTGTGTTGATTTCTTTGTGAAATGTCAGGGCTTTAGACAGAGATCTAAAAGTACTATTATTATATTGCCCTCTCCATTCTGTAGTTAACACAGAGGCAAAGGATGTCAAGTGCCGAAGCTCTGTTTGGTGTTGCATAAGGAGATGAATCACCAGCACAGCCATGAGCTGTTGATCAGACCCATAAGGTGACCAGATAATAGTCTTACTTCTGACCCTAAGCAGAAATCAATAATCGCAATCTCTCAATTAATTTTTCCTGGGCAGGATTCGAATGTGATTCTTCCAGAGGAGAAGAGTAAATTCAAACACAGCACAGGCGAGCAGTGAAAGAATGCAGAGCACTCAACACCACTATTTTACAATGTTAACGTTTTAACTGTGTGGCGGTGGCAAATTATTGATCAATAATTGTATTGGGATTATTATTACTTGCTAAATTCACCTGCGGTGTGGTCTGTGGTTCTTCTGGATAACTCAGATGGGGAAAATCTCAGCGACAACAGAAAGACTGCTCCGTGAGGGATTGGGCGGGGGTGACAGCAATAGTTTTACCTTTCAGTGGACAGGAGGTATGTGGGATCCCTATAACTATTTTTGTAGAAAACAAATACTCAAAGTGCCCCCTGATTAAAGGGGTAGGGGGCACACTCCCAAAAACGTTTCAAGTGCCCCCTTTTTTGTGGGATCCCTACACAGTGAGTTAACAAGCCCAGGTGTGGGGCATCTTGATAGGCTCTTAGAGTGAAGCCCAGGAACCTGCCCAGAAGGCGGGAGGGCAAGTCAGTAGCGGAGTCACCCCTGGCCTGCTCTCTAGCGAGCCAGATTCTTAGTGGGCAGGGGCTGCAGCATGTGGCAGAGTGAGTCCTATAAAGAAAGGGCAAAATATAATTCAATTGCAGGATACCTCCTTAAATAATCCAATGGTAACAGTGTTGACAACTTTCTGCTGGACTGAATACTTGCAAAATATTTACTAACGTCCTCTAAAGTTGTCCCTTTCGGTGCTGGGACTGTCTCCCTTGAAATCATTTCCAGTACTAACCATCAGCAGGTATCTTGCAGTGCCAACTGTGTTACACAGAAACACAGTGGGAAAATCGCAACGCTGCTGTGAAACGCCAATCACGGAGAGAATAGTGCTGTCAGTTTTTAGGATCAGGGGAGGTGGAGTCACACGGCTACTATAAAATACTGATGTCGTTCATTTCAGCAATAGAATGAATACATTATACAATTAATACTGAGAAGCCTTTCTATACTATTTTTCCAATTTTGAAATTAATAAAAGATAAAATGTTTTTTTTTTAATTTTGACTTTATAATATACTCAAATCTACCGTGTTTCCCCTTTGAGTGTTTTGCGTCCAGTTCTGTCCAGTCCCCAAAAAAAGCGTATGTACAAATACTTCTAATCTAATCTTTATTTCTTCCTACTTTGAAACCGTCCAGAGTTTATTTTTTGAGCTAAGAATTGCATCAATTACAGATGTTGAAGGGACACATTTTCTAAAGCTGTTAAAATAAAAGTTACAGAGCCAAGATCAGATCACGTTTTCTACAAGATTCACGGAGACCGGCAGGATTGAAGTGTTGGAGCTACGAGGGGGTCCCTGGTTGTCTCTCACTGTGGAAGTGCCTTCAGGATTGCATTCACCTCCTCAGCTACTGCTGTCAATGCAAACTCAAACTGCTCCTGTAGAAAATAAACCAGCACGGTTAGAACAAATTGTCATTTTATTTACGCGCAATGTGGGTTTAAACAGGTCAACCGCTGGGAAACCATTGCGAGATGACCTGTTATTTTTCCATCGTGAACCCATTAAGAATCCACGGGACTGATGCAGATAACCTTTGTTCTCCTTCAACTATTTTCATCTCCTCACCCCCTCTTCTAAAGGCACTGGCGCTTGCCAGCGGACAGTACTGTCTGTGATACGTGATCCAAGTGTGTGACTGTAAACAGTGACTGTCAGGTTAATCAACCACAAATGGCACTATGAACCAGCAAGATCCTGTCCTCACTCGACAATGACCCCCACATGCAGCCGGGGTCACCTGACTACAAACAGTGGTGGGAACTCGGGCCGAATTTCCCCCACCCCAAAGGCACTCAACTATTTTAGTTGTGCACTTTAAACAAATGCCCCCTGCAAAAGGGGGGGGGGTGCGGGGGGGGGTCACACTCCAAAATATTTTTTTTTCCAGTGCCCCTTTTTTTTTTGAGGGCACCAACACACAAATTATACAAATGCCCCCTGGCTAAAAGGAGGGGGGGACTAACACCGACAAATTAAACAAATTAAACTTTAGACAATAAAATCAAATTAAAATTTGGTTGCCGGGGGTGATGATGCACTCCAGTCCCTCCGGCGCCCACCTCTCGCGGAAGGCCGCGAGTGTACCGGTGCCAAAGACACTCAGGCCAATTGGAACAGCCCAACTAGTAAACTGACTGAGATTAGTTAACTCAGCTCAGATCAGGCTTTAAACTTGAGTCTGTCTGGCCTGCATGACTGAGTACAATAGAAACAGATTCAATAGCAGCTTTCCAAACGGAACTGGATAAATACTTGAAGTAGAAAACGTTGCAGGGCCATGGGGAAAGAGCGGGAAAGTGGGACTGATTGGATCTCTCTTTCAAAGAGCCAGCACAGGCACGATGGACCGAATGGTCTCCTTCTGTGTTGTATCGTTCTATGATTTTACCACACTGGGCAGCACATTTAACCACTAATACCAGGGAGTTCCTGCATTGTTGCCAATAGGAATATGTCTTCCAACTCTGCAGAGGTAACATGGGGGAAGTCAGGATCGTGATTTTAGGGAGTCTATTAGGAAGGCTGGCCACCACACATATATCTGTTGCTATATTTCCCACACTTTCAAAAGAACTGTAACTAATACACTTTGTATATCAAATTGCAAAATAACTTGCTAACAACAACAACTTGCAACCCCACACCTGAGATCAAAGCGAGTGCGGGAGACGTGGCCGATTGTGAAGGGCATGAACAAAGCCTTAAAAGGCGTTGGGAATACAAAGGAGCAAGGCTTTGGAGCAGCAGGCAACATGAGTGCAAATCCAACAGCAGCAAATACGTAACATTTGAAAATCTTTAAGGTGCAAAAACCACCATCGACTGCCATGAAGGTGTCTCCGGGAGCTCCGTCCAGCTTTCCCCAACAACGGCCGAGGATCCAGACTTGCACTGCCCTTGCTTGAATGGTTGGGTAGATGGGAGCAGGTACTGGTTGTATTCAAAGAGAAAAATGGCCTTGGTGTCATTTGAAACATAGAAACATAGAAAATAGGTGCAGGAGAAGGCCATTCGGCCCTTCGAGCCTGCATCACCATTCAATAAGATCATGGCTGATCATTCCCTCAGTACCCCTTTCCTGCTTTCTCTCCATACCCCTTGATCCCCTTAGCCTTAAGGGCTATATCTAACTCCCTCTTGAATATATCCAATGAACTGGCATCAACAACTCTCTGCGGCAGGGAATTCCATAGGTTAACAACTCTCTGAGTGAAGAAGTTCCTCCTCATCTTAGTCTTAAACGGCCGACCCCTTATCCTAAGACTATGTCCCCTGGTTCTGGACTTCCCAAACATCGGGAACATTCTTCCCGCATCTAATCTGTCCAGTCCCGTCAGAATCTTACACGTTTCGATGAGATCCCTTCTCATCCTTCTAAACTCAAGTGAATAAAAGCCCAGTTGATCCAGTCTCTCCTCATATGACAGTCCAGCCATCCCTGGAATCAGTCTGGTGAAAAGATAGGAGAATAGTAAAAGTGGAGGGCAGAGAAACCCAAGGCAAAAAACAAAAAGGGCCACTTTACAGCAGAATTCTAAAGGGTGAAAGTGTGTTAAAAAGACAAGCCTGAAGGCTCTGTGCCTCAATGCGAGGAGTATTCGGAATAAGGGGGACGGATTAACTGCACAGATAGCAGTTATCATGGGCGACTTTAAATCTACATATTGATTGGGCTAACCTAACTGGCAGCAATGCGGTGGAGGAGGATTTCCTGGAGTGTATTAGGGATGGTTTTCTAGACCAATATGTCGAGGAACCAACCAGAGAGCTGGCGATCCTAGACTGGGTGATGTGTAGGGACTAATTAGCAATCTTGTTGTGCGAGGACCCTTTGGGTATGATGTGATTGGCATCACGGAGACATGGCTCCTGGGTGACCAAGGCTGGGAACTCAACATCCAGGGGTATTCAGCATTTAGAAGGATAGACAGAAAGGAAAAGGAGGCGGGGTGGCGTTGCTGGTTAAAGAGGAAATTAATGCAATTGTAAGGAAGGACATTAGCCTGGATGATGTGGAATCGGTATGGGTGGAGCTACGGAATACCAAAGGGCAGAACACGCTGGTGGGAGTTGTGTACAGGCCACCAAATAGTAGTAGTGAGGTTGGGGACAGCATCAAACAAGAAATAAGGGAATAAGGGATGTGTGCAATAAAGGTACAGCAGTAATCATGGGCGACTTTAATCTACATATTGATTGGGCTAACCTAACTGGTAGCAATGCGGTGGAGGAGGATTTCCTGGAGTGTGTTAGGGATGGTTTTCTAGACCATTATGTCGAGGAACCAACTAGACAGCTGGCCATCCTAGACTGGGTGATATGTAATGAGAAGGGACTAATTAGCAATCTTGTTGTTCGAGGCCCCTTGGGGAAGAGTGACCATAATATGGTAGAATTCTTTATTAAGATGGAGAGTGACAAAGTTAATTCAGAAACTAGCGTCCTGAACATAAGGAAAGGTAACTTTGATGATATGAGGCGTGAATTGGCTAGATTAGACTGGCAAATGATACTTAAAGGGTTGACAGTGACTAGGCAATGGCAAACCTTTACAGATCATAGAGACGAACTTCAACAATTGTACATTCCTGTCTGGAGTAAAAATAAAACGGGGAAGGTGGCTCAACCGTGGCTAACAAGGGAAATTAAGGATAGTGTTCATTCCAAGGAAGAGGCATACAAATTAGCCAGAAAAAGTAGCAAGCCGGAGGACTGGGAGAAATTTAGAATACAGCAGAGGAGGACAAAGGGATTAATTAAAAGGGGGAAAATAGAGTATGAGAAGAAGCTTGCCGGAAACATAAAAAATAACTGCAAAAGCTTCTATAGATATGTGAAGAGAAAAAGATTAGAGAAGACAAACGTAGGCCTCTTGCAGTCGGATTCGGGTGAATTTATAACGGGGAACAAAGAAATGGCAGACAAATTGAACAAGTACTTTGGTTCTGTCTTCAAAAAGGAAGACACAAATAACCTTTCGGATGTACTCGGGGTCCGAAGGTCTAGTGAGAAGGAGGAACTGAAGGATATCCTTATTAGGTGGGAAATTGTGTTAGGGAAATTGATGGGATTGAAAGCCGATAAATCCCCAGGGCCTGATAGTCTACATCCCAGAGTACTTAAGGAAGTGGCCCTAGAAATAGTGGATGCATTGGTGATCATTTTCCAATAGTCTATCGACTCTGGATCAGTTCCTATGGACTGGAGGGTTGCTAATGTGACACCACTTTTTAAAAATGGAGGGAAAGAGAAAACGGGTAATTATGGACCAGTTAGCCTGACATCAGTAAATCAGTACATCGTAGTGGGGAATATGTTGGAATCAATCATTAAGGATGAAATAGTATCACATTTGGAAAGCAGTGACAGGATTGGTCCAAGTCAGCATGAATTTATGAAGGGGAAATCATGCTTGACAAATCTTCTGGAATTTTTTGAGGATGTATTAGTAGAGTGAGCAGGGGAGAACCAGTGGATGTGGTGTATTTGGACTTTCAAAAGGCTTTTGACAAGGTCCCACACAAGAGATTGGCATGCAAAATCAAAGCACATGGTATTGGGGGTAATGTACTGACGTGGATAGAGAACTGGTTGGCAGACAGGAAGCAGAGAGTCGAGATTAACGGGCCCTTTTCAGAATGGCAGGCAGTAACTAGTGGAGTGCCGCAGGGCTCGGTGCTGGGAACCCAGCTCTTTACAACATATATTAATGAATTGGATGATGGAATTGAGTGTAATATCTCCAAGTTTGCAGATGACACTAAACTGGGTGGCGGTGTGAGCTGTGAGGAGGATGCTAAGAGGCTGCAGGATTATTTGGACAGGTTAGGTGAGTGGGCAAATACATGGCAGATGCAGTATAATATGGATAAATGTGAGGTTATCCACTTTGGGGGCAAAAACACGAAGGCAGAATATTATTTGAATGGCGGCAGATTAGGAAAAGGGGAGGTGCAGTGAGACCTGGGTGTCATGATTCATCAGTCATTGAAGGTTGGCATGCAGGTACAGCAGGCGGTGAAGAAGGCAAATGATATGTTGGCCTTCATAGCAAGGGATTTGAGTATCGGAGCAGGGAAGTCTTAGTGCAGTTGTACAGGGCCTTGGTGAGGCCCCACCTGGAATATTGTGTTCAGTTTTGGTCTCCTAATCTGAGGAAGGACATTCTTGCTATTGAGGGAGTGCAGCGAAGATTCACCAGACTGATTCCCGGGATGGCACGACTGAGATATGAGGAGAGACTGGATCGACTCGGCCTATATTCACTGGAATTTAGAAGAATGAGAGGGGATCTCATAAAAACATATAAAATTCTGACAGGACTGGACAGGTTAGGTGCAGGAATAATGTTCCCGGTGTTGGGCAAGTCCAGATCCAGGGGACATAGTCTTAGGATAAGGATAAGGGGTAAGCCATTTAGGACTGAGATGTGGAGGAACTTCTTCACTCAGAGAGTTGTTAACCAATGGAATTCCCTACCGCAGAGAGTTGTTGATGCCAGTTCATTGGGTATATTCAAGAGGGAGTTACATATGGCCCTTGCGGCTAAAGGGATCAAGGGGTATGGAGAGAAAGCAGGAATGGGGGACTGAAGGAATGATCAGCCATGATCCTATTGAATGATGGTGCAGGCTCGAAGGGCCGGATGGCCTACTCCTGCACCTATTTTCTATGATTCTATGTTTCGCTGCACTCCCTCAATAGCAAGAACGTCCTTCCTCAGATTAGGAAACCAAAACTGTACTCAGTATTTCAGGTGAGGCCTCACTAAGGCCCTGTACAACTGCAGTAAGACCTCCCTGCTCCTATACTCAAATCCCCTAGCTATGAAGGCCAACATACCATTTGCCTTCTTCACCGCCTGCTGTACCTGCATGCCCACTTTCAGTGACTGATGAACCATGACACCCATGTCTCGTTGCAACTCCCCTTTTCCTAATCTGCCGCCATCCAGATAATATTCTGCCTTTATGTTTTTGCCCCCAAAATGGATAACCTCACTTTTATCCACATTATACTGCATCTGCCATGCATTTGCCCACTCACCTAACCTGTCCAAGTCACCCTGCAGCCTCTTGGCGACCTCCTCACAGATCACACCCCCACCCAGTTTAGTGTCATCCGCAAACTTGGAGATATTACACTCAATTCCTTCATCTAAATCGTTAATGTATATTGTAAAGAGCTGGGGTCCCAGCACTGAGCCCTGCAGCACTCCACTAGTCACTGCCTGCCATTCTGAAAAGGACCCGCTTATCCCGACTCTCTGCTTCCTGTCTGCCAACCAGTTCTCTATCCACGTCAGTATATTACCCCCAATACCATGCGCTTTGATTTTGCACACCAATTTCTTGTGCGGGACCTTGTCAAAAGCCTTTCGAAAGTCCAAATACACCACATCCACTGGTTCTCCCTTGTCCACTCTGCTTGTTACATCCTCAAAAAATTCCAGAAGATTCGTCAAGCATGATTTCCCTTTCATAAATCCATGCTGACTTGGTCCGATCCTGTCACTGCTTTCCAAATGCGCTGCTATTTCATCCTTAATAATTGATTCCAACATTTCCCCCAATACTGATGTCAGGCTAACTGGTCTATAATTACCCGTTTTCTTACTCCATCCTTTTTTAAAAAGTGGTGTTACATTAGCTACCCTCCGGTCCATAGGAATTGATCCAGAGTCGATAGACTGTTGGAAAATGATCACCAATGCATCCACTATTTCTAGGGCCACTTCCTTAAGTACTCTGGGATGCAGACTATCAGGCCCCGGGGATTTATCGGCCTTCAATCCCATCAATTTCTCTAACACAATTTCCTGCCTAATAAGGATATCCTTCAGTTCCTCCTTCTCACTAGACCCTCGGTCCCCTAGTACTTCCGGAAGGTTATTTATGTCTTCCTTCGTGAAGACAGAACCGAAGTATTTGTTCAATTGGTCTGCCATTTCTTTGTTCCCCATTATAAATTCACCTGAATCCGACTGCAAGGGACGTTTGTCTTCACTAATCTTTTTCTCTTCACATATTTATAGAAGCTTTTGCAGTCAGTTTTTATGTTCCCTGCAAGCTTCCTCTTGTACTCTATTTCCCCCTCTTAATTAAACCCTTAGTCTTCCTCTGTTGAATTCTAAATTTTTCCCAGTCCTCAGGTTTGTTGTTTTTTCTAGCCAAATTATATGCCTCTTGCTTGGCTTTAACACTATCCTTAATTTCCCTTGTTAGCCACAGTTGAGCCACCTTCCCCATTTTATTTTTACTCCAGACAGGGATGTACAATTGCTGAAGTTCATCCATGTGATCATTAAATGTTTGCCATTGCTTATCCACCATCAACCCTTTAAGTATCCTTTGCCAGTCTATTCTAGCCAATTCACGCCTCGTACCGTCGAAGTTACCTTTCCTTAAGTTCAGGACCCTAGTTTCCGAATTAACTGTGTCACTCTCCATCTTAATAAAGAATTCTACCATTTTATGGTCACTCTTCCCCAAGGGGCCTCGCACAACAAGATTGCTAATTAGTCCCTTCTCATTACACATCACCCAGTCTAGGATGGCCAGCTGTCTAGTTGGTTCCTCGACATATTGGTCAAGAAAACCATCCCTAATAAACTTCAGGAAATCCTCCTCCACCACATTGCTACCAGTTTGGTTAGCCCAATCAATATGTAGATTAATGTCGTCCATGATAACTGCTATACTTTATTGCACACATCCCTTATTTCTTGTTTGATGCTGTCCCCAACCTCACTACTACTGTTTGGTGGTCTGTACACAACCCCCACTAGCGTTTTCTGCCCTTTGAAATTCCACCCATACCGATTCCACATCATCCAGGCTAACGTCTCTCCTTACTATTGCATTAATTTCCTCTTTAACCAGCAACGCCACCCCACCTCCTTTCCTTTCTGTCTGTCCTTCCTAAATGCTGAATACCCTTGGATGTTGAGTTCCCAGCCTTGGTCACCCTAGAGCCATGTCTCCGTGATGCAAATTGCATCATACCCGTTAACTGCTATCTGCGCAGTTAATTCGTCCACCTTATTCCGAATACTCCTCGCATTGAGGCACAGAGCCTTCAGGCTTGTCTTTTCAACACACTTTGCCCCTTTAGAATTTTGCTGTAATGTGGCCCTTTTAATTTGTTGCCTTGGGTTTCTCTGCCCTCCACTGTTACTATTCTCCTTTCTATCTTTTGCTTCTGACTCCAATTTATTTCCCTCTGTCTCCCTGCATAGGTTCCCATCCCCCTGCCATATTAGTTTGTCTGCTCCCAAACAGCACTAGCAAACACTCCCCCTAGGACATTGGTCCGGTCCTGCCCAGGTGCAGACCATCCGGTTTGTACTGGTCCCACCTCCCCCAGAACCGGTTCCAATGCCCCAGGAATTTGAATCCCTCCCTGCTGCACCACTGCTCAAGCCACGTATTCATCTGAGCTATCCTGCAATTCCTACTCTGACTAGCACTTGGCACTGGTAGCAATCCTGAGATTACTACTTTTGAGGTCCTACTTTTTAAATTTAACTCCTAGCTCCCTAAATTCATCTTGTAGGACCCCATCCCATTTTCTACCTATATCATTGGTACCTATATGCACCACGACAACTGGCTGTTCACCCTCTCTTTTCAGAATGTCCTGCATCCACTCCGAGACATCCTTGACCCTTGCACCAGGGAGACAACATACCATCCCGGAGTCTCGGTTGCGGCCGCAGAAACGCCCATCTATTCCCCTTACAATTGAATCCCTTATCGCTATCGCTCTCCCACTCTTCTTCCTGCCCTCCTGTGGAGCAGAGCCAGCCACGGTGCCATGAACTTGGCTGCTGCTGCTCTCCCCTGATGAGTCATCCTCCTCAACAGTACTCAAAGCAGTGTATCTGTTTTGCAGGGGGATGACCACAGGGGACCCCTGCACCAACTTCCTTGCACTGCTCTTCCTGTTGGTCTTCCATTCCCTATCTGGCTGTGGACCCTTTACCTGCGGTAAGACCAACTCGCTAAATGTGCTATTCACATCATTCTCAGCATCGTGCATGCTCCAGAGTGAATCCACCCGCAGCTCCAGTTCTGCAATGCCTTGTGTCCGAGCTGTCCTGCCATGACTTAACCCTTAGATACACTTAAATTGGCAAAAGTGCTCAAGGTTACTTCCTGATAAAGAAAAGAAAAAAGAAAAGCTACTTACCAATCACCAGCCAATCACTTACCCCCTTGGCTGTGATGTCACCTTTTGATTTCTTTCTATTTCTTTTTTGCCTTCTCTCCCTGCTGCAGCTGCACCGGTTGGGCCTCTCGCCGACTCACGAACACCCGCTGCCTCTCGCCGACTCACCAACTCCCACTGCCTCTCGCCGAATCACCAACTCCCGCTGCCTCTCGCCGAATCACCAACTCCCACTGCCTCTCGCCGACTCACCAACTCCCGCTGCCTCTCGCCGACTCACCAACTCCCACTGCCTCTCGCCGACTCACCAACTCCCGCTGCCTCTCGCCGAATCACCAACTCCCGCTGCCTCTCGCCGAATCACCAACTCCCGCTGCCTCTCGCCGACTCACCAACTCCCGCTGCCTCTCGCCGACTCACCAACTCCCGCTGCCTCTCGCCGAATCACTAACTCCCACTGCCTCTCGCCGAATCACCAACTCCCACTGCCTCTCGCCAACTCACTAACTCCCGCTGCCTCTCGCCAACTCACTAACTCCCGCTGCCTCTCGCCGACTCACCAACTCTGGGCCGTTTTATAGGTCTCCCCACGCTGCCTCTCGCCGACTCACCAACTCCCGCTGCCTCTCGCCGACTCACCAACTCTGGGCCGTTTTATAGGTCTCCCCACGCTGCCTCTCGCCGACTCATGAACTCCCGCTGCCCCCAATTTTCATGTGTGTAATGAGGCTTCTGCTTGTTTTGATGGGAGCTCTAGCTACCAGGATGCAGGTCCACCCAAAGATTGAGATGGCATCAATGGAGTGGCAAGGCTGCTTGGTTTCAGTCCTACTCCCGCCAGTTCTTAAGTGCACTTGGGATGGTGGCCACATGAAAATTGCACTGTTTAGTTTCCTTTTTTTAAACTCTCATTCTCTCTTTCCAGTCTCACCTTTGTGACACCATGTTTTCTGGCCCCTTGCTCCCATCATCACTGGTTCCCAGCTCCTGCCTCTTTACTTTGCCCATTGTACAGCCCAATCTCTTGGGTCAAATACAGGCCCATATAAAACTGTCTAATAGTCCGCTGCGAGATAAGGATGCCAGATGCAAGTCTTCCTCGATTTCGAAGGACTGATGATGATGTTAGATGCTTTTGAAAAAGCAACATTATCAGCATATTTGACAAGGCAATGCTAAAAACTAGGATGGTTAGTCATCATATCATAGACAGTCCCTTGAAATCAAGGAGAACTTGCTTCCACTCTAAAAGTACAGTCCAATACAGGAATTAGAAACATAGAAACACAGAAAAATAGGTGCAGGAGAAGGCCATTCGGACCTTCGAGCCTGCACCACCATTCAATATGATCATGGCTGATCATTCCTTCAGTACCCCTTTCCTGCTTTCTCTCCATACCCCTTGATCCCCTTAACCGTAAGAGCCATAGTCTCTGTCACAGATGGGGCAGACAGTGGTTGATGGAAAGGGTGGGTGGGGAGTCTGGTTTGCCGCACGTTCCTTCCGCTGTCTGCGCTTGATTACTGCATGCTCTCGACGATGAGACTCAAGGTGCTCAACGCCCTCCTGATGCTCTTCCTCCACTTAGGGTGGTCTCGGGCCAGGGATTCCCAGGTGCTGATGGGGATGTCGTACTTTACAAGGAGGCTTTGAGGGTGTCCTTGAAATGTTTCCTCTGCCCACCTGGGGGTTTGCTATGTGGGAGTTCCAAGTAGAGCGCTTGCTTTGGGAGTCTCGTGCCGGGCATGTGGACGATGTGACCCGCCCAACAGAGCTGATCGAGTGTGGTCAGTGTTTCGATGCTGGGGATGTTGGCCTGAGCGAGAACACTGATGTTGGTGCGTCTGTCCTCCCAGGGTATTTGCAGGATCTTGCGGCGGCAGCGCTGGTGGTACTTCTCCAGCACTTTGAGGTGTCTACTGTATATGGCCCACATCTCTGAGCCATATAAGAGGGGGGGTATCATTACTGCCCTGTAGATCATAAGCTTGGTGCCAGATTTGAGGTCCTGGTCTTCAAACACTCTCGTCCTCAGGCGACCGAAGGCTGCACTGGCACACTGGAGGCGGTGTTGGACCGCGTCATCAATGTCTGCCCTTGCTGATAGTAGGCTCCTGAGGTATAGAAAATAGTCCACGTTGTCCAAGGCTATGCCGTGGATCTTGATGACTGGGGAGCAGTGCTGTGTGGCAGGGTTAGGTTGATGCAGGACCTTTGCCTTAAGGATGTTTAGTGTAAAGCTCATGCTTTCGTATGCCTCGGTGAAGATGTTGACGATGGCTTGGAGTTTGGCCTCTGAATGTGTGCAGACGCAAGCATCATCCACGTGCTGTAGCTCTACGACAGAGGATGGGACGACCTTGGATCTTGCCTGGCGGCGACGAATGTTGAACAAGTTCCCATTGTTTCTATAGTTTAGTTCCATTCCAGCGGGGAGCTTGCTGAGAGTGAGATGGAGCATTGCAGCGAGAAAGATCGAGAAGAGGGTTGGCACGATGACGCAGCCCTGCTTGACCCCGGTCTGGATGTGGATTGGGTCTGTGGTGGATCTGTTGGTCAGGATCACGGCCTGCATGTCATCGTGGAGCAGACGGAGGATGGTGCCAAACTTTTGGGGGCAGCCGAAACGGAGGAGGACGTTCCATAGTCCTTCATGGTTGACAGTGTCAAATGCCTTTGTGAGGTCAAAGAAGGCCATGTACAAGGGTTGGTGCTGTTCCCTGCATTTCTCTTGTAGTTGTCGCACGGTGAAGATCATGTCCGTTGTACCCCTTAGTGGACGGAATCCGCATTGTGACTCTGGGAGGAGTTCTTCAGCCACAGGGAGAAGACGGTTGAGGAGGATTCTAGCGATGACTTTCCCAGTGGCCGACAGCAGGGAGATTCCTCCGTAGTTACCGCAGTCGGATGACAGTAAATGACACTGATGCCACATCTTGGGCTGGATTTTCAGGTCGTTTGCGATGGATTTTCGCCGGGTTTGACCCTCCGCGGCAAAAAATGGAGCAGTTAGTTTTTCTGCGTCCGGGCGCGATCCTCTGGTCAGGTTTTGCGCTTAGAAGCATCGCTGGGGAGAGATGTGCTGGTTGTGCAATGGCTCTCCATGCGACACCAGCAGAAATTTCGACAAACGCCTGACCCGTACGCCCTGAAACGCGCCCCACGAGGACCGCCAGGGAAAACACAGCGGTGAGTTGGATAAACTGCAAAAAAGTTACGTTCCAGTTTTTATTCTTTTATATTTATGTAGCGATTTGTGTTGTAAGGGTGTTGGCAATGTTTCTTAAATGTTTCTGTGAATTTTTTATTCCCCTCCCAAAGCCTCTCTCGGAGCTCTCCCGGCCTCGCTCTAAAGTTGGCGACGTTCCCGTTTTTGTGCCACAAAAATCGTACAACGCCTCCCTTTGCGCAGGGGCCAAATGACAAAAGTTGCTGCACACAGCGCAAACGTTAATTGGGTGGTAAATTTCCCGCCCCGCCTCCGTTTTCGCCCCGAAAACGGCAAAGCCGAAAATCCAGACACAGCTTACCTTCCAGCTTGCTACCGGTCTTGCCATAATTGACATTTCAAACCTGACTTTTAATCCACAGATTTAAATAACTTTGAAGGCCTTTTACTCTTTATTTATATTCAGTGATGTGAGTGCATGGTTTGTTTAGATCCATCAAAAAAGCCAGAACTCTCCTGAGGGATCTTCCCGCTGGTCTGTAATTAGATACTTATAATTCACCACGCGTCTGAATAAATGAATTGGAGTGTGCGAGAAGGCATGTTGTTGCCTAGCAGCAGTCAGGGCAAGTTTCTGTGGTGATTAGGATTCTTGTACCTGGGTACATGACTCAGAGCGGAAACTTGATTCTACCCTTTTGGTCAGCTCGGTATTGTACACCCGAGAGACGGTGTCTTGAGGTCTCCTTCGCGTTCGGTTTAGTTTGGATAAAATCTCCAGCCTGATGATGCACAGCAAGCTCTGAGCAAGTAGGAATGTTTCAAATCCCAGAATGAACAAAAGGTTTGCATCAGATTTCCCTCCCCCTCCCCTCCCCCCGCCCCGCCATTTTATTCTCACCGCCGCCCCCACCCCCCCCTCCCCGCCATTTTGTTCTCACCGTGCCCCCACCACCCCCACCGCCAAACCAAATGAGCTGACTCCTTGCTAGGATACAGTTTCACGAGCACCAGTAAGTCCTCCAGCGCCGATTGCCCAAGCGCCGTCATTCACATGTGAATCTATACTGGCTATTTGACTGTGGTAGGGCCAATGGTGTCACTGTAGCCAAACCCTGATCCCAACCTCAACCATCCTTCATAGCTATTTTGCAGAAGGTGGGGGATCACTGGCCTGCGATAGGAGTGGGAGCACAATCTGCTTATTTTTTTGTCCTTCCTAACCCTAAGGCTCCGATTGCTACCCTGGCTGAGATCAGCAGAGATCAGGAATAAAGCCTGCGGCTTTCTGGTTCCGAACAATACCTTCACCTACAGAGCCACAGGAGGAGCTGTATCTGCACTTATAAAGGGGAAAAGAATGCAAAAACATAAGAAAGCATGAAAGAAGAAAAGGCCATTCCGCCGAATAAACCTGTTCTGTCCACAGATCATGTCCAATCTTATCATGGACTCGACCCAGTTAATTTAATCCTCAGGCAAAGATTTGCATAAATACTCTCTCATCCTCCAGGGTAATGAAATTAATTTGCAGAAACATCGAGCCTGCACCACCATTCAATATGACCATGGCTGATCATACAACTTCAGTACCCCACTCCTGCCTTCTCTCCATACCCCCAGAATATGGGTCCATCTCTTCACAGTTGGTGCTCAACCTGATTTGCTCCACTCCCCTCCTCTCCACCCTCCCTCGCCACTCCACTCTCCTCCTCTCCACTCGCCCTCCCTCGCCACTCTACCCCTCCTCTCCATGCTCCCTCGTCACTCCAGTCCCCTCCCTCGCCTCGCAACTCCCCTCCTCTCCACCCTCCCTCCCTCCGCCGCTCCTCTCCTCTCCACCCTCCCTCGCCTCGTCACTCACCTCCTCTCCACCCTCCCTCGCCTCGTTGCTCCCCTCCTCTCCACCCTCCCTCCCTCGCCTCACCGCTCCTCTTCTCTCCACCCTCCCTCGCCTCGCTGCTCCCCTCCTCTCCTCCCTCCCTCACCTCGCTGCTCCCCTCCTCTCCTCCTTCCCTCGCCGCTACCTTCCTCTCCTCTCCTCTCCACCCTCCCTCCCTCGCCTCGTCACTCCCCTCCTCTCCACCCTCCCTTGCCTCGCTGCTCCCCTCCTCTCCACCCTCCCTCCCTCGCCTCACCGCTCCTCTCCTCTCCACCCTCCCTCGCCTCGTTGCTCCCCTCCTCTCCACCCTCCCTCCCTCGCCTCACCGCTCCTCTCCTCTCCACCCTCCCTCGCCTCGCTGCTCCCCTCCTCTCCTCCCTCCCTCACCTCGCTGCTCCCCTCCTCTCCTCCTTCCCTCGCCACTACCTTCCTCTCCCCTCCTCTCCACCCTCCCTCCCTCGTCTCGCCGCTCCTCTCCTCTCCACCCTCCCTCGCCTCGCTGCTCCCCTCCTCTCCTCCCTCCCTCACCTCGCTGCTCCCCTCCTCTCCTCCCTCCCTCGCCTCGCTGCTCCCTTCCTCTCCACCCTTCCTCCCTCGCACCACCACTCCCCTCCTCTCCACCCTTCCTCCCTCGCACCACCACTCCCCTCCTCTCCACCCTTCCTCCCTCGCACTGCCACTCCTCTCCTCTCCACCCTCCCTCCCTCGCCTCGTCACTCCCCTCCTCTCCACCCTCCCTTGCCTCGCTGCTCCCCTCCTCTCCACCCTCCCTCCCTCGCCTCACCGCTCCTCTCCTCTCCACCCTCCCTCGCCTCGTTGCTCCCCTCCTCTCCACCCTCCCTCCCTCGCCTCACCGCTCCTCTCCTCTCCACCCTCCCTCGCCTCGCTGCTCCCCTCCTCTCCTCCCTCCCTCACCTCGCTGCTCCCCTCCTCTCCTCCTTCCCTCGCCACTACCTTCCTCTCCCCTCCTCTCCACCCTCCCTCCCTCGTCTCGCCGCTCCTCTCCTCTCCACCCTCCCTCGCCTCGCCGCTCCCCTCCTCACCACCCTCCCTCTACTCGCCGCTCCCCTTCTCACCACCCTCCCTCGCCTCGCTGCTCCCTTCCTCTCCACCCTTCCTCCCTCGCACCACCACTCCCCTCCTCTCCACCCTTCCTCCCTCGCACTGCCACTCCCCTCCTCTCCACCCTCACCCCACTGCTCCCCTCCTCTCCACTCTCCCTCGCCTCACCGCTCCTCTCCTCGCCACCCTCCCTCGCCTCGCTGCTCCCCTCCTCTCCTCCCTCGCCCTGCCGCTCCCCTCCTCTCCACCCTCCCTCGCCTCACCGCTCCCCTTCTCTCCTCCCTCCTTCGCCCCGCCGCTCCCCTCCTCTCCACCCTCCCTCGCCCCGTCACTCCCCTCCTCTCCACTCTCCCTCGCCCCGCCACTCCCCTCCTCTCCACCCTCCCTCACCACTCCCCTCCTCTCCACCCTCCCTATCCCCGCCACTCCCCTCCACCCTCCGTCGCCGCTCCCCTCCTCTCCACCCTCCCTTGCCCCGCCACTCCCCTCCTCTCCACGCTACCTCGCCCTGCCGCTCCCCTCCTCTCCACCCTCCCTCGCCCCGCCACTCCCCTCCTCTCCACGCTTCCTCGCCCCGCCGCTCCCCTCCTCTCCACCCTCCCTCGCCCCGCCACTCCCCTCCTCTCCACGCTCCCTCGCCACTCCGCTCCCCTCCCCAGCAGCAGAGGAACCATCAGGTCCCATGAAGTGGTAAAAGAAAAATGATAAATCCTGGGATTAGTAAAACAAAAAATCCTGGAAATGTTTTGGGCGATACCCTGACACCAATGAGGCCCGTCTGATTAAAAGTCCCAGCGAGAACAGCAACCTGTTTGTCTCTTTCTAATGCTGACTAACTCGCTGTGCAATTTCTGTTTTTATTTCACTTTGGCTTACCTTTGTCTGAACCATCATTGGTCTCTGGTCTCTCAAATGTTCCAGCGTAGCAGCTATATCAATCTCTTTAGCACCTGCAAACAGACCACAAACTGAAGTGAGGTCAATGTGTGGCACCATTCTTGCAAAGGTATTAAATCTCACCCGGTCAGATTCTGCTCTTCCTCCCCCCCGACTCCTGCTCAAATTAAAGATGAGTTCTTTCACTCAAAACCCTGCACGTCACGGAACAAAATACATGCTTTAGATAATCCAGTGTTGACATTAGGATTTCGGTAAAGTAGAATGGTGGGCACTGCTATGTCCAGTCCAAACTCCAGTCACACACCCAACGTGGTTGACTCTTAGCTCCGAAATGGTCTAGCAAGCCACACAGTTGTACAGCTGTATCACCACCTTTTCAAGGACGGACATTAAATGTCAAGCCTTGCAAGCGCCGCCCACATCCTGAGAATGTTTTTTATTTAAACTGTACTCTTAGGAGTTCAAAATGTTGTCCTAAACGTGTGTTACTTCAGGACCTTTTAGCTGTTCAGCACTTGAAGTACTGACTATTTGTCACTGGTGGTGAGAGCAGATTGAAATGATACATTAAGAGCATTACACAAATTTAAGTGTGATTTCTACAGTAAATTGGTACCAATAAGCCCAACAACACTGGATAACCCTGGTGGAAAGCCACTGAAGAAAACGAGAAACACGCTCGCTTTTATACAACAGCTCTTTGGAAAAAAAAGGATTTATATCGCGCCTTTCACGAACATTGGACGTCCCAAAATGCTTTACAGTCAATTAAGTACTTTTGTAGTGTAGTCACTGTTGTAATGTAGAAAACACAGCAGCCAATATGCACACAGCAAGCTCCCTCAAACAGCAATGTAATAATGACCAGATAATCTGTTTTTGTTATGTTGACTGAGGGATAAATATTGGCCAGGATACCATTGATATCCCCCTGCACTTCTTTGAAATAGTGCCATGGGATGTTTTACGTCCACCTGAGAGAGGAGATGGGGCCTCGGTTTAATGTCTCATCCAAAAGGCAGCACCTCGTTCAGAGCAGCACTTGCCTCCGCAAGATCCTACAAATCCACTGGGAGGACAGACGCACCAACGTCACTGTTCTCGCTTAAGCCAACATCCCCAGCATCGAAGCACTGACCACACTCGACAAGCTCCATTGGGCGGGCCACATCGTCCGCATGCCCGACACGAGACTCCCAAAGCAAGTCCTCTACTCGGAACTCCTATACAGCAAGTGAGCCTCAGGTGGGCAGAGAAAACGTTTCAAGGACACCCTCAAAGCCTCCTTGATAAAGTGCAACATCCCCAACAGCACCTGGAAATCCCTGGCCCAAGACTGCCCTAAGTGGAGGAAGAGCATCCAGGAGGGCGCTGAGCAGCTCGAGTCTCGTCACCGAGAGCATGCAGAAATCAAGTGCAGATAGCGGAAAGAGCGAGCGGAAAACCAGACTCCCCACCCACCCTTTCCTTTAACCGCTGTCTGCCCCACCTCTGACAGAGACTGCAATTCCCAAATTGGACTGTACAGCCACCTAAGAATTCACTTTTAGAGTGGAAGCAAATCTTCCTCGATTTCAAGGGATTGCCTATGATGATGATGATGAACATGACTTCCTCAGCACTGCACTGCCAGCCTTCATTTTTATGCTGAAGTCCCTGGAGTGGGACTTGAACTCACAACCTTCTGACCCAGAGGCGAGGGTGCTACATTGAGCCACAGCTGATATTGTAGCATCAGCTCTTTGAATGGGGCAAACCATGTAGAAAGGCAGTTGCAGCAGTTAGGTTCTGGTGCGGTGTCCTCTATACTTTGCTGCTGTGGTCCATTATCGTTGCTATGTAAACTGCTGCCAATCTATCAGGAGAGTCACTAATGCTGCAGTTCAACAGCTTCACATTGATGGTGATCAATCAGTAATTACCAGTGTTACAGTGATCGCCTTGTTGAATCCCAAAAGCCTCCTTCTCAACTCTTGTCCTTTTACCTTTTTGTTCTAATTGTGGCCCGAATCACTTATTAATGAAAGCCAGAATGGGAGTAGCTCACGGAGCGTTTACCTAATTACTGCAAATATATCTGCTATATCCTTCGCATAAATATTCATTAAAAAAAATCTTCCTGCTCTGGCAGCGTGTGTTTCGCGGGCTGTGCAAGTTCCGAGCATTGTGCATTTAATTGCCCTTGTGCTATTTGCGTTAAGTTTAACATGGTCAGGATTTACAGTGACAGCATAGAGGGTGTGAAGATTCCAAGTTGCACTCCTTGAAAGAGATTCAGTCATAAGATCTGAATAGATACAAATGCATTAACAGTTTCTGGGTCGTTATGCAAAGGCAAAGTGTGTGCAAGTGACAACTCGTTAGCTAATAAACAAATTTGCCAATGTGAAGGATGTTTCAGACATCCAAAGACTGATTTTAACTCCTGGTGGGAGTCATGCGGGCTGGGGTGGAGGGATGGGTGCCGAGGCGGTCGACAATCCATCTGGCCCTCCGCAGGGCGAGGCTCAGGAGATATGAATTCTTGGATGGGCCTCATCTGCATAGCCCCCCCCCGCCCCATCAGTCTCCTGATCGAACCCAGCATGAGGCAATGGCTGATGGGATTTTGCGGTGGCAGGAGGAACGGTTACCGGCACCTTAAGTAAGTGGTCGCGGTCTGGGGAAGGGGAAGGAAGCTGGGGTCGGGGAGTGGCCTAAGGTTTCCTTGCAGGGGCCCAGAGGGACACTCGCCCACAATAACATTAACTCGCCTTTCTGAGGCCATTTCTGGTGCCGGGCCCTCTTGCTACCAAGGTTGGTCTGGCGGAGAAGCCCCGACGGCTTTCCTGCACAGACCTGGAGTTTGAAATTGCAGCCGGGCCCCGATGACAACATTGGAGCCTAATCTGCATACTGAAAGCATCATCATAGAAACATAGAAAATAGGTGCAGGAGTAGGCCATTCGGCCCTTCTAGCCTGCACCGCCATTCAATGAGTTCATGGCTGAACATGAAACTTCAGTACCCCATTCCTGCTCTCTCACCATACCCCTTGATCCCCCTAGTAGTAAGGACTTCATCTAACTCCTTTTTGAATATATTTAGTGAATTGGCCTCAACAACTTTCTGTGGTAGAGAATTCCACAGGTTCACCACTCTCTGGGTGAAGAAGTTTCTCCTCATCTCGGTCCTAAATGGCTTATCCCTTATTCTTAGAATGTGACCCCCTGGTTCTGGACTTCCCCAACATCGGGAACATTCTTCCTGCATCTAACCTGTCTAAGCCCGTCAGAATTTTAAACGTTTCTATGAGGTCCCCTCTCATTCTTCTGAACTCCAGTGAATACAAGCCCAGTTGATCCAGTCTTTCTTGATAGGTCATCATCATCATCATCATCATAGGCAGTCCCTCGGAATCGAGGAAGACTTGCTTCCACTCTTAAAATGAGTCCTTAGGTGGCTGAACAATCCAATACGAGAACCACAGTCCCCGTCATAGGTGGGACAGATAGTCGTTGCGGGAAAGAATGGGTGGACAGGTTTGCCGCACGCTCTTTCCGCTGCCTGCGCTTGATTTCTGCATGCTCTCGGCGATGAGACTCGAGATGCTCAGTGTCCGCCCAGATGCACTTCCTCCACTTAGGGCGGTCTTTGGCCAGGGACTCCCAGGTGTCAGTGGGGATGTTGCACTTTATCACGGAGGCTTTGAGGGTGGCCTTGAAACGTTTCCTCTGCCCACCTTTGGCTTGTTTGCCGTGAAGGAGTTCCGAGTAGAGCGCTTGCTTTGGGAAGTTAAAGGGGCACTCCACTGCCGACCAGCGGGTGTGCCCCCTCACTTGATCAAAAGAGGTTAAAATTGCAACCTGCAGGAAGGAGTGGGATTCGGTGGTGGGGGGGGGGGGAAGAGGTTGGGGGTGCGTAAGTCGGTTTGGGAATTTTTACTGCCCGGGTTCCGTCTGTCATGCAGGATCAAAAGTCGTTCCTCTAGCGTCGATGTAGCACTTGGACTTCCGGTACATACAGTACTAGTTGCAGACTAAATTTTCCTCCACTCGTCTCACACTGTAACTCAACCAGGAGCTCAGAGAGGCACCTACTGATTGAGACAGCGCGATATTTCTATTTTCCACTCTCTGAGCGAGAATGTCAATTTAGTGCCGGCTTTGTGCCACGGATGAATGCAAACCAGACACTGGATTGAAACTCTCCGAACTCATTTCACATCCGAAGCAGGCAGTCAGGAGACCTCCAACGCATCTGTTTAAGCTGGATCTGAGCCCAGGTCTCCCAGAGGTGCAAGTGACCCTGAAACATTTGAATCTAAGAGCAAAGAACCTCATCAACAAATAATAAGTGTGGAAGTGCTTCCATTACTTCTGAATCTGCTATTTCTAAAGCTCCAAATAAAAGGTAATGAACAGTTGATCAGTACAGTGGATGGTTGGACCACATCTCGCTCATATTTATAGAGCACTTAATACACACGGCCGCTCTGTGATTGCTGTGTTCTGCGTTCTACAGCTGATGCCACATTCTATACCCTCAAGTGCATTCCTAAATGAAAGCATGCAGATTTAAAGGAGTGAATCGTCTGGATTCACCGCTGGAACTCTGGATTGTGTTTGAAACTATTTTTAAGTTAAGTTCAGATAAGGGAGGCCAGGCCACTCGTCCCATCTAAATTATCCGTCCATTAAAATGCTACACTTTCCCCACGGCAACGACTAACTGCTCAAGGGATTGCACCTCCACTGCCCTGTGCAGAAGACCATCCCAGGTGTTGCTCACTGCTTCGGGAAGAAGTTGTTCCTGATATTGGTTCCCTTGTATTATGATTATGGTTTATTTTAAAATAGTGCTCAAAGTTAACCTTTTATATTCCACTCAGTATTTTACATACCGCAATTACGTCCCCTTTCATTCACATTTTTGTTTATAACTGAAGAATCCAGGCTTTTCTAATTTTTCAACATTAACTTGCATTTATATAGCAACTTTAACATAGAAAACTGTCCCAGGTGTTTCACAGATACATGAAAGACTTTGACTTATATAGCACCTTCTACGACCACCGGATGTCTCAAAGCGCTTTACAGCCAATGAAGTACTTTTGGCGTGCAGTCATTGTTGTAATGTAGGAAACGCGGCAGCCAACTTGTGCACAGCAAACTCCCACAAGCAGCAATTTGATAACCAAATAATCTGTTTTTTTGTTATGTTGATTGAGGGATAAATACTGGCCAGGACACTGGGGATAACTCCCCTGTTCTTGTCGAAATAGTGCCATGGGATCTTTTATGTCCACTTGAGAGAGCACAACGAACCTCGGTTTAGACTCTCATCCGAAAGACGGCAAATTTGACAGTGCAGCACTCCCTCAGCACTGCACTGGAGTGTCAGCCTCAATTTTTTGTACTCAAGACTTGAACCCACAACCTTCTAACTCAGAGGTGAGGGTGCTACCCGCTGAGCCACAGCTGACACATGAAGAAATCCCATAACTCTGTCCTCTTAGAGTAGGGAATGGGGGTGGGAGTTGATTTTCATCTGGCGTTACCGAGGCGGTGTTAATGGGCTCAAATGGGGTTGTTACATTTACCATTTGTTAACGCCACACATCCAATCACTGTTATTTTTAGAGGGACTTCCCTTGGGCGTCCAGAGCGCCTGCCTGTTTCAGGTGGTAGGCCTTTTGATTATGCAAAATCATGTAGTTAGAACCCCGCTTGCAATTTTGAGGGACACATAGGTATTGCCTATGTGG
Source organism: Pristiophorus japonicus (assembly GCF_044704955.1). Classification (NCBI taxonomy): domain Eukaryota; kingdom Metazoa; phylum Chordata; class Chondrichthyes; family Pristiophoridae; genus Pristiophorus; species Pristiophorus japonicus. The sequence continues at coordinate 266,785,928 of NC_091981.1, read as the reverse complement.
CACACGCTCTCCCCTTGAGTGGCTTAACCAGTGGTCCTTAAAGAGACCACAGCTGGCTGTTGCAAGAACAGCCTAGAGTTCCTGGGTTATACATTTGCAGAGCCAGGAGGAGCAGGAGTGTGGGTCACTGCCCGGGCCTGGGCTCGCCTTTCCTCACCTGCCCCTCCCCTATATTCAGCTCGCCCCCCCCCCCCCCCCCCCCCCCCCCCAGGACTATCTGCAGACCGGCATGGCTCCCCGATATCGTGCCTGCCTGGAGACTGCGAGCTGCAGCGGGAAACCCGTTTGGTGCATTCCGGATCGTTGCCGAGATTATAAATAAAGTCCGGGGCTTCCTCGCGGACTTGACCGCTGGCCGGCAAGAGCGTTCCATCTGTCGGTTGCCCAACGGGAAATTCGGCCCCGAGGTATCAGCCCCTCTGGCTTTTGTCGGTACCATTTTCAGACCTTGCATGTTTCCTTTGTGTTTGTATGACTAAACTTGAATGTAATATTTAAGATGCCATCTGACCTGACCAGAGAATGCGTAGCTTCAAACTGTCTCAGCCTCCATCGACTGATTTGGCAATAGGGCTCTCTGTTTGCTTTGTTGATCGCTTGGTTTGCAGTGACTGGATGTCATCATTACTGAGTCTACCATCACTCCCAGATCTCTCTTAGCTTATTTTAAAAAGGTAGGTCGATTGAAAATTTTAAAACTGAGATTGACAGATTTTTATTAGGCAAGTGTATTAAGAAGAGCTCCAGAGTTAAGATACAGATCAGCTATGGTCTAATTGAATGGTGTAACAGGCACAAGAGGCTGAAGGGCCTACTCCTGTTCCTATGTTTCCTAGCTAGACAGATACCATTCAGTAAGTAATTATATTCTTCATCTTTTCTTCCAATGCATTAAGACCTTGCATTTATCTGAAGTACCCCTTTCCTGCTTTCTCTCCATATCCCTTTAGCCGTCAGGGCCACATCGAACTCTGTCTTGAATATATCTAACAAACTGGCATCAACAACTCTCTGCGGTAGAGAATTCCACAGGTTCACAATTCTCTGAGTGAAAAAGTTTCTCCTTATCTCGGCCCTAAATGGTTAACCCCTTATCCTTAGACTGTGACCACCTGGTTCTAGATTTCCCCAACATTGGAAACATTCTTCCTGCATCTAACCTGTCCAGTCCCGTCAGAACTTTATATGTTTCTATGAGATCCTCTCTCATTCTTTTAAACTCCAGTGAGTACAGGCCCAGTCAATCCAGTCTCTCCTCAAATGTCAGTCCCGCCATCCCTGAAATCAGTCTGGTGAACCTTCGCTGCACTCCCTCAATAGCAAGAACGTCCTTCCTCAGATTAGGAGACCAAAACTGAACACAATATTCCAGGTGAGGCCTAACCAAGGCCCTCTACAACTGCAGTAAGACCTCCCTGCTCCTATATTCGAATCCCCTAGCTATGAAGGCCAACATACCATTTGTCTGCTTCACTGCCTGCTGTACCTGCATGCCAACGTTCAATGACTGATGTACCATGATATCCACGTCTCGTTGCACCTCCTCTTTTCCTAATCTGACGCCAATGAGCCCCAGGTGGCCAAAGGAAACGCTTCAAGGACACCCTCAAAGCCTCCTTGAAAAAGAGTAGCCAATGTAACCCCACTTTTTAAAAAAGGAGGGAGAGAGAAAACAGGGAATTATAGACCGGTCAGCCTGACCTCAGTAGTGGGTAAAATGATGGAATCAATTATTAAGGCTGTCATAGCAGCGCATTTGGAAAATGGTGACATGATAGGTCCAAGTCAGCATGAATTTGTGAAAGGGAAATCATGCTTGACAAATCTTCTGGAATTTTTTGAGGATGTTTCCAGTAAAGTGGACAAAGGAGAACCAGTTGATGTGGTATATTTGGACTTTCAGAAGGCTTTCGACAAGGTCCCACACAAGAGATTAATGTGCAAAGCTAAAGCACATGGGATTGGGGGTAGTGTGCTGACGTGGAATGAGAACTGCTGGTCAGACAGGAAGCAAAGAGTAGGAGTAAATGGGTACTTTTCAGAATGGCAGGCAGTGACTAGTGGGGTACCGCAAGGTTCTGTGCTGGGGCCCCAGCTGTTTACATTGTACATTAATGATTTAGACGAGGGGATTAAATGTAGTATCTCCAAATTTGCGGATGACACTAAGTTGGGTGGCAGTGTGAGCTGCGAGGAGGATGCTCTGAGGCTGCAGAGTGACTTGGATAAGTTAGGTGAGTGGGCAAATGCATGGCAGATGAAGTATAATGTGGATAAATGTGAGGTTATCCACTTTGGTGGTAAAAACAGAGAGACAGACTATTATCTGAATGGTGACAGATTAGGAAAAGGGAAGGTGCAACGAGACCTGGGTGTCATGGTACATCAGTCATTGAAGGTTGGCATGCAGATACAGCAGGCGGTTAAGAAAGCAAATGGCATGTTGGCCTTCATAGCGAGGGGATTTGAGTACAGGGGCAGGGAGGTGTTGCTACAGTTGTACAGGGCCTTGGTGAGGCCACACCTGGAGTATTGTGTACAATTTTGGTCTCCTAACTTGAGGAAGGACATTCTTGCTATTGAGGGAGTGCAGCGAAGATTCACCAGACTGATTCCCGGGATGGTGGGACTGACCTATCAAGAAAGACTGGATCAACTGGGCTTGTATTCACTGGAGTTCAGAAGAATGAGAGGGGTCCTCATAGAAACGTTTAAAATTCTGATGGGTTTAGACAGGTTAGATGCAGGAAGAATGTTCCCAATGTTGGGGAAGTCCAGAACCAGGGGTCACAGTCTGAGGATAAGGGGTAAGCCATTTAGGACCGAGATGAGGAGAAACTTCTTCACCCAGAGAGTGGTGAACCTGTGGAATTCTCTACCACAGAAAGTAGTTGAGGCCAATTCACTAAATATATTCAAAAGGGAGTTAGATGAAGTCCTTACTACTCAGGGGATCAAGGGGTATGGCGAGAAAGCAGGAATGGGGTACTGAAGTTTCATGTTCAGCCATGAACTCATTGAATGGCGGTGCAGGCTAGAAGGGCTGAATGGCCTGCTCCTGCACCTATTTTCTATGTTTCTATGTTTCTATCCCCACCGCCACCTGAGAATCCTTGGCCCATGACCGCTCAAGTGGAGGAGAAGCATCCGGGAAGACGCCGAACATCTCGAGTCTCTTCGCCAGGGGCACGCTGAAGCCAACCACAAATAGCGGAAGGAGTGCACGACAACCCAAGCACCTCACCCACCCGTCCCTTCAACCACCACCTGCCTCACCTGTGACAGAAACTGTAGGTCCCGCATTGGACTCATCAGTCACCTGAGAACTGATATTCGTGTGGAAGCAAGTCATCCTCGATTCCAAGGGACTGCCCAAGAAGAAGATATAAATGCAAGTCTTTAGATCAGAAACTGCAGAGGTCCTGGCACTGATCTCTGGAGCACAGCACTTAATACATCTACCCAGCTGGACATTACTCCGCTAGTGCCCACTTCTGTTTTAGCTAATTCCTTATCCACTTCCAAGTTATATCTATTACTGTAATGTATTTGCTTCATGGGTTCTTGCTTGAGAATTCATAGTAACACATTGCTATTAAGAACTAGTTAGTTTATTAACAAAGTTTTAACAATCACACTACACATTACCAGTTCCTCCACTAGACTCACAACTGCATATCTCATCGTGGATCCCACGAACTCAACTGACTGGGGTTTTATTGAGTCTTGTGAACATCACGTGACTGGCTAAGCCACTCCTGTCAGCATACTCACAGGTGTATACATTACAAGTACCAACTATTTTAACAACCTTTTAGGTGGAATTGTATCATAGGCTTTATGGAAGCCTAGCTGTGCTATGTCATAGGGCTTTCCATTGTCCATTTGGGATGTCACATCCTCAGAAAAGTCAAGAATTTTGATCATGTAGGATCTGCCACTTCTGAAACCATTTACTAGGTTATTTTGATATTTCCTCAATTTGATTCCAAATGATCAATTCCTGCCGGTTCTTGATGTAAGATTAATTGGATTGTAGTTACTCAGGTTCGTTGTGTCACCCTTTTTGAAGAGGGGCACCAGCCTGACTGGGGATTTATTGGCTTTCAATCCTTTAAGCCCGTTTGTGTGTCCATGCAATTGCTATCGAAGTCACTGGGGGTAAATTTCCGCAGGTAACTTCTGCGAGTCACAGAAACACAGTAAAATCTCCGTAAACTGCAGTTATATTGTTTCCCTGAGGTTTCTGCAGCTTTTCTGTTGGAGTTACATTTTACGGAAATTCACCCCCATTAAGTTTACCGATCAAGTGTCAGCCTTGGCTCAGTGGGTAGCACCCTCGCCTCGAGGTCAGAAGGTTATGGGTTCAAGTCCACTCCAGCACTTGAACACATTATCGAGACCGGCATTCAAGTGCAATAATGAGGGAGTGCTGCACTGTTGGAAATGCCGTCTTTCAGATGAGATGTTAAACCAAAGCCTTCCCTGTTTGGTGGCTGCAAAAGATCCTACTTAAGGAAGAAGAATGGAGTTCTCCCTCTGACCGGGCCAATATTAGCAGGTTGGTCATTATTTCATTGCTGTATGCAAATTGGCTGCCTTGTTTGCCTACAAAACATATTAACAATAACTTATTGGCTGTAAAGCACTTTGGGATGTCTTGAGAGCATAAAAGGCGCCACATAGATGCAAGTTATTTTCCTTTAGTTGTAGAACCACTTACGACAGGTGGCATGCTACTAGTATCCACTCTAATGAATACTTCCTGGTGGTAATCATTTTGTTTGTTAACTATTTTTATTCATCCAATGCAGGTCATTATTTTGTCGTGGTTCCATCATGAGACACTCATCAGTTTGGCTCAGTTAGTACCATTCTTATTCCTGGGTCAGAAAGCTGCAGGTTCAACAGCCACACCAGGACCTGAGCACATAATCTACCTTGCGAAGCTGCGCTGTTGCCATCCTTTCACTGGAATGTTACATCAAAGTCCCGTCCACCCGTACATTTCACCATTGGAGCCACTATGTGAAGAGGAGAAGAGTTTTCCTGCTGTTCTATCCAACAGTATTCTCTCAAAAGAGACTACTGCAAAAAAATGATGAACGGGTCATTTATCGTGTTGCTGTTCATGGAATGTTGCTGCTGCAGAATGGCTGCCATATTTGCCTGCATAACAACAGACCTGGCACTCCAAAAGTAAAGCTTGGAAATGCTTTGATGATGTGATAAGGCACAATATAAATGCAACCAATTCTTCCTTTTATGAGTACTACATTATTATATGGACGAGACAGCTGTGGCTCAGTGGACCTGGGGGTCCTTGTGCATGAATCCCAAAAAGTTAGTTTGCAGGTGCAGCAGGTAATCAGGAAGGCGAATGGAATGTTGGCCTTCATTGCGAGAGGGATGGAGTACAAAAGCAGGGAGGTCCTTCTGCAACTGTATAGGGTATTGGTGAGGCCGCACCTGGAGTACTGCGTGCAGTTTTGGTCACCTTATTTAAGGAAGGATATACTAGCTTTGGAAGGGGTACAGAGACGATTCACTAGGCTGATTCCGGAGATGAGGGGGTTACCTTATGATGATAGATTGAGTAAACTGGGTCTTTACTCATTGGAGTTCAGAAGGATGAGGGGTGATCATATAGAAACATTTAAAATAATGAAGGGGATAGACAGGATAGAGGCAGAGAGGTTGTTTCCACTGGTCGGAGAGAATAGGGGGCACAGCCTCAAAATACGGGGGAGCCAATTTAAAACCTAGTTGAGAAGGAATTTCTTCTCCCAGAGGGTTGTGAATCTGTGGAATTCTCTGCCCAAGGAAGCAGTTGAGGCTAGCTCATTGAATATATTCAAATCACAGATAGATAGATTTTTAACCAATAAGGGCCAGATCAGCCATGATCTTGTTGGGTGCCGGAGCAGGCTCGAGGGGCTAGATGGCCTACTCCTGTTCCTAATTCTTATGTTCTTATGTTCTTATTAATGTTGGGGAAGTCCAGAACCACGGGTCACAGTCTAGGGATAAGGGGTAAGCCATTTAGGACCGAGATGAGGAGAAACGTCTTCACCCAGAGAGTGGTGAACCTGTGGAATTCTCGACCACAGAAAGTTGTTGAGGCCAATTCACTAAATATATTCAAAAAGGAGTTAGATGTAGTCCTTACTACTAGGGGGATCAAGGGGTATGGCGAGAAAGCAGGAATGGGGTACTGAAGTTGCATGTTCAGCCATGAACTCATTGAATGGCGGTGCAGGCTCGAAGTGCCGAATGGCTTACTCCTGCACCTAGTTTCTATGTTTCTATGATAGTACTCTCACCTCTGAGTAAGAAGATTGTTGGTCAAGTCCCATTGCAGAGATTTGGGCGCAATCTAGGATGACATTCCAGCGCAGTACTGAGGGAACTACTGCACTGTCGGAGATGCCGGCTTTCGAATGAGACATTAAACCTAGGCCCCCGTTTTCCCTCACAGGTAAAGGATCCCATGGCGGTATTTCGAGGAAGAGCAGGGGAGTCCTGGCCAATATTAATGGTAGTACTGCACTTTTTTGACAGACATTGACACGCCCCGCCCTCTCAAGCTCCGCCCCGTCCCCTCCCGGCCCTGAATCATTCCCTTCAAGTGGTGCCGAGAATGAGGGCCTGAGGCTCCGAGACTTCACTGAGGCGCTGACTCTCCGCCCCCCCACCCCCGCCCACTGCCCCGACTTTCTCCCACACCCACGACTCTCTTCCCACCCTGCCCCCCGACTCTCTACTCCCCTGCTCCGACCCTCGACCCCTCTCGGGGAGCCGAGAGTGGTGGCCTTGGGGTTGAGAGCACCCGTGGGCGGCGGCGGGAAGCCGAGAAAGACTGGGGGAGAGAGAGAGAGAGGCTGGTGGGGGGGAGATAGAGAGAGAGAGAGAGAGAGAGGCTTGGGGGGGAAGAGAGAGAGAGAGAGGCTTGGGGGGGAGAGAGAGAGAGAGAGGCTAGGGGGGGTGGAGAGAGAGAGAGAGAGAGAGAGGCTGGGGGGGGGAGAGAGAGAGAGAGAGAGAGGCTGGGGGGGGGGAGAGAGAGAGAGGCTGGCGGGGGAGAGAGAGAGAGAGGGAGAGAGGCTGGGGGGGGGGAGAGAGAGAGAGAAGCTGGTGGGGGGGGGAGAGAGAGAGAGAGAGAGGGAGGCTGGGGGGGAGAGAGAGAGAGAGACTAGGGGGGGGAGAGAGAGAGAGAGAGAGAGAGAGGGAGAGAGGCTGGGGGGAGAGAGAGAGAGAGAGAGAGAGGGAGAGAGGCTGGGGGGGGAGAGAGAGAGAGAAGCTGGGGGGAGGAGAGAGAGAGAGAGAGGGAGGCTGGGGGGAGAGAGAGAGAGAGAGAGAGAGAGGCAGGGGGGGGGGAGAGAGAGAGAGAGAGAGGCTGGGGGGGGGGAGAGAGAGAGAGAGAGCGAGAGAGAGAGAGGCTGGGGGGGGAGAGAGAGAGAGAGAGAGAGGCTGGGGGGGGGGAGAGAGAGAGAGAGAGAGGCTGGGGGGGGAGAGAGAGAGAGAGGCTGGGGGGGGGGGGAGAGAGAGAGAGGCTGGCGGGGGGAGAGAGAGAGAGAGGGGGAGAGGCTGGGGGGGAGAGAGAGAGAGAGAGAGGCTGGGGGGGAGAGAGAGAGAGAGAGAGGCTGGGGGGGAGAGAGAGAGAGAGAGAGAGGCTGGGGGGGGAGAGAGAGAGAGAGAGAGAGAGAGAGAGGCTGGGGGGGGGAGAGAGAGAGAGGCTGGGGGGAGAGAGAGAGCGAGGCTGGGGGGGAGAGAGAGAGAGAGGCTGGGGGGGGGAAGAGAGAGAGAGAGAGAGGGCTGGGGGGGGAGAGAGAGAGAGAGGCTGGGGGGGGGGGGTGAGAGAGAGAGAGAGGGCTGGGGGAGAGAGAGAGAGAGAGAGAGAGAGGCTGGGTGGGGGAGAGAGAGAGGCTGGGGGGAGAGAGAGAGAGAGAGAGAGAGGCTGGGGGGGAGAGAGAGAGAGAGAGGCTGGGGTGGGAGAGAGAGAGAGAGAGGCTGGGGTGGGAGAGAGAGAGAGAGGCTGGGGGGAGAGAGAGAGGCTGGGGAGAGAGAGAGAGAGAGAGAGGCTGGGGGGAAGAGAGGCTGGGGGGAGAGAGAGAGAGAGGCTGGGGGGGAGAGTGTCATGTATCTCACACTACTGTATATAACTGTATCTTACCATGCTATACATGACTGTAACTAGATATGACCTGTAACCACAAGCATACTTGACCTCCAGGGGTGCATTTGCAGGAGACACTGCATACCTGTTCCACACAGGTATATAAAGGCAGGTCTCAGGCAAGTGAGGCACTCGAGAGCTGTGAAATAAAGGTGCAGGTCCAGAGTGACCTTGACTTCAGCATGTGCCTCGTGTAAGTCTGTACTGCAGGGTCAGGACTTTACAGTGGCGAAGAGTTACGGGATCACAGAATCCACAGAATGGCTACCAACGGCTCAGATGAGAAATACAATGCTGGAGACAATTGGGAGGACTTTATAGAAAGGCTCCAGCAAAGCTTTGTAACCAAAGACTGGTTGGGCGATGATAAGGCAGACAAGAGAAGAGCCCATCTCTTGACCAGCTGTGGCTCGAAAACAAAACATGAAGGATCTGCTGGCACCCGAGAAACCAGCAAACAAGTCGTTTGAGGGGTTGAGCACACTGGTAAGAGATCACCTGAAGCCAGCGAGCAGCCTACACATGGGCCAGACACAGGTTCTACAACTACAGACGCTGTGTGGGCCAGAGCATACCCGACTTTGTGGCGGAACTTCGGAGGCTGGCTAGTTTATGGGAGTTCTCCGATGAACTAAGGAGAGAAGTACTGAGAGACTGTTTTATTGAAGGAATAGGCCACGCAGGCATATTCCGAAAGCTTATAGAGACCAAGAACTTGACCCTAGAGGCAGCAGCACTGGTTGCACAGACATTCTTGGCAGGAGAAGAAGAAACGAGGTTGATCTACACTGCGGGTATGACAACTAACGAAACATCAGAACAAGGGGTTCACAGCGTGAAACAAGCCGCTACTCCCACACACAGACAAAGGCAGGAGAGCAGGCCTTCAACAGCAGGCAGTGGCGCCAGAAGCCATCAAGGGCCACATGAACGGCCGTTCACACCTCATCAACCCACAATGCGAGCAATCAACAACAGACTGAGAGAAGCTCAAGAGAGATCAGCCAGATGCAGATCATTCTTCGGAAACAATGGAGATGTGGGGGAAGGCACTCAACAAGGGGGTGTCGATTTCAGCATGCTGTTTACAGAAACTGCAACTACACAGGGCATCTGGCTCGCATGTGCAGAAAAACAGCAGCTTGGCTGGTATTCGAATTGGAAGGGTTAGAAAGCGGACCAGAAGACAGGGACAGTGCCCGGGACGCCGAGGTACAGCGGGTCAACACGATCAATGTCCACTGTTCTTACAACAAGATGCCTCCAATAATGATGAGGGTCCTAATCAACGGGATACCCGTCAACATGGAACTGGATATGGGAGCTAGTCAATCTCTCATGAGCGCCCAACAATTTGAACTGCTGTGGCCGCACAAAAGCAACAGACCAAAACTCACAAGGATCAACACCAAACTAAGGATCTATACCAAAGAAATCGTCCCAGTCCTTGGAAGCGCCATGCTCTCAGTCACACACAAAGGGACGGTGAACCGACTTCCCCTGTGGATTGTCCCCGGAGATCTCCCAGCACTGTTGGGGAGAAGCTGGCTGGCAAAACTAAATTGGAAATGGGATGATGTTCATGCGATGTTGTCAGAGGAACGGATCTCCTGCTCAACAGTTCTAAGTCGTTTTGAACATCATTTTCCAGTCAGGTGTGGGCACCTTCAAAGGGGCCAAAGTTAAAATCTACATCACACAGGATGCCAGACCGGTCCATCACAAGGCTAGTGCTGTGCCTTATGTGATGAGGGAAAAGATTGAACATGAACTGGACCGGCTTCTGCGGGAAGGCATTATCTCACCTGTGGAATTTAGCGACTGGGCAAGTCCCATCGTCCCAGTCATGAAGCCTGATGGATCCGTACGAATCTGTGGGGATTACAAGTCTACCATAAACAGAGTCTCCCTACAGGACCAATTCCCGCTGCCTAGAGCGAAGGACCTATTTGCCACATTGGCTGGAGGAAAACTTTTCTCGAAACTAAACCTCACATCTGCGTATATGATGCAAGAACTGACCGAAGAGTCTAAGCTACTCACCACCATCAACACACATCGAGGCCTTTTCATGTACAATCGATGCTCATTCGGCATCAAGTCGGCAGCTGCTATATTCCAGCGCAACATGGAGAGTCTGCTCAAGTCCATCCCGGGGACGGTTGTGTTTCAAGATGACATACTCATCACGGGCAGGGACACCGACTCCCATCTCCGCAATTTGGAGGAAGTACTAAGTCGACTGGATCGAGTAGGCCTAAGAGTTAAGAAATCCAAGTGTCTGTTTCTCGCGCCCGAGGTTGAATTTTTGGGCAGAAGGATTGCCGCTGATGGAATCCGCCCAACAGAATCCAAAACAGAAGCAATTCGTCTGGCACCCAGGCCCCGGAATGTCTCGGAACTGCACGCCTTTCTTGGGCTACTCAATTATTTTGGGAACTTTATGCAGAACTTGAGCACGCTGCTGGAGCCTCTCCACGTGCTACTCAGAAAGGGGTGCAATTGGTTTTGGGGGGACGCCCAAGAACGCGGCTTCAATAAGGAAAGCTACCTTCTATGTTCCAACAGTGTTTTAGCCTTTTTTGACCCAGATAAAAAGCTAGTTCTTACATGTGATGCGTCAGCGTACGGGGTCGGGTGCGTTTTACAGCATGTCAATGATGCGGGTAAATTACAACCCATTGCTTATGCCTCCAGGTCACTTTCGCGGGGCGGAGCGAAGGTACGGTATGGTTGAGAAGGAGGCGTTCGCGAACGTGTATGGTGTCAAAAAGATGCACCAATATCTTTTCGGGGCAAAGTTCGCGTTAGAAACCGACCACAAACCCCTCACATCCCTGCTATCCGAGAGCAAGGCAATAAATGCCAACGCCTTGGCGCGCATTCAACAGTGGGCACTCATGCTGGCGTCTTACGACTACACAATAAGGCACAGACCAGGCACAGACAACTGTGCCGACGCGCTTAGCAGGCTACCCCTGGCGACCACGGAAGGGTCTGACGAACAGGACTGTGAGATGGTCATGGCAATCAATGTCATTGAATCCACAGGTTCGCCTATGACGGCTCGCCAAATCAGAGCCTGGACGACCAATGACCCTACATTATCCTTAGTCAAAAGATGTGTTTTAACTGGTGACTGGGCAGGGGCTCGCGATGCCTGCCCCAAGGAGATCAAACCTTTCCATAGGCGCATGCATGAACTATCACTAAGGGCAGACTGCCTGATGTGAGGCAGCTGAGTAGTTATGCCCTTGCGAGGCAGAGAGGCGTTTATCTGGGAGCTCCACCGCGAGCACCCAGGGATCGTCCTTATGAAGGCCATAGCCAGATCCCACGTCTGGTGGCCTGGCATTGACGCGGACTTGGAGCTCTGCGTCCGGTGGTGTTCCATTTGTGTCCAATTCAGTAATGCCCCCAGGGAGGCCCCCCTAAGCCCCTGGCCTTGGCCCACCAAACCGTGGTCGCGGGTGCATGTAAACTATGTGGGCCCATTCATGGGCAAAATGTTCCTCGTAGTCGTTGATGCATTTTCAAAGTGGATCGAATGCACCATTTTAAACTCGAGCACCACCTCCACCACTGTGGAGAGCCTTAGAACCATGTTTGCACAGAATCCCAGACATATTGGTCAGTGATAATGGTCCGTGCTTCACCAGCGCAGAATTTCAAGATTTTATCGTTGACCACGGCATAAATCACGTTAAGACGGCACCATTCAAGCCGGCCTCCAATGGCCAGGCGGAGCGAGCAGTGCAAATCGTTAAACAAGGCATGCTAAAAATCCAAGGTCCCACGCTGCAGAGCCACCTGTCGCAACTGCTGCTGGCATACAGATCTCGTCCTCATTCGTTGACTGGGGTTCCCCCCGCGCAACTATTGATGAAACGGACCTTAAAGACCAGGCTCTCCTTAATCCTCCCAGACATGCATGAAATTGTTGAAGCAAAGCGCCGGAAGGTAACTGAGTACCATGACCGAAATTCGAGGGGGAGGTGGAATGAGATAGGGGACAAAGTGTTTGTGCTAAACTATGGCAGGGGTCCCAAATGGCTTGCAAGGACAGTAACAGGCAAGGAAGGAAACAGGCTACTGGTTGTACAAATGGACAATGACCAAACCTGCTGGAGACATGTAGACCAAGTAAAGAGTAGATTCACCAACAACACTGCAGAACCAGAGGCAGACTACAATGTGGAACTCACACCACACCTGGTGGACAGACAGAGGGAACAACCTGAGGAAGCCCAGGCGAGATACCAGCAATCATACTGAATGAAATAGACAGCCCAGGCGAGATACCAGCAATCATACTGAATGAAACAGACAGCCCAGGCGAGATACCAGCAATCACAGCAAAAGAAAAACAGGCACCAAGGCAAACAACTGAACCACAACTAAGACACTCCATACGAGAGCGTAGACCACCTGAGAGACTGAATCTATAAAGACAATAAGACCTTGGGGGAGGGTGATGTCATGTATCTCACACTACTGTATATAATTGTATCTTACCATGCTTTACATGACTGTAACTAGATATGACCTGTAACCACAAGCATACTTTACCACAAGGGGTACACTTGCAGGAGACACTGCATACCTGTTCTACACAGGTATATAAAGGCAAGTCTCAGGCAAGTGAGGCACTCGAGAGCTGTGAAATAAAGGTGCAGGTCCAGTGTGACCTTGACTTCAGCATGTGCCTCGTGTAAGTCTGTACTGCAGGGACAGGACTTTACATAGAGAGAAAGAGGCTGGGGGGAGAGAGAGGCTGGGGGGAAGAGAGAACTGGGGGGAGGGGGGAAGAGAGAACTGGGGGGGGGGGGAAGAGAGAACTGGGGGGGGGGGGAAGAGAGAGCTGGGGGGGGAAGAGAGAGCTGGGGGGGGGGAAGAGAGAGCTGGGGGGTGGGGGGAAGAGAGAGCTGGGGGGGGAAGAGAGAGCTGGCGGGGAAAAGAGAGAGCTGGGGGGGGGAAGAGAGAGCTGGAGGGGGGGAAGAGAGAGCTGGGGGGGGGAAGAGAGAGCTGGGGGGGGAAAGAGAGAGCTGGGGGGGGAAGAGAGAGCTGGGGGGGAAGAGAGAGCTGGGGGGGGAAAGAGAGAGCTGGGGGGGGGAAGAGAGAGCTGGGGGGGGAAGAGAGAGCTGGGGGGGGAAGAGAGAGCTGGGGGGGGAAGAGAGAGCTGGGGGGGGGAAGAGAGAGCTGGGGGGGGAAGAGAGAGCTGGGGGGGAAAGAGAGAGCTGGGGGAGGAAGAGAGAGCTGGGGGGGAAGAGAGAGCTGGGGGGAAGAGAGAGCTGGGGGGGGGGAAGAGAGCTGGGGGGACGAAAGAGAGAGCTGTGGGGGGAAGAGAGAGCTGGGGGGTGGGAAGAGAGAGCTGGATGGGGGAGAGAGAGAGCGAGCTGGCGGGGGGGGGGGAAGAGAGAGCTGGGGGGGGGAAAGAGAGAGCTGGGGGGAGGAAAGAGAGAGCTGGAGGGGGGAGAGAGCGAGCGAGCTGGGGGGGGAGAGAGAGCTGGGGTGGGGGGAGAGAGAGCTGTGGGGGGGAAGAGAGAGCTGGTGGGGGGAAGAGAGAGCTGGGGGGAGGAAAGAGAGAGCTGGGGGGGAAGAGAGAGCTGGGGGGTGGGAAGAGAGAGCTGGGGGGGGGGGAAAGAGAGAGCTGGGGGGAGGAAAGAGAGAGCTTGGGGGGGGGAAGAGAGAGCTGGGGGGTGGGAAGAGAGAGCTGGAGGGGGGAGAGAGAGAGCGAGCTGGGGGGGGGGAGAGAGAGCTGGGGTGGGGGGGGAGAGAGAGCTGTGGGGGGGAAGAGAGAGCTGGGGGGGAAGAGAGCTGTGGTGGGGGGAAGAGAGCTGGGGTGGGGGGGAGAGAGAGCTGTGGGGGGGAAGAGAGAGCTGGGGGGGGAAGAGAGAGCTGGGGGGGGAAGAGAGAGCTGGGGGGGGAAGAGAGAGCTGGGGGGGGAAGAGAGAGCTGGGGGGGGAAGAGAGAGCTGGGAGGGGAAGAGAGAGAGAGCTGGGGGGGGAAGAGAGAGAGAGCTGGGGGGGGGAAGAGAGAGGCTTGGGGGAGGGGGAGACAGAGACTGGGGAGAGAGAGGCTGGGGGAAGAGAGACACGGGTGGGGGCGTGGGGGGGATCAGGAACTCGGGGAAGACGTTCTTCTAACCCCCTACAAAGGACATCGTTGGAGTGGATCATATCCTGATATCCAGAAGGCACTGCACTGTCACTATTCACTTCATACCCAATAAACCTGTTAACAATCTGTACACAATGCCCCATCTATGGTGTTGGTGGGGGGGGGGGGGGAGGGGCGGTGGGTGGAAGATACACTTGCACTGGGGTAAGGCACTTCGGCTGGGGGAGGGATGTACTTGGACTGGAGTAAGGCACTTCGGCTGGGGGAGGGATGCACTTGGACTGGGGTAAGGCACTTCGGCTGGGGGAGGCATGTACCTGGACTGGGGTAAGGCACTTCGGCTGGTGAAGGGATGTATTTAGACTGGGGTAAGGCACTTTGGCTGGGGGAGGCATGTACCTGGACTGGGATAAGGCACTTCAGCTGGGGGCATGTGCACTTGGACTGGGGTAAGGCACTTTGGCTGGGGGCACATGTACTTGGACTGGGGTAAGGCACTTTGGCTGGCCATTGCTGTCTTCTGGGGAGCTCTGTCCTCTGTCGCTTCAGGAAGTCAAAATGGATCGAGTTACAATTTGCAAAGTCAGTGAGACCTTCGGATTGGCTGTTCCAGTTACACATTCCAATGAAACTTTAGGGTGTGGCTTATCCTCCAAGGGGACCAATCATAGACAAAGGGTGGAGCATGGTGGCCATTTTTGCAGTACAAAGAAGCACATCCAATATTTATCTCTCAACCAACATCAATAAAATGGATGATCTGGTCATTATCACATTGATGTTTGTTGTAGCTTGTTGTGTGCAAATTGGCTGCTGCGTTTCCTACATTACAACAGCGACTGGACTTCACAAAGTAATTCACTGGCTGTAAAGCGCTTTGGGACGTCCTACGGTCATGAAAGACACTGTATAAATGCAAGTTCTTTCTTTTATTCATTCAGGGATTACACTATTTGTAGCAAAGAATTAAATATGTTTTTACCACAAATACAAAACAGAGGAAACCTTCACCCACATGAACAATTCTGTTTTTTTTAATCAATACATAAAAACATAAAAGATTCATTTTTAAAGAATACCGAGGAGTGTTCTGAATGCTGTAAAACACTTGGAATAAATTGTTCAACATTTTCTGTTGTGAATTTTGATGTCGACTGATCCTTGCCCACTACCCCCCCCCCCCCCCCCCGCCCCCCTCGGTTATATTAATCCCTCTCAACAAGCTCTTGTATGTCTATAGCTGCTTATAAAAGTGCCAGCACTGTCAATGTCTTATTTACAGCCGGCTGAAACTTGAAGTTACCCCCATTTTGCACTGGGATTCCTGGCTGACAGCCTTAACAAATTGCCGGCTGGTTTCTCCTCAGGTAGCCTCAGACTGGGCACAATCCATGTGTTGAGAATGGGTGCTGCTAGCACTGGTCTCAAACAGTGCAAAGGCGTTACTCTCTGTGTAGAAATATCACTCTGCTATTCTCCGAAAGTTTTAAATAAACCAGCTATTTCTAGCTGGTGATACAGCCAAAGGGAAAAAGTAATACTGCCCAGTTCTTTTAGTTTACTGTTGTTAATTTCCCCTCCCTAACATATGAACAATGATAGACAGGAAAAGACCCTCTGGTCCATCCAGCCGTTCCCAAACAACTGTGATGCCTTGTGCATCACAATAGATACACTCCCCACCCCATCTGGAAGCCACGTAATCTCTGGAGAGAGGCCAGTAAACATTTAATAGTATGGGGCAGCTGGAACAACTTGAAGTGCATTACAATTAAATGTTTTATATGTTTTTAAAGATATATCTTTATTATGCAAAATACCTGATCCGAGGAAATATATTTATTTTGTTAAACTCTATGGAGTGGCTGTATCGACAACATGAGTTAATGGTGGATTACGCACGGAATCTTGACAGAGCTCACATCTCTGCAAATAACCGAATCCAATTACTGGATCTGAGGCAGTGACTCCTGAATATTTATATTTTAGCTGTAAGGATTAGCAGAGTAGCTTCATGGGTCACTGACGGTAACTTTGCACCAGAGGAGCCTGATGCATTGTTTCTTTCCACAGAGCAGTTTTCTGCTGAGCTCGCCATTAGCCAAACTTTATCCTGATCAATGAACCTAAGCAAACGTCCTGCTGCCAGAAGTCAGTGCATGTCCTGTTGAGTAGAAGTTAGCGGCCTAGAAATTAATTGGCGCCGTGCCAACTGTACAGGCATAATACGGGCCCGGGGCCCGCCATATTGGTAAAGGCTCTAAAATCGGTGTCCAGGGCCCACGCCTGAAACGGGCATTAGGTCCTTTGGGTATCCCTCATTTAGGTGTCTTTCCCGAAATTGAGCATCGCTGAATGCAGCCCTGATGCCGGGCCCACTGTGTTCAGGGGTAACCTGGCCCACATGTGGCCTAACCTGCGGACCTTAAAGGGACCGCTGGCGGCCACCACCAAAAAAGGTACACTTTGTAAAATACACAGTGCTCCCAAAGACCATTGCCAGCCCCCAACTCAGCCCCCACCTGGTCACATCCAAACCCTCCCAGGACCTACCCGAGGGCCGCTGCCTGGATCGCTTCCCGGCGAAGCTCCCTGGCATCTGCAGCAGGCTTCCGTAGATTGCTGGTCCAATGTAAATAAGGCCCAAGGTCCAATTTCGATCATGCCTTGGGCCTACCTGTTCTGGCGCAGGGAGCGTTCCTTGTGCCTAGTTTGTTCTCCCTTACTGAGTTTCTGGTTTCTGAGGTATTACCGTGACAAAAGCTAAGCGGAAAAAAAAACACTTCCACAAAATGCAAAAGCTTAGGGGGGGGGCAAATTCTGCTGCTGAGTGCCTCCCTTTAGCGTCTGGCGGGGGTGGGGGGGGGGGGTTAACGGGACGCTCAGGCAGTAGCTCCACGGTGGGGCACATATTGCGCTGCACGTCACATTCACCGGCCCCACAGCGCCAGTGATCAGTTAGCACCTCAGCACATTTCGCCATGCACATCGTGACATCAGCTGGGCACCCAATCTGCAAACTTCAGTTGCTCCCCCCGCTGTATCACCTTGCGCCGATAGCGCCAGGGAGCGGAGGCGTGAATCAGCGTGAAAAGGATGCGCCCCAGTACTTCCATTCCAAAGCTCAATTATGGGTGGCAGAGAGCGCAGGATGTATCTGCAGCCAGATAAAGGCTGCTTATTCCCGGAGTGCTACGAGCCGTCAAAGGACTTCACATTTCATCCCACAGCATATCGATGTTCTGCACTCCCCGAATCATTGGGGGCCAGTGTGCAGACTCCAGTGACCCTCCCCTTTAATGGCTGGAAGACGCCTTCGCCAATGGTCATTCCCAATTACACAACACCTCATATTCGTTATCGCTTGAAGCCTAACGCCACTCACCTATGCCATTAGGGCCTGATTTAGTGCTCCCCTGCTTTCTTTGAGTGCTGAGACTTAATTTAGCGGGCAGTGAGACTGATTAGCGCCTGGCACTAAACTTACAACTTTTCAAAAATTACAGCCCCAACCGGGGCGATATGGAATTTCTCGCCGTTAATTTTAATTGAGACTAGTTCACAGGGATGGTATTTCTTTTTAATTAATTGCCTAGTGAACAGGCTTACATAAAATTGCTTTGAGCACTCCTTCAACACAGTTATTAACCGATTTAATGGTTCACTGATCTCATTCTTCCAGAATATCATTTTCTTTATGTAGCTTTAACGTTGACTTGAATGGGCAGACAGTACCTTGTTTTAACTCCTCATCTGTAGAATGACGCCTCTGACAATACAATACTCCCTCAGTCCTGCACTGGCGTGTCAGCTTAGATAATGGCCTAGAAATTCGAGCATGTTCCTCCGGGCCCCACAAGGAAAGCTTAGGCCTCTTTTGCTGCAACTGCCCCCCTCTTCCCAAACGCGAGAACCCCCCAGCCCCCCACCCCCACCAGACAGCTCCCCGAAACCGATCCCGCCACCTCCTCCAGCCCGCCCCACTTTCCGCCACTTCCCACCGACTTCCTACCTATTCCAGGGGTAAAGCCAGCCAGTGGGATTTAAAGGAAGCCTGGGAGTTAAAATGGCTCGGTGGTCATTTTAAGGAGCAACAAGCGAGTTCCCATCTCACCACGCTACTCACCTGCCCAAAACCCACCCGGAGTTAAAATTGGGGCCAAAGTCTGAACATAAACATTTCTATTCCTAAAAGCAGGCGAGACATCACTTTAATTAAAACTATCTAATGAACTATTTTCTAATTCCAGGGTGCTTCCTTCGTGTATATAACCCCACATTGATATCAGTGGGTTCAGGATTTGTTTTCTGTAGTCTATGCACTACCGCTACCCCTCTTGGCTTTTCCCTCACTGTTAGATCAAATGTAGATCTTGCTCGGTTTATTTACAGCACTACCCTTTACTTTGTAACAGACAGTACAGTCTTCTGTCTAAAATATTAACTTGGCATGCTTTCTTCCTACTTTTGTCCTTTGCCAAGGTGAAAGCTTCAGAAATTTCCACTTTCTCTGCCGCTGCACTGGGTTTAGTTACAGATCTTAACCCCCTCTGTTTTTGTTACAGAAACCACAAGGTTAAAAGAGTTATTCCATGATGTATGTCTGCAACGATCAGCTTCTCAGACCAATCATTTGTCAATATGAATTTCAGCCTCTGCGCTAAAGCTCTTCACTATTAATACTGTTCCTGCAGTGTTAGAAAAGCAAGGGCCATTCTCAATGTCCCACACTTGTGCATCACACTCTTTTGTTAAAAAAGAAATGGCAAGCGAGATTTAGGGGTCCACAACTTCAGCCTTTGATCGGCAGATGAACACTAGATCTTTTCTGAGGCCTCAAACTTTTTTTAGCCCAGACAATGAGAGCCTTGGCCTTAGAAGCCAGGCTAGATTTCTTTCAGAACAAAGTCTTTGCTTGCCTCTCAGTATGACAGCCTGGGAAAGACCCAGCTCAGCAGGGGGTTTAGATGCCCACTCTGCCCTTTGATCTTTCCATTTGAACAAGAGACAAACCTTTAGGTCAGAGGGTTTCAAAACCATATACACTACAGGCAAAAGGAGAGGAGGTCAATGACAAAGTGGGGGTGACCAATTTGGAGAAACCTTCCTTCATTTTTTCTGCCCAGTTTCACATGACTTCCTTTGCATTGTGCAAGCACTAAGCCCATGCTTTGAAATGCAGTTTGACATTGTATGGTACAATGAGGTGAATAAATGACATTCAATGTACCACTTAAAAATAAAGTCAACTCCATTCTTCAAAAAACATTTTCAGGCGCAAGAACCACAAGAATCTCAAGATGCTAACTCATTTTCCAAACCAGTGTAATGCCAGACACATTTCATCCCTATTCTTATAAAGTAATTGCCAGACAGCCTCAACAATGCTGCACTTTCTCGTCTGGCTTGGCGAAGCTAAGCAGAGAATGGAAGAACTCGATGATTGTTTGCAGACCCATCCTTGCACTGTATCTGCCATTGTTCCAGTTCACAGCTCCAGCCCGTCATACATCGATTCTCAGCAGACATAGCCCGGCTCAATTGAAGCCTTCACCTCCACCTTATCAATGTTTTCTTTCGGTGGGTGGGTGCAGATGCAGATTCAGCCAATGCTGAAAATCTGACTTGAAGATAGTAAATGTTGGAAATATAAAGAAAGAAAAAACATGCGTTTATATAGCTCCTTTCATTACCTCAGGCCGTCCCAAAACGGCTTATAGGCAATTAAAAGTAGTCACTGTTGGAAAAAACGGATCCCACAGGCAGTGATGCGATTATTCGAATTATTACCCCCTGGCGGAAGTCGGAGGGAAAAAGTGGGAAATTCACATCTTCAACTTTGTCACCATCTCGCAGTGCTTTGGGGCGCTGTTTGAGGCGATGTAGGGGCGGGTTAGCATCGGGAGTGGGGCGGTGGCCATCACCACATTAGCGCGATGCGGACGTGCCAAGCCGCGCTGAAGCGTAGCAACGTCCCTCTCCTTCACTTAACAGCGGGGCAATTTCCCCCGCGGAGCGGAAATGGGTCGTCGCCGGTCGGTAAGGGGTTGGCGCGTTGCCGACAAGGGGTCGGAGCGCCGGAAACCCGTTCCCGCCGCTCCTGACCAGGGGGCAATTGCAGATGGGCCTTAAAAAAAAGGGGGCAATTTCAGCCCCACTGTGTTTCAGTGATGTTGGTTGAGGGATAAATATTAAGCAGAACTCCACAAGAACCAACAAATACTGCCGTGGGATCTTTTACATCCAGCTGGCGGGCAGGCAGGGACCTCAGTTTATCATTTAGGGTAGCTTCCCTGCAGATGGCTCCAGGATCTTGCTTTTTTTAAGTCAGCACTTTAGAGAGTGCTACCAACTGAGCCACGGCTGGTCGGTTATGCACAGCCAGTCAGTCACCATCTAAAAGAGAAAGACGGGTTAATATATCAGGTGGACCCTTCATCTGAACCTGATCGGATGTGACGAAGGGTTGCACCTGGAACATTTGTCAACCTCACTTGGCCAGTTTTTTTGTTCTGATCAGCTCATTGGGGAGGTGGGACGGGGGGGGGGGGAGGGAAGACCGACCTCTGAGCACCACTCTTTCACTTCTCCGCTTGTGGCTGGGCGCCGGTCTACGTAAGCTTGACAGGCTCTGGTGTGAAATGGAAAGAGCAGACTGACACAGCAGATGCACCCATCTTGTTGCTACGGCTGGCCTGAGAACCGCCTGCCTCCGGCCGGCTGCAGCCCTCCAACGCAAAGCCAACTTTTCCGGGTCAGATGCCGCCCGACCTGCTGAGCTTTTCTGCATTTACCATCGGAGCACCATTCTGACTGGAAGCAACAACTATATTAATAGATTTTTTTTTTCAAATATAAGTGCACATCGCTTAGTGGAAAGCAGGCTACTTGAAACCCATTGTCCACATTTCTGGTACTCTGAAAAGGCTTCCAAGACAGACCAAGTAAAAGGACTGTGGGAGCTGAAAGATAATTGACACAGCACGATGATCTTGTACTTAAATGTCACATGGTCAGACTTCTAACCATCTCCCCTTGTTTAATACAATTGGACCCTTCTGTTACGCAGCTTATTTTCTTTTATCGGTAAAACCTTTTTTTTTGCTATTATTAATTACACTCAACCATTATCTGCAGTGCACAGCCTTTATTTTGGAATGAACTGACTCAGCAATCACTATGGCAGTGCAAATAAGGATAGGCCATTCAGCAAAGGGTTCAATCTGCTTTTAACGTATTCTCATTCAGGCCGTCTCTTGAATGCGAGTGCCTACCGTCTCCAGGGCAACAAGACCACCACCACACACACACACACACACACACATGCATATACATGGTAGGAAACAACAAAAGAAGCCATCGACTCTCACCTTTGGCCATCCTATTCAGAACCATGTCAATCAGAATGTAGGTCCCACATCTTCCAGCGCCATCACTGTCAAAAATAAGAGAGGGGTGGGTAGAAAAAGAAATCGCCATCAGCACTGTGCCATTCAGACCCACAAGACAGCTGCTGCCACCTCTTTTACTTTTAACTCCTGCGGTGGGGGGGGGTGAGCAAAATATCTACCAGATTCTCAATCAGCTGTTCAACAGGGAACTGCTGTTGTTCCTCAGTAGGGAGGGGTCGTCTGTAGATATGGCTCCCCCCTCCCCTGCACCCCTCTTTTTTTTTTAATTAAAAAAAACATTCACAAACAAAATGTACTTGCCTGCAGTGAACAATTATCGGACATGAGCGTCCCCTGTAGCACTTGTTTACCTTTCTGTAATAAAACAGAAGAGATTCAATTCAAATACGCAACCCGTACCATTGGTTTAAGTGAACGCTCGTGCCGTCAATGCAAATCTGGAACATTAACGCTAGGCCATGTTGAAGTTCATCACCGTCAAACAGCTGAATTACACCCGTTACAATTTTTTGGGGATTAAAAGTACTGTGTGATTTGTGTGTGTGTGTGTGCGCGTTTTTGTATAGAAAAGCACTTTGTCCTCACCCTAGCAAAGTAATGGAACGAAAAAAAACATAGCAATTAGTGATACAAACCAGCCTTCAGCTCAAGAGAGAAAACCATCATGCAAACCGTTAGCAAGCAAAATTCAAAGGTCGTTAGAGGCCAAGGAAAGGTTTTTTTTTCCGCATTGTTCCCTGCTGCAGAGTCACAGTTTCCAATGATCACTTTTGTGACTATGCAACTGGGCTCATATTACTAGCTGCAACATCACAAAAATGACACTGGCAACTGTTAATGAGCTGGCAACATAAGAGTTTGTCCACTTAAAGAGCGAGCACTGTTAGTAAATTCTATGGCACACAGCAAGAAAATAGGTCAGGCTAGGGTCATATTTAGCATAATTTAAAATTTAAAAGAGTCCTTCACACATTGATGTTAATTTTTGCTCAGTTTTAGTCTCACAATCTCCTTTAAAGTGCAAATTTGCTCCCTCTGGGCGTAAGGAATAAATTAATTAGACATAGCAACTGTCTATCTATCTGCAGTCAGAAACCGCGGCCCCATTGTGTCCACCGGGCTTCTTCAACCTGATGCTACTTCCGTTTTGACAATCACCAACGCACCACCAACCGAATCCGGTTCAACCAACGTTCAAAGCCAGATACTTTGGCACGTTGACACTCAAAAGGTTTACAGGATCGCCGGTGATCTACCGGCTGAGGTCCGCATTTCTCTAGTGACACTAGCAATGCCTCAAAGCTCCCTGGAAAGGATAAGACGTGGCAAGGGGGATGTTAAACGAAGCATTCGGGCGAGATTAGCTCGGTGCCGAGCGGCTGCTGTACCTGCGGAAGTCCAAGAGGGACCTGGTGGACGAGGGAACGGCCTGGTCAAACCAGCTCAGGAAATGGAATTGCGTCACCGTGCGAGTCTCGTTGGTCTGGAGGTTTTTGAGGTAAAAGCTGCGCACCAGGAAATCTTCACACCAGATGTGCTCCGAGACGAGGTTAACCTGAAGTTAAATTTAAAAAAAAACCTTTAAAATGAAAGGGTAATTACATGGCACCTACAGCACAGAAACAGGCCATGCTGCCCAAACTGTTCTACTCAGTTGTTCATCCTCCCACCCTATATCATCTCACCCTAACAACATATCCTTGTTTACAAATAATAAAAATGTTATTGAAATTGCTCGCTCCTATAATAAAATAAGTTTTATTCCCAGGAACAAAATCTTCAACAGAGCATGTAACTTTAATTATGTTTCAATTCATAGGGACTTGCCCCTCCCTATCTCTATAATCTTTTTCAGCCTCACAATCCCACAAGGATGTCTGCGCTCCTCAAATTCTGGCCTCTTGAATATCTCTCATTATAACTGCTCAACCATCGGTGAACGTGCCTTCAGCTGCCTGGGCCCTCAGCTCTGGAATTCCCTCCCTAAACCTCCCCGCCTCTCTTACTCTCTTTCCTCCTTTAAGACGCAGGTTAAAACCTACCTCTCTTTAAACAAGCTTTTGATCATCTGCCTTAATTTCTTCTGTGGCTCGGTGTTAAATTTATCTGTTTGTTTGTAACACTGTTGTGAAGCACCTTGGGACGTTTTACTACGTTAAATGCAATATATAAATAAAAGGTATTATTATTATTACTCTTTTCCTCAGGTACTTATCTAGCTTCCCCTTAAATGCATCTATGCGCTTCACGTCAACTATTCCCTATGGTTGCAAGTTCCACATTCAAACCACTCTTTGAGTAACGAAGTTTCTCCTGAATTCCTTATTAGTGACTATCATATATTTAGGTTCTCTAGTTCTGGGCTCCTTTACAGGTGTAAACATCTCCACTATATTTTTGGGTGGTTTCTGCTTTACATCAAATAGGGCTTGTAACGTGGTTTTACTCAAATTGATAGGGTCTAGCGTTGACATTGATTCAGGCTTCAGAGCCAGGCCAGCTGGTCCATGCCCGTGTTCATGCTCCATATGAGTCTTCTCCCATCCCTCTTCCTCTGACCTTATCAGCACATATAACAGGGAAATGGACAGCGGCTTGCTCCATCCACGCCACGGATCAACCGGGTACTGCAGTGCTTCCAGGAATGGTATAGCTTCTCCTCTCTGGGGTGGGGTTTTATCCTCTCCAAGATTCATCAGTTTATCAATATAAATGATCTGCTGTACTCGCCTCACACACTTACAATTACACACACAGCTTGGCTTTCAGAAAGATCTTAAGACTGATGTTGCCTTCTTTGATCTAACAGCAGCCTCGATGGAACTCTGATGGCTAACTAATGGCACTAGTGGAGCAGCGCTTAAATGGAGACCTCCTACCATCCTGCATCGCTGTGCCTTGTCTATCTTTCTTCCTGCCTCCACTCCAAATTGTGAAAAGAGAGGGAATCTGGTTCTGTGCCTTTATTTGTAACCGGAGACACAGAGTAGCTCACAAGAGCGATGGAACTATGGGTTGTCAATGCAATCAAGTCTCTGCAGGTTGGATCATATATATTAAATTAATGAGTGCCATTGGCAGCTTCAGGACCATGCACCTGCTGTGGATTACACCCTGTCAATGTAAGAGCACTTCAAGATGGGGTTGAACTCTTGGGCTGAATTCACAAGTCCAGGTAACATGCGACTCCCCCCCGACCCATACCTCCTCCCCAGCCATCCGCCAGCTCACTCCCCATGTTGCACAGTGGCTGCAGAAGGGGTAGAGCTGGAACATCAGCCCAGAGGACACTGGGATGCAGCCCAAGAGCAAAGTGGCAGCAGCATCAACAACATATGATCGAACAGAATGCAAAGAACAAGCTCATCTGGCATTCAAACTCACAACCAGCTGGCTGACAGTCAAGTGTTCACAGCTTGTGCCAAAGATGTGGCTGCTTGGCAGAAAGCAATTAGGAAAGAATGGAAACACGTGATGCCACAAGCCTCAAGGAATGTTGCTTCATTGAAAGCTTGGTTGTTTGTACTGAGAGCTAAAGTCTTGTACAATGCCACGTACATGTAGCCAATGCCTCGAAGTCTATTATTTACGTTACTTGTTTGGAGCTGTTTATAATGTATGTGAAATAAAATATCAAGTTTTATTTTACAGTGTAGTTAAAGATTGTGTTTGTCCTAGAAATAGCTAGCTAATTCCGAGAAACTCTATTGGCTTATCTTCCATCCATGTTTTTTTCCTATTGCAATTATACTTGAATTATAACACGTGATCATACAACACGAGCGTACAGTATACATGGTACAGCATACAAGGACAGTACTTTAATTCCATGATAAATATTGTTGCAGTGGTCGCTGTGGATGGGACATCAGAACAGTAGTAGTGATTGAGGTAATGGCTATGCATATCGGATTCGGCTAATTTGATGGAGCTAATACGAAGTCGTAAATGTAAGATTGTGAGGGTAATGACATGAAATTAGGAAGATTAAGAAGAGAGTCACTCAGTGAAAGTAAGCTAGAGAAGGAAAGTGAATACGTAAATGGGTCTCACAGAGGCAAGCTCAGGCTCTCTGAGTAGACTGGCACTTGGCCAGCTTGTTAAAATACTTTACAGATAGATACTATCATCATGAATAATTTAAAATTTGAAAGGGACTGCAGTTCATAAAGTTGTTCGCAGGAAAAGTTGCACGGTAAATCAGGCATCGACACAAAATAATTAGCTCATTTTAAAATTTGTTATTATGGATACTTTAATCACCGACGTAATAACCGAAAAACTGATCTTCATTGAATCGCACTGCAAAGGCCTGCACTTTACCTCATAGATGTGGTAGAGGTTTGAACCCTCATCCGGCCAATAGTGGTAACATTGCTTGACTCCATTTTCCGTCAAGGGTGTCAGCATGACGATAACAACACAGCCGTTCTCCCAAACCATCTGAAGGGAGGAACAAGAGTCCATAGTCACAGTGTGAGGGGCTAATTACTCTGTACTTATTATCAGTGAGTCACAGTCAGAATTCACACATGCCCAGAAAACGTGAACCGCCACTTAAGTCTTGCTCGTGTTTCGCTTGCCGCTTGCCAACCCACAGAGAAAATTGACGTCGCAGCTTCCACAGAATTTTGCTATTTTTCTCCAGGGTCCATAGCTGGGCTGGAGATGACCGGATACTTTGAACGCCGTGCCTAGTTTTCATCACTATCCTCGTACGGTGCCAAAATAATGATATCAAGTTGTGTAAACCATTATATCACCCCAATGGAACAATTATTTAACTCTTTGAATTAGTTAGTTGCAGCAATCAATATATAATTATGTAGCATATTATGATATTTGAATGTACTGTAGTTAAAAATTACATTTTCCTTTAAGAAAATACATATCTGTTTCCACTAAATCTTAAGACAAAAGACTGACTCCCAGTCTCTATGCAATGATGTCAAATATGCACTCCCATTATATTTTACTTCTCATTAGATTGGTTCAAGACCCATTAGCAAAATGAGAAGAAATATACTTTTTATGACAGTAATAAAAATACAGTGATCAAGACTATAAAATAATCATTCAGCTGCCTCCTCTGTGATCCAAATGGATAGCAATGCAGGCCACTCACACACCTTGTGGAGAACCTAGGAGGGAAAGTTTGGAAGTCCTATTGGACAAGAGAGCTCAGCGCTCGTGGAAAGTAATTAGGAAAGGTTTAGAGATACTTCTAAAGTATGCAGATTAAGGCTTGATCATTTAATCCAAGCTATGACATTTGTAAACGAGAAATAGTAAAACACTTTTTAATTCATTCACGCGATGTGAGCGTCGCTGGCAATGCCAGCATTTATTGCCCATCCCTAATTGCCCTCGAGAAGGTGGCAGAGGGCGGTTAAGAGTCTACCACATTGCTCTGGGCCTGGAATCACATATAGACCAGACCAGGTAAGAATGACAGATTTCCTTCCCTAAAAGACATTAGTGAACCAGATGGGTTTTTACGATAATCCGGTAGTTTCATGGTCACCATTACTGATATTAGTTTTTTATTCCATGAATTTAAATGCCCCAGCCATGGTGGGATTTGAACTCATGTCTCTGGATCATTTGTCCAGGCCTCTGGATTACTAATCCAGTAACGTAACCACTATGCTACCGTACCCCCTGTAAATTGATTTAACCATACCTTTATCAATTTGTATTTATTTTTAACTAGCCAATCTCGTGGTGGGAAGTCACAACCAAGGGCACTTTTCAGGTCAAGCAGGGTTCAGAGGGTGGGAGAATTTTTTTTTTTAACGTGTTCACAGGATGTAGGCGTCGCTGGCAAGGCCAGCATTTATTTACCATTCCCAATTGCCCTTAACAACTGAGTGGCTTGCCATTTCAGAGGACAGTTAAGAGTCAACCACATTGCTGTGGGTGTGCTGTGACATGTAGGCCAGACTGGATAAGGACGGCAGAATTCCTTCCCTAAAGGACATTAGTGAACCAGATGGTTGGTTACAACAATACGAGCTTTTCTTTATTCCAGGTTTATTTAATTGAATTTAAATTCCCCAGCTGACGTGGTGGGATTTGAACTTGTTTCTCTGAATCATTAGTCCAAGCCTCTGGATTACTAGACCAGTAAAATAACCACTACGCTACCGCTCCCTTATAATTGAACCAAGAGGTATGGGGGAGGGGAGTGGAGGCAGATTGGATGGAATTGAGGGGAAGGGAGAGGGGGAGATAGGAGGGGAGAGAGTGAAGGCGGAAAGGAGGAGTGAGGAGAGGGGAAGGAGAATGGGGAACAGGATGAGGGAAGTGGCAACGGCAAGGGGGACAGAGAAGGGAGAAAGTTTGGGGAGGGCGGGGTGCTGAAAAGCCCAGAAATGCTGGGTGGGGAGGGTGTGAGGAAGCCAGATCGCTCTTCATGAAGCAGAGGCCCAAGATCAAGATGCTTCACAGCGAAGGGGGAACAATTTCAAAGATCGAGCTACAGAATCCTGCTCAGTGGTGGTGGAAGGGGCACCAGAATGTTCTGCATTGAAGGCGGGGAGGTGGGGGGGGTCACTGACACAATTATCTTCCCAGTTGGATGTGGGAAAAGAGAAAATGAGTGGGGGTTAAGGTACGATTCAAGTGCCATGAGGTACGAGCAGGGGTGAACCTTTTGAAAACTGTTGCTTTGTTTAGGAGATGGGGGCGCGGGGAGCGGCTGTAGGTAGAACAAGTAGATTCCGCATGCATAGAACTACCAGTCCCTAAGTCTAAATCTGCAGGATTAAGTTGTTGAGAGGCTGCATTGCTAGTTGTGGTGCACTGAATAATTTGATTGCGCTGCATATCTTTCCTCAGGAATTCGGTGTGTTTCAGTTTTACAATCAGTAGGGAAGATAATGGATTTGTCTGCTTTAATTGGCCGCTCTCCATTTGCCTGCAGGAGCTGTGTTTTATTTAAAGTCTGTTCGAAGGGACCTTTTATTCAGTTAATTTGCTGCATCAGGCCAATGAGGGAATTAGACAAAACGCAAGTTGCATTTTAATTCATTGAAATTAGTGCACAAACGACTTGTGCCAAGTTCCAGGATGGTGGAGGTCAGGGTCAGCATAGTGGGGCTGTCGTGTTAAGTCAGTGCAGCCCAAATGTGCTCAATGAGTCACGTAACATGACTCTCACAGCTCCATCTACAGGCGCAACACTTTCGGAGTCTTGCTGCCCCTTAGTATTTTAAACATACAACAGGAAGCACTAAACGTTTTCCTAACTATCGTGAGAAACAAGTAATAAGTCGTTTACTCGGTCTCTGTAACTATTTTACTGTCAGAAAGAGTAAAAGCGAACAGGATATTCCATATATCTAAAAGTGTTAACAACCACAGTACTGCCAGAAATAAGAAAATTAGTAAAACCTTCAAACTCTTCTTGTGTCCCAGATGAAGACTTCCCTTATATCACAGTACAGTCTAAAAATGCAAGTCCTTCTTTGTTCTTTGCTTTTTCATACAAATGAACCATAGACAATTCAATACAGAAAGAGGCCATTCCCCCTATCGTGCATGCGCTGGTGCTCGATACTGTACTGGGGCTATCAGCTGGAATATCATTTCCCTGTTCCTTTTCACATTCAAACACTATGGATAGCCAACACAGCAGAGCTTAACTAGGTTCATTTTTATATTGCGAGAGAATATTGATATTACTAGCGCTTGTGTTTCTTGTGAAGTTAGGCAATCTGTTGCAGGAGAGAATTAAGTTTTTACCAAAGATTTCACGAATGCTTTCATCTTTTACTTTTAAATCGAACGGCAGATTAAGAACTGTTCATTGATGGTAAATGAAATTATACCAATGTCAACCATCCGATAAATCTGTGATGCTCCCTATTATTGTAGCATTTTAGCAAGTTCCCAGTCCTCCAGTCCTTCCAAAGTTTTCTCTTGAAATATAAATAATGCTTGGACAGATCTCTTACCTGCCAGAAATCTGCGACTGTGGCAGGCAGTGGGCCTTGAGAAGCAATGTATGCGGGGTTCCTGGGGTCATGGTCCATCTAAATGGAAAGAAATGAGAGGTGTGGGGTTATCATGGAGATCCATGTACTTGGTAACAGTGTGATTCATCATCACAATATGATTCATTATAGTTCAACACTTTCAATTCTGAAGTTCAGTCGTGTTCACAGGCAGGTTGATCACTATTGAGGGGGTTGAGGTTCAACCACCACAGATCAGAAGTTAAAAATTAGAAAGTTAGGAGTAAGAAGTTGCAGACAAGAGTAATAAAAGAAAAAAAAAAGACTTGCATTTATATAACGCTTTCATGACCTCAAGATATCCTAAAGCACTTTACAGCCAAAGAGATAATTTTGCAGTGTAGTTACTGTTGTAATGTGGGAAATGCGGCAGCCAACTTGCGCACAGCAAGCTCCCACAAACAGCAATGAGATAATGACCAGAGCTCTTTTTAGCTGTTGCTTGAGGGATAAATATTAGCCAGGCCATCGGGTAGAACTCCCCTGCTCTTCTTCGAAATATGAATGGGATCTTTAATGTAATGCTCATCTGAGAGGGCAGACAGGGCCTCAGTTTAAAGTCTCATTCAAAAGACAGCACCTCCGATAGTGCAGCATTCCTTCATTGCGGCACTGGAGTATAAGCCTAGATTTTGTGCTCAAGTCTCTGGAGTGGGACACTGGAGCCTTCTGACTCATTGTTGGGTCTAACAGCTTCTCTCTATTCATAAATGAGTTTAATCAAATTTTCAAGTTGCAAGACATATCCTTTTTTTCTTATTGTAAGAAAAAAAACATTCTAAAAGAGATAGAGTCCAGTAATCAGTAATGAAATAGAAATGCAGATCAAAAAAATAAATCGGATGCATTTTTAAGAACCAAGGCACGCGGGAAAAACAGTTCTAATATAATCCTAAGGGATGCAAGATTCAAAGAAATATGCAGAAGTATTAGAGTGCTGAGTCGGGTGTCTTTTCAGCATTATTGATAGGATTATTTATCAATCACTGGACCATGACACAACTAGAGTCGCATTACCACAAGATGGTCTTTCGGGTTTCAGTCTGGATGCAATGATATGAGTCCGTGCCTACAGGGGAGGTCAAGTTAACCTACAGTGCCGTGGGAGACATTTCTCATTTATTTACTGCAGCAGTTTTGTCACATTTAAAAAAATATACAATATATATATATATATATATATATTTAAACCACAAAATGCTCTGGTGCATGTTGTAATCCCCTCCCTTCACACGTCATTTGCACCCCACCCCCCACCCCCTCCATCCCCAGTTTTATGTTTGTTGGGTCCTTAATACATTAGCAGGAACTGTCCAAGGCACAGAAACAAAAGTGTTCAGAGCCAATCTTTTCTTCATGTGGAAAGGGGACACAACCTCAGAACCCCCACCTTGCACAGAGGTTTTACTTTCAATAGCGGTGCCAACAACCATTTACATTGCTGATATTTTTGTATGCTATTCACTGCGGGAGGGCTCAAGCCATTGAGATGCACAGCATTTGTACTTCTGGAAATCGGAAGGAAAGGAGGCCTACTCGGGCCTGCTTTTGATGCAGCCAATACATGACTAAGCTGAAGCAGATGTCCAAAGTCTTTTGACGTAAAAAGCAGAACACCTTTAAAGAATTTTTCAAGGCCATGCTCATCACCAGGTCAAATCGAGGGGCTGAGACATCTTTGGTGTGGTATGAGGTACAGTAATGTGACAACACTTTTTTATAAAAGATAACTGCATGTTGTTTTATAACTCAAATACTAATGTCACCAACCGATAACCAATTGAAACAGCTGCCTTAAAATCTGACTGACTAAATAGTTTTAATTTATTCTACCAACACCCTTGGTAGAATGTTATTTAATGGACTCTATTAAATAACGAAAACAATAGCAGTGAAGGATTCTGCACGCTCTGTGTGCAAATTCATACATCAAAATTTACATTTAAAGACC
This sequence comes from Pristiophorus japonicus, assembly GCF_044704955.1. Lineage (NCBI taxonomy): Eukaryota > Metazoa > Chordata > Chondrichthyes > Pristiophoridae > Pristiophorus > Pristiophorus japonicus. Next base: position 266,754,254 of record NC_091981.1, on the reverse strand, counting down.
TAAAGGGATATTAATTTTGGTGACAATGATGCAAGTATAAACCATGAAGAAAGCACTTTTTGCTGCAACATTTTTCACTAAAATTAGCAAATGGAGGAAAATGTAATGCTTCCAGCTTTCAATTGCCGTACTGAGTCTTTCTGTAATGTTGCTGATGGCAGAACAATCGCTATATAACTTTAGATTGATTTTATCGGCGTGACCGACACTATAGTAAGGAACATGGAGGACATGGGAAGGAATTTCCATGCTGACCTCAGTATGAGACTTCGTCAACTTGGCCTATCCTCGCAGAGTGATTTATTTCAAAAGAGCTCATTTCTACCCTAGCTGGTGGCTGAATAATAAATCTAATTAATGACAAACAAATACATCATATTGAAAATCCATTCTAATACCAGAAACAGAATCATACAGAGGTAATCAAACTAAATGAGTTCACTTTTCTTTTAATTAAAATATTTTAAAAAATTCTTAATAATACCAAGGGGCCATTTGGAGCGGATAATTCGAATTAAATGACAAATTACCAACAGGACATATGGGGCAGAAATTGGAGGGAACTTTGGCCCTTTTGTATACAAAAATGAATGGGGCAGTGTTGGGGCCGGCAGAGGGGTGGAAGAGAGTCGGGAGCGGACCAGAAGATGGGTGGTATCCACACTCACAGCCTTTGGTTTATAAAAATAACACCTCACCAGTAGCAACGACTCTCCCCTTCACTTAAATGGGAGGGATGCTGCGAGGCCTAGCGAGGCCTCCTTGGCTCCCACTGGGCCACCAGCGAGGACTTCGGCTGGGCCAGCAGTCTGGCACCCAAGAAGGGGGGGGGGGGGGGGTGCTAGACTGCCTGATGGTGGCCTGGCCGAACCAGCGGACGCCATTGTCGGGCCGACTGAAGAGTCGGCTGAAAATTAAAACAAAATGGAGGCAGTGGCGGTGCACCCTCCCCTTTAAGGATGGATGCGCCGCCCAGCCACTGGCAGCTTCCCGCCATGCAAAGTTGTCGGGGGCACCGACCGGCAGCGGCTGCGCTCTCACGTGACAATTACTCCCCGCCGGGCGGAATAGGGGTCGTTGCCAGTCGGTAAGGGGTCAGCGCGTGGCCGACAACGGGTCAGAGCACCGGGCGGGCTGGAAACACAGGGCCGCCGGAAATGCCCCAAACCGGGGGCAATTGCGGGTCGGTTGCACCATCCGCCTGCTCCGGGTCGGAAAGGCCTTCCCGGCTCATTACCGCCTCTTTAAAAAAAGGGGCAATTTCAGCCTCCATATATTTAACGGTAGAATTAAGTTATTTTGTAATAACATAATTCTCGCCTCTTTTTTTTGGTCCCACTGAGTTCATTCCATGAATGTCAAAGGTCAGATCAATGGATCTGGGATCATTTCTCCGACATCCTCTCTCCTGCGCTTAGGATGAGTCGGAGCCCCCAAATGGTTTCGGGACTGAATTTCCTCAGGACCTCTCCCTCTCTGCTGCAGTAACCCCGTTTATCTGCGTGGACAGGGCTTATGCCGAACCTCTGGCCAATGATACTGCGCTAGAGTGGGAGAAGCTCCGAGCAAATTCCTGGGCGACGTCTTCACTTTTGACTTAGAAGCGTAAATAAATGCTTTTGCCGCAGCTATATGACAGGCCGGGTGTCGATGGATGCAGCTTGTTATCATTTTGACCAGATTCTAAATCTGTTGGGGGGGGGGGGGGGTGGAGGGAGGGGAAGTGAAATTATTATAATTAATACCGCAAATTAATTATTCTTTTTGGTGCTATGACTGTATTATAAAATATTCACTGCACAGTGAACTTTCCAGCAGTCAAGTGCAGACCATTTGACAATAAGCTTGCAGTAGTGGTGTCAAAACCATGAACCATTAAACGTCTTTGGATAAATGTCACCACGTATGGTCAATGCGGCTTTCACACTCACAGCCTATGGCATAAAAAAAAGACACCTCACCAGTCGCAGAATTAACCTCCACCTCACACTGCAAAAGGATGTATTGGAAACAGGACAAGTAGATGGGAGCCACTTCTACACCTCTACAAAATCAGTCTAATCTCCAGGGTCAGACTTCGGTCCTTAAAGTAAATTCATATTTTAATAGTTCTTCAATCTGCTGGAGTAATTAACAACAACAACTTGTATTTATATACGTAGTGAAACGTCCCAAGGTGCTTCACAGGAGTATTATGAGATTAAAAATTTGACACCAAGCCGCATAAGGAGGTGTTAGGGCAGAAGCTTGGTCAAAGAGGTAGGTTTTAAGGAGCGTCTTGAAGGAGGAAAGAGAGGTAGAGAGGCGGAGAGGTTGAGGCAGGGAGTTCCCGAGCTTGGGGCCTCGGTAACAGAAGGCACAGCCACCAATGGTGGTGCGATTATAATCAGGGATGCTCAATTAGAGGAACGCAGACGTCTCCAGGGGGTTGAGGCTGAAAAAGATTACAGGGATAGGGAGGGTCGAGACCATGGAGAGATTTGAAAATATGAGAATTTTGAAATCGAGGCGTTGCTTAACAGGGAGCCAATGTAGGTCAGCGAGCACAGGGGTGATGGGTGAGAGGGACTTGGTGCAAGTTAAGGAATCAGAGGAATTTTCTTGCTTTTTAGATTTGTCTATTAACTGCAAGCTTCAGGCATTACCAAGGAAAATGCGTTTTAATTCTTTAACCATGAAGAATAATTACGTTTTCTTTGAGCCTGTTTCATATATCTAGAAAAAGCAGGACATAATAATCTCAAGTTTATAAAAGACTCCATTCTACGATCTATATTCATTCCATTGTGCATTTCATTATGCTGCTCCGATCCAGGTCACGTAAAATTCATCAAGCTGATAGTGGCAATTATGGTTCGGCTAAAAGTTCCGACTGTCACACAAGGAATTTCCAGTGCAAAATCTCTGGATCGTAGACAAAGAGAAGTCACAAACTCCTCGCACAATCCGGTTGTCACTTGAATGGTGCACAGGCAGCAATTACAGCACCCAAAAAAAGGAAGGAACATATTCTCCGAACATCCTAGCAACATGCAACACATTCCTAATGACAGCCTTTTGTACAGAGCTGTAATTTCTCACAGCGTAATTAAAATGAGACCTTGCATTAAGATTCCCCAGGCTTGGGGAATGTAGTTGGCAGAGTATTTTTTTTTCTGTCTTTCTCTTTTATGCATTTAATGTGATCCAGCGGTTTTCATGATGTAGGTTGCAGCCAGACTTCTTTCGAAATACCATCGGATCAATCTCACACACCCTGCATTGCAGCTCTGGCATTCACCATACTGACTGCACAGCCACACAACCAATCATCACTTTCAATATTACAAGAGAGAGGATTTCGGGTTTATTCCGCTGGATTTCAGTAAAGGAAAGAATTATTGTCATCCAATGTAATTATGTTGGACGACCAAAACTCCCTGGATTAATGGGCCAAATTGGGCAAAAAATAAAATAAACATTGCGTAAAACTGGGTCTTGTGATCAGAGGGATTGGGGTTAACCTCAGCTAAAATAATGAGTCACCTCTGCATGCCTTTTATTTTCGTTAAATTAACCTGTTTAGCAGGGCAGAATGAAGGAGGGGGACCACTTTAAATCAATGCCAATCACAGACAGACAAGGTCAAAATACAACGACAGGCGAGTCAAGCTGATGAGAATGGCTGCTCCATTTGCGGCTCGCAATCAGTGAGGAGGGCGGATTGTACGTGCCTGGGGAATAACGTGCCTGCTTCCATGTTGGGAGCAACGCTATTGCCTGGACACCAGTCAGGTAGAGTGACTCCAACTTACTTTCCTGAAGCAGAAGCCAAATGGAACCGGAAAAGCACAGAAGATGGGAACAATAAGAACTTGTAGAGAAAATGGATCATGTGCCAGAGACAATTGTCTCACTTGTTGGGGAGAGGGAGGAGAGGCTATGGGTCTTGCGTACAATACTTGAGATGAGAATCACCATTTGACTTTCTGATGTTCCGTTGCTAAGATGTTGGAAGAATATGCAGCCTCTCTTCATGTTCCTCCCTTGTCAGGGTACTGTAATTGCAAACTCTCTACAGAGATGGAGTTCTCGTGTATTTGTGTCGAAGAGACACGTGCAATCGTGGCATAAAAGATCAAGCAAACTCTGGCGCAAGTACGATACGCCTGAATTTCCTCAACATTTTAGGTCCCTCTATCGATCCTTGCGCCTGAACATATCTCGGCTCATTATAATTGGCTCCATGCCCACGATAAAGAGCTGTACACGTGAATTTCCTGCAATTACGCTGGCTCAGCATAGCTGTAACATTAAGCCCAGAATTTTAGGTGCAGCAGGAAGCAAAGCAATCTGTCTGGTGAGTGGTTGCGATTTTTACCAAAAAAAATTATCTTCATTGAGACCTGTTCGGTGTTTTCTGTTTCTTTGAATGCATTTTTATGTCATCAGTCTACGACACATCAAAAATTGAGACGCTTCCACGATTCTATGTTCTTAAACGGGCTGTGCTAATGTGCGTGAATGATGGATGGCTCGACACTTTAATTCTCATACTCAAAAGAAGGAATGTGAGTTCTGCGCTTTCCTCCGGCTCTGATTGCGCCATTTATTACACTTTGCCGTATGCTAATGAGACTGGCAGGAAATTTGGATGTAAATAGACATCGGCAAAACGGGCGCATAGAAATACAAATTCATTTATTTCCTCCTAAAATTGTATAAAATGTAAGAAAAAGGTCAGTTCTAAATAAAAATATAATTTGTCAAGCCAGCTGGTTGTGAATGAGTCAGCCACAAAACACCATAATACACCCCCCACCCGCCCAACGAGTAATCTAACATATACTTTTGCATTCCAATGTTTCATAATTAATAATGCAATAAGTTCTAACAGTGGAATCCGTCAAACGCCAAAATAAACTCACTTTTGATTGAGATTTTTTTCTTTTAAATTGCCAACAAACTCAAGACCGCTAAATCAAGACAAGTGGAAATTGCTGCCCAGATTATGTGGCTTATTAATTAATTTTAAACAAAATGTTCATTTCTTGCTTTAATCTGCTGCCTAAAGGATCATTATTGAACATTTCCTACTTAAAAACAAATGGCAGCGTGTTAATCGTATCCCGGAACCCGCACTCAGGAGTTTAAAAGCAAACTAAGCCTTTAATGCACCTGACAATTTCTTGCTGCCACTGAGGACTACAGCTCTCCATTTACTCACACCCTCCCGCCCTCCTCTCTTCAGCAAGGGAAATTACCCATTGTTCACCAAATCATTGGTTGATTTCACTACACTTTAATAATGACCGAGTGTAAATGCGACAGATGTAATTATCACATTTTGTTCTGCGCAGTGGCTCTCCTGATGTTGTAATTACAAGTCATGCATCTAGCTGAATAAATACTGCTTTTGTGTTTTTTACATATTGTTCAATAAAGACAGGAAAGGAGTAGGTCTTTGTCCTTCATACTGTATCTATGAAAAGAAATCAGCAAAGGTATATTTCAACACAGTTCTAGCACAACTTCCTCCAGACTCATGAATCAAGCAGGCCATTGGAACTCCAGCTTCTGAGGGAGTAGTTTAAAAAAAATTACAATTCTGTAAAGACTCAACTGAAATGTGAACCCATCTTTTTCCTTCAGATGTGAACAAACCAGCTTATTTTCAGTATTTCTTTTAGCTTGTAATGAATTGCTTTTCAGCCTAGTGCGATTGCCATTACATTTCCCCCATAGATCTGCGTGACTTGCATCAAAACTGAAGGTTTGGGGACTTGCTTGCTATCACTCCAAGTTTTGTGCTCTTCCAGCTCAATTGGGCACTTTCACTGGTCTCGAGTTCAAGCAGTAAGTACCTGGCCACGTGAATAGGCATGGCCGATTTTCAAGGTGCTGTTCCTAACACAGTATTTAACAGAAAATGCTGGAAATACGCAGGACAGTCAGCGTCTGAAAGAGAGACAGCTTAGTGAGCTGGGTGTGACTCTCAAACAGAACTACCGGTCTCTACCTATTGCCCAAAAATGCAAAAACCCACCCAGAACAAACAACAACAATTGAACACTCTCGTGTGGTATCAAGCAAGGTTTCTCTTGGCACCTGGGGGTCCTTGTGCATGAAACACAAAAAGTTAGCATCCAGGTACAGCATGGAATCTTGGCCTTTATTGCAAGGGGGATAGAATATAAAAGCAGAGAAGTCCTGCTACAACTGTACAGGGTTTGGTGAGGTCACAGATGGAGTACTGTGTACAGTTTTGGTCTCCATATTTAAGGAAGGATATACTTGCATTGGAGGCTGTTCAGAGAAGGTTCACTCGGTTGATTCCGGAGATGAGAGGGTTGATTTATGAGGAAAGGTATAGTAGGTTGGGCCTATACACATTGGAATTCAGAAGAATGAGAGGTGATCTTAATGAAACTTATAAGATAATGAGGGGGCTCGACAAGGTGGATGCAGAGAGGATATTTCCACTCATAGGGGAAACTAAAACTAGGCTACATAGTCTCAAAATAAGGGACTGTCCATTTAAAACTCAGATGAGGAGAAATCTGTGGAATTCTCTGCCCCAGAGAGCTGTGGAGACTGGGTCACTGAATATATTTAAGGCAGAGATAGACAGATTTTTGAACGATAAGGGTTATGGGGAGCGGGCAGGGAAGTGGAGCTGAGTCCATGATCAGATCAGCCATGATCTTATTGAATGGCGGAGCAGGCTCGAGGGGCCAAATGGCCTTCTCCAGCTCCTAGTTCTTATTGACCCATGATTTCAGCTTGGTCCTATCCCACCTAACTCATCACCACTTTTCCTGACTCCATTCCCTCTGCCTTCATTGACATCTGTTGAAACATTAATCTGACCTTCTCTGTACAGGTGCTGAAGGACTCACTAGGCTGGATTCTCCGGTCCTTTGCGCTCCGTGTTTTGAGTTTTGCGACAGTGCTGAGCAGCACCGTCGGGAAGAGCTGCGCCCGGTGTGCAACACCCCTGGTTGCGGCACCAGCGCGAGTTTGAGCTCCTGCCCAACCCGTCTGCCCGGAAGTGCGCCCGCAATGACCGCCTGGGAAATCAGAGTGGCCCAGCCATGCCGGCGACGGAGAGGAAGGTAAAGTACTATAGAAGTAAGTGTGAGTGTTTATCGTTTTAAATTTTTTTTGTGCAATTTGTGTTGCGATTGCAAACTTGCCATACTAAAGCGCAAACTATTCCCGGTCACTAACTTTCCCACCCCGCCGCCATTATCGCCCGGAAAACAGAAAAGCCGAAACTCCAAACCAGTGACTGTGTGTTTCCAGCATTTTCTCTTTGTTTCACAGTCCCTGTGTTTTCTTTGTATTTGCTTCAGAGTAGGTCGGCCTTCTCGCTCAAATAAAGTGGGGACATTTTAAATCCTTCCCCTGGTCACCGGACTGTATTGTGAACATAGAGGTCTACAACAAACCCAGTCGTCTCAATTTAACCCAGGTTATGGACTTCTGAAATTCAGTGGCACCGTAGATTGAATTTTAATAACTAGTAATCACCAGATTAAAATTATAGTGTACGCCTGAAACTGCACTTCCGTTATTGGCACTGCTCTGATAAGTCTTAGACCACGACACACTATAAAAGCAGCTGATTACTCTCACAGCTCAGAGAAGTCAATACTAAACTCAATGGGCTCCAATGACACTAGGGACCGGTTAGCCCTGCAATTTACTTATCAATTATCTCCTGATTCTCTCTGCAGAATTATCCGGCACACACTTAAATACAGTAGATTCTGAAATAGATGTGGATTTTCCATGACAGAATTTAAGATTCAAAATGCTGACTCCCACAATGGTTCAATGAGTACAGGCACTGACCGACCTGTGTAGCATTGAGCCATATGGATTAGAAGACCCCACCGCTGGTTGGATTTTTGGTTTGCCTGACATTTGGGATGCTGCAAATGGCCTCAGTCCTCCCTCCAGGGACAGATCCGGAAAAATCATCTAGGGTTCCTGCTCCCGATTGCTCTCCAATGACGCGTGTGTACACCCCGTGTGAGGGCCAGACTAGGCTCGGTGGTGATGACCTCCACGGTTGGACAGGCCGCCACGCTGCCTGCATAGATTTACAACATGAAGCATCTCCACTTGCTGAGATATCGCTTAGTGTTAGCTCCCTCAGAACCCCAACAAGAGTGCCTTTAGGAGAAGAGAGGGGAGAAAGTTGGTCAGAACTTCTGTTTATATAGTGCCTTTAAGGTCGTAAACGTCTCGGGGCACTTCAGATACCAAGCAATAGTAGGAGCAGAAGTTAGGGAAAAATGAACCAAGGCATGATCAAAGAGGTGGGCTTGAGAAGCTCTTGAAGGTGGAGATAGAGGAGCTAAGGGGGTCGGGAAGGCGTTCCCAAGTTAGGGTTGAGATTGCTGTAGGCCCTGGCATTAATGCTGATGGGGAGGGAGGAAGCCGTAAATGGACCAGAGAGATTGAGCTGGAACACAAGGCTGGAGGAGGTTGGAAAATGAAGGGGCAAGGCCAACAAGGTATTTAAAAGCAATGAGGCCTTTCAATTCAATCCACTGGGCAAGGGAGAAGCAATGAAGTCAGCAAGGACCAAGGTGGTGGAATAGCGAGACAATGGAGGACAGGATGCGGGTGGGTGAGTTGGAGTTTATTTAGGTTGGAGCTTGGGAAGCTGGCAAGGAGAGTGTTGGAGAAATCCAGTCTGCAGGTAACAAAAACAAGGATTTCAACAGCCATGGGGTTGAAGGAAAGGCCAAGGTAGAATAATAGTTTCAAAATGTTCGAGTGCGAGCAGAACAATTTTGCGTGCAGTAACTGGTAGATGCATAGCTATTTCAAAAAGACCATCAACAGTGTACAGGGATTTTAGGCTATGTCACTTCTCAGTGAGGATTATCGCAGCAATTACAACTGTCTAGAAGCATAGCAGTGAATGGCGATGAGAATGGAAAGGATGCTTGGATCAGGAAGGATGAGACATGAGAGTACGTATCTAAAGATAGTATCATCCAGTGTCATTAGGTTTCATCAGTTTTTTAGTTTCTACTGGGAACTTTATTGCATGAAAGTCTGTATTATGCGTGTTATAATGAAAATCCAGTTCAGCCATGCACGTCATTGTCAGTGGAGCAATGTGATGTGGAAGTATAATGATCACATTTTAATTTAGACAGCCCTTATTGCTTCAACAGTCTAAATTAAAATGCAGATGAATAAATAGGGAGCAGAACTGTCGAGGAATTAAGAAGAAGCAGCAGATATGGTTTTCCTGGACAAGATTTCTAGCCAAGCCTCAGGTGGAAGGCACAAGCTGCCTCTCGATGGGGTATTTAGAGAAGGACAAAAGATTGGAATGGTCTGTGAATTGCTGTCCAGCAGATTTTGGGTCATTTTGAGAGTTAGCCAACAATATGGTGGGAAACTGGCTGGTAAAGACTGGCTGATGAAGAAAGCGTGTCCAATAGGTCAGAAGATTTAATCAACAGACCGAAGCCCATTCCCAGATTTCAGGTTTAACTTCCAGATGGAAATAACGTGGTTAGAATGTGAAACTCGCGACCGCAGGCAGCAGTTGCTGCGAATAGCATAGATGCATTTAAGGGGAAGCTAGATAAACGTATGAGGGAGAAAATAATAGAAAGTTATGCTGATAGGGTTAGATGAGAAGGGTGGGAGGAGGCTCATGTGAAGCATAAACACCGGCATGACTAGCTGGGCCGAGTGGCCTCTTTCTGTGCTGTATATTCTATGTAATTCTAAATCCAAAGAGTAGGTAGGATGATTCGGACTACTTGCATGAGGCCATGGGTTGGCAGACTCAGTGATTGGATTTGCAGGATAACAGATCAAGCTATATAGTACATCCTGTTAAGGTCCCCATAGCACATAACCCTCAGCCAGGACATAATCCCATAAAGGATGGAACAGCAAATGTCCTTCTTGGCAACTAGTTAGAATCAAAGCAGCTTCATGCCATCGGACAAACAGTTCCGGGCGTGCGATAGCCTTTCTCGACGAATATTGTGGAAAAATGCAAGTCAACCTTCCTCAACTGGTGCATCAGAAATATTGGAAAATCAGATACAAGAAGAATCTAATTCCATTAAAACATTTAATGAAATAGAGTTTAGTTTCAAGTTTCCCCATCATCACTAATGTTTACACATTTCATCCGATGAAAAACTCTGAATTATTTTGTTATAAAGAAAGCAAAAAAAAGAAAGACTTGCATTTATATAGCGGCTTTCGCGACCTTTGGACGTCCCAAAGTACAGCCAATGAAGTACTTTTTGAAGTGTAGTCACTGTTGTAATGTAGAAACCTGACAGCCAATTTGTGCACAGCAAGGTCCCACAAACAATGCGATAATGACCAGGTCATCTGTTTTAGTGATGTTGGTTGAGGGATATATATTTGCCAGGAAAATGGAGAGAACTCCCTTGCTCTTCTTCGAATAATGATGTGGGATCTTTTATGCCTGGGCCTCAGTTTAATATCACATCCAAAAGATGGCCTGACCAACAGTGCAGCACTCCTTCAGTACTACACTGACATGCCAGCCTAGATTATGTGAGCAAGTCCCTGGAGTGGGGCTTGTCTCCGCAACCTTCTGACTCAGGCAAGAGTGTGCTACCAACTGAACCACTGACACCATAAAATACCACACATTTCAAATATTATTGTATTTCATTTTCAATCCATGAAACTATCAAATAGAAATTTAGGACACAATTATATTGCCACCTTTTAATAAGAACATCATAACATAAGAAATAGGAGCAGGAGTAGCCTGCTCCGCCATTTAATACGATCATGGCTGATCCAATCATGGACTCAGGTCCACTTCCCTGCCCGCTCCCCCTATCCCCTTATCGGTTAAGAAACTGTCTATCTCTGTCTTAAATTTATTCAATGTCCCAGCTTCCACAGCTCTGAGGCAGCAAATTCCACAGATTTACAACCCTCTGAGAGAAGAAATTCCTCCTCATCTCTGTTTGAAATGGCTGACCCCTTATTCTAAGATTATGCCCCCTAGTTCTAGTCTCCCCTATCAGTGGAAACATCCTCTCTGCATCCAACTTGTCAAGCCCCCTCATAATCTTGTACGTTTCGATAAGATTCCCTCATTCTTCTGAATTCCAATGAGTAGAGGCCCAACCTACTCAACCTTTCCTCATATGTCAACCCCCTCATCTCCGGAATCAACCTAGTGAACCTTCTCTAAACTAGCTCCAAAGCAAGTATATCCTTTCGTAAATATGGAAACCAAAACTGTACGCAGTATTCCAAGTGTGGCCTCACCAATACCCTGTATAACTGTAGCAAGACTTCTCTGCTTTTATACTCTATCCTCTTTGCAATAAAGGCCAAGATTCCATTGGCCTTCCTGATCACTTGCTGTACCTGCATTCTAACCTTTTTGTGTTTAGCCTGTCTATATCCTTTAACAGATTTTTTGTGTCAATGTGGTGTGCTTCTCATCAGCAAAAAATTGAATGTGTAACACATCAGTCAGGTCATGACTTGGAGTCTCGAGTGCATTAAAATGGAAGAGTCGCCTTTGGTTGGTGGTGGTCAGGCTGTGGTAGAGCTACAGCCTGCCAGTGATTAGGTGAAAAGTTTCACAGTGCAAAGTAGGATTTCCTGTTTTGCACTCATGGAAACTTTTTTGGCAAAATTATCGCTGATTCACTCCCAAAGTTTAATTGCGAAAACAGTTCAATACAACCACATTTTAAAGCGTTACTAAACCTTTCAAGCAAACATCGGGCAGTTCCGCAATCCCATGCTGCCAACAGGGAGTACGGCTTGGAGAACTGGAGCTACTATGGCCATATATCTGACCCTGGTTTCCTATCAGAACAGCTTTCCCCACTGGTAGCGTGGGACTGTGGCATTGTCCCTAATAGCTCCAAATCATCACCATAAGAACATAAGAATTCGGAACAGGAGTAGGCCATCTAGCCCCTCGAGCCTGCTCCGCCATTCAATAAGATCATGGCTGATCTGGTCGTGGACTCAGCTCCACTTACCCGCCCTCTCCCCGTAACACTTAATTCCCTTATTGCTTAAAAATCTATCTACCTTTGACTTGAAAACATTCAATGAGCCAGCCTCAACTGCTTCCTTAGGCAGAGAATGCCACAGATTCACAACCCTCTGGGAGAAGAAATTCTTTCTCAACTCTGTTTTAAATTGGCTCCTCCGTATTTTGAGGCTGTGCCCCCTAGTTCTAGTCTCCCCTACCAGTGGAAACAACCTCTCTGCCTCTATCTTGTCTATCCCTTTCATGATTTTAAATGTTTCTATAAGATCACCCCTCATCCTTCTGAACTCCAAGGAGTAAAGACCCAGTCTACTCAATCTATCATCATAAGGTAAACCCCTCATTTCTCGAATCAGCCTAGTGAATCGTCTCTGTACCCCTTCCAAAGCTAGTATATCCTTCCTTAAGTAAGGTGACCAAAACTGCATGCAGTACTCCAGGTGCGGCCTTATCAATACCTTATACAGTTGCAGCAACACCTCCCTGCTTTTGTACTCCATCCCTTTCGCAATGAAGGCCAACATTCCATTTGCCTTCCTGATTACCTGCTGCACCTGCAAACTAACCTTTTGGGATTCAACCAAAAAGAGTTTCATGCACAAGGACCCTCAGGTCCCTCTGCATCACAGCATGTTGTAATTTCTCCCCATTCAAATAATATTCCCTTTTACTGTTTTTTTTTTTTCCCAAGGTGGATGACCTCACACTTTCCGACATTGTATTCCATCTGCCAAACCTTAGCCCATTCGCTTAACCTATCTAAATCTCCTTGTAGCCTCTCTGAGTCCTCTACACAACCTGCTTTCCCACTAATCTTAGTGTCATCTGCAAATTTTGTTGCACTACACTCTGTCCCCTCCTCTAGGTCATCTATGTATATTGTAAACAGTTGTGGTCCCAGCACCGATCCCTGTGGCACACCACTAACCACTGACTTCCAACCGGAAAAGGACCCATTTATCCCAACTCTCTGCTTTCTGTTCGCCAGCCAATTCTCTATCCATGCTAATACATTTCCTCTGACTCCGCGTACCTTTATCTTCTGCAGTAATCTTTTGTGTGGCACCTTATCGAATGCCTTTTGGAAATCTAAATACACCACATCCATCGGTACACCTCTATCCACCATGCTCGTTATATCCTCAAAGAATTCCAGTAAGTTAGTTAAACATGATTTCCCCTTCATGAATCCATGCTGCGTCTGCTTGATTGCACTATTCCTATCGAGATGTCCCGCTATTTCTTCCTTAATGATAGTTTCAAGCATTTTCCCCACTACAGATGTTAAACTAACCGGCCTATAGTTACCTGCCTTTTGCCTGCCCCCTTTTTTAAACAGAGGTGTTACATTAGCTGCTCTCCAATCCGCTGGTACCTCCCCAGAGTCCAGAGAATTTTGGTGGATTATAACACATGCATCTGCTATAACTTCCGCCATCTCTTTTAATACCCTGAGATGCATTTCATCAGGACCAGGGGACTTGTCTACCTTCAGTCCCATTAGTCTGTCCAGCACTACCTCCCTAGTGATAGTGATCATCTCAAGGTCCTCCCTTCCCACATTCCTATGACCAGCACTTTTTGGCATGGTTTTTGTGTCTTCCACTGTGAAGACGGAAGCAAAATAATTGTTTAAGGTCTCAGCCATTTCCACATTTCCCATTATTAAATCCCCCTTTTCATCTTCTAAGGGACCAACATTTACTTTAGTCACTCTTTTCCGTTTTATATATCTGTAAAAGCTTTTACTATCTGTTTTTATGTTTATCTTCCCTTTCTTTATTGCTTTTTTAGTCATTCTTTGCTGTTGCTTAAAATCTTCCCAATCCTCTAGTTTCCCACTAACCTTGGCCACCTTATACGCATTGGTCTTTGATTTGATACTTTCCTTTATTTCCTTGGTTATCCACGGCTGGTTATCTCTTCTCTTGCCGCCCTTCTTTTTCACTGGAATATATTTTTGTTGCGCATTATGAAAGAGCTCCTTAAAAGTCCTCCACTATTCCTCAATTGTGCCACCGTTTAGTCCTTGTTTCCAGTCTACTTTAGCCAACTCTGCCCTCATTCCACTGTAGTCCCCTTTGTTTAAGCATAGTACGCTCGTTTCTGACACAACTTCCTCATCCTCAATCTGTATTACAAATTCAACCATATTGTGATCACTCATTCCGAGAGGATCTTTTACGAGGAGATCGTTTATTTTTCCTGTCTCGTTACACAGGACCAGATCCAAAATGGCTTGCTCCCTTGTAGGCTCTGTTACATACTGTTCTAAGAAACAATCCCGTATGCATTCTATGAATTCCTCCTCCAGGCTAACCCTGCGATTTGATTTGACCAATCGATATGTAGGTTAAAATCCTCCATAACTACTGCCGTTCCTTTTTCACATGCCTCCATTATTCCCTTGATTATTGCCTGCCCCACCATGAAGTTATTATTTGGGGGCCTATAAACTACTCCGACCAGTGACTTTTTCCCCTTACTATCTCTAATCTCCACCCACAATGATTCAACATTTTGTTCATTGGAGCCAATATCATCCCTCACAACTGCCCTGATATCATCCCTTATTAACAGAGCTACCCCACCTCCCTTCCCTTCCTGCCTATCTTTCCGAATCGTCAGATACCCCTGTACGTTTAATTCCCAGTCCTGGCCACCTTGCAACCATGTCTCTGTAATGGCCACCAAATCATACCCATTTGTAATGATTTGTGCCGTCAACTCATTTACTTTATTTCTAATGCTGCGTGCATTTAGGTAGAGTGTTTTCATCCTAGTTTTTAAACCATGATTTTTAGTTTTTACCCCTCCTGCAGCCCTTTTATATTCAGTGGCCCTTTTTGTTTCTTGCCTTTGGTTTCTCTGCTCTCCACTTTTACTCATCTCTTTTCTGTCTTTTGTTTTTGTCTCCTTTTTGTTTCCCTCTGTCTCCCTGTATTGGTTCCCATCCCCCTGCCATATTAGTTTAACTCCTCACCAACAGCACTAGCAAACACTCCCCCTAGGACATTGGTTCCGTTCCTGCCCAAGTGCAGACCGCCCGGTTTGTACTGGTCCCACCTCCCCCAGAACCTGTTCCAATGCCCCACGAATTTGAATCCCTCCCTGCTGCACCACTGCTCAAGCCACGTATTCATCTGTGCTATCCTTCGATTCCTACTCTGACTAGCATGTGGCACTGGTAGCAATCCCGAGATTACTACTTTTGAGGTCCTACTTTTTAATTTAACTCCTAGCTCCTTAAATTCGTCTCGTAGGACCTTATCCCTTTTTTTACCTATGTCGTTGGTACCAATGTGCACCACGACAACTGGCTGTTCTCCCTCCCTTTTCAGAATGTCCTGCACTCGCTCGGAGACATCCTTGACCCTTGCACCAGGGAGGCAACATACCATCCTGGACTCTCGATTGCGGCCGCAGAAACGCCTATCTATTCCCCTTATGATTGAATCCCCTATCACTATCGCTCTCCCACTCTTTTTTATGCCCTCCTGTACAACAGAGCCAGCCACGGTGCCATGAACTTGGCTGCTGTTGCTCTCCCCGAATGAGTCATCTCCCTCAACAGCACTCAAAACAGTGTATCTGTTTTGCAGGGGGATGACCAGATGGGACCCCTGCACTACCTTCTTTGTACTACTCTTCCTGCTGGTCTTCCATTCCATAGCTGGCTGTGGATCCTTCTCATGCGGTAAGACCACTCACTACACGTGCCACTTATGTCATTCTTAGCATCGTGGATGCTCCAGAGTGAATCCACCCTCAGCTCCAATTCCGCAACGCGGTCCATCAGGAGATGTCCGCTCCTCATAACCCTTTACTCCCTTATCGCTCAAAAATCTGTCTATCTCCACCTTTAAATATAATCAATGACCCAGCCTTCACAGTGCTCTGGAGCAGAGAATTTAATCGATTTACAACCCTCGAGAAAAGAAATTCTTCCTCATCTCCGTTTTAAATGGGCGGCTCCTTATTCTGATAAAACATAAGAAATATGTAGTACTTTCATCTATACTGCCTGAAAGTGTGGTGGAAGCAGATTCAATAATAACTTTCAAAAGATAAATACTTGAAAAGGAAAAAAATTGCAGGCTATAAGGAAAGAACAGGGGAGTGGGACTAATTTGATAGCTCCTTCAAAGAATTGGCACAGGCACAATGGGCCATGGGCCAAATAGCCGCCTTCTGTGCTGTATGATTCTATTACCCTGAAACATCTAAAAACGCTTCACACACAGTAAGGGTTATTTCCATCTTCACCACTTAAGCAGTAAACTGGCAGAGCGGATAGCCCGTCTGTTACAGAACCTGCCTGACGTTTGTTTCCATGATCAGTCGGGATGTCTAATGGGTGACCGATTCTCTCCATCAGCTTGTCGCTCAAGTGGTGAAGGTGAAAATGACCTGCGTTTAATTCATTTTTGAAGTGCAGTCACTGTTCTTAATAAGGCAAATTAGGAACACATAGAAGTACATAGGATATACAACACAGAAACAGGCCATTCGACGCAACCAGTCCATGCCGGCGTTTATGCTCTGCTCGAGCCTCCCCCTGTCTTTCCTCATCTAACCCGAACAGCATAACCCTCTATTCCCTTCTCCATTATATGCTTATCTAACCGCCCCTTAAATGCATCTATACTTTTGCTTCAACCAATCCCTGTGGTAGCAAGTTCCACATTCTCACCACTCTCTGGGTAAAGAGGTTTCTTCTGAATTCCCTATTTAATTTTTTGGTGACTATCTCATATTGTTGGCCTCTAGTTATGCTCTTCTCCACAAGTGGAAACATTCTCTCTCTATCTACTCTTTCATAATTTTAAAGACCTCTATTAGGTCACCCCTCAGCCTTCTCCTCACGAGAAAAGAGACCCAGCCTGTTCATACTTTCCTGATAGGTAGACCCTCGCATTTCTGGTAAATCTTCTCTGCGCCCTCTCCAGTGCCTCTATATTCTTTTTATAATACGGCAACCAGAATTGTATGCAGCTCTCCAAGTGTGGTCTGACCAAGGTTCGATACGGGTTTAGCATAACTCAACTACTTTTCAATTTGATCCCTGTAGAGATAAACCCCCTAGAGCTTGGTTTGCTTTTTAATAGCCTTGTTAACCTGTGTCGCTACTTTTAATGATGTGTATTTGTTCTCCGAGATCCCTTTGCTCCTCTACCCCATCCAGACTCGAACCTTCCAAGTAATAAGTGACCTCCTTATTCTTCCTACTAAAATGTAATGCCTCACATTTAACTGTGTTGAACTTCATTTGCCAATTTAAAAACCCATTGTGCAAGTTTATTAATGTTTTCCTGTAATTTGTTGCAGTCCTTCTCAGTATTGACTCTCCCCTCCAATTTGATGTCATTCGCAAATTTAGAAATTGTGTTTTTGATTCCAAAGTCTAAATCATTAATATAAATTGTGAACAACAGTGGTCCCAGCACTGATCCTTGTCGGACCCCATTTTCCACCTTTTGCCATTGTGAATAAAAATCCCTTTACCCCTATGCTCTGCTCTCTGTCCTGAAGCCAGCTAGCTAACCATTCTGCTACTTGTCCCCTGACTCTGCATTCTCTAACCTTATTCATGAGTCTATTATATGGTACCTTTATCGAAGGCTTTTTTTAAAGAAAAAATCTAGATAAATTAAATCTCCTTGGCTACACTCTCTGTTACCTCTTCAAAAAATTCAATGAGGTTGATTAAGCAAGACTTTCCCTTTTGAAATCCATGCTGACTATTCATTATTATATTTTTGGTTTCTAGATGTTCTTCTATTTTCTCCTCTTTTTAGTAGGAATTCCATTATTTTACATACCACTGATGTTAAGCTGACTGGCCTATCGTTCCCTGGACATGTTCTATCCCCCTCCCTTCTTAAATATAGGTATTATGTTAGCTATCCTCCAGTCCTATGACACTACACCTTGTTCTAATTAATTATTAAACCTGTGTAATAATGCCTCTACTATCTCATCCCGAGATTCTTTTAAAATGTGCAGATGTAATCCATTCGGACCAGGGGTTTTATCCTTTTTTGAGTTTGATTAGTTTATTTAATATACCTCCCCTTTTTAAAATTTTAAATGCAGTTATCTCATTACTAAAGTCATCATCCAATGTCATGAAAGATACCTGTTCTATCTCCCTGGTAAAGTAATTATTTAATATTTCTGCCATCTCTCAATTGCTGCCTGTGGTATTATTCTGTCTATCCCTTAGTGGTCCCATTCCCATCCCGACCTTTTTTTATTATGTGCCTGTAAAATATTTTACCATTTTGTTTTATGTTCCTTGACAATTTAATTTCATAGTTCCTCTTTGCCTTCCTAATTGTTTTTTGACTTCTCTCCTAATCTTTTCCTATTCGCTATTTCATGCTCTCCCCTGCTGTCCATGTACTTAATGTATGTCTCTTTCCTTACCCTCAATTGTTCCCTTATGGCTTTAGTCTTCTATGGAGTATCATTAGTGTTTAGCTTGTTCTTGCTTTTTAGTGGAATATATTTTTCCTAGACTCTGAATACCATTTTAAATGTTTCCCATTGCTGTTCTACATAATTGTTTGCCAATATTGTTGTGCATTTTATTTTTCCAAGTTCTATTCTCAGCCCCTCAACATCAGCTTTTCTCCAATCTATTACCCTGGTCTCTCCATCCTTATGTCCTTCTCAATTATCATCTTAAAGCATTATTATCATAAATTGTCTCGATGCTCTCCTACTTTTACTTCTCTTATCTGCTCTGGTTCATCCCCTGGTTCATCATTACTAGATCCAATTGTGAATCCTCCCTTATTGGGCTTTTTACATATTGGGTTAGAAAGGAGTCCTGTACACATTGTAGGAACTCCATTCCCTTATCCCCTTTACCTATCTCTTCTGTCCAATTAATATCTGGGTAGTTGCAATCCCCTATGATTATTATTCTATGTTCTTTACTCATTTCCTTAATTTGTCTGCATATTTCTTCCTCCACCTCCTTTCCACTATTAGGTGATCTGTGGACTACACCTATTCATATGATTGATCCTTTATTATCTTTTATCTCTATCTGCGTGGATTCTACTTCTGTCTTGCTGATAGCTGCGTCACTTTTTTCTACTTCCATTATGTTATCTTTTAATAAGTACAGCTACTCCATCTCCCTTTTGTCCCTCTCTATCTTTTCTAAATATGTTATACCCTGCGATGTTTAATTCCCAGTCCTGATTTTTCTGTAGCCATGTCTCAGTAATCCCTACTACATCTGTTTCCTCGCAATGCATGATTGCCTCCAGCTCCCCTGTTTTACTAGGGACACTGTGCATTGGTGTATAGACAGTTTAACTCATTTTAATAACAGTTCCTCCCACTTTATTTTTAACCTTTTTTAAACTCCTGGAGCTGGATTTTCGGGGCGGTAATGGCGGCGGGGCGGTAAAGTTTGCGCCCTGGAACAGTTTGCGCCTCAGTCAGCAAAATTCATCAGCTGGACTCTGAGTGTGTGGGGCGGAGTGCTCTAAGGGAGGTGTTACACACCTCCCTTAGGGCACTAGGCTGGCTAAGCAAGTGAAAATCCCAAGCTAAACAGCTGGCCTCCGTGAGCTGTAAGAGATGCCTGTGGGTGGGTGGGGCACAAAAAAGCCTGGAAAAAAACCAGCAAAAACATTCCCAATAAATAACTTGCGCCACTACAACATAAATCGCAAAAAAAAAGACAATCACACTTGCCTGAGGTCGATATTACTTAATCACTGCAGCTGCTACAGCTCGGACCGCCTGCTTTCACAAGTGGTCCTAGCATGGAACGCTAAGGGTCAGACAGCAGCCAAAAATCAAGCCAACCAGGGGCTTTGCACACCGGTTCTCCTCTTCTGGGCATTAATGCTCCGCGCCCTGTCGAAACCGGCACCGAAAGTCCTGGTGGGCGCTGGAAGCTTACCGCTGCCCTTCCGGGGCACTAACAGGAGCGGCAGAAGCCTGAAAACCCAGCACCTGTTCTATAATCTCTTTATTTTCTGCCCATCAACATCCTCCCTTACTTTATTCTTTCCTATGCTCTCCTTTCCTGTTTTGTTTATATTTAGGCTGGTTTAATTTCTTGTAGATCCCTCCCCCGATCTTAAAGCAGCTGTAAGTGACTGGCAACATGTGGTCGAGGAGGTACTTACTATTGGGCTTGCGTTGATGTAGTCCGAGTTGGAATGACTTGATTCAGCTTTCAGTGTTACTCTGGAGTGATCGTCTGTAGAAAGAAAAAAAAATCAAATATGTCAGAAGATAGGAAGGGTTATTACTACAATATAGTTTCTACCTCCTCCTCCTCCAAGTTTCATACCCTTTTCTTCCTTGATCACCAGGAGGCAGTGAATCGTTCTTGGAGATCAGCTGGACAGTCACTGACCCTGAGATACCTCACCCAGAGGTCATTCTTCACATCAGCCCAGCAGGGAGTACTGGCAGGTTATCTGACCACAGCAACACAGCTGAGTCCAGTCGTGTCCTTGTGCGTTTCCAGCAGAGTGCACTGGGCAGTAATCAGAAATGTTAACCCTGGTTGATTTTGAAGAGCAGAGACACGGAGCACACTGTAGCGTCTCAATTGTTAGCCCAAAGGAGGTAATTTGAGTACAGCTGTTAATGCCTCAGGTCCTCAGGGAATTGACTCTTTCCTGAAGCAAGCTAGACACAGTTCTTCCATCTCCTCCTTGCCCAGTACTAGCTTTGCTTCAGCGAAAGTTGTAATGTAAACTCTCTGCATGGGGAGAAACCAGGATCAAATCTTCCTCGGGGGTTCCTAGCAGTAGGATACTGCTGTTGGTGCCAGTTAAAACATAGCTTCAGATTAACTTCAGAGTAGATTGCTGGGGGTTGATTTTAACTTGTCACCTTGTGTTAATGGGATGGTAACGGCCTCAAAACGAGTCTCCGTAGCCTTACTGCCTCGTTAACCTCAACGATGCAGCCACCGCCGCTTTGAAAGGGTCCTATCGCTGGGCACCTGAAGTGCCTGCCTGGACCTCAAATCGCCAACTTGGGTTGGAAGTGGTTACCTGCGCTCCAGTCATTTCCATGGGCGAGGGAGGAGAAGGGGCCCAACCTCGGTATGTTTGATATTACTTTTGTGTGGCTAGGAGGAGCAGGAGTGCGCCTCAGGCACCACAAAAATAATCTGGATCACTGCCGCCCTGGGATCCCGTGACCGCCCCCCCCCCCCCCACATTATGGTAGACCATAATCCGGCGAGCTACATTGGGACTCCCCGCATGTTATTGAGGCCATGGCTCAAAATTATTACCGCTTCTTTGCTTTGAGCACGAGTCACCGTCTCCTTGGCAAGTGGAGAACTCAACATCGCGGCATAATGTAACCGCCATTGCCATTAATCTTGTGCACCTCGGACTAAACTCGGTGGCACCCTGAGCAAGCCGGAGTACAGAAATCACTGGCGATGAGGGTAAGCTAGACTCTTGACAACCGCCGCGTTGGATTAGTTCAGCATGACTCGTACTCCAGTTAACGAATATATAAAATGAATTACTCCAAATTTACTTGGGTATTATTGCAGCTGCTTCATTTCCCAAATAACCATGGATGTCACAGCTCCTGTCGGAGGGGAGGAATAATCCCATCCTTGGCAGTGGAGGAGAGAAAGAAAAAATGGGAAATTGATGACTGAAACAACAGACATCACTTTGATCAGATACCACGTTAATTAATGGCAAGGAGTGGCATATTAATAACACATCAGCATGAAAGGGTGTGCTTTTGTGCTAAATTAATAGCAGGATACTTAAAGCCTTGCCCGACAGCCAAGCATATTGGGGAAAAAATGAACAGTTGGAAAATTATAGGTTTGTGCAGCGACTCTGCTGATATGTATGGCCAGTGGACAAGCCTCCTGGCACATTCAGAATATCTGCTTCTTTACTGTGGGCATGTTCGGTGTAAACAGTTAGTGCCATCACCTCCAAGAAGTATAGATTTGATTCTAAGCTTCGAATAAGGAACTGCATTTTAAAGAAAATCTCTTTGGAGCTTTTTTTTCCCCACTCCAAAATACTCCAAGTATTTAAGTTAATTTATTTGGGACGTGCTCACTGAAAAGAGCGCATACACTGTACCCCAAGGAGTGGGTGTGGGGGAGACACTATTCCAGGGATTATTACTTGAGCACAAAATCTAGGCTGACACCCAAGTGCAGTGCTGAGGGAGTGCTGCATTGTCAGGGGTGCCATCTTTCAGATGGGGCGTTAAACCGGGGCCCTGTCTGCCTCCTCGGGTAGGTGTCAAAAATCCTTTTCCACTATTTTGAAGAAGAGCAGCGGAGTTCTTCCCGGGTGTCCTGGCTAATATTTATCCCTGAACCAACATCATTAAAAACAGATTATCTGGTCATTATCAAATTGCTGCTTGTGAGACCTTGCTCTGCTCAAATTGGCTGCTGCATTTCCTACATTTACAACAGTGACTAGACTTCAAGGCTCCTTAATTGGCTGTAAAGTGCTTTGGGACGTCCTGAGGTCATAAAAGATGCTATATAAATGCAATGTTTTTTCTTTTACTATTCCTATGGCACACTGTATTGGAGTTGCACTGTGCAGCACCTGATAATGCTCCACACGATGTGGTACTGATCTAGAGCAGATCCTGCGGGGAGGTACTAAGTGGAAGGCAGGCACTTTCCCATCGGGAGATGGAAGAGCAATTATTCTATGCCAGATATACCTCCCAGCAGATGACTACAAAGTAACTCTGGCATAGACCTGAGGGCTGGTGTTCAGTCTGCTTTCTAATCCAGGAAGGTAATTGGCGTAAGGAGAATCAAGGAGGACGTCAGAGGATAGTAAATAATATTGAATACTTTCATGAAATGAACAGTAGAGTTTCATTGGTTACAATCATTTAAAGCATGTTATGATCTGGACTGCACTGCCTGAAAGGGTGGAGGAAGCAGATTGAATAATAACTTTTTCAAAAGAGAATTGGACAAATATGTGAAGGGGAATGGGCCGGAGAATAGGACTAATTGAGTAGCCCTTTCAAAGAGGCTCGAAAGGCCACAGGCACGATGGGCCAAATGGCCTCCTGTTCTGTATCATTTTATGTGGAATCCCTACTTATATCATCAGATTTAACGTGAAGATCTTTAATATTAAAACGTTTTAACATTTACAGACTGCTTAATATTGTATAATTAGTTTGCATTTACACGGTGCTCCTTACATGCAGGAAAGGAGGAAAGGAATATGGTGGACAAGAAGCAAGGGAACGGAGAGGCTAGGATGGCAGAGAAAGGCAAAGAGGAAGGTTTTGGAGCTTTTGAAAGTGGGTAGAGGGAGTTCCATAGGGCAGGGGTGGGGGGGGGAATGGCTGATGCATGGTATAAGTAGCACTTTAAAATGATTTTTAAAACTGGCATAGACATAGAAACATAGAAACATAGAAACATAGAAACATAGAAACATAGAAAATAGGTGCAGGAGTAGGCCATTCGGCCCTTCTAGCCTGCACCGCCATTCAATGAGTTCATGGCTGAACATTCAACTTCAGTACACCATTCCTGCTTTCTCGCCATACCCCTTGATCCCCCTAGCAGTAAGGACCTCATCTAACTCCTTTTTGAATATATTTAGTGAATTGGCCTCAACAACTTTCTGTGGTAGAGAATTCCACAGGTTCACCACTCTCTGGGTGAAGAAGTTCCTCCGCATCTCGGTCCTAAATGGCTTACCCCTTATCCTTAGACTGTGACCCCTGGTTCTGGACTTCCCCAACATTGGGAACATTCTTCCTGCATCTAACCTGTCTAACCCCGTCAGAATTTTATATGTTTCTATGAGGTCCCCTCTCATTCTTCTGAACTCCAGTGAATACAAGCCCAGTTGATCCAGTCTTTCTTGATAGGTCAGTCCCGCCATCCCGGGAATCAGTCTGGTGAACCTTCGCTGCACTCCCTCAATAGCAAGAATGTCCTTCCTCAGGTTAGGAGACCAAAACTGTACACAATACTCCAGGTGTGGCCTCACCAATGCCCTGTACAACTGTAGCAACACCTCCCTGCCCCTGTACTCAAATCCCCTTGCTATGAAGGCCAACATGCCATTTGCTTTCTTAACCGCCTGCTGCACCTGCATGCCAACCTTCAATGACTGATGTACCATGACACCCAGGTCTCTTTGCACCTCCCCTTTTCCTAATCTGTCACCATTCAGATAATAGTCTGTCTCTCTGTTTTTACCACCAAAGTGGATAACCTCACATTTATCCACATTATACTTCATCTGCCATGCATTTGCCCACTCACCTAACCTATCCAAGTCGCTCTGCAGCCTCACAGCATCCTCCTCGCAGCTCACACTGCCACCCAACTTAGTGTCATCCGCAAATTTGGAGATACTACATTTAATCCCCTCATCTAAATCATTAATGTACAGTGTAAACAGCTGGGGCCCCAGCACAGAACCTTGCGGTACCCCACTAGTCACTGCCTGCCATTCTGAAAAGTACCCATTTACTCCTACTCTTTGCTTCCTGTCTGACAACCAGTTCTCAATCCATGTCAGTACACTACCCCCAATCCCATGTGCTCTAACTTTGCACATCAATCTCTTGTGTGGGACCTTGTCGAACGCCTTCTGAAAGTCCAAATATACCACATCAACTGGTTCTCCCTTATCCACTCTACTGGAAACATCCTCAAAAAATTCCAGAAGATTTGTCAAGCATGATTTCCCTTTCACAAATCCATGCTGACTTGGACCTATCATGTCACCTCTTTCCAAATGCACTGCTATGACATCCTTAATAATTGATTCCATCATTTTACCCACTACCGATGTCAGGCTGACCGGTCTATAATTCCCTGTTTTCTCTCTCCCTCCTTTTTTAAAAAGTGGGGTTACATTGGCTACCCTCCACTCCATAGGAACTGATCCAGAGTCAATGGAATGTTGGAAAATGACTGTCAACGCATCCACTATTTCCAAGGCCACCTCCTTAAGTACTCTGGGATGCAGTCCATCAGGCCCTGGGGATTTATCGGCCTTCAATCCCATCAATTTCCCCAACACAATTTCCCGGCTAATAAGGATTTCCCTCAGTTCCTCCTCCTTACTAGACCCCCCGACCCCTTTTATAACCGGAAGGTTGTTCGTGTCCTCCTTCGTGAATACCGAACCAAAGTACTTGTTCAATTGGTCCGCCATTTCTTTGTTCCCCGTTATGACTTCCCCTGATTCTGACTGCAGGGGACCTACATTTGTCTTTACTAACCTTTTTCTCTTTACATATCTATAGAAACTTTTGCAATCCGTCTTAATGTTCCCTGCAAGCTTCTTCTCATACTCCATTTTCCCTGCCCTAATCAAACCCTTTGTCCTCCTCTGCTGAGTTCTAAATTTCTCCCAGTCCCCAGGTTCGCTGCTATTTCTGGCCAATTTGTATGCCACTTCCTTGGCTTTAATACTATCCCTGATTTCCCTTGATAGCCACGGTTGAGCCACCTTCCCTTTTTTACTTCTATGCCAGACAGGAATGTACAATTGTTGTAGTTCATCCATGCGGTCTCTAAATGTCTGCCATTGCCCATCCACAGTCAACCCCTTAAGTATCATTCGCCAATCCATCTCAGCCAATTCACGCCTCATACCTTCAAAGTTAGCCTTCTTTAAGTTCTGGACCATGGTCTCTGAATTAACTGTTTCATTCTCCATCCTAATGCAGAATTCCACCATATTATGGTCACTCTTCCCCAAGGGGCCTCGCACAACGAGATTGCTAATTAATCCTTTCTCATTACATAACACCCAGTCTAAGATGGCCTCCCCCCTAGTTGGTTCCTCGACATATTGGTCTAAAAAACCATCCCTTATGCACTCCAGAAAATCCTCCTCCACCGTATTGCTTCCAGTTTGGTTAGCCCAATCTATGTGCATATTAAAGTCACCCATTATAACTGCTGCACCTTTATTGCACGCACCCCTAATTTCCTGTTTGATGCCCTCCCCAACATCACTACTACTGTTTGGAGGTCTGTACACAACTCCCACTAACGTTTTTTGCCCTTTGGTGTTCTGCAGCTCTACCCATATAGATTCCACATCATCCAAGCTAATGTCCTTCCTAACTATTGCCTTAATCTCCTCCTTAACCAGCAATGCTACCCCACCTCCTTTTCCTTTTATTCTATCCTTCCTGAATGTTGAATACCCCTGGATGTTGAGTTCCCAGCCCTGCTCATCCTGGAGCCACGTCTCCGTAATCCCAATCACATCATATTTGTTAACATCTATTTGCACAGTTAATTCATCCACCTTATTGCGGATACTCCTTGCATTAAGACACAAAGCCTTTAGGCTTGTTTTTTTAACACCCTCTGTCCTTTTAGAATTTTGCTGTACAATGGCCCTTTTTGTTCTTTGCCTTGGGTTTCTCTGCCCTCCACTTTTCCTCATCTCCTTTCTGTCTTTTGTTTTTGCCTCCTTTTTGTTTCCCTCTATCTCCCTGCATTGGTTCCCATCCCCCTGCCATATTAGTTTAACTCCTCCCCAACAGCACTAGCAAACACTCCCCCGAGGACATTGGTTCCGATTCTGCCCAGGTGCAGACCGTCCGGATTGTACTGGTCCCACCTCCCCCAGAACCGGTTCCAATGCCCCAGGAATTTGAATCCCTCCCTGCTGCACCATTGCTCAAGCCACGTATTCATCTGAGCTATCCTGCGATTCCTACTCTGACTAGCACGTGGCACTGGTAGCAATCCCGAGATTACTACTTTTGAGGTCCTACTTTTTAATTTAGCTCCTAGCTCCTTAAATTCATTTCGTAGGAACTCATCCCTTTTTTTACCTATGTCATTGGTACCAACGTGCACCACGACAACTGGCTGTTCTTCCTCCCTTTTTAGAATGTCCTCCACCCGCTCCGAGACATCCTTGACCCTTGCACCAGGGAGGCAACATACCATCCTGGAGTCTCGGTTGCGGCCGCAGAAACGCCTATCTATTCCCCTTACAATTGAATCCCCTATCACTATCGCTCTTCCACTCTTTTTCCTGCCCTCCTGTGCAACAGAGCCAGCCACGGTGCCATGAACTTGGCTGCTGCTGCCCTCCCCTGATGAGTCATCCCCCTCAACAGTACTCAAGGATTTTTGCAAAGTTTTCGAACAAGTATTGGGGGAAGCTTTCCTCTATTTGCTATATATTGTGTCCTTTTATACTTGTTTTGCTATGAATATCTAACAGAAGAAATCTTGCCCCACTGTGTCATGTTAGAGTGGAAGAAGTTAACCTACATGGCACTACCAGCTGAGATCTGTTCTTCGTTTCGTTCTCCTCCCTGTCAGCGATGCTCCTGGTGTTCGGCTCAGCCTGATAGGCGTCCAGAGCTTCCCATTCTTTCACCAGACGGTTTTTGTTTCTCAGGTGATCCTCCATATAAGACTAAAACACAGAGGAGAATTCAAAAAGGTGAGATTCCACTAGTTTTAGGGCATCAATGTTACTTTTCAAAATAAATTCGACAGAGGTTTAAAAACAGCTCCCCACAGCATTTACACGATTTAATTCCAAAACTTTTAAGAGTTTCCGTTGAATTTGTTCCAACATCAGTGGATTTCTACAGGAATTGATTGCAAAGTCCGGGTTTTTCTATAGGATCCTACAAGATTCATTCTAAAACGTATGGCCTTAGTTAGGTCATAGAGTGCTATTGTATGAGAGCTTAACATGTTCGTCTGAAATTTCTCTTTTTGCTATTTCAGCTGAGGCATTAATCTAAAACCTGTAACGTTTCCATGGGATTCTACAGGATGTATCCCAAAGTTCACAGGTTCATAGGATTCAACAAGATTTACTTTGAACGGTCTGTCTGGCGTAAAAATAAAACTGGGATGGTGGCTCAACCGTGGCTAACAAGGGAAATTTAGGGATAGTGTTAAATTCAAGGAAGAGGCATATAAATTGGCCAGAAAAAGCAGCAAACCTGAGGGCTGGGAGAAATTTAGAAATCAGCAGAGGAGGACAAAGGGTTTAATTAGGAGGGGCGAAATAAGAGTATGAGAGTAAGCTTGCAGGGAACATAAAAACTGACTGCAAAAGCTTCTATAGCTATGTAAAGAGAAAAAGATTAGTGAAGACAAATGTAGGTCCCTTGCAGTCAGAATCAGGTGAATTTATAATGGGGAATGAAGAAATGGCAGACCAATTGAACAAATACTTTGGTTCTGTCTTCACTAAGGAAGACACAAATAACCTTCTGGAAATACTAGGGAACCGAGGGTCTAGCGAGAAGGAGGAACTGAAGGAAATCCTTATAAATCAAGAAATTATGTTAGGGAAATTGATGGGATTGAAGGCCGATAAATCCCCAGGGCCTGATAGTCTGCATCCCAGAGTACTTGAGGAAGTGACCCTAGAAATAGTGGATGCATTGGTGATCATTTTCCAGCATTCTATAGACTGTGGATCAGTTCCTATGGATTGGAGGGTAGCTAATGTAACCCCACTTTTTAAAAAAGGAGGGAGAGAGTAAACAGGGAATTATAGACCAGTTAGCCTGACATCGGTAGTGGGGAAAATGTTGGAATCAATTATTGAAGATGTAATAACAGTGCATTTGGAAAGCAGTGACAGGATCGGTCCAAGTCAGCATGGATTTATGAAAGGGAAATCATGCTTGACAAATCTTCTAGAATTTTTTGAGGATGTAACTAGTAGAGTGGACAAGGGAGAACCAGTTGGTGTGGTGTATTTGGACTTTCAAAAAGCTTTTGACAAGATCCCACACAAGAGATTAGTGTGCAAAATTGAAGCACATGGTATTGGGGGTAATGTATTGACGTGGATAGAGAACTGGTTGGCAGACAGGAAGCAAAGATTAGGAATAACTGGGTCCTTTTCAGAATGGCAGGCAGTGACTAGTGGGGTACCACAAGGTTCAGTGCTGGGACCCCAGCTATTTACAATATACATTAATGATTTAGACGAAGGAATTGAATGTAATATCTCCAAGTTTGCAGATGACACTAAGCTGAGTGGCAGTGTGAACTGTGAGGAGGATCTTAAGAGGCTGCAGGATGACTAGGTGAATGGGCAAATGCATGGCAGATACAGTATAATGTAGATAAATGTGAGGTTATCCACTTTGGTGGCAAAAACAGGAAGACAGAATATTATCTGAATGGTGACCGATTAGGAAAAGGAGAGGTGCAACGAGACCTGGGTGTCATGGTACATCAGTCATTGAAAGTTGGCATGTAGGTACAGCAGGTTGTGAAGAAGGCAAATGGCATGTTGGCCTTCATAGCGAGGGGAATTGAGTATAGGAGCAGGGAGGTTTCACTGCAGTTTTACAGGGCCTTGGTAAGGCCACAGCTTGAATATTTAGTACAGTTTTGATCTCCTAATCTAAGGAAGGACATTCTTGCTATTGAGAGAGTGCAGCGAAGGTTCACCAGACTGATTCCCGGATGGCAGGACTGACATATGAAGACTGGATCGACTAGGCTTATATTCACTGGAATTTAGAAGAATGAGAGGGGATCTCATAGAAACATATAAAATACTGATGGGATTGGACATGTTATATACAGGAAGAAATTTCCCAATGTTAGAGAAATCCAGAACCAGGGGTCACAATCTAAGAATAAGGGGTAAGCCATTTAGGACCGAGATGAGGAGAAACTTCTTCACTTAGAGAATTGCGAACCTGTGGAATTCTCTACCACAGAAAGTTCTTGAGGCCAGTTCGTTAGATAAATTTAAAAGGGAGTTAAATGTGGCCCTTACGGCTAAAGGGATCAAAGGGTATGGAGAGAAAGCAGGAGTGGGGTACTAAAGTTGCATGATCAGCCATAATCATATTGAATGGTGGTGCAGGCTCGAAGGGCCAAATGGCCTACTCCTGCACCTATTTTCTATGTTTCTAAAAACAAAGTTTGTTTAATCTCCAGTTTATTTTGGCATGGGCTTCTTTAGTTCTATTGTGGTATGGAAAAGGTTTTAAAAAAAAAACAAACAACTTTACTCATAAAGGCATGGAACAAAACCAGTCGCTGAAGTAAAATGAAGAGAGTGGTATGCTCATTCATGTGCATGATATGAACATAACCTAGATATCTGAACATATGAAATACACTGGGGCGGATAATTAGAATTATCTGGTGAATAACCGCCCCAATCAATGGGGCAGGGAATAGAGGGAATTTGCCCTCTTCTTCTCAAAATTCACTGGGAGGTGTTTGAGGCAGCAGAGGGGCGGAATGCGGGTGGTGTCATCAGCGCTGTGCTGACGCTTAGCAAAGTCCCTCCCCTTCACTTAAAGGGGAGGGACGCTGCGAGGTCTACTTGGCGCCACCAGGGATAGCTTCGGCCGGGCCAGCAGCCCAGCACCCAAGAGGGCTACCCGGCCGAACCCGCAGCCGCCATTGTCGGGCTGAGTGCAGAGATGGCCGACAATTAAAATAAAATGCCGGCTGTGCGCCCTCTCCTTTTTTAAGGGTGGACGCACTGCCCAGCCACTGACAGCATCCCGCCGCGCGAAGCTGTTGGGGGCATCGACAAGCAGTCGCTCGATTATTTGAGGGCTATTTCGCTTCCGGGACAGGGACCAGGCGGTGCACGCTCTAATGACATCATTACCGCCATTTGCACAGGAGTGGGACGGATCACTTCTCCCCCTCCGGGACCTAGGAAGCTAAGGTCAATAGTCCAAAACCAAAAGTATCTAGAGTAATGAAATCCCTAAAATGTAACACAAGTTTCTCTAAAACTTGCTTCAGTTGTAGTTGAATTTTTACACGATCTGATAAGATTTTGCCAAAGGCTATTAGTTTGCATGAAATCCTATGGGAGGTCCCAATTTAACAAACAATTCTTTTTCATGATCCTGAAATATAAATAAACTCCAGTAAATTTTAAACAGAGCATGATTGTTGATCTACAAAGGTGAATCGGTAAAGCAATATTCTGATTGAAAGACGGTGGCTTTATATTAATCATCATCTATTAACTTCATTAGAGGATGTGGCAGTCCCATTCGGAGGATGCTTCTCCGATTCTGTGCCCTACTATTTACAGCATCATTGCTGCAATTCTATAAGAAAACAAATCAGGTTGTTTAAGAATGGCTAAAGGATTATAAGAAGTATTTACAAATTACAATCTAGTTGGTCCGGCAAAATATTGGAGGAAGATATTTGCTGTGCATTATTTATAATGAACTTGTTCGTAAGGAACACATTTACACTTCTTTCATTACACTAGTGTGGTCTGGTAAAATGACCCCCACTTTGTACAGAGGAATTCCTATTCCACACTTTTAAAAATGTTATCATCGTGTAAAGAATTGCCACTTAGGCCGGACAAAATGGGCTGTGATTGCATGGGCCCTTTTGTACCTTGCCCGAATGTCCATTTTCTCTGGATGAGCACAGTGAGTGTCAGCGGGCCATTTACCACCAGTGTGGAACAGGGAAGGAATCTGAGCTCGTCCTCGTCTGGGTGGGGGGCGGTCACATTTCCAAGAAGTTGAGATTGCGCTTGAAATGGGAATTCCAATATTTTTCCAGCGATTACTGGCAGGAGGGATTTCCCTCCCTCCGACCCCCACACACCACCCACTTCCCAGCAGGGCTCAGGAACAGGAATATTTGACTGCTCCCCCTCTTTGCTCTTGAGCACACAGGTAAATTTTAGCCCTCCCATCACTTTCCCGTTTGAAATCAGCTACTTCAGCACAGACCTGGAGACAAAGCACAAGACCTGCGTTTGCAGAGCGCCTTTCACAACCTCATGGTGTCACAAAGCGCTTCATAGCCAATGAAGTGCTTTGGGAGTGTAGCCACTGTTGTAATGGAAGCAATCCTAGAACCTTCCTTGCCTATGTGGCTCAGTGCTCCATCACATGATGTATTTATTTGCTAAATCTTCGGGGAGCCATGATGATTTATTCTTAATAAGCTATGGCGATGTCAAGAAAATATTTCCACTTGTGGGGGAGACCAAAACTACGTGCCATAAATACAAGATAGTCACTAATAAATCCAATAAGGAATTCAGGAGAAACTTCTTTACCCAGAGAGTAATGAGAATGTGGAACGTGGTCCCACATAGAATAGTGGAGGTGAACAGCATTGATGCATTTAAGGGGAAGTTAGATAAACACACGAAAGGAATAGAAGGATACATTGATAGGGTTAGATGAAGTAGGGTGGGAGGAGGCTCATGTGGAGCATAAACATCGTCCAGTTAGGTAGAATGATCTGTTTCTGTGCTGTAGACTCAATGTAATTCTATGTTTTTAAAAGAAGAGCCATCATCCTCATCATAGGCCGTCCCTCGGAGTCGAGGAAGACTTGGTTCCACTCTAAAAATGAGTTCTTAGGTGACTGAACAGTCCAATACGAAAACCACATTCTCTGTCACAAGTGGGACAGACAGTTGTTGAGGGAAAGGGTGGGTGGGACTGGTTTGCCGCACGCTCTTTCCGCACGCTCTTTCCGCACGCTCTTTCCGCACGCTCTTTCCGCTGCCTGTGCTTGGTTTCTGCATGCTCTCGGCGATGAGACTCGAGGTGCTCCGCGCCCTCCCGGATGCACTTCCTCCACTTAGGGCGGTCTTTGGCCAGGGATTCCCAGGTGTCGGATGAATACCAGATACACTATTGACATTCACACAATTAAATATTGTTTGTCTTCATTTGAATAACTAAATAAAACTTTGCTAAGGAGTGACATCTGCAAATTCAGAATATTAAGTTTGATTTTTGGAGTGGTAGCATTGTCAGGTTGTTGAGGCAACTGATAAATTTCTATTACGAGGAAGCAGCCTGCAATGAAAATAACCGTCGTGGGAATGAACAGCAGCAGACATACTCCTTCAGCAATCAGTACTGCACAGACTCCTTGTGTGTCCATGGCATCAATTTGTGTCAATCACATTCTCTTTTTTTTTTTACTTTCCCGATTAGATTTCTGTGCAGAATTGTTCAAATAAAAGATATTCCAGATATACGCAAATAATATAAGGGCAGGAGATCTGGCCTCAAAATCCCTGGGGCTGGAGAAATCCCAGCTTGTGCCAGGATTCCATTCGCCCATTACATTCTGCTGGAGGAAGGCCGGGGGTGTGTCTGGGGGAGTCCCCAAGCCACCCAAGAAATTTCCTGTACAGGTATTTGGATGAAGGGTTGGGTTGAGTGATGCTGAGGACCTTCAGAGACCACAGCCCATTACGAGGGATCTCCGAGGGGATCAGTTACCATCCCAAAGGTGCCCAGTTGCTGCATTGGGAGAAGATCTGAAGGGGATAATTTACCTCCGGGCCTCACCAGGCCCTACCCCCTCTGCCAGTTGAAGTGGCACGGTGCTGCTCTTAGAGAACTGATGCAAATGACCCCATCTCGAATAAACATTGTAGTAAACAATGAGGATAGTAACAGACTTCAGGAGGGCAGAGACAGATTGGTGAAATGGACAGATGAAATTTATCGCAGAGAAGTGTGAACTGATGCATTTTAATAGGAAGAATGAGGAGAGGCAATATAAACTAAATGGTACAGATTTAAACGGGCTGTTGGTGGGGTTGTTGCACTTTATCAGGGAGGCTTTGAGGTTGTCCTTGTAGTGTTTACGCTGCCCACCTTTGGCTCGTTTGCCATGAGGGAGCTCCGAGTAGAGCACTTGCTTTGGGAGTCTCGTGTCTGGCATGCGGACTATGTGGCCTGCCCAGCGGAGCTGATCGAGTGTGGTCAGTGCTTCAATGCTGGAGATGTTAGCCTGAATGAGGACGTTGATGTTGGTGTGCCTGTCCTCCCAGGGGATTTGTAGGATCTTGCGGAGACATCGTTGGTGATATTTCTCCAGCAACTTCAGGTGTCTGCTGTACATGGTCCATGTCTCTGAGCCATACAGGAGGGCAGCCATGTAGACCATGAGCTTGGTGGCAGTTTTGAGGGCCTGGTCTTCAAACACACTCTTCCTCAGGTGGCCGAAGGCTGTACTGGCGAACTGGAGACAGTGTTGTATCTCGTCGTCGATGCCTGCTCTTGTTGACAAGAGGCGGCAGAGATCTGGGAAGTGATCCACGGTGTCCAGGGCTGTGCCGTGGATTTTGATGACTGGGGGGCAGTGCTGTGCGGTGAGGACAGGCTGGTGGAGGACCTTTGTCTTACGGATGTTTAGCGCAAGGCCCATGCTTTCGTATGCCTCAGTAAATACGTCGACTATGCCCTGGAGTGCAGCCTCTATGTGCGCAGATGCAGGCATCGTCCATGTATTGGATCTGGCCTGGAGACGGCGCAGGTTGACCAGGTTCCCACTGGTTCTGTAGTTTAGTTCCACTCCAGCGGGGAGCTTGTTGACTGTGAGGTGGAGCATGGCGGCAAGAAAGATTGAGAAGAGGGTTGGGGCGATGACGCAACCCTGTTTGACCCCGGTTCGGACGTGGATTGGGTCTGTAATGGATCCGTTGGTAAGGATCACGGCCTGCATCTCGTCGTGGAGCAGGCGGAGGATGGTGATGAACTTTTAGGGGCATCCAAAACAGAGGAGGACACTCCATAGACCCTCGCGGTTGATAGTGTCAAAGGCCTTTGTAAGGTCGAAGAAGGCCTGGTATAAGGGCCGGCGCTGTTCCCTGCATTTTTCATGGAGCTGTCGCGCTGCAAAAATCATATCTGTTGTGCCCCGCAGGGGACGAAATACGCACTGTGACTCCGGGAGGAGCTCCTCGGCCACGGGAAGACGTCGGTTGAGGAGGACTCTAGCGACGACTTTCCCAGTGGCTGATAGCAGGGAGATTCCTCTGTAGTTTCCGCAGTCAGACTTGTCCCTTTTTTAAAGATGATCATGATTACTGCATCTGGGATCCCCCGGCATGCTCTCCTCCCTCCAGATGAGAGAGATGAGGTCGTGTATTCACGCCAGCAGTGCCTCTCCGCCATACTTCAATGCCTCAGCAGGGATTCCGTCCGCACCCGTAGCCTTGTTGTTTTTAAGCTGTCTTATGGCTTTTTCTACCTCGTGCAGTATTGGGGTCTCACTGAGATGATGGCGGGTCGCATGCCGCGGGATGGAGTCGAGAACACTTGAGTCAAAGTTAGTCTTGATTGAGGAGATCTTCGAAGTGCTCCTTCCAGCGGGCCCTGACTGCCTCGGTGTCCTTGATGAGTGTTTCCTGTTCTTGGCCAGCAGTGGGGTGGGGTCTTGGGTGTTTGGGCCGTAGATGGCTTTGACACCTACGATAGGGTGATAGTGAATCGGCAGCCCCGTTTTACATCTCTCCCGATTTTTATTTCGATTGAAGTCAATGGAGCGCATTGACTTCAATAACTACCTCGAGGGGTGCAAAAGGTTGGTCGAATTGAGAGTGCATTATCCTCCTCCCCCTCCCCCATCATACAAAATAAAATTGAATACATTTAAATTGTTTCAGCAGGTCTGTTACTACTGGAGAGTTGACAGGTCTCTACATAGCTGCGCATTAACAGGCAGCGATGTTGCACAGATCAATCGACCCAACTCGCCCAACCTGCGGGGCTGCCTTTCATAAGAACATAAGAATTAGGAACAGGAGTAGGCCATCTAGCCCCTTGAGCCTGCTCCGCCATTCAACAAGATCATGGCTGATCTGGCCGTGGACTCAGCTCCACTTACCCGCCCGCTCCCCGTAACCCTTAATTCCCTTATTGGTTAAAAATCTATCTATCTGTGATTTGAATACATTCAATGAGCTAGCCTCAACTGCTTCCTTGGGCAGAGAATTCCACAGATTCACAACCCTCTGGGAGAAGAAATTCCTTCTCAACTCGGTTTTAAATTGGCTCCCCCGTATTTTGAGGCTGTGCCCCCTAGTTCTAGTCTCCCCGACCAGCGGAAACAATCTCTCTGCCTCTATCTTATTTATCCCTTTCATTATTTTTAATGTTTCTATAAGATCACCCTTCATCCTTCTGAACTCCAACGAGTAAAGACCCAGTCTACTCAATCTATCTTCATAAGGTAACCCCCTCATCTCCAGAATCAGCCTAGTTAGAAGGAATATGCATTGTGTTCGTTCACACATTCCCATAGTTTGTTACGCTACCAGACACCTTTCCCTCCCTCCTCCGCACATGCCATTTGTTAGTACCAATATTACAATGGTAATAATAGACGTCTACAATGTGTAAAAGGATTATGGCAATCCAATCAGTAGCTGCTGAGGTATTTCAGTGTCGCGGAGACAGGCTGTAACCACTTTAATCCTCCTCACCTCCCCCCACACACCCTCCTCCCCGACAGTTTACAGCCAGCAAAGAAAACTCCAAATACAATCACAAGACATAATGCTGAGCCTGGACCGACAGTAAACAGCATTTTATCAACATACACCGAAGCAATATTTACTTTAGTCGGGAATAGGTGGTCCTAATGAGGGCAATACATGAGCATGAGGGAAGAAAGCAATATCTCAGCCTCAACCGTTCCATTTTATTTGCTCCAGTGTGTTGAGTGCAGAGTAAATTCAGTGACTATCCCCTTATTAAAAGCCGCAAGGAGACTGTAAGTGATAAACAGGGACAATCCTGCATCATTACAATGAGCGTGTGTCAGCAAAATCAGTTTGGAAGCTGATTTAAGTTCTGCGGCGGCTCTGTAATTCCCCGGGATACTGCCCAGGCACGGATCCTGACTGCAATGTTGTATTAGCTCAGTCACAAAGCACACTCCAGTCCTCATAAAATATACTCCCCTGCTGACGTGACTAACCTGCTGCACGCTGTGCTCCTGAGGAGAGCGGATGTGGCAGCTGGCACAGTAGGGTTGGCAACTCTGGTTGAATGTATTCCTGGAGAGTTCATCACATAACCTCCTGCCAGGTCAACTATTTTGTTGTGCACTTTAAGCAAATGCCCCCTGCAAGGGTGGGGGGGGGGGGGGTCACACTCCAAAATAAGTTTTTTCACAGTGTCCTTTTTTTTTGGTGGTTGGAGGGGGGGGGTTTAGGGAAATTATATAAGTGCCCCCTGGCTAAAAGGGGGGGTGGCACTAAAACCGGAAAATTAAACAAATTAAACTTTAGACATTAAAATCAAATTAAAATTTGGTTGTCGGGGGTGATGATGCACTCCAGTCCCTCCGGCGCCCACCTCTCGCAGAAGGCTGCGAACGTACCAGTGGATACCGCGTGCTCCATCTCCAGGGACATGCTGGCTCAGATGTAACTGCAGAAGAGTGACAGGCAGTTGGGCTGAACGATCCCCTTGACCGCTCGCTGCCTGGACTGGCTGATGGCCCCCTTGGCCATGCCCAGGAGCAGTCCTATGAGGAGGCCTTCCGACCTTCCGACATCCACACAAAGGTGCCCAAAGATCAGGAGTGTGGGACTGAAGTGCAACCAGAATTTGAGGAGCCCCGCCCGGTCAAACAGCCTATTTACGCATTTCCAATAATATTAGTAATAAACAAAAGTGTTTAAAGAAAATGAAAATAAACACATGATTTTTCTCCTGCTTTGCTCACATCAGTGTCCAGGAGATTAATCTATCCCTCCTGGAGACTCCAGGACAGTCCTGGAGGGCTGGCGACCCTAGGTTACTGTCGCCACCTTTTACCAAGTGAAACGCCTGACAGTAGGCCGAACCAGGCCAGTGGGAGGGGGAGGTTAGGGGAAATCATGGCTTCAGTCCTGATCTCTTCTCTGCTAATGGTGAAAATTAATTGAAAGCATCACTAGTAACTTTAACAACCTGCTGCCTCAATTCAATAAAACACAGAGGTGGGAGCGAATAGACATCTATTAATAACAGTATTCAGTTTGCATGTCAGAGAACTCCAGAAAGCTTGCTTCAAAATCAGATAGGCCAGTTCGGAATTGGATTAGTGCCAATCCGATATAAGGGTACATTATTACACCATCTCATCCATCACGTGGTTTTTAAAACGAATTTTTGAATCTACTTTTGGAATGGATGGAGGCATAAGAGCAAACGGAGAAAACAAAGATATCCGAGAGAGCGCTGATAGGAGATGGAGAAAGCATTGAGAGAGATGGGGGGAGCACCGAGAGGGAAGAGGAAGAGATGGAAAGAATGCCAAAAAGAAGTGAGGAGAAGATTATTGACAGAAAGGAGAGAGTCTGTTCAGAGAGGAGGAGAGTGTTGAGAGAGGAGGAGAGTGTTGAGGGAGGAGGAAAAGACCAAAGAGACAAGATTGAGAGAACACTGAGAAAGGAGGGGGAGAGAGAGAGCACTGGGAAAGGAGAGGAAGAGAGAGAGAGCGCGCGCTGGGGAAGGAGGGAGAGAGTGTGCTGGGAAAGGAGAGGGAGGGAGGGAGAGAGAGAGAGAGCATGTTGGGAAAGGAGAGGGAGGGAGAGAGAGAGCGTGCTAGGAAAGGAGAGGGAGAGAGAGCATGCTAGGAAAGGAGAGGGGGAGAGAGAGCACTGGGGAAGGAGGGGGAGAGAAGGCTAATAGATGAGGTGAGGCTTAGAGCACCGACCGAGAGGAGTGAGTGTGCTGACAGGGAGTGTACACTGGTTGGTAAAACAAAGAACGGTGTAATATTTCACTGACCCTACACAATAATCTTACGCTTGCGTATATCGCATTAGGAAAAGAAAATCTGAGTAAGAGGCAACACAGTTGCATTGGAAGCCTGGGAGAAGCCTTCTTTGTGCAGGGAGACAGTACTTGGTACAAGGGCGATTTAAAGGGGGAAATGAAGAAATGAATCTTAGCCAGCGGGTTGAACGAAAATCCTGTTGAATATTTTTGTTTATTTTTAACTTGCATTCTGACACTGAAATAAACATTGGTTATAGTAGAATCATAGAATGATACAGCACAGAAGATGGCCATTGCCCCATCGTGCTTGTGCTGGCTCTTTGAAAGAGCTATCCAGTTAATCACACTCCCCTGCTCTTTCCCCATAGCGCTGCACATTTTTTCCTTGAAGTATTTATCCAATTTCCTTTTGAAAGTTATTAAAATCGTACCAGTTTGTTTATATTGTCTCTCCTCCTTCTCTGCGTTAAATTTCATCTGCCATGTGTCTACCCATTTCACCAGTCGGACTATGTCCTCCTGAAGTCTGGTACAATTCTCCTCACTGTGTTACATATCCAACCGCATGCTGCTCAAATGCCAGGAAGAGCTTTATTAACCCTAAATTACAAAATGAAACACTTGTAACACATTTTTACATATAAAAAATAACACTGTATAAACCACCACAACCTGATTACCCTCGGACGAGCAGATGCGATGAATATTAAGAATGTGGAGGGAATACATGAGAAAGAAAATTGTTTAAATGGCATCCTTGAAGCTTATGAGTTTTACCTACGTAACAACAGTCATTGCACTTCATTGGAAGTGATGTGTTTTAGGATATATCCCAGAAATGTGATCAGATGTTATATATGAATGCAAGTCTTCCATCACTCATACCCATCCAATACTATATAGTGCATTTCTCCTTATCATAAGTGAAATCCAACCTTATTCCTTAATATGCAAATCCTTCCTATTTTATAATGTAGGTAAATTCTAATGCAATATGCAAATTAGATCCATCATTACTGCACAAGAAAATCCTCCTTTTTGGGCACACAATAATAAATAGATGGGATAATAAGCTACACTGGATTATACATACATGATAATGAATTGTTGGATTTAATGAGCTGATTGCGCTGGGAGCATCTGCTAGAGGCGAAGCATCTCCTGAGCACTGGCGGCAGAGATCATCAGATAGGCTTCGACGAAAAAGCCCCATTTGACTTCATTATTCCTGCATAGCAACTTAATGGCCTGAAATTACCTTGTAACCAGGAAGGGCGCATGTATGTTATGAAGCCATGTTCCAGGACAAAAGTCCAAGGAAAATGTGGTGTAAGGGAGTTGAGCCAATTTTCATGTTACTCTGTAATTTCCTTGGAAATTTGCGCCCCATCACCAAAAGCTCATTAACATAGCCCTGTCCCCATTCAACACAGCTGCGAGCGTGAATTTCTTGGTTTTCTCGTGGCATCCAATTACACCGAGAAATCTAGGTACAGGCAGTCCCGAGGTCACCTGCAAGCAGCGTAATTTGTGACTTTCACATGATGCTCAACGTTCCCCACGTTGAACTCCATCTCCCACAGTTTCGCCCGGTCTCTTAGTCTGTCTATGTCCTTTTGTCATTTCTTACTCCCATTGACGCAACTTACTGTGCCACCTATCATCGACACACTTGGTTATACAACTCTCTGGTCTAGAAATTCGATTATGCCAGAAAATGGGTGGTACCATTGCAGGCCAAGGTCAATGGCC
Organism: Pristiophorus japonicus; assembly: GCF_044704955.1. NCBI lineage: Eukaryota > Metazoa > Chordata > Chondrichthyes > Pristiophoridae > Pristiophorus > Pristiophorus japonicus. The sequence continues at coordinate 266,713,939 of NC_091981.1, read as the reverse complement.
GCCCACAGAAAAGAGCGCAAGCAGAACCAGTGTTTTGGTGCTGCCTGTTGAGTTAAATGAGCACAGCGCAGAAGCTCCCGTGCAACGTGCTCTTTTCAGCGATAACAGGAGGAAGCCGAAAGTCGGTTCTAAAAATTGGTGCAGCATTCTCAGGCAATCAGTAACCAGTGGAGTGCCGCAGGGATCAGTGCTGGGACCCCAACTATTTACAATCTATATTAACGACTTGGAGGAAGGGACTGAGTGTAGCGTAGCCAAGTTTGCCGACGATACAAAGATGGGAGGGAAAGCAATGTGTGAAGAGGACACACAAAATCTGCAAAAGGACATAGACAAGCTAAGTAAGTGGGCAAAAGTTTGGCAGATGGAGTATAATGTTGGAAAGGGTGAGGTCATGCACTTTCAGAAAAAAAATCAAAGGGCAAGTTATTATTTAAATGGAGAAAGATTGCAAAGTGCTGCAGTACAGGGGACCTGGGGGTACTTGTGCATGAAACACAAAAGGATAGTATGCAGGTACAGCAAGTGATCAGGAAGGCCAATGGAATCTTGGCCTTTATTGCAAAGGGGATGGAGTATAAATGCAGGGAAGTCTTGCTACAGTTCGAGAGGGTATTGGTGAGGCCACACCTGGAATACTGCGTGCAGTTTTGGTTTCCATATTTACGAAAGGATATACTTGCTTTGGGGGCAGTTCAGAGAAGGCTCAACGAGATTGATTCCAGAGATGAGGGGGTTGACTGATGAGGAAAGGTTGAGTAGGTTGGGCCTCTACTCATTGGAATTCAGAAGAATGAGAGGTAATCTTATCGAAAAATAGAAGATTGAGGGGGCTTGACAAGGTGGATACAGAGAGGCTGTTTCCACTGATGGGGGAGACTAGACTAGAGGGCATGATCCTCGAATAAGGGGCCGCCCATTTAAAACTGAGATGAGGAGAAATTTCTTCTCTCAGATGGTTGTAAATCTATGGAATTTGCTGCCTCAGAGAGCTGTGGAAACTGGGACATTGAATAAATTTAAGACAGAAATAGACAGTTTCTTTAAACGATAAGAGAATAAGGGGTTATGGAAAGCGGGCAGGGAAGTGGACCTGAGTCCATGGTCGGATCAGTCATGATCGTATTAAATGGCGGAGCATGCTCGAGGGCCGTATGGCCTTCTCCTGTTCTTATTTCTTATGTTCTTATGAACAATTACACCCTCCCGCCCAACCCCTCCCAAATCGCTAGACAATACAAGTTGCTAGTTCTCCTCTTTGAGGTATGGGGATAGTTGAGAAGTTAAGGGGCCTGAAATTCAGTACCGCTGGAAAGCTGGTGCTCCCCCCACCTTTTGTGGCCATTAACGCCAACATTTTTTCGTGGCTGGGCCACTCCGTATTCAGCTCTAAAAGTGAACAAATGGGTTCCAGCACTAATGAACCCTTCCAAAGTGGATTTTTCAGCGGTGTGGCTGTCTTAATTTGTGCGTTATCACCACTGAGAAATTCAGCATGCAGGTAAGGGTTTCTAATGAGCCAGCTGCTCCCTGGCTTTTTTAAAGGGCAGGGTTTGCAGTAAGGCCCTGAGGGGGGAAGGAGTTTGGAAGGATGGCTGGTGTAAGAGATGCAAGGAGAGCCAACAGGTTCACTGATATGGAGCTGGAGACACTGATGGACAGTGTGGAGGACAGAAGAAGAATACTGTTTCCTGACGTGGGGAGACCTGGCAGACCGCCAGTACATAATGCATGGAGGGAGATTGCAGGGGAGATGTCAGGCACCTCCATGTATGTGAGGACTCGCCCTCCCAGGAGGGTGCTGGCCAGTCTGCACCCAGCCCTTCCAGGGTGGCGATGGGTCGACGCCTCCTAGCTCTGGGGCGATGGGGATCCTCCTCCTCCTGCGCCTCCTCCTCCTCCTCCTCCTCAGGTGGTACTGCTGGCTCAACCTCCAGCAGCTGTCCCCTCATGCTGGCCAGGTTGTGCAGCATGCAGCAAACCAAGATGATTATGGAGACCTGTTGAGGAGAGTACTGCAAGGTGCCACCAGAGCAGTCCAGGCACCAGAATCTCTGCTTAAGGGTACCAATGCGCTGCTCAATGATACACCTGGTAGCACAATGAGCATCATTGTATGCATGCTCTGGCGCTGTCTTGGGGTTCCGCAGTGGTGTGAGCAGCCAAGTGGACAAGCAGCCAACCGCAAGCCTGATTCAGGCCAGTGAGGACGGCGGGCACACTGGTCTGGCACAGAATGTACGAATCATGGCTGCCTCCCTTGCCCGCTGCCTGTCTGCACGGTGCTGATAGCGACGTCTTCTCCTGCATGTCGCCTTGTTTCTGAGCAGGTGTACTAGGTGTCACCCTCCCAAAACTCCACCTATCCTCAGGGTGAACCCTGCCAAGCAGGTCTCTGCAGCCCATTAAAGAGTCAAGACGTGAAAGTTGTACAAAAGTACAGGGGTATGTGCAAACCTCTGAGCAGCACTCAGCAGATTTACTGGAGCCAAAACAATGAATAAAACTGTATCGAGAGATAAATACTGTGGACCACGGAAAATGAAATAAAAACACCAATAATTAATAAAACTATATAGAAAGATAAATACTGTGGATGCATGCTGAAAAATGAAATAAAAACAATAATAAGTAATAAAACTTTTTACCAAAGGGCCCCAGCGGTGTCTCATCGAAAACCTTGTGGGAACACTGCCGGGAAAAGTCCTACATTTTCCTCGGTTGAATATCGCTGTCGTAGTCCCTTTCCAGCAGCCCGCATGCTGTAGAGCTCACCGCTGGAAACCTTCCTTTACTGTGGCTTCACTGCGCCGTTTCTGGTGGAAGTGAACACCGCTGAAATCCTCCCCAAGCTGATATGGCTCGGGGAGGGAAAAGTACCCGACTGCGGCGGCCGATCGATTTTCTTCCCGATCGACCGTCCCTTCGGGGATGGTGAATTTCGGCCCCAAGATTTTAAGTAAGAACAAAAAAACCCTCTCTATATCTTAATATTTCTTTGTTTAGTGGGTTCATCAGCATTTTTTTGAGGTAAACGGGATCTTGATGAAAAGATCCAAAAAAAATTACATTAAGCAACAACGAGAAAAAAGCCAGCTCGATCTGAACCATATTAAAGAATTTCTGCAATAAACTGAGAGACAATTGAGGTCAATTAGTTGGGTGTAACTTATTTAAAAGTAGCACGGTGAATGTGAATGGTACAGAATGTTTACTGTACTATGAGTAAGTTTCTAGCTCAACGCCGCTTTCTCCCGGGTCAATGCGCTGTCAATAGCTGTACACACGGGCGTGCTTTGGAGAGGCCAATAAGAGGAGTGGCGACGTCTAAAATTACTGTGCGTGCGTCTATTCGGCGTTGCACACCAATTGACGTTGCACACCTGGTAATTAAAATACTTGCGGCAAGCACAGGCAACGGCAACGTAGCCGAACTCCCCAAAATGGCAGCCACTGCATTCTGCGGCAGCAGTGGGCAGAAGCCAGATAAATGCCATCTTTTCTTCAAAACTGGCCTTAACGGTCAGTGCCAAAGGTTCCAAATTCCAGACCTCTCTTCCTTCATCAAAATCATGAATATATATGGTGAAAACTGATGCTGCGGTACAGATCCCTGCGGAACACCACTTAAGAACATAAGAAATAGGAGCCGGAGTCGGTCATTTGGCCCCTCGAGCCTGCTCTGCCATTCAATAAGATCATGGGTGATCTGATCATGAACTCAGCTCCACTTCCCTGCCCGCTCCCCATAATCCTTTATAACCCGTGTCACAATCCTGCCAACCAGAGAACAAAATTTTAATCCTACTCTGTGTCTCCTACCACCCAACCAATTACCGACTCGTGTCACAAGGTTACCTCCGATCCCGCGCACTCTCATTTTTATCAATAATCTCTTGTGCAGAACCTTATCAAATGCCTTCTGGAACAGATCCGACATGCAGCGCCAGGGGAGGCAATTAAAATCATTAATGGCTTGTCTACAGCCACTTATTAATGGTTTTTTCCCAGCTTTTTGGATTTGACGGGTTGCCTATTGGTTTCATAGAAACATAGAAAATAGGTGCAGGAACAGGCCATTCGGCCCTTCGAGCCTGCACCACCATTCAATATGATCATGGCTGATCATGCAACTTCAGTACCACATTCCTGCTTTCTCTCCATAACCTTTTATCTCTTTAGCCGTAAGGGCCACATTTAACTCCCTTTTCAATATATCTAATGAACTGGCCTCAACAACTTTCTGTGGTGGAGAATTCCACAGGTTCACAATTCTCTGAGTGAAGAAGTTTCTCCTCGTCTCGGTCCTAAATGGCTTACCCCTTATCCTTAGACTGTGACCCCTGGTTCTGGACTTCCCCAACAACGGGAACATTCTTCCTGCATCTTACCTGTCCAATCCTGTCAGAATATTATATGTTTCTTTGAGATCCCCTCTCATTCTTCTAAATTCCAGTGAATATAAACCTAGTCGATCCAGTCTTTCTTCATATGTCAGTCTCGCCATCCCGGGAATCAATCTGGTGAACCTTCGCTGCACTCCCTCAATAGCAAGAATGTCCTTCCTCAGATTAGGGGACCAAAACTGTACACAATATTGAAGCTGTGGCCTCACCAAGGCCCTGTACAACTGTAGTAAGATCTCCCTGCTCCTATACTCAAATCCTCTCGTTATGAAGGTCAACATGCCATTTGCCTTCTTCACCGCCTGCTGTACCTGCATGCCAACTTTCAATGACTGAGGTACCATGACACCCAGGTCTCGTTGCACCTCCCCTTTTCCTAATCTATCACCATTCAGATAATATTCTGCCTCCCTGTTTTTGCCACCAAAGTGGATAACCTCACATTAATCTACGTTATACTGCATCTGCCATGCATTTGCCTACTCACCTAACCTGTCCAAGTCACCCTGCAGCCTCTTAGCATTTTCCTCACAGCCCACACTGCCACCCAGCTTAGTGTCATCCGCAAACTTGGAGATATTACATTCAATTCCTTCGTCTAAATCATTAATGTATATTGTAAATAGCTGGGGGCCCAACACTGAACCTTGCAGTACCCCACTAGTCACTGCCTGGCATTCTGAAAAGGACCCATTTACTCCTATTCTTTGCTTCCTGTCTGCCAACCAGTTCTCTATCCACGTCAGTACATTACCCCCAGTTAAATGTGCTAATCTCTTGTGTGGGACCTTGTCAAAAGCCTTTTGAAAGTCCAAATACACCACATCAACTGGTTCTCCCTTGTCCACTCTACTAGTTACATCCTCAAAAAATTCTAGAGGATTTGTCAAGCATGATTTCCCTTTTCATAAATCCATGCTGACTTGGACCGATCCTGTCACTGCTTTCCAAATGCGCTGCTATTACGACTTTAATAATTGATTCCAACAATTTCCCCATTACTGATGTCAAGCTAATCAGTCTATAATTCCCTGTTTTCTCTCTCCCTCCTTTTTTGAAAAAAGTGGGATTACATTAGCTACCCTCCAATCCATAGGAACTGATCCAGAGTCTATAGAATGCTGGAAAATGACCACCAATGCATCCACTATTTCGAGGGTCACTTCCTTAAGTACTCTGGGATGCAGACTATCGGGCCCTGGGGATTTATCGGCCTTCAATCCCATCAATTACCCGAACACAATTTCCTGACTAATAAGGATTTCCTTCAGTTCCTCCTTCTCGCTAGACCCTCGGTCCCCTAGTATTTCCAGAAGGTTATTGTATCTTCCTCAGCGAAGACAGAACCTAAGTATCTGTTGAATTAGTCTGCCATTTCTTTGTTCCCCATTATAAATTCACCGATTTTGACTGGACCTACATTTGTCTTCACTAATTGTTTTCTCTTCACATACCTATAGAAGCTTTTGCAGTCAGTTTTTATGTTCCCTGCAAGCTTACTCTCGTACTCTATTTCCTCCTCCTAATTAAACCCTTTGTCCTCCTCTGCTGAATTCTAAATTTCTCCCAGTCCTCAGATTTGCTACTTTTTCTGGTCAATTTGTATGCCTCTTCCTTGGATTTAAGACTATGCCTAATTTCCCTTGTTAGCCACGGTTGAGCCACCTTCCCCTTTTATGTTTACGCCAGAAAGGGATGTACAATTGTTGAAGTTCATCAATGTGATCTTTAAATGTCTTCCATTGCCTATCCACCGTCAACCCTTTTAGTATCATTTGCCAGTCTATCCTAGCCAATTCACGTTTCGTATCATCAAAATTACCTTTCTTTAAGTTCAGGACCCTAGTCTCTGAATTAACTATCTCACTCTCCATCTTGATGAAGAATTCTACCAAATTACGGTCACTCTTCCCCAAGGGGCCTCGCACAATAAGATTGTGAATTAATCCTCTCTCATTACACAAGATCCAGTCTAGGATGGCCTGCTCTGTAGTTGGTTCCTCGACATATTGGTCTCGAAAACCATCACTAATACACTCCAGGAAATCCTCCTCCACTGTATTGCTACCAGTTTGGTTAGTCCAATCTACATGTAAATTAAAATCACCCATGATAACTGCTGCACCTTTATTGCACGCATCCCTAATTTCCTGTCTGATGCCATCCCCAACCTCACTACTACTGTTTGGTGGTCTGTACACAACACCCACTAACGTTTTCTGCCCTTTGGTGTTCCGCAGCTCTACCCATACTGATTCCACATCATCCAAGCTAATGTACTTTCTTACTATTGCGTTAATCTCCTCTTTAACCAGCGACGCTACTCCCACCTCCTTTTTCTTTCTGTCTATCCTTCCTGAATATTGAATACCCCTGGGTGTTGAGTTCCCAGCCTTGGTCACCCTGGAGCCATATCTCTGGAGTCCCAATTATATCATATCCGTTATCAGCTCTCTGCGCAGTTAATTCATCCACCTTATTATGAATGCTCCTCGCGTTGAGACACAGAGCCTTCAGGCTTGTTTTTTAAACACTCTTTGTGCTTCACACTGTACCTGGAACTTGTCTGTAAAGCTGAGGCGGAAGGTTAGTGGCCATTGAATCAGCTGATGAGTTAGTTGACAGCTTCAAATGTCAAGTCAGAGCTCTCAGCTGATTGGGAAATGTTCTCTTAGCCACTAGGTTCTCTAAACTGCATTTCCACTACAGATTCAGGATGCCACAAGTCTTTACACAAGTCTTCATCCAGTCTGACCTCATTACCTCTCTCACCGTTAACAAATCGTTTCTGTCATCTCTACTTCACCTGTCATCTATTCCATCAGCATCGGTGCCTTGAAACTCTCTCACCTTGGTCCTCAGAATCCCACCACAATCAGCCCCATCACCAGGCACACCAGCAGCACCAAGAATAACACAAACCTTCTGCGCAATCACCTGATGCTGCACAGGGCAGAGGGCATCAGCATCTGACCAGACTGCTGCCCGGGACGCCAGGAAGGGCTTCACCATAGCCACATTTACTTCACTTTATGCTGTACACCCTGACTGCCACATGAAGTGCCAGGTTGGCACCATCCCACACCAACACCAGAAAGTATCCCTACAATGCCCAAGCCATTCCTTTCATACCCATCACCATTGTGTAGGGTACCGTTATGACTCACCATTCAATGCAACTCACCAAGCCATTTCCAAAGGTGCACACAAATCTGTTCAAGAACACAAAGTGTTGAAAATAAAGCTTTCAATGTTTGACACCACATCAACAGCAATTTTACATGAATACTGGCTAAATTGTTAGTTGCTGTGACTGTACGTGGATGAGGGTGAATGTGAGGGTGTCGAGTGAGATGGGGATGTGACAATATAGATAGAGAGGGATGGATGGAGGTGCAAGGTAAGTTGGTGTGAATAACGAAGTGCAGGAATAGGATAGGGAAGGCAGAGTGATGGGGATGTGATGAGAGGCACAGCATCATCAAATGACGTCATGAGACCCGCTTCCTTCAATTGGCTGGGAAACACGCTGGGCAGGCTTAACGAGCCCAACTGGGGGAAATCCATTTCAGAGGACGGGATGGAGAGAGCAGCGGCGTCGGGACCCACCGCCATCGATGTCACTCACCATGGACCCGCCGAGGTTCGTAAAATTGTGGCCTCTGTCTCTGATGATAGATTCCAGTAACTTCCCCACAATTGATTCACAGTCTCCCAGGAAATCATGGTGTAAGTTCGTGCTGGAAAGATCAGTGCACGCACCAGTGGTGCAACTTGTCACTCCAGGAAATTCTCTTTTTACAGCATCTAGCGTCCACTGCCCTGACCTGAACCATTCTTCCTGGCAACCTGCTGTGGTTACTGATCACCACCTCGGTGTTTGCCCTAAACTTGCCCTTCAAAGGTCAGTGTGAATTCAAATGGAACCAACACAGGAAAATATTCCCAAAGTCCTGTGTGGACATCTGCCTATTCTTACGTGAAAATTTGAAAAATAAAAAGAACAGAAATCCCCCCCCCTCCAGAAGGCCGTTGGAATTAACAGTACTGCATGCAGCTCTCCCACATGTTTCTTCAGTGATGTTAAACAGTATTTAAATGCAAATCGTTACTTTGTTCGATAAAGCATTATACCCAATGTATCTTTTTTAATATTCCAGTCAGAAAGGAAGAGAAACAACATTACTATCGGCTAGCAATACCTCGCTGCAAATTTTTAAATTAAAAATGTCACATTCAATTTTTTTAACATTAGTCTTGGAAATAGCTGTGCGTAAATATATCGGGTAAATAAAATTAGAAATCAAGAAACAGGGGATTTCTGGTATGGTGCGGTAATTATTTATAGACCATTGAATAAACATTATCCAAACAGAATTTGCAATGCACAGCAAGAGGTGGCATCTAAAAACGCACTGAAGTGCTCTTGCATGGTCCCATATATTCAAATTAAGGAGCATGATCTGCAACATATTGAATTTTAAGCTGGACTGCCTCGAGCATTCATTCACAAAATGGAAATTAATCAGGACCAAGCTGTTCCCTTAAAAAGGGTATTCCAAAAATTGAAAGAGCAGAATTTTGTCTTGATTTTATGTTTCACATCCACACCCTCATTTTGTTCCCCCAGCTAACTTTCCACAGACTAGGAATCAAACCTTCTAACATTCAGCTCTGTGCAACTTGACACCAAATTCATGAGTAGCTGTTCCAATGGTGCTCAACGCAAGCTCGAGGAACAGCACCTCATCTTTCATATAGGTACTTTACAGCCTTCTGGACTCAACATTAGGTTCAACAATTTCAGATAACTACTGCCCATTTTTGGCTCCCCTCCGCCCCCCCGCCCCGTCCCCACCTACATGATCTTATGTTTTTTTTCTCTTTGTCTCCAATGGCAGCTGATTATTATTCCGCCATTCACACCCTATCTCTAGACTAACCTTTTTCTAACTTCTGCCATTACTATTTCAATTCGGCCCATCGTCCCTTTTGTCTCTCTAATCTCTCCTGCCTTCCAACCTATCATAGACCTTCCCTTTTGTTCTTTCTTCCCCTCCCCCTTTCAGTGCTCCTTAAGAATGTGCTCTTTTCGAACATTCGCCGGTTCTGACAAAGGGTCATCGACCCGAAACGTTAACTCTCTTTTTCTCTCCACAGATGCTGCATGACCTGCTGAGATTTCCAGCATTTTCTGTTTTTATATCGTGAGTATCTTTACTCACAAAGAGCAAATATTATATTCTTCTATGAATTGTCCAAGATAAGCAGCCAATATATTTGTAAATTGCTTGTATTGTGTTAAATGAAAAATTTGAACTAGACTGCTTCAAAATGACTGGGATGCTCATACTGGGGTTTCCAGGCTCTGTGCTTAACCATCTTCTCTTTCTTGGACAGGCTGGGTGACCAAAATGGATAAGGGCTTCAGTCAGATCATGGCTGACCTGTTCTCCTGCACATCAATGGGAGTGCTGAGCTGCAGCCTGATAGCAGGGGCAGTCGTTCAATGTGAATGGAGCGTGCTGCCCTCTCACAGGATGAGAGCATGTCTGTGCCCGAGCAATTCCCTCAACCAACACCAACCCTGGTGCCAGAAAGTCAACTGGGCCATACCGCCCCGGCAGATGCTAAATTGTTGCAGGGTGCAGTGGGGCTCACTCAGGCCTCAGCTCTTAAAGGTCGTCGACCACAAGCATTTCGAGTGCCCTTTACTGAACCACAGCAGCCTTCCACTTCCCAAGCTGCAGTCACTGGGGTAGCATCTCGTAGGAGCACTAGAGTAAGAGAGCATTGAAGACGGCCGTTGTGGAGCCACACCAGAGATTGATCATCCATGGTCTTATTGAATGGTGGTGCAGGCTCGAAGGGCTGAATGGCCTACTCCTGCACCTATTTTCTATGTTTCTATGTAAAGGTGCAGCTTCTGGACCTCTGGCCTCAGGTAAGTGTTGGAGCCCGCTCTCTGCCTTCCCATCTTCTGTGTCTGGGTTGTTTCCGTAACAAAACACTTTTTTAGGTGAGCAGATTGTTAGCCTGACTCACAACCCCCTACCAGGAAAGGCTGCCTTTACTCTGGCTTCTACCTTTTCACCTGTCTGGCTTAGGTGGTCCTGCCAGGAGTTATAGACCCACCATCATAGCTCTCAGGATCATAGGAGCAAGAACATAAGAAATAGGAGCAGGAGCAGGCCATTTGGCCCCTCGAGCCTGCTCCGCCAGTCAATAAGATCATGGCTGATCTGATCCTGGCCTCAACTCCACTTTCCCACCCGCTCCCCTAACCCTCGACTCCCTTAGTTTTCACTAATCTGTCTATCTCCACCTTAAATAAATTCAATGACCCAGCCTCCATAGCTCTCTGAGGTAGAGAAATTCCTCCTCATTTCTGTTTTAAATATGCGACACCTTATTCTGAAACTATGCCTCCTAGTTCTAGATTCCCCCCATGAGGAGAAACATCCTCTCTGCATCTCAGAATCTTATGTGTTTCACCTCTCAATCTTCTAAACTCCAATGTGTTTAGGCCCAACCTGCTCAACCTTTCTTCATATGACAACCCCTCCATCTCAGGAATCAATCTCGTGAACCTTCTCTGAACTGCCTCCAATGCAAGTATATCCTTCCTTAAATAAGGAGACCAAAACTGTACGCAGTGCTCCAGGTGTGGTCTTACCAACGTCCTGTACAGTTGTAGCAGGACTTCTCTGCTTTTATACTCTAACCACCTTGCAATAAAGGCCAACATTCCATTTTCTTTCCTAATTACTTACTGTACCTGCATACTAACTTTTTGTGTTTCATATACAAGGACCCCCAGATCCCTCTGTACCACCGCATTTTGTAATTGCTCTGCATTTAAATAATAATTAGCTATTTTATTTTTCCTACCAAAGTGGATAACTTCACATTTTCCTACGTTATACTCCATCTGCCAAATTTTTGCCCACTCATTTAGTCTATCTATATCCCTTTGTAGATTCTTTGTGTCCTCCTCACAACTTGCTTTCCCATCTATGTATCATCAGCAAATTTGGCTACATTACACTCGGTGCCTTCCCCCAAGTCATTAATATAAATTGTAAATAGTTCAGGCCCCAGCACTGATCTCTATGGCACCCCACAAGTTAACAGTTTGCCAAGCTGAAAATGACCCATTTACCCCAACTCTCTGCTATCTGTTAGGTAGTCAATCCTCTATCTATGCTAATATATTACCTCCAACCCCGTGAGCTCTTATCTTGAGCAGTAACCTTTTAAGTGGCACCTTATCGAATGCTTGCTGGAAATCCAAATACATGACATCTACTGGTTCCCCTTTATCCACCCTGCTCGTTACATCCTCAAAGAACTCGAGCAAATTTGTCACACATGATTTCCCTTTCATAAAACCATGCTGACTCTGCTTGACCGCATTTATGATTTTCTAAATGTCCTGCTACTACTTCCTTAATGATGGACTCCAGTAATTTCCCAATGACAGATGTTAGGCTAACTGTTCTATAGTTTCCTACTTTCTGTCTCTCTCCTTTCTTAAATAGGGGCGTTACATTTGCGATATTTCAGTCCGCTGGGACCTCTCCAGAATCCAAAGAATTTTGATACATTACAACCAATGCATCCACTGCAGCCATCTCTTTTAAGACCCTAGGATGCAGGCCATAAGGTCCAGGGCACTTGTCCACCTTTAGTCCCATTAGATTGCCTAGTACTTTTTCTCTAGTGATAGTGATTGTTTTAAGCACCCCCCCCCCTCAATAGCCCCTTGATTATCAATTATTAGGATGCTTTTAGTGTCTTCTACCGTGAAGACCGACACAAAATATTTCTTCAACGTCTCCGCCATTTCTGTGTTTCCCATTACCTGTATTCATTCCCCAGTCTCATCCACTAAGGGACCAATGTTTACTTTAGCTACTCGCTTCTTTTTTATTGCAAAGTGCTGCAGTACAGTGGGACCTTATGCATGAAACACAAAAAGTTAGTATGCAGGAACAGCAAATAATCAAGAAGGCAAATGGAATGTTGGCCTTTATTGCAAGGGGGGTAGAGTAAAAAGCAGAGAAGTCCTGCTACAACTGTACAGGTTATTGATGAGGCCACACCTGGAGTACTGCGCACAGTTTTGGTCTCCGTATTTAAGGAAGGATATACTTGCATTGGAGGCTGTTCAGAGAAGGTTCACTAGGTTGATACCGGAGATGAGGGGGTTGACTTATGAGGATAGGTTGAATAGGTTGGGCCGATACAAATTGGAGTTCAGAAGAATGAGAGGTGATCTTATTGAAACTTATAAGATAATGAGGGGGCTCGACAAGTTGGATGCAGAGAGGATATTTCGACTCATAGGGGAAACTAAAACTAGGGGACACAGTCTTAGAATAAGGGGCCACCCATTTAAAACTGAGATGAGAAGAAATTTCTTCTCTCTGAGGGTTGTAAATCGATGGAATTCTCTGCCCCAGAGAGCTGTGGAGGCTGGGTCATTGAATATATTTAAGCCAGAGATTTTTGAGCGATAATGGAGTGAAGGATTATGGGGAGTGGGCAGGGAAGTGGAGCTGAGTCCATGATCAGATCAGCCATGATCTTATTGAATGGCGGAGCAGTCTCGAGGGGCCAAATGGCCTACTCCTGCTCTTAATTCTTATGTTCTGTAGAAGCATTCCCATCATAAGAACATATCAATATGCAGTCCCTGGAAAAGGACTGGATACGGGGAAGGTTCCAGTTGAATAGAAACAGATTAAAGTGCTGCCCATATTTTTTTTCTAAAGAGATGATAGAAAAAGACTCGGGTAACTGCAGACTCATTCGTCTTACTTCTATTCAATGTAAATGGTGAAATCAATTGTTGGAAGTTAACTTTTTAAAATTATCAGTGCAACAAGAATCTTGTAAACATCAGTCAACATGGATTCAGAACAACAACAACTTGTATTTATATAGCTCCTTTAACATAGTGAAATGACCCAAGGCGCTTCACAGGAGTATTATGAGATATAAATTTGACACCGAGCTGCATAATGAGAAATTAGCGCAGGTGATCTAAAGTTTGTTCAAAGAGGTAGGTTTTAAAAAGTGTCTTGAAGGAGGAGAGAGTGGCGGGGAGATTTAGGCAGGGTGTTCCAGAGCTTGGGACCTAGGCAACAGAAGACATGGCCACCAATGGTTGAACGATTATAATCAGGTGTGCTCAAGAGGGCAGAATTAGAGAGGCGCAGACATCTCGCGGGGGCGCGGGCGAAGATTTGTGGGGCTGAAGGAAATTACAGAGATAGGGAGGGTCAAGGCCATGGAGGGATTTGAAAATAAGGATAAGGAAGGGAAAGAAACTGCCTGATCAAGCTCCTTGACTTCTTTGAGGAATGGACTGTTGAAAACCATACAATGTAGTGTACCCAGGCTTCTTACCTTTGACAGGTTGCGTATGAAAGGCCATAAATTATATTCAAAGCAGTAGGGATTCAGGTCAAGAAATTGGCTGATGGGTCAGAAACAACGGTATTGATTAGCGGAGTTATGTCAGGGTTGTGAGAAGCACCGAGTAGGGTATTCCAAGGCTCGGTGTCGGGACCGCTATTGTTTCTAATATACATAAGTGACGTGGATTCACAGACGTTGTAATGATCTGGAATGCACTGCCTGAAAAGGTAGTGGAAGCAGATTCAATAGTAACTTTCAAAAGAGAATTGGATAAATACTTGAAAAGGAAAGAAAATTGCAGGGCTATGGGGATTGAGCTGGGGAGTGGAACTAATCAGACAGCTCTTTCAAAGAGCTGGCACAAACACGATGGGCTGTAAGGTTCAAAACTCAGTGTAAAGTGGTCAAATTTGCAAATGATACCAAATTGCAAGAAAATAAAAGAAAGACTTTGATGTATATAGTGCCTTTCATGACCATTGGATGTCTCAAAGCGCTTTACAACCAATGAAGCACCTTTGAAGTGTACTGTTGTAGTGTATAGCGACATGCAGGCTGTGATCCTTACCAACAGATCCATTACAGACCCAATCCACGTCTGGACCGTTGTCAAACAGGGCTGCATCATCACCCCAACCCTCTTCTCAATCTTCCACCTCACAGTCAACAAGCTCCCCGCTGTTCAACCTTCACCGTCTCCAGGCCAGGTCCAAGACCACCTCAACCTCTGTCATCGAGCTACAGTACATGGACAACGCCTGCGTCTGCGCACATTCAGAGGCTGAACTCCAAGTCATGGTCAATGCATTTACTGAGGCGTACGAAAGCATAGGCCTTACGCTGAACATCCGTAAGACAAAGATCCTCCACCAGCCTGTCCTCGCCGCACAGCACTACCCCCCAGTCATCAAGATTCACGGTGTGGCCCTGGACAATGTGGACCATTTCCCATACCTCAGGAGCCTCTTATCACCAAAAGCAGACATTGATGAGGAGATTCAACACCGCTCAACACCGCTTCCAGTGCGCCAGCGCAATCTTCGGCCGCCTGAGGAAAAGAGTGTTCGAAGACCAGGCCCTCAAATCTACCTCCAAGCTCAATCTACAGGGCTGTAGTAATACCCGCCTCCTGTATGGCTCAGAGACATGGACCACGTACAGTAGACACCTCAAGTCGCTGGAGAAATACCACAAACAATACCACCGCAAGATCCTACAATCGCCTGGGAGGACAGGCGCACTGACATTAGCGTCCTCGA
Source organism: Pristiophorus japonicus (assembly GCF_044704955.1). Lineage (NCBI taxonomy): Eukaryota > Metazoa > Chordata > Chondrichthyes > Pristiophoridae > Pristiophorus > Pristiophorus japonicus. The sequence continues at coordinate 266,698,848 of NC_091981.1, read as the reverse complement.
CTAGGCCAACATCCGCAGTATTGAAGCACTGACCACACTCGACCAGTTCTGCTGGGCGGGCCACATTGTCCGCATGCCAGACACAAGACTCCCAAAGCAAGCACTCTACTCAGAACTCCTTCATGGCAAATGAGCCAAAGGTGGACAGAGGAAACATTACAAGGACACCCTCAAAGCCTGCCTGATAAAGTGCAACATCCCCACCAACACCTGGGAGTCCCTGGACAAAGACCGCCCTAAGTGGAGGAACTGCATCCGCGAGGGCGCTGAGCACCTCGAGTCTCATCGGCGAGAGCATGCAGAAAACAAACGCTGGCAACGGAAAGAAAGTGCGGCTAACCTGTCCCACCCTACCTTACCCTCAACGACTCTGGCTCTCGTATTGGACTGTTCAGCCACATAAGGATTCATTCTAAGAGTGGAAGCAAGTCTTCTTCGATTCTGAGGGACTGCCTATGATGATGAATGTGGGAAACGTGGTAGCCAATTTGCATACAGCAAGCTCCTACAAACAGCAATGTGATAATGACCAGATAATCTTTTGTTATGTTGATTGAGGGATAAATATTGGCCAGGACACCGGGATAACTCCCCTGTTCTTCTTCACCCGTCGGCCATCTTGCTGTAGCTGGACTTGTCCCTTTTTTAAAAGATGGTCATGATCACTGCATCTCTGAGATCTCCCGGAATGCTCTCCTCCCACCAGATGAGAGAGATGAGGTCATGTATCGACGCCTCTCCGCCATACTTTAGTGCCTCAGCAGAGATTCCATCCACTCCCACAGCCTTGCTGTTCTTGAGTTGTCTTATGGTTTTTCCTACCTCATGTGGCATTAGGGTCTCACTGAGGTGGTGGTGGGTCACATGCTGCGGTATGGAGTAGAGAACACTCGAGTCAAAGAGTCAAAGGCAGAGTCTTGATTGAGGAGATCTTCGAAGTGCTCCTTCCAGCGGGCCTTGACTGCCTCGGTGTCCTTGATGAGTGTTTCCTGTTCTTGGCCAGCAGTGGGGTGGGGCCTTGGGTGTTTGGGCTGCAGGTGGCCTTGACTGCGACGAAGAATCCTCGCACATCATGGCTGTCGGCCAGCTGCTGTATCTCCTGTGCTTTCTCCATCCACCACCTGTTCTTTAGGTCCCGGTTCTTTTGTTGGACCTCAGCCTTGAGCCGCCTGTAATGTTGCTTTGCTGCTCCCGAGTTGGGTTGTTGTTTAAGGCTCAGAAATGCTCTGCGCTTGCAATCTCCTGATCATTCACATCAATCCAGTCCTGGTGTTTTCTGGTTGAGTGACCAAGCGTCTCTTCGCAGGCACTGATTATGGAGGCCTGGAGGGCAGACCAAGCGCTGTGGGCATTCTGCGTCTCAGGGTCATCAAGGCATGCCAGCTTAGCTGTGAGGCGCTGGCTGCATAGGGCTCTCTTAGCAAGGTCTTTAAGTGCCCCGGCATTGACTTTTTTACGGCACTGCTTCTGCTGTCCCCTCCACTTTGGGGCTATGTTGATGTCAATGATGGATTGGATTAGGCGGTGGTCCGTCCCGCAGTCGTCAGCTCCTGTCATGGCGCGGGTAATGCGCACATCCTTGTGATCCCTGGCTCAGACAATGACATAGTCGAGCAGGTGCCAGTGTTTGGAGTGAGGGTGTTGCCACAATGCCTTGTATTTGTCCCTTTGGCAGAGCAAGGTGTTGGTGATGAGAAGTTCATGTTCTAGACATTTTGTCAGGAGTTGGGTACCGCTGGAGTTGGCTTTCCCTACCCCTCTCTGCCAATCACGCCTCCCCAGAGGGCTGTGTCTTTGCCTACCCTGGCGTTGAAGTCACCCAGGAGGATCAGTTTGTCGTCCATGGGGACGCGGGACAGGGATTTTTTGAGGTTGGAGTAAAAACCCTCTTTGGTCTCATTCGTTGCATCAAGTGTTGGGGCGTATGCACTGATGAATGTGGCGCATTGGTTCCGGAATAGGGTGAGTCGAAGGGTCATGAGACGTTCATTAACCCCGCTGGGGGAGCCTTTGAGGCAGTCGAGCAGCTCGTTTTTGTGGTAAAGCCGACTCCATGAAGGCGGTGTTCTACCTCTGGTTTCGCTTTCCAGAAGAAGGTTTAACCTCCACCTTGTTCCTTGAGCTGGCCTTCCCCTGCCTGCCTGGTCTCGCTTAGGGCGGCAATTCGGCCTACTCCTGCACCTATTTTCTATGTTTCTATGTATAATGTCAATGTCAAAGCGTCTAAGTTCCCGGGCAACTATGGCAGTGCGGTGTTCCGGCCTGTCGCTGTTGGGGTTGTCCATGAGGGTCCTGATGTTCCAGGTCCCGAACTTCATGTTAATGGAGCGGAGTTCTTTTAACATGGGATGGCCGTTGCACACCGGTTACCACACGGGCTTAGCTGAGCAAGGTCTTGGTCCAGTGGCAAGAGGGTCCAAGTCAACTGGAGACCAGGCATTGCTGTATGAGTCTAATTGCTTACGGCATGATATTGGCCACAAACTCGCCGCCGAGTAGCGCCCTAGATGGTAGGTGGTCCGAGGCTTGCTTGGGGGCAGGCATTGGGAGGGTCAGTGGCCCACTGGAGCTCCGTGTGGGAGGTCAGTAAGGAGTGGGAGAGTGGAATAGTCACAGCCATGATGCTCAACAGTTAGAAGAGGCCAGGTTACCAGAGGTCCAGCCGTCAAGGAGGAGAGGCCCAATACCATTGGAGGGAAAGAGGCCCGCCGCTGGAGGGATGTAGGCCCGTTGCTGGAGCGGGGGGGTGATGTCCCGGGCGCCTGGTCGGAGGCTCACCTGCTCGTTGGGCGTCGTCGTGGATCAAGGACCCCGGTCGCCGCCGCAGGTGGGCGGCGTGGTAAAGCCTGAGGTAGGCCCGAGCTCTTGGGATTCACAGGGTTCACAAGCATCCAAACCCCCTAGTAGGGTATGTTAGGGCTAGGGGAGGTTTAGACAGTGAGAGGGGGGAAGCTGGGGATGGGAAGTTGCCGATGGCAGAAGATGATAGTTGCTCAGCAGGGGAGCTCCCTAGGGAGCTGCCACCCTGGCGGCTATCTTGCCGTAGCCGTAAGCATCTTTAAAAAAAGGGACCAGTCCGACTGCGGCAACTGCAGAGTTGCTATCAGCCACTGGGAAAGTTATCGCTAGAGTCCTCCTCAACCATCTTCTCCCTGTGGCCGAGGAGCTACTCCCGGAGTCACAGTGCGGAACCATCCACTGGGGCACAACGGACATGATTTTTACAGCGCGACAACTGAAGGAAAAATGTAGGGAACAGCGCCAGCCCTTATACATGGCCGCCTTCGACCTTACAAAGGCCTTTGACACTGTCAACCGCGAGGGTCTATGGAGCATCCTCCGTTTCGGATGCCCCCAAAAGTTCGGCAACATCCTCTGCCTGCTCCACGACGACATGCAGGCCGTGATCCTTACCAACGGATCCATTACAGACCCAATCCACGTCCTGACCGGAGTCAAACAGGGTTGCGTCATTGCCTCAACCCTCTTCTCAATCTTCCTCGATGCCATGCTCCACCTCACAGTCAACCACCTCCCCACTGGAGTGGAACTAAACTACAGAACCAGTGGGAAGCCGTTTCCAGGCCAAATCCACGACCACCTCAACCTCTGTCATCAACTGCATTCAGAGGCTGAACTCCAGGACATAGTCAAAGTATTTACTAAGGCGTACGAAAGCATGGGCCTTACGCTAAACATCTGTAAGACAAAAGTCCTCCTCCAGCCTGTCCTCACCGCACAGCACTGCCCCCCAGTCATCAAGATCCATGGCACGGCCCTAGACAACGTGGACCATTTCCCATTCCTCAGGAGCCTTTTTATCAACGAAAGCAGACATTGATGAGATTCAACACCGCCTCCAGTATGTCAGTGTAGCCTTCGGTTGCCAGAGGAAAAGAGTGTTCGAAGACCAGACCCTCACCAAGCTCATGGTCTACAGGGCTGTAGCAATACCTGCCCTCCTGTATGGCTCAGAGACATGGACCATGTACAGTAGACACCTCAAGTCGCTGGAGAAATACCACCAACGATGCCCCTGCAATATCCTACAAATTCCCTGGGATGACAGATGCACCAATATCAGTGTCCTTGTCCAGGCCAACATCCCAAGCATTGAAGCACTGACCACACTTGATCATCTCCGCTAGGCAGGCCACATTGTCCGCATGCCAGACACGAGACTCCCAAAGCAAGCGCTCTACTCGGAACTCCTTCATGGCAAACGAGCCAAAGGTGGACAGAGCAAAAGTTATACGGAGACCCTAAAAGCCCCTGATAAAGTGCAACATCCCCACCAACACCAGGAAGTCCCTGGCCAAAGACCGCCCTAAGTGGAGGAAGTGCATCCAAGAGGGCGCCACCGTGTCTCACCGCCAAGAGCATGCAGAAATCAAGCGCAGGCAGCGGAAAGAGCGTGCGGCAAATCTGTCCCACCCTCCCTTATCCTCAACGACTGTCTGTCCCACCTGTGACAGGGACTGTGGCTCTCGTATTGGACTGTTCAGCCACCTAAGGACTCATTCGAAGAGTGGAAGCAAGTCTTCCTCGATTCCGAGGGACTGCCTATGATTGATTGATGATCTTCTTCAAAATAGTGCCATCCACCTGAGAGAGCAGACGGGGCCTTGGTTTAACGTCTCATCTGAACGATGGCACCTCTGACAGTGCATGGCACTGTAGTGTCCACCTAGATTTATGTGCTCACGTCCCTGGTATGGGACTTGAACCCACAAGCTTCTGGACTCAGAAGTGAGTGTGCTACCCACTGAGCCACAGCTGACACTGTGACACTTAATAAGTCTGACACTAAGCATGGACCAACTATTGCAGAGCAGCAATCAAAAAGGTAAACTGAATATTGTACTATATAGCCAAAACAGTAGAATACAAGTCAGTGGGACTTTAGACAAACTTTCCAGTGCTCTGGTGATGCAGCACCTTGAGAACTGCGCCCAGATCTAGTCAGAAACACAAGGGAAGGGAGACATTTAAGCATTAGAGACAGTGCCAAGAAAAAACACGTCTCATCTCTCGTGTCTTGGGTGGAGAGATGGGTTTTTCAGCCCTTAGAGAGGATTTGCCCAAAATATGGCTTTACGTGGTAGTTAAAACCAATGAAAAAGATAAATCTGGAATATTAATCTTCCATTAAATTACGAGAATAGGACCAGGAGACACAGGTTCTGACTAGTAAAGAATACATTTAGGACTGACGTCAGGAAATTCTTCTTCACACAAAGAGTGATCAATCTTGGCATTGCTTAAGAAATTAAGAAATATTTGGATGCTGAAATGGGGGCACTTTAAGATCTCTCTGGGTGGATGAATTAATTTGGGCTGAAAGACCTTCTTCACCCATATTTATCTCGTGACACATGACGGCGGGGGGGCGGGTGGCAAGAAGAGCTGAAACGAGTTAATATAGAGGAGGAGAATGGGACAGGGGAAAGGAAGAGGGGAAGGGAAGGGAGGGCAGAGGTTGCTCATGGTAAGTTGAAGGATGAATTGGTTACAATGATAAAAGTATTCTATCATGAAACAAACAAACAAAGTATTATGATGCAATAACATGGGAAGTGCCTGTCATGCTGGCCCTTCAATAACAGGTTTTAGTAAAGTAGTCCACTGCTCTGGTGGAACTGTGTTTTACCTCGAATGTCCCATTAATGCCACAAATTAAAACCAGACCACAGCAGAAATATGGGGGTAGAAATCTTCCCTAGACGGCAGCGCATAGCGGGCGGTATCGCTTCTGCTGCCCATTATACGCCCCAGCCGATATTTGGTTCCATTGACTTTGTCGAATTTCACCCCCATTATCGTCTTCCTATTCAATTACCACCTATAGAGAACTGTTGTAAATAGACACAAGCCGAGGTAAATTAAAGGCTATTTGCAGTTGTAGTGTTTGCAGTCTGCAAAAAAAAAATCTCCAATGCAGCTTTCCTATGAGATTGGGCAGAATGGATGGCTGCAATGCTCTGGACTGACATTGCCTGTACATCTGTCACTCCTATCTATTTTCAGGATAGGCCAGATTAACAAGATCAGCGCAACCCAACATAGTTTTCTCCCCACATTTACCGTTTGCAAAAATGAAGTGTCACCTGTGGCTCAGTGGGTAGCACTCTTGCGCTGAGTCAGAAGGTTGGGCGTTCAAGTCCCACTCCAGAGACATGTAGACTAAAATCTAGGCTGAAACTCCAGTGCAGTGCTGAGTGAGTGCTGCACTGTCAGCTTTTGGATGAGACGTTAAACCGAGGCTCCGTCTGCTCTCTTCGGTGGACATAAAAGATCCCATGGCACTATTTTGAAGAAAAGCAGGGGAGTTATCCCCGGGGTCTTGGCCAATGTCATTACCTCAATCAACATCACTAAAGCATTTTATCTGATCATTATCATAGTGCTATTTATGGGACCTTGCTGTGTACAACTGGCTGTCGGGTATCCTACATTGCAACAGTGACTTCACTTCAAAAAGTACTTCATTGACTGTGATGCGTTTTGGAACATCCTGAGGTCATGAAAGGTGCTATACAAATGCAAAACTTTGCTTTTTCTTTCATGCTCACCATCACATACAAGAATGATAGACACTATTCATGACACATTCAACTGTGAGATATCAAAGTGTTAAAAAAATGACATCTTCAGCTGTGATTGACACGCTAGATGCCAGACATTATAGAAAAATATGGACAACGGGAGCAAATGTATCGCCAACCGGAATCAACTGCGTGTATTTACATATATCACATACAGGAGAATGTCTCTCTGAGCCCAGTGTGTTTAAATCTATATACATGAGAATGTCACTCCCAGCCCAGTGGGCTAAAGTATATATACAGGTGTAATGTATGCATCTCACAGGTTTGTAAAGCTGTTGCCCCTCTTCCATTATTTGAAGAGGCTGCTCCTCGCTTTTTGGCTGCACTTCAGTCCCACGCTCCTGATCTTTGGGCACCCGGTGTGGAGGGGAGCGGGCAGGTCGGAGGGCCTCATCGTAGGACTGCTCCCAGGCCTGGCCAAGGTGGCCATTAACCAGTCTAGACAGAGGGCGGTTGAGGGGGTCATTCAGCCTGACTGCCTGCCTCTCCTCCACGGCTACGTTCGCGCCAGAGTATCCCTGGAGATGGAGCACGCGGTGTCTACCGATATGCTCGTGGCCTTCCACGAGAAGTGGGCACCGGAGGGACTGAAATGCATAATTTCAACAGGGAACAAAACTTTAATTTAATTTAATTAAAGGTTCCCTTTAATGTTGAATTGTTAATTTATGGGTTTTAGTGCCCTTAGAAAAGGGGGCACTTGATTTAAAGTTTTACGAAAAATAGTTGTAGAGCTGTTGCATTGTGAATGACTTAGCCAGACACATGATGTTCACAAGACTCAATAAAACCCCAGTCAGTTGTGAACCGAGTGGATGAACTGGTAATGTTTAGTGTGATTGTTAAACCTTTGCTATTAAAACCTAGTTGGTTTATTAACAATGTGTTCCTATGAATTCTTAAGCAAAGAACCCATGAAGCAAATACATTACAACAGGAGAATATCACCCTCAGCCCAGTGTGTTTAAGTCTATATACAGGAGAATGTCACTCCCAGCCCAATGGATTTAAATATATAGGGAGAATGTCACTCCCAGCCCAGTGTGTTAGAAATTGATGATAGCTGAGAAATGGGCGGTATCTTTAGAAATGTTTGCGAATTAGCGGCAGGCGCTAATGCTTTAGACTGCAATATTCATTCTCACTGCTCACTGATTGGAGCCCTAATCCAGTCTTAAAGGCCTAGCTCAGTGGCATTGCACTGAAAGGGTGAACCAATATTCGGTGCAGTCAAATCCCAACCCATCATTGCCAGAGGCTATGCCCAGTACTTAAAAGGGGAGGTTCAGTGATACTGTAGCAACTCAGTCTCATCATTACTGGCTGTGCAGCTGCCTCAGCAAGGAGAAGCACAACAAGGAGAAAAAGCTGGAGGACTGAATTAGGTGTGCTCCTGGCAGATCTACCTCAGTGGGGTGTTTAGGGTGATTTGAATGCTTCAACAAATGCTACTTACCACCGCCAAGCTTCGCATACAGCTCAAAGCATCACACTCCCAGTGCTAACCAACCAACAATCTTGACCTAACAACACTCCCACCCACATCTCACTCTTTGCGGCGGCCATTGGATCCAAATTCAGCTTTTGGACCACAAGAAAGTATTCCAGTCTTATTAGCTCTTCAAACTTGAAAGTTTTCAGTCTTAATTGGGGCATTATTCCCACGGGAAATTCACCCTTAGGGTGATGTGGCACTGCCATTGCAGCACAGTCGCGAGGGAACGAGCGTATCGGTGCCGCTTTGGAGAGGATGGCCATGGTTCTGCAAGAGTCGACGGAGCGTCTAAGTGCTGTCATATCTCCTGGCTTTCAGACTGTGGCTGCTCGCATGCAGTCTCAGCTGGATGCCCCCCGAGACCTCAGTGTTGCTTTCGCGGCTGGATCCACCATGGGCCACGGGGGACCTTCCGGTGTGGTGCCACAGCACCGACCTGAACTCCCTTGGTGAGTTACTCAGGCTCCTCAGGCCAGGATACGGATGAAGCACTCCCTCCAGCTCGCAGCATTCCTGGCCCCAGTCATTCCGCCAGTGCCTCCACGCATGGCCTTGCCCGAGCCAAGTCAGACTGAACCCTCCCAGGAGGGTGTTGACCATTCTCCAGCCGGCCCTTCCGGGACCAAAGCTGGTCGAGGTCATCCCAGAAGGACATCTGCAGCTTCCATACAGGGAATCCAGCAGCCTTCCCAGACCCATGAGTCAGCCACAGGGGAGACACTGAGGCGAAGTCACAGGTTAGGCATGCGTAAGAGGGATTATAAGGAAATGCACACAGATAAATGATATCGGCACTGGTTATTGTTCTGTTCCGCTATGGGGTTCAACGGACAAGATCTTCACCGCGCGACAACTGCAAGAGAAATGCAGGAAACAGCACCAACCCTCGTAAATGGCCTTCTTTGACCTCACAAAGACCTTTGACACTGTCAACCGTGAGGGACTATGGAGAGTTCTCCTCCATTTCAGCTGCCCCCCAAAAGTTTGTCACCATCCTCTGCCTGCTCCACAACAACATGCAAGCTGTGATCCTGGCCAATGGATCCACCACAGACCCAATCCACGTCCGGACCGGGGTCAAGCAGGGCTGCACCATCGCGCCAACCCTCTTCTTGATCTTGCTCGCTGCAATGCTCCATCTCACGCTCAACATGCTCCCCGCTGGAGTGGATCTAAACTATAGAACCAGTGGGAACCTGTTCAACCTTCACCGTCTCCAGGTCCATGACCATCCTTTCCTCTGTCATCGAACTATAGTACGCGGAAGACGCCTTCGTCTGTGCACATTCAGAGGTGGAACTCCAAGCCATCATCACTACCTTCACCGAGGCATACAAAAGTATGGGCCTTACACTAAACATCCGTAAGACAAAGGTCCTCCACCAATCTGACCCCATCACACAGCACTGCTCCCCGGTCATCAAGATCCACCGCGTGGCCTTGGATAACGTGGACCATTTTCCATACCTCAGGGGCCTACTATCAGCAAGGGCAGACATCGATGATGAGGTCCAACACCGCCTGCAATGCACTAGCGCAGCCTTCCATCACCTGAGGAAGAGAGTGTTTGAAGATCAGGCCCTCAAATCTGGCACCAAGCTTATGGTCTATAGGGCTGTAATGATACCCGCCCTCCTGTATAGCTTGGAGATGTTGAGCATATACAGTAGACACCTCAAGTCCCTGGAGAAATACCACCAACGTCTTCGCAAGATCCTGCAATTCCCCTAGCAGGATAGACGCACCAACGTCGGTGTTCTTGATCAGGCCAACATCCCCAGCATCGAAGCACTGACCACACTCAACCAGCTCCGTTGGGCGGGCCACATCGTCCGCATGCCCGTCACAAGACTTCCAAAGCAAGCTCTCTACTCGGAACTCCTACACGGCAAGTGAGTCCTAGGTGGGCAGAGGAAACGTTTCAAGGACACCCTCAAAGCCTGCTGGAAACATAAAAACTGACTGCAAAAGCTTCTATAGATATGTGAAGAGAAAAAGATTAGTGAAGACAAATGTAGGTCCCTTACAGTCGGATTCAGGTGAATTTATAATGGGGAACAAAGAAATGGCAGATCAATTGAACAAAAATACTTTCAGAAATACTAGGGGACCGAGGGTCTAGCGAAAAGGAGGAACTGAAGGAATTCCTTATTGTCAGTAAATCGGGAAATTGATGGGATTGAAGGCCAATAAATCCCCAGGGCCTGATAGTCTGCATCCCAGAGTACTTATGGAAGTGGCCCTAGAAATAGTGGATGCATTGGTGATCATTTTCCAACAGTCTATCGACTCTGGATCAGTTTCTATGGACTGGAGGGTAGTAAAAAAGGAGGGAAAGAGAAAACAGGGAATTATAGACCAGTTACCCTGACATCAGTAGTGGGGAAAATGTTGAAATCAATTATTAAAGGTGAAATAGCAGCGCATTTGGAAAGCAGTGACAGGATCGGTCCAAGTCAGCATGGATTTATGAAAGGGAAATCATGCTTGTCAAATCTTCTAGAATTTTTTGAGGATGTAACTAGTAGAGTAGACAAGGGAGAACCAGTGGATGTGTATTTGGATTTAAAAAGGCTTTTGACAAGTTCCCACACAAGAGATTGGTGTGCAAAATTAAAGCACATGGTATTGGGGGTAATGTACTGACATGGATAGAGAACTAGTTGGCAGACAGGAAGCAGAAAGTCAGGATAAACGGGTCCTTTTCAGAATGGCAGGCTGTGACTAGTGGGATGCCGCAGGGTTCAGTGCTGGGACCCCAGCTATTTACAATTTACATCATTGATTTAGACGAAGGAATTGAGTGTAATATCTCCAAGTTTGCAGATGACACTAAGCTGGGTGGCGGTGTGAGCTGTGAGGAGGATGCTAAGAGGCTGCAGGGTGACTTGGACAGGTTAGGTGAGTGGGCAAATGCATGGCAGATGCAGTATAATGTGGATAAATGTGAGGTTATCCACTTTGGTAGCAAAAACATGAAGGCAGAATATTATCTGAATGGTGGCAGATTAGGAAAAGGAGAGGTGCAATGAGACCTGGGTGTTATGGTACATCAGTCATTGATATTTGGCATGCAGGTACAGCAGGCGGTGAAGAAGGCAAATGCTATGTTGGCCTTCATAGCTAGGGGATTTGAGTATAGGAGTAGGGAGGTCTTACTGCAGTTGTACAGGGCCTTGGTGAGGCCTCATCTGGAATATTGTGTTCAGTTTTGGTCTCCTAATCTGAGGAAGAACGTTCTTGCTATTGAGGGAGTGCAGCGATTCCAGGGATGGCAGGACTGACATATGAGGAGAGACTGGATCGACTGGGCCTGTATTCACTGGAACTTAGAAGAATGAGAGAGGATCTCAAGAAACATATAAAATTCTGGCGGGACTGGACAGGTTTGGTGCAGGAAGAATGTTCCCGATGTTGGGGAAATCCAGAACCAGGGGTCACAGTCTAAGGTAAGCCATTTAGGACCGAGATGAGGAGAAACTTCTTCACTCAGAGAGTTGTTAACCTGTGGAATTCTCACTCGCAGAAAGTTGTTGATGCGAGTTCGTTAGATATATTCAAGAGGGAGTTAGATATGGCCCTTTTGGCTAAATGGGATCAAGGGGTATGGGAAGAAAGCAGGAAAGGGGTACTGAGGTGAATGATCAGCCATGATCTTACTGAATGGTGGTGCAGGCTCAAAAGGACGAATGGCCTACTCCTGCACCTATTTTCTACGTTTCTTTGTTAATAAAGTGCAACATCCCCGTTGACACCTGGGAATCCCTGGCCAAAGACTACCCTAAGTGGAGGAAGAGCATCCGGGAGGGTGCTGGGCACCTCGAGTCTCTTGTGGAGTGAGCAGCCAAGTGGACAGGGGATATCCCTTATCCCCAAGCAGCCACCCACAGTCCTGGTTTGGGCCAGTGAAGAGGGCGGGCACATTGCTCTGGCGCACAATGAAAGCCTCATGGGAGATACCTGGCATCAATTGCCAGGATCCTTCGCTGGTGGTCGTGCACCAACTGAACATTCAGGAGGTGGTACCTCTTTCTGTTCATAAACACTGCGGGATGATGTTGTGGCGCCGTCGGTCCGACATGTGTGCAGTATATTGCCCCCTGCCCCCTGGGGAACCCTACAATCCGCATAAATTCGGCCCTGGTGCTCCACCTTTTTCTCTCTCTTCGCTTGTACAGCACATTGGAGACCTGCCGGATGGAGTGATGGGCAGAGAATTGTGATATATTCGAGATGTCTGCAGTTCAACGCGATGGTCACTTTAGTCTCCACAGCCTTGTGTGAGGTTCCAAATCTGGCCGAAGGACATTGCAGAGCTCGGTCAAGACGTCCTTGCTGAATCTCAGCCTCCTCATACATAGCTCGTTGCCGAGCAGTAGGAAGGAGAACTGAGGCCGGTACATCTAGCACGGCAGGGCCTCCTTGGCACAGGTACGTGCTGCGTCACTCCCACGCCAGCTGACTGAGCACCTTCTCCCTCTTCCTCATTCTGTTGTACAGCCTCTGCAGGCTGCTGCTGGCAAGGCTCCTCGCCCATTATCTGGTGAAGAGGGTCCGCGTACCTCACCCTCCTCCTCATGCCATCTGTCCAGCTGTCCAGCCTCTGCACGGAGAAGTCTGTGGGCATCTGCAGCCCCTTCTGCATGTTGGGCAGCCATGGCTTCTGCCTCCCTTGCCTGCTGCCTCAGGACTTGTTGATCACGTGACTCCTCCTCCTGCCTACCTCCCTGTCCCTCACAATCTGGAGCAGACGTTCTCCTGAATAAGCTGAGCCCATTATGGGTGGAAGCACGACCCTCTGTGCAGCAGAGATTTACTCTGACTGACCACAAATAATTACAAAACAGGGAAAATCGCTCAGCAAGACATTTTGAAATCCTGCTGCCCTTTTTGAGGTGTGGAACAAGCAGCTCCAAGATTTTTTTCAAGAGCCAAGCAGCTCGCAGATTTTTTGAATTCCCAAAGACCTCCGAGAATTTTTTTGCATTCCCAAGGTAACCTCCGAGAATTTTTTTGCATTCCCAAGGTAACCTCCGAGAATTTTTTTGCTCACCAAAAACACTCTCGGGACAGCAGCTGGCGCTTTCCCCACTCTACACCGGCCCTAAGAGGCTGGTGGGGGCACCGTCAGCTGACGGGCCCCGCTTTTTGTCGCTAAAAATGGATCCGGGGGCGGAGCGGCAGCGGTGCGCACTTTTAACGCGTCACTACTGCCGCAAGCCCCACACCGCCACAAGAGTTGGTCGATCGCAGCGGTGGCCCACACCGCTGCAAAACCTCCCGGGCCTAATTTACGTCGGGGCGTACTATGGGAGTGCTGCACTGTTGGAGGTGAGATGAGATGTTAAACCGAGGTTCTGTCTGCTCTCTCAGGTGGATGTAAAAGATCCCCTACATTACAACAGTGACTACACTCCAAAAGTACTCCATTGGCTGTAAAGCACTTTGAGACATCCGGTGGTCATGGCACTATTTCAAAGAAGAGCAGGGGAGTTATTCCCGATATCCCTCAATCAACATAACAAAGAACTGATTATCTGTTCATTATCACATTGCTGTTTGTGGGAGTTTGCTGAGTGCAAATTGGCTGCTGCCTTTCCTACATTACAACAGTTACTATACTTCTAAAGGTATTTCATTGGCTGTAAAGCGTTTTGGGATATCAGGCGGTCATGAAAGGCACTATATAAATGCAAGTCTTTCTTTTGATATTATCCTGTCTGTGCCAATCGCATTTCACCAAGTGTAGAAGAGACCACAACCTTAAATAGAATTTACCAATAGAATGAGTAGAGTTACTTCCTGACTGACTGCGAAACAAATATTTACGGGTGACCAATTTGCTATTGAAAGTCAGATACATTTTTTGTTTTTTGAGCAGAAGCTTAGCGAATACGACCAAAACTACGCGTTGTCCCTGCTATACTGAGTCAGGAGGAAGGAAGAACTTTGAATTTCATTTCAGGAGCAGCACTGTGCTTCACATCTATTGTCCTGACTGTTCATAATCGGCTTATACCAGTGTACACACATCAAAGCATGGTGAATAATGCACAGGCAATTGACTCCTCTCGCACTGCTTTCAAGAAAGGAAATAGCTAAACTTCGGCACTTCCACCAATGGCTGTGGGAAGAGCTATGAAAAGAATGATGGCAGGGTTGGGTGATTACCAGTATCATGTGTCCTGTGGAGATGTCCATGTTGGACTGGACTGGCTCCTCACACCAGGAGGAGGTGCTGCTCCGTGTGGAGGGGCTGGGCTGTGGGCCATCGCTGAACTGAGAGGAGACGCTGTTGATGCGGGAGGCGTGAGCAGGCTCCGGACGCTCAGATGTCTTGACAGCCATACGCTGGCGGCAAAGCTCCTGGATTAGAGAGAGAGAGAAAGAACAAGTTGGAAGCAACCCAGGGTTTTTTAACAGCAGCCACTGGGGAGGGGGATTCTGTCTGTGCTTTCAAGATAGGCTTGATCAGGTTTGAGTGTGAAACTGAAGTGAGACATTGGCCATCAATCTGCAGCTTTCTCCCCCCCTCCTCCCATCGATCCACCCCTCCTCCCATCGACCCCCCCCCCCCCCCCAAGGTCTGGAAGACAAACTGCAACATGTTCATCAAGCGCGTGCTTGTCTAGAACATCAAACCAACTCTATTCAATTCCCAATGTGTTCTCTATCACACAATATAAATAAAAATAGAAAATGCCGCATGTGGATCGAAATACTCAGCAGGCCAGGCGGCAGCTGTGGAGAAGGAAACAAGAGTTAATGTTTCAGGTCGATGACCTTTCATTAGAGCTTACTGACCTGAAACGTTAACTCTGTTTCTCTATCCACAGATGCCTTTTTCTTAGTAAAACAGTAAGGAGACACTGGGGCCGAAATTGACCTCCGCCCGAAATGGGTCGCAGCTTCCACTCCTGAAGGGTTTTTTCTGCCGCTTTGGATTAGGTCGCCTCTTTCGGTAAATTCAGCTCTTTGTCATTTTTTTTGAAGCGGACCAGAAGTCGGTCATAATGGGGGTGGAAGTGGGGTGGTAAGTGAGGGCCAGAAGTGGAGGTGGGACAGAGTCTCCTCCACTGTCAGTCAGCAGTGGAGTGGAGATGACATCACGATGCGTGTCTGTCACCACGCTCTCCCCTTCACTAAAGGGGAGAGCCTTCGGGCATTTCGTAACTTTGGCCCACTGGGCACCAGGGAGGGTTTCGGCTGGGCCAGCGGCCTAACACCCAAGTTTGGAGGGGGCCGGGGGTGCCAGGCTACCTGTTGGCGGCCCGGCCAAACTCGGAGGCATAATTGTCGGCCCGACCTGGCAGTCGGCCGACAAAAAAAAAACATGGCAGCCGTGGCAGTGCGCCCTCCCCTTGAAGGGCCGCCGCGCTGCCATGGCTCACGGAGTGAAAGTAAGGTGCACTGACAGAAAAAGCTGTCGGGGCCACCGCGTGGCGGATTACAGATTTGTGGAGATAAATTTTGCGGAAGGTGCAATGGACGCACTTAGGACGGTTGGCAGCAGCGGGGCGGAAGTGAGGATGGCCAGTGAAATTCAGCTCGGGAATTTTTCTGGCGGCGGCCATTGGACCGGAAGTCGGTGGTCGCACGACCCCGCCGCCTGGCCGCCGCTTTCTGGCGGTTAGTGGCTCTTTTGGGGAGCTGAATTTCGGCCCCATTGTGTTGCCCCAAACAAAAAAAAAAACTAACAAAATGACCCTTTTTCTTTTAGAGGGGTGCAACTAATACAAAACAAAACTGTAAAATAAAGGAAACTTAAAAAAAGTTAAATAAAAATATTACATCTGGTATCCAGTATGCTCTCGAGTCCATGCAGTACCCACCGGTTGCTGCCTGACCTGCTGAGTGTTTCCAGCATTTACTGTCTTTATTTCAGATTTCCAGAACCCGCAGTATTTTGCTTTTCTTTTTGATATATTTTGTTTGAAGGTGTTGAATGTTTCCCCCCACACCCTTCCTTCCCATCCTACCTCCGATGCCCTTAATGTGCTAGATATCATCACCATCCAAAATCGAGGGGGGGGTGGGGGGGGCAATGTTCCCGATAGCTGTGCAGCCACCCGTTAAGAACATAAGAACATAAGAATTAGGAACAGGAGTAGGCCATCTAGCCCCTCGAGCCTGCTCCGCCATTCAACAAGATCATGGCTGATCTGGCCGTGGACTCAGCTCCACTTACCCGCCCGCTCCCCGTAACCCTTAATTCCCTTATTGGTTAAAAATCTATCTATCTGTGACTTGAATACATTCAATGAGCTAGCCTCAACTGCTTCCTTGGGCAGAGAATTCCACAGATTCACAACCTTCTGGGAGAAGAAATTCCTTCTCAACTCGGTTTTAAATTGGCTCCCCCATATTTTGAGGCTGTGTGTCCCCTAGTTCTAGTCTCCCCGACCAGTGGAAACAACCTCTCTGCCTCTATCTTGTCTATCCCTTTAATTATTTTAAATGTTTCGATAAGATCACCCCTCATCCTTCTGAACTCCAACGTGTAAAGACCCAGTCTACTCAATCTATCTTCATAAGGTAACCCCCTCATCTCCGGAATCAGCCTAGTGAATCGTCTCTGTACCCCGTCCAAAGCTAGTATATCCTTCCTTAAGTAAGGTGACCAAACTGCACGCAGTTAAAGGGACTGCACACTCACAGAAAATTAGAGGGAATACATTGGTGAGGGGGCAGGTAGCCTGTGCCCAGGCATCTATTGCTTTACAGCCAGCTGCTCGATAGTGCCAAAGACCAGCCTGAGGAAAGCGGGGTGGGTCTCCCATTCAGACGAATGCCTACCCACTGCTTAGCACAGCTCGCGGTGTGGAGGATCGAGGCCCCAGACACGCCTCCTAACTGGATCTCCAACACACTGCCACAGCCTGCAACCTTCACTCCCATTTAAAAAAAAATTTGGAACAGTTCAACTAATTTTTGGTGGTTTCATCTTCCTGCTATCAAGGCAAACCCCATTATAATCAATCCGGTGTCGGGAGCATGTTATACATTTCATAATATGAAACAGACTGATGGCAGTCATCCCTCCAGGCAATGTTATAATGGCTGGCATTGGCACCATTTATTTCACAGCATAAATCAAAGGTTCTCATACTGGCCCCATTTGCTACAGAGTTGCCAAATGATTTGTGATATTTTACTGTCAAATTATCTTTTGAGGATGAAACAATGCATGTTCAAGAATATATCTGGGAAACGGTTGAACTCGGCACCTAATGCCTCTGTGATGTTATTTAAATAACACATCGCAGATCATAAAGATGGTGTCACTACTATTACACCCTGTCTTGTGGTAACATCTGCTTCACTAAATACCGTAATGTGAATGCTGAATATTACCCTCTCTGTTCTTGAGTCAAGGATGATTGTGGAGGAAGTGTGCAGCTGGGTGATTCGATTATTGCTATTAAACGTGGATGTGTGAGTCACTATCCTTGGGTCGGCTGGGCTTCGCTTTTGCACCAAGTGCCGTAGACTTCAAACACGCAGGACCAAAACTTTATTGCATTTACCCCGGTTAAGCAACGCCTCGATTTCAAAATTCTCATCCTTGTTTTCAAATCCCTCCATGGCCTCGCCCCTCCCTATCTCTGTAATCTCCTCCAACCCCACAATCACCCCCCTCCACCCCGCGCCCGTCCTCCCCCCCCCCCTCATCCCGAGATGTCTGCGCTCCTCTAATTCTGTCCTCTTGAGCATCCCTGATTATAGTCGCTCAACCATTGATGGCTGTGCCTTCTGCTACCTAGGCCCTAAGCTCTGGTACTCCCTCCCTAAACCTCTCCACCTCTCCTCCTTCAAGACCCTCCTTAAAACATATCTCTTTAACCATGCTATTGGTCACCTGCCCTAATTTCTCCTTATGCGGCTCGGTGTCAAAATAATAATAATAATAATTTTTTAAAAATATCATTATACTCCTATTAGGCGCCTTGGGATGTCACACTATGTTAAAGGCGCTATATAATTACAAGTTGTTGTTGTTGTAACGACTTGCATTTATATCGCGCCTGTAATGTAGTACAACATCCAAGACGCTTCACAGAAGTTATCAAACTAACTTTGACACCGAGCCACATAAGGAGATATTAGGGCAGGTCACCAAAAGCTTGGTCAAAGAGATAGGTTTCAAGGAACAACTTAAAGTAATGGGGAGAGGTTTAGGGAGGGAATTCCAGGGCTTGAGACCCAGACAAACAAAGGCACGTCCGCCAACTGTGGAGCGATGAAAATCAAGGATGTGCAGGAGGCCAGAATTGGAGGAAAGTAGAGATCTTAGAGGGTTGTGGGCTGGAGGCAGGGAGGGACAAATCCATAGAGGGATTTGAAAACAAGGATGAGAATTTTTAAATCAAGGCTTTGCCGGGCTGGGAGCCAATGTAGGTCAGTGAGCACAGGGGTGATGGATGAACGGGACTTGGTGCCAGTTAGAACTCAGGCAGCTGAGTTTTGGATGAGCTCATGTTTACGGAGGGTACAAGCTGGGAGGCTGGGCAAGAGAACATGGATGAGGATTTCAGCAGCAGATGAGCTGAGGCAGGGATGAGACAGGCGATGTTAATAATTTACATCCCCACTGTGGAACTCCTTACCTCCCTCAACTTTCCCTTCCTTCTACCATCTACAGACTTTCAAAACTCGAGCATGGAATCACCCAACCAACATGGCTGCATTTGTCTTCTGCTCTGAACTTTTCAGCATTGGGCTTCAGTTCTTTACATGCATTTCCCAATGAATAAAATTAATACAGCATGTCAGTTTAAAAGCAAATGAAATAAAAAGCTACGCATTGTTTCAAAGCCAGAATGCGCTGTAATGTGCTATTTTTCAGGTGTTAAATGCGCTCTACTTGGAACTCCTACACGGCAAGCGAGCCCCAGGTGGGCAGAGGAAACATTTGAAGGACGCCCTCAAAGCCTTCTTGATGAAGTGCAACATTTCCATCAACACCTGGGTGTCCCTGGCCCAAGATCGCCCTAAGAGCATCCGACAGGGAGCTGAGCACCCCGAGTATTGTTGCCGAGAGCATGCAGTAAACAAGCGCAGGGAGTGGAAGGAGTGTGCGGCAAACCAGGCTACCCACCCACCCTTTCCTTCAATGACTGTCTGTCCCACCTGTGACAGAGACTGTAATTCCCATATTGGACTGTTCAGTCATCTAAGAGCTCACTTTTAGCGTGGAAGCAAGTCTTCCTCGATTTCGAGGGACTGCCTATGATGATGATGAAATGCTTGAAGACTGTATTAAAAGATTTAGGTAAAGGTTGTACCTTCCCCAAGTTGATATTAATTGGGGCGGAGGCTTCGGATTAGTTTTGCCAGTAGCAAGGCCTTATAGGTCTTAAATATTTTTTTTTGTTAACAGAGACACACATAGGAGCAATTTTGACTTTGGGCGAGAGTATAAGACGAGCATTAGTGAGCCAGCTGCCCGTTATACAACTGTCTTGATTTTCATTTCTATTGGCTGCAATAGAGTAGTGTCAGCTGTGACTCAGTGGGTGCCACTCTCGTCTCTGAGTCTGAAAGTTGTGGGTTCAAGTCCCATTCCAGAGACTTCAGCACAAAAATCAAGGGTGACACCCAAGGGCAGTACTGAGGGAGTGCTGCACTGTCGGAAGTGCCGTCTTTCAGATGGGATGTTTAAACAAGTCTGCTCTCTCAGGTGGACGTAAAAGATTCCCAAGGCACTATTTCGAAGAAGAATAAGGGAGTTACACCTGGTGACCTGGCCAATATTTATCCCTCAAATCAACATAACAAAAAAAACAGAATATCTGGTCATTATCACATTGCTGTGCGCAAGTTGGCTGCCAAGTTACCTACATTACAACAGTGACTGCAGTTCAAAAGTAAAGCACTTTGAGATGTCCTGAGGTTATAAAAGGCGCTATATAAATTTAAGTATTTTTTTCCCAATGAAAATTAAAATCGGGAGAGCTGAAAACGGGCCACGAATGTGCTACCGACCGATTTACACTATCGAAAAGTCAAAATTACCCCGATACACGCGTGCGCTATAAAGAAACAGCAGATTTTCATAGAGATAGCTTCCATCAGTACTCTTCCATGATATTTACGACATCAGTAGCACCATCGTTCATACATAAGAACTGATGATGCTCAGTCTGGTCAAATGGTGTCTGTATCAACAACAGATAAACAAACAGCAACAAGCAGCTCAAGTGTCATTTCTGCTCCCACCCCATGCTAATTTCAACCTGAATGTCTGCATGAATACTCTTTAGTAACACATTTAATTATATGGCTACAAGCATATGTGCGCTTGGCATCTAACAAAGAGCCATGTCCCAGTGTGATATTTTGACACCATTTGAAAGATATCACAGTGTAAAAATAATTATCTGCTGAGGATTCATCGCATCTCACAGCAAAGGAGGCCGTCTTTCGACCCATTTGACAATGGCACATAATAAGTCCCACAACCCCGCTCTTGCCCAGAGCACTGAAAATTATTTGGGAAAAAAATCATTGACCAATTCTCTTTACTTGTCCCATTACCATCTCCTTTTGCCTTGCGGCATCATCCCTTTTATTATTTAATCTCTCTTGCCTGCCACCCTATCACAGACCTTCGCTTTTGTTCTTTCCTCCCCTTCGCCTTTCATTGGCCCTGTACTTGCTTAAAACCTGTTACATCGCTAACGTTTTCCAGTTCTGATCAAAGGTCATTGGCTTGAATCCTTGGGGGCGAAATTCCCTTGAAATTCCCTCCGGGGGGCACGAAAGTGATTTCGCTTGTGGGGGGGGGGGGGGGGGGGTGAATGGAGTGCTACCAGTTTCCGTGAAATTGCGTGTGAGTTAGCGAATCCGGTAGCGCTTCGCCCCCGCTGGTAGCACTCCGGGCTGCGACGCCTCCAGCGATAGAAACATAGAAAATAGGTGCAGGAGTAGGCCATTCGGCCCTTCGAGCCTGCACCACCATTCAATAGGATCATGGCTGATCATTCACCTCAGTACCCCTTTCCTCCTTTCTCTCCATACCCCTTAATGGCTTTAGCCGTAAGGGCCATATCTAACTCCCTCTTGAATATATCCAATGAACTGGCATCAACAACTCTTTGCGGTAGAGAATTCCACAGTTTAACAACTCTCTGAGTGAAGAAGTTTCTCGTCATCTCAGTCCTAAATGGCTTACCCCTTATCCTTAGACTGTGTCCCCTGGTTCTGGACTTCCCCAACATCAAGAACATTCTTCCTGCATCTAACCTGTCCCGTCCCGTCAGAATTTTATATGTTTCTATGAGATCCCCTCTCATCCTTCTAAACTCCAGTGAATAAAGGCCCAGTCGATCCAATCTCTCCTCATATGTCAGTCCAGCCATCCTGGGAATCAGTCTGGTGAACCTTGCTGCACCTTCTCAATAACAAGAACGTCCTTCCTCAGATTAAGAGACCAAAACTGAACACAATATTCCAGGCGAGGCCTCACCAAGGCCCTGCACAACTGCAGTAAGACCTCCCTGCTCCGATACTCTAAAGCCCTAGCTGTGAAGGCCAACATACCATTTGCCTTCTTCACTGCCTGCTGTACCTGCATGCCAACTTTCAATGACTGATGTACCATGACATCCAGGTCTCATTCCACCTTTCCTTTTCCTAATCTGCCGGCATTCTAATATTCTGACTTTGTGTTTTTGCCCCCAAAGTGGATAACCTCACATTTATCCATATTATACTGCATCTGCCATGTATTTGTCCACTAACCTAACCTGTCCAATCCACCTTGCAGCCTCTTAGCATCCTCCTCACAGCTCACACCGCCACCCAGCTTAGTGTCATCTGCAAACTTGGATTCCTTCATCCAAATCATTGATGTATATTGTAAATAGCTGGGATCCCAGCACTGAGTCCTGCGGCACCCCACTAGTCACTGCCTGCCATTCTGAAAAGGACCCGTTTATCCCAACTCTCTGCTTCCTGTCTGCCAACCAGTTCTCTATCTATGTCAGTACATTACCACCAATACCATGTGCTTTAATTTTGCACACCAATCTCTTGTGTGGGACCTTGTCAAAAGCCTTTTGAAAGTCCAAATACACCACACCCACTGGTTCTCTCTTGTCCACTCTACAAGTTACTTCCTCAAAAGATTCCAGAAGATTTGTCAAGCATGATTTCCCTTTCATAAATCCATGGTGACTTGGACCAATCCTGTCACTGCTTTCCAAATGCGCTGTTATTTCATCTTTAATAATTGATTCCAACATTTTCCCCACTACTGATGTCAGGGTAACTGGTCTATAGTTACCCGTTTTCTCTCTCCCTCCTTTTTTAAAAAGTGGTGTTACATTAACTACCCTCCAGTCCATAGGAATTGATCCAGAGTCGATAGACTGTTGGAAAATGATCACCAATGCATCCACTATTTCTAGGGCAACTTCCTAAAGTACTCTGGGATGCAGACTATCAGGCCTCGGGGATTTATCGGCCTTCAATCCCATCAATTTACCTAACACAATTTTCTGCCTAATGAGGATTTCCTTCAGTTCCTCCTTCTCACTAGACCCTCGGTCCCCT
The DNA here is from genome assembly GCF_044704955.1 of Pristiophorus japonicus. Lineage (NCBI taxonomy): Eukaryota > Metazoa > Chordata > Chondrichthyes > Pristiophoridae > Pristiophorus > Pristiophorus japonicus. Next base: position 266,676,189 of record NC_091981.1, on the reverse strand, counting down.
AGTAGTTCCGGAAGGTTCTTTGTGTCTTCCTTCGTGAAGACAGAACTATAGTATTGGTTCAACTGGTCTGCCATTTCTTTGTCCCCATTATAAATTCACCTGAATCTGACTACAAGGGACCTACGTTTGTCTTCACTAATCTTTTTCTCTTCACATATCTATAGAAGCTTTTGCAGTCAGTTTTTATTTTCCCAGCAAGCTTCCTCGCATGCTCTATTTCCCCCTCCTAATTAAACCCTTTGTCCGACTCTGCTGAATTATAAATTTCTCCCAGTCCTCAGGTTTGCTGCTTTTTCTGGCCTATTTATATGCCTCTTCCTTGGATTTAACGCTATTCTTAATTTCCCTTGTTAGTCACGGTTGAGCCACCTTCCCCGTTTTATTTTTACTCCAGACAGGGATGTACAATTGTTGAAGTTCATCCATGTGATCTATAAATGTTTGATATTGCTTATCCACCGTCAACCCTTTAACTATCATTTGCCAGTCTATTCTAGCCAATTCACATCTCATACCATCAAAGTTACCTTTCCTTAAGTGCAGGACCCCAATCTCTGAATTAACTGTGTCACTCTTAGCTTAATAGAGAATTCAACCATATTATGGTCACTCTTCCCCAAGGGGCCTCGCACAACAAGATTGCTAATTAGTCCTTTCTCATTACACATCACCAAGTCTTGGATGGCCAGCCCTCTAGTTGGTTCCTCAAAATATTGGTCCAGAAAACCATCCCTAATACACTCCAGGAAATCCTCTTCCACCATATTGCTACCAGTTTGGTTAGCCCAATCTATATGTAGATTAATGTTGCCCATGATAACTGCTGTACCTTTATCGCATGCATCCCTAATTTCTTGTTTGATGCTGTCCCCAACTTCACTACTACTGTTTGATGGTCTGTACACAACTCCCACTAACGTTTTCTGCCCTTTGGTGTTCCGCAGCTCTACCCATACAGATTCCACATCATCCAAGCTAATGTCCTTCTTTACTATTGCGTTAATTTCCTCTTTAACCAGCAACGCTACCCCACCTCCTTTTCCTTTCTGTCTATCCTTCCTGAATGTTGAATATCCCTGGATGTTGAGTTCCCAGCCTTGGTCACCCTGGAGCCATGTCTCCGTGATGCCAATTATATCATATTCATTAATTGCTGCCTGTGCAGTTAATTCGTCCACCTTATTACGAATACTCCTTGCATTGAGGCACAGAGCCTTCAGGCTTGTCTTTTTAACGCACCTTGCCCTTTTAGAATTTTGCTGTAATGTGGCCCTTTTTGATTTTTGTCTTGGGTTTCTCTGCCCTCCACTTTTACTTTTCTTCTTTTTATCTTTTGCTTCTGCCCCCATTCTACTTCCCTCTGTCTCCCTGCATAGGTTCCCATCCCCCTGCCACATTAGTTTAACCCCTCCCAACAGCACTAGCAAACACTCCCCCTCGGACATTGGTTCCGGTCCTGCCCAGGTGCAGACCGTCCGGTTTGTACCGGTCCAACCTCCCCCAGAACCGGTTCCAATGTCCCAGGAATTTGAATCCCTCCATTTTGCACCACTCCTCAAGCCACGTATTCATCCGAGCTATCCTGCGATTCCTACTCTGACTAGCACGTGGCACTGGTAGCAATCCTGAAATTACTACCTTTGAGGTCCTTCTTTGTAATTTAACTCCTAGCTCCTTAAATTCAACTTGTAGAACTTCATCCCGTTTTTTTACCTATATCTTTGGTACCTATATGCACCACGACAACTGGCTGTTCACCCTCCCCTTCAAAATCTCCTGCGACCGCTCTGAGACATCCTTGACCCTTGCACCAGGGAGGCAACATACCATCCTGGAGTCTCGGTTGCGGCCGCAGAAACTTCTATCTATTTCCCCTTACAATAGAATCCCCAACCACTATAGCTATCCCACTCTTTTTCCTGCCCTCCTGTGCAGCAGAGCCACCCACGGTGCCATGGACTTGGCTGCTGCTGCCCTGCCCTGATGAGTCATCCCCCCCAACAATACCCAAAGCGGTGTATCTGTTTTAGAGGGGGATGACCGCAGGGGATCTCTGCACTACCTTCCTTCCACTGCTCTTCCTGCGCAGCGACCCCTTTTCGACCCTCGGCAGCTGGTTTCTGACCCGCGGTGGAAATTGAGCAGTGTCCCGTGAGGCTGCCATGGGCAATCTCAGCACCAGCCTCGTGGGTCGCGAACCAGGCCGCGCTTAGCTGGCAGGGCGAAAGTTAAAGTGGACGTGGCGTGCTGCCATTTCTTTCTCCGACTCTCCGGTTGGGCCGTTGTCCACCGATGTCGCGGGGTCCGGGTCGCGATCGTCCCAGCCCAGCGCTCCGTTTTGGTGCCGGGCTGCGGTCACAGCACCCCGCATCCCCAGTGGCTCAACGGAGACCCATCTAAAGCCCTGCAGAGCTTGCAGCATCCCTCCCCTTTAACGGAAGGGAAGGGGCGTTGAAACATGTCAGCGCTACGTGGAGAGGCTGCGTAGCGCTCCGCGATGTGCCCACGTAGTCCCCGCAAACCTGCACCGAGAGGAGCGGTAACCCAAATTTTGCTTCCGGGGCACGACTTCTGCACTGGGCACAAAATGCCCGGCTCGGAAACGTTAACGCCCCCAACTGGGTGATACGCAATTTAGACCACATTAACTCTGTTTCTCTCTCCGCAGATGCTGCATGACCTGCTGAGTATTTCCAGCATTTTCCATTTTTATTTCAGATTTCCAGCATCTGTGTTTTCCTACCTTGAATATTCACTTTCTTTGTCCGGGTTACAATTTTTCCCTTCCTTCCCATTTGCTATAAATTGTTTTCTTGACCTTTGCGCCCGCTCCCCTGCACCGTGGAATGGCTCTGTCTGAGTGTATGAGCAGGTCTCAATCAATGGCATTCTTAAGCCAGCCTCTAGCAGCTGCTAATGACTTGCAGCAAGGTTGATCTGTTCTCTCAATGTACGAGAAAGCGTCCGACCTACCATTGACATCTACTCTCTCAAATGGACGTAAAAGATCCCATGCACCATTCGAAGAAGAGCAGGGGAGTTATCCCCGGTGTCCTGGCCAATATTTATCCCAAAATCAACATCACAAAAACAGAGTTTCTGGTCCTTATCACATTGCTGTTCCTACATTACAACAATGATTGCACTTCAAAAGTACTTTATTGGTTGTAAAGCGCTGTGGGATGTCCGGAGGTCGTGAAAGGCGCTACATAAATGCAAGTCTTTTGCTTTTCTTTATCTTGTGCATCCCCACCAGTGGTTGCCATGCCTTCAGCTGCCTCGATTCGAAGCTCTGGAATTTCCACCCTAAAACTCTCCGCATCTCTACCTCTCTCGCTGCCTGCCTGACTGCCACGTGCTAGTCAGAGTAGGAATCGCAGGATAGCACAGATGAATACGTGGCTTGAGCAGTGGTGCAGCAGGGAGGGATTCAAATTCCTGGGGCATTGGAACCGGTTCTGGGGGAGGTGGGACCAGTACAAACCGGATGGTCTGCACCTGGGCAGGACCGGAATCAATGTCCTAGGGGGAGTGTTTGCTAGTGCTGTTGGGGAGGAGTTAAAACTAATATGGCAGGGGGATGGGAACCAATGCAGGGAGACAGAGGGAAACAAAAAGGAGACAAAAGCAAAAGACAGAAAGGAGATGAGGAAAAGTGGAGGGCAGAGAAACCCAAGGCAAAGAACAAAAAGGGCCACTGTACAGCAAAATTCTAAAAGGACAAAGGGTGTTAAAAAAACAAGCCCGAAGGCTTTGTGTCTTAATGCAAGGAGCATCCGTAATAAGGTGGATGAATTAACTGTGCAAATAGATGTTAACAAATATGATGTGATCGGGATTACGGAGATGTGGCTCCAGGATGATCAGGGCTGGGAACTCAACATCCAGGGGTATTCGACATTCAGGAAGGATAGAATAAAAGGAAAAGGAGCTGGGGTAGCATTGCTGGTTAAAGAGGAGATTAATGCAATAGTTAGGAAGGACATTAGTTTGGATGATATGGAACCTTTATGGGTAGAGCTGCAGAACACCAAAGGGCAAAAAACATTAGTGGGAGTTGTGTGCAGACCTCCAAACAGTAGTAGTGATGTTGGGGATTGCATCAAACAGGAAATTAGGGGTGCATGCAATAAAGGTGCAGCAGTTATAATGGGTGACTTTAATATGCACATAGATTGGGCTAGCCAAACTGGAAGCAATACGGTGGAGGAGGATTTCCTGGAGTGCATAAGGGATGGTTTTCTAGACCAATATGTCGAGGAACCAACTAGGGGGGAGGCCATCTTAGACTGGGTGTTGTGTAATGAGAGAGGATTAATTAGCAATCTAGTTGTGCGAGGCCCCTTGGGGAAGAGTGACCATAATATGGTGGAATTCTGCATTAGGATGGAGAATGAAACAGTTAATTCAGAGACCATGGTCCAGAACTTAAAGAAGGGTAACTTTGAAGGTATGAGGCGTGAATTGGCTAGGATAGATTGGCGAATGATACTGAAGGGGTTGACTGTTGATGGGCAATGGCAGAGATTTAGAGACCGCATGGATGAAATACAACAATTGTACATTCCTGTCTGGCGTAATAATAAAAAAGGAAAGGTGGCTCAACCGTGGCTATCAAGGGAAATCAGGGATAGTATTAAAGCCAAGGAAGTGGCATACAAATTGGCCAGAAATAGCAGCGAACCCGGGGACTGGGAGAAATTTAGAACTCAGCAGAGGAGGACAAAGGGTTTGATTAGGGCAGGGAAAATGGAGTATGAGAAGAAGCTTGCAGGGAACATTAAGACGGATTGCAAAAGTTTCTATAGATATGTAAAGAGAAAAAGGTTAGTAAAGACAAACGTAGGTCCCCTGCAGTCAGAATCAGGGGAAGTCATAACGGGGAACAAAGAAATGGCAGACCAATTGAACAAGTACTTTGGTTCGGTATTCACTAAGGAGGACACAAACAACCTTCTGGATATAAAAGGGGGTCAGAGGGTCTAGTAAGGAGGAGGAACTGAGGGAAATCCTTATTAGTCGGGAAATTGTGTTGGGGAAATTGATGGGATTGAAGGCCGATAAATCCCCAGGGCCTGATGGACTGCATCCCAGAGTACTTAAGGAGGTGGCCTTGGAAATAGCGGATGCATTGACAGTCATTTTCCAACATTCCATTGACTCTGGATCAGTTCCTATCGAGTGGAGGGTAGCCAATGTAACCCCACTTTTTAAAAAAGGAGGGAGAGAGAAAACAGGGAATTATAGACCGGTCAGCCTGACCTCAGTAGTGGGTAAAATGATGGAATCAATTATTAAGGATGTCATAGCAGCGCATTTGGAAAGAGGTGACATGATAGGTCCAAGTCAGCATGGATTTGTGAAAGGGAAATCATGCTTGATAAATCTTCTGGAATTTTTTTGAGGATGTTTCCAGTAGAGTGGACAAGGGAGAACCAGTTGATGTGGTATATTTGGACTTTCAGAAGGCTTTCGACAAGGTCCCACACAAGAGATTAATGTGCAAAGTTAAAGCACATGGGATTGGGGGTAGTGTGCTGACATGGATTGAGAACTGATTGTCAGACAGGAAGCAAAGAGTAGGAGTAAATGGGTACTTTTCAGAATGGCAGGCAGTGACTAGTGGGTACCGCAAGGTTCTGTGCTGGGGCCTCAGCTGTTTACACTGTCCATTAATGATTTAGACGAGGGGATTAAATGTAGTATCTCCAAATTTGCGGATGATACTAAGTTGGGTGGCAGTGTGAGCTGCGAGGAGGATGCTATGAGGCTGCAGAGTGACTTGGATAGGTTAGGTGAGTGGGCAAATGCATGGCAGATGAAGTATAATGTGGATAAATGTGAAGTTATCCACTTTGGTGGTAAAAACAGAGAGACAGACTATTATCTGAATGGTGACAGATTAGGAAAAGGAGAGGTGCAATGAGACCTGGGTGTCATGGTACATCAGTAATTGAAGGTTGGCATGCAGGTACAGCAGGCGGTTAAGAAAGCAAATGGCATGTTGGCCTTCATAGCGAGGGGATTTGAGTACAGGGGCAGGGAGGTGTTGCTACAGTTGTACAGGGCCTTGGTGAGGCCACACCTGGAGTATTGTGTACAGTTTTGGTCTCCTAACTTAAGGAAGGACATTCTTGCTATTGAGGGAGTGCAGCGAAGGTTCACCAGACTGATTCCCGGGATGGTGGGACTGACCTATCAAGAAAGACTGGATCAACTGGGCTTGTATTCACTGGAGTTCAGAAGAATGAGAGGGGACCTCATAGAAACGTTTAAAATTCTGACGGGTTTAGACAGGTTAGATGCAGGAAGAATGTTCCCAATGTTGGGGAAGTCCAGAACCAGGGGTCACAGTCTAAGGATAAGGGGTAAGCCATTTAGGACCGAGATGAGGAGAAACTTCTTCACCCAGAGAGTGGTGAACCTGTGGAATTCTCTACCACAGAAAGTTGTTGAGGCCAATTCACTAAATATATTCAAAAGGGAGTTAGATGAAGTCCTTACTACTAGGGGAATCAAGGGGTATGGCGAGAAAGCAGGAAGTGGGTACTGAAGTTGCATGTTCAGCCATGAACTCATTGAATGGCGGTGCAGGCTTTGAAGGGCCGAATGGCCTACTCTTGCACCTATGTTTAAGATACTCCTTAAAACCCAGTTTGACCAAGCTTTTGGTCACTTGTCAGCCAGGTCAGACATGGCTCAGTGGTAGCACCCTTGCCTCTGAGTCAGAAGGTTGTGCGTTTAAGTCCCACTCTTAGAGACTTGAGCACAAATTTTGGTTGACTCTCCAGTGCAGTGCCGAGAGAGTGCTGCACTTTTGGATGAGATGTTAAAGCAAGGCCCTGTCTGCCCTCTCAGGTGGATGTAAAAGATCCCATGACACTATTTGAAGAAGAGCAGCAATGTTTTCTGGTCATTATCACCTTGCTGTTTGTGGGACCTTGCTGTGTGCAATCTGGCTGCCTACCGTTTCCTACAACAGTGACTACATTTCAAAACTCCTCCATTGGCTATAAAGCGCTTTGAGTCATCCTGAAGTCATGAAAGTCTTTCTTCTTTGACCTGTCCTAATATCTCCTTTTGTAGCTCGGTGTCAAATTTTATCTCCTGTAAACACCCACCCCCCCGCCCCTCCGCCCACATTAAAGGTGCTATATAAATGCAAGATATTGTTGTTGACACTGTCTGCCCTCCCATTAACAGAGTGACTGAAATTAGGAACTTATTTTGTTGAGATTTAAGCCCGGTGTTGCCAACACACGTGATTCTCAAAGGCAATCCTGGCACAGAGTCCGAGGAGTAGTCATAGGTATTATTTATTATTTAAATGAGAAAAATTGCAAAGTGCTGTAGTACAGAGGGATCTGGCGGTCCTTGTGCATGAAACACCAGAAGTGAGTATGCAGGTACAGCAAGTAATCCGGAAGGCAAATGGAATGTTGGCCTTTATTGCAAGGGGGATGGAGTATAAAAGCAGGGAAGTCCTGCTACAACTGTACAGGGTATTGGTGAGGCCACACCTAGAGTACTGCATAAAGGAAGGACATACTTGCATTGGAGGCTGTTCAGAGAAGGTTCACTAGGTTGACTCCTGAGATGAAGGAGTTGACTTATGAAGAAAGGTTGAGTCGGTTGGGCCGATACACATTGGCGTTTAGAAGAATGAGAGGTGATATTGAAACATATCAGATACTAAGGGGGCTCGACAAGGTAGATGCAGAGAGGATGTTTGCCCTCGTGGGGAATCTAGAATTAGGGGGCATAGTTTCAGAATAAGGGGTTGCCCATTTAAAACTGAGATGAGGAGGAATTTCTTCTCTCAGACAGTTGTAAATCTGTGGAATTCTCTGCTCCAGAGAACTGTGGAGACTGGGTCATTGAATTAAGGCAGAGATGGACAGATTTCTGAGCGATAAGGGAGTAAAGGGTTATGGAGAGCGGGCAGGGAAGTGGAGCTGAGTCCATGATCAGATCAGCCATGATCTTATTGAATGACGGAGCAGGCTCGAGGGGCCAAATGGCCTATTCCTGCTCCTATTTCTTATGTTCTTTGGCTTATATTTTACAGCTATCACAAGGTTATCATGTGAGCAATATGAATCCAATTTTTAGTATTGTCACCCCCTCTCCCTCCCCTCCCCCCCTGATTTGATGCGCTAATGAGGCAGTAGCACCCAGAAAATATGGTGGAAACAAATACGCCTGATTCTCGCTGGCTTTCACAACCCCATTCTACCTCCCACATGGATCTGTGGTGGGCGTTTGAACCTCGTGTCCCAGTCAGGTGGGAGCTTCATTACCCAGTGCAAAATGAAACAGGAAAAGCTGCTTCCCAGCCAACAGGAATACCGGTTGCCAATGGCGATTGCCACCATATCCAGGCAAATTTGCCGTGAATGAGGTCCCGCCTCAGATGGGAAAGCCTTTTTTAAAAATTTGTTCACGGGATGTGAGCGTCGCTGGCAAGGCCAGTATTTATTGCCCATGCTTAATTGCCCTTGAGAAGATGGTGGAGAGCCGCCTTCTTGAACCACTGTTCTTTGTAGCTGTTTGTTACAACTGAGTGGCTTACTCGGCCATTTTATAGGGCAGTTAAGAGTCAACCACATTGCTGTGAGTTTGGAATCACATATAGGCCAGACTAAAGGCAGATTTCCTTCCCTAAAGGACATAACTGACCCAGATGGGTTTTTACGACAATCCAGATTACAAGCCCAGGGTACGGTAGCATAGTGGTTATGTCACTGGACTAGTAATCCAGAAACCTGGACTAATGATCCAGTATGTTCAAATCCCACCACAGCAGCTGGGGAATTTAAATTCAATTAATAAAATAATAAATAAATCTGGAATAAAATGCTAGTATCAGTAATGGTGACCATGAAACCATCAGATTGTTGTAAAAACCCAGCCGGTTCACATGCCAGCCCTAACCAGTCTGACCAATATGTAACTCCAGACACAGCAACATGGTTGACTCTTAACTGCCCTCTGAAATGGTCTAGCAAGCCATTCAGTTGTAACAAACTACTACAAAGAACAGCAGTTCAAGAAGGTGGCTCACCACCACCTTTCCCAAGGGCAATTAGGGATAGGCAATAAATGCCGACCTTGCCAGCAATGCCCACGAATAAAGAAAAAGAAAAGTAACATAACCGCTATGCTATGTTCCAGCTAGGCAAATGGATTGCTTTTTAAGGTAAATGTTTTCTTTTAAGAACTTTTAAAGGCCCTTCTTTTCTTTGAGTGATTCTTTGGCCAGTTGCTATTAAGTTTTATTTTTCTTCCCAGCTCCCATTGCTGGCAAATGTGGGTTGCCAGTGGACATCCTACTCACTGGTGTGTTTGAACAAGAGGAGAAGCGGTGGAGGGATAGCAGGCAGATAGATGCCCGGTAGTTGCTCCGTACCCTCCTGTGAGCATCTTCACCCAAGAGAAAGGTAACATTATCCCAATCTGACAGCTGTCTGACTGGCACAGGCGCCTCTTCCCAAAGGACACTGAGCAAAGGGGTTACGCAACGAGACGCTGTGATGTGGACTGCACTGCTGGAATGGGTGGTGGAAGCAGATTCAAGGGTAACTTTGAAAAGGGAATTGGATAAACACTCGACGGGGAAAAATTGGAAGGGCTATGGGGAAAGAGCAGGGCGGTGGAACTAATTGGATAGCTCTTTCAAAGTGCCGGCACATGCACGTAGGGCCGAACAGTCTCCTTCTGTGCTGTAAGATTCTATGAACCCTTGTGGCGTTACTACAATATGTGAAAGTCTGGCTAACTTTCATATTCTTCAGAAGCACCCCAATCACAGCATGTCATGCTTTCCCTAGTACTGCATAAAAGAAGGCATGCCAATAGGATCAGGACTATTGGTTGCCTGTCCGGCCATATCCGCCAAGAGGCAAACCATTTCCGCAGGTTCTCGCTCAGCTACTTGGAAATGACCTGGGGGACCTGCCCTCTCAGGATCTGGGGCAGCGGATGGGCAGATGTAAAGTTGTGCCCTCCTCTGGCCTCTTTGTAGCTGAGGGCCTGTGGGATGGTGCTATGGCGTGTCACAGAGGGCAATTCCACTTGCAAGCAGCTCTCACAACATCACCTCAACTTCAACTGCATTGAAATAGGGGGACAGGCGCCGAGCTATTCTGTCACCTGCCTGCAGACTCATGCCTGGCCATTCTAATACCCTAGACCCCTCAGCCTTGGCTAAGGCTGCTGATGAGTTACGATGTCTTTAAAGGCTCTCCAAAAGCACACTGAATTTTTGTCCCCCTATTGTAACACGCCCCTTTAATTGTCTCCATTCCTTCAAGTTTCACATACAGGCAAATTTCCTCTCCCACAACTCATGTCATCCTTGGACTAGCCTGAGTTTGCACTTGGAGTTATGAATCATTTTGTAAGCGACCTTAGACTGTGGAATTGAGTGCTATTTGCACTGGATATCCAGTGGGTACAAAGGTTGGGATAAGCCATTTAGAACTGACTTATTAAAAAAAATTGTCCCTGTGTGAAACTAAATCGCAAACTGTATATAAAGGACAGATTTTCAATGTTTCTACAGTTATTGCACAAAGATAATCTTCACTCTGTGCTAGGACTTCTTTGTGAATTGTGTGTTGGCAACATTGTAACCCCCACATCTTGGCACTTTGCCATTCGTTAGCCTTCAGTTATTTAGGCCCTAAGCTCTGGAATTCCCTCCCATAAATCTTTCCGACTTTATACCTCTCACTCCTCCTTTAAGACGCTCCTTAAAACCTACCTCTTCTGGCCTAATATCTCATGTGGCTTGGTGTCAGTTTTGTTCGCTAACGCTCTTGTGAAACACCTTCGGAGGTTTTTCTACGTTAAAGGTGCTATATAAATGCAAGTTGTTGTTACTGTACCAGTGGTCTAAATAGTCTAATCTCAGCTCTTCTTGAACGATCAGTATTATCAGTATTACAAACAAATACATAGAAGTTAAACACAGAAAAAGGTCATTCAGCACAAACAGTCCATGTCAGCACTTACCCTCCACTTTGTTCCCATATCCCTCCATCCTGTTTTTCTACATCCCTTCAACCCCTTTTTCTGCATCCTCCTACCATTCTATTCTTGAATGTTGATATAGTTTCTATCCACAGCCTCTCTGGCTGAAGAAGTTTTTATTTTTATATTTAATTTTGTATCTGTGGCCTCTTATTTTTGACCGCTCAATGATTGGAAACAGTCTGCTTCTACCTGCCCTGTCCCAACCTTACTTAATTTTAAATACTTCTAGCATATCGCCCCATAATCTGCACTGTTCTTAAAATAAAAGACTCACTGTCCAAAGCTGAATAAATCCAAGAGAAATTTTACAGTGAGCCAGTATTATGTATTAGCATGGAGTATGAAGGTGTGGGTTCTCAAAATTAAGAATGTAAGAACATAAGAAATAGGAGCAGGAGTAGACCATTTAGACCCTCGAGCCTGCTCCGCCATTCAATACGATCATGGCTGATCTGATCTTGGCCTCAACTCCACTTTCCTGCCCACTTCCCATAACCTATGACTCCCCTTTCATTCAAAAATCTATCTATCTCTACCTTCAATATATTCAATGATCCAACCTCAATAGTTCTCTGGGGTCGTGAATTCCAAAGAGTCACGACCCTCTAAGAAAGTAAATTCCTCCTCACCTCTGTTTTAAATGTGTGACCCCTTATTCTGAAACTATGGCCCCTAGTTCTAGATTCCCCCACGAGGGGAAACATCCTCTCTGCATCTACCCTCTCCAGCCCCTCAGAATCTTATACTTTTCAATAAGATCACCTCTCAATCTTCTTAACTCCAATGAGTATGGGCCCAACCTGCTCAACCTTTCTTCATAAGACAACCGCTTCATCTCAGGAATCAACCCAGTGAACTTTCTCTGAACAGCCTCCAATGCAAGTATATCCCTCCTTAAATAAGGAGACCAAAATTGTATGCAGTACTCCAGGTGTGGTCTCACCAATACCCTGTACAGGTATAGCAGGACTTCTCTGCTTTTAATACTCCATCCCCCTTGCAATAAAGGCCAACATTCCATTTGCCTTCCTAATTACTTGCTGTACCTACATGCTAACTTTTTGTGTTTCATATACAAGGACCTCCAGATCTTTCTGTATTGCAGCATTTTGTAGTCTCTCCCCATTTAAATAATAATATGCGTTTTTATTCTTCCTACCAAAGTGGATAACCTCGCATTTTCCCACATTATATTCTATCTGCCAAATTTTTGCCCACTCACTTAACCTATCTATATCCCATTGCAAATTCTTTCTGTCCTCCCCACAACTTGCTTTCCCATTTATCTTTGTATCATCAGCAAATTTGGCTACATTACACTCAGACCCTTCATCCAAGTCATTAATATAGATTGTAAATAGTTGAGACCCCAGCATTGATCCCTGTGGCACCCTGCTAGTTACAGTTTGCCAACCTGAAAATTACTCATTTATCTCTGTTTTCTATTAGTTAGCCAATCCTCTATCCATGCCAATATATTACCCCCAACCCCGTGAGCTTTTATCTTGTGCAGTAACCTTTTATGGGGCACCTTATCGAATGCCTTCTGGAAACCCAATTACACCACATCCAATGGTTCCCCTTCATCCACCCTGCTCGTAACATCCTCAAAGAGCTCCAGAAATTTGTCAAACATGATTTTCCTTTCATAAGGGCTGAATGGCCTGCTCCTGCACCTATTTTCTATGTTTCTATAAAACCATGCTGACTCTGCTTGACTGCATTATGATTTTCTAAATGTCCTGCTACTATTTCCTGATGGATTCCAGCAATTTCCCAATGACAGATGTTCAGCTAACTGGTCTATAGTTTCCTGCTTTCTGTCTCCCTCCTTTCTTAAATAGGAGCGTTACATTTGCGGTTTTTCGATTCGCTGGGACCTCTCCAGAGTCCAAGGAAGTTTGGTAGATTATAACCAATGCATCCACTATCTCTGCAGCCACTTCTTTTATGAACCTAGGAGGTCCCGATTTCAGCTAAGCCCACTTCGGGAAGGTGATAAGGGAAGATGTAAGCCACCCTGCAAAGCTCTCGTATGGCCCAGAAATTACGATCAGATGCCTCCAACCTGAAAAATTTCTACGAATATACCTGGTGGTCCCGCAGGAGCATGGGACTCTGGTGGGGAAGCCTTCGCTTCCCGTGCTGGAAAGCGTGCTCCCATCCTCCAGGTTCCCACACAGAAGGTGCAGTCACATGCGACTGCACAACCAATCAGGTACAGTATTCCACAGCTTTCTCATTAATAGATAGACAGTTTCTTAACCGATAAGGGAATAAGGGGTTATGAGGAGCGGGCAGGGAAGTGGATCTGAGTCCATGATCGGATCAGCCATGATCATATTAAATGGCGGAGCAGGCTCGAGGGGTCGTATGGCCTACTCCTGCTCTATTTCTTAGGTTCTTGTGTTCTTATGAATCTACGAGTTCTCATTGCTATTAATGAAGAAAATAAAACAAATGCACTAAACACCATAATAAAAAAATAAAAAACACACCTCACATAATTAAAATTAATTGAAATTAAAGTTAATAAATGCCTTAGAAAAAAAAAGATTTTTCTGATTTTTTTTAAAGTTTTGTAATTAGTGTTAAAAATAAACTTACCTTAGTGGGTAGGGTTTTTAACAATAAAATGTGTTTTTTTAAATTTAATTTAATTATATTTTTGAATGTTTTAAAACTCTTACGCCTGTAGAAGTAGGCTATACGCCTGCTTTTAACAGGCACCAGAGTTTTACGGACATTTGCTGAGCAAGATATGGCTAAATACCGCAATCTTGCCCTTGCAAATGTCCTCGCTCCCGATATGCGTTGGATCTGTCAAGCTCCATCTTGACAGATCGGAAAAGCCGGTTTTCAACGCATGCGCATTGTGTGCTGAAAACTGGCTTTTGCAATGCCTTCCTGGGTCCTTACACACTCCGTATGGACCCGGGGAGGCCGGGATTTCCAGGCCAATAACTTCGTTTGAGCTGGTTCTCGAGCTATTTAATATGGCTAAGTTTGAATAACATATTTTGGGAGGGAAAGTGAGGAATGGATGTATGTACTCAATGAAAGACTTTGAAGGATGTGGATGAACAGAGAGATCCAGGGGTTCAAATATATAATTTCCTGAAAGTGTAAGCGCAGATAGTGAACACTATTCGAAAAAAGGCCAACAACATTGGTTTTATAAATAGAAGTATAGAGTCATAGAGTTAAAAAAAAGTCTGTGACTCTGTACAAAAGAGTCATATGTACAAAATACTGGTTAGGCCACAGTTAGTGAGTACTGCATTTTAGAAAGGACATTAAAACCATAGAGCGTAAATTCACCAAGCTGGTGCCAGGGATGGAAAGCTATAATTATGAGGAGAAATTTGAGATACTGAGGCAATTTTCACTAGAGCTTGGAAGACTAAGAGGAGATTTAATAGTAACTTTTAATATTATGAGGCGCTTTGATAATTTCATTGGCAAATAATATTTCCTCTGATTGGGGAGTTAGCAGTGAGGAATCATCAATTTAAAATTGTCACCGAGAGTGTGGAAAGAGGTGTGAGAAATGTATTTACATTGTGGCTTGTTGGAGCATGGAATTCTTTCCAACAGAGAGGCTATGACAGAGACCAGTGCATTTTTTTAAAAGGAAAATTGGATAAATATTTGTATGCAGAGGAAAATACAGAACTATGGGAAGAACAGGGGGCAGCAAGATTAGGTTTCCATTGCTCTCAAGAGCCAGCACAAACACAATGGGAAGAATAGCCTTGTTCTGTGCTAACACTCAAATGCTAACATGCTCACCAATTTACGTTAGAGGAGCATGCCTTACTGGCTCTGCTAAAAATACTCCTGTTACAAAGGATGTTGATGCACTTCCCTTACCCCAATGGAGTACAAAGGTGTGGGTTCAGTGAATCCCCACATGGCGTGAGGTTCTCATCTCACCTGGGCCCACTTTTCTGAAGATGATATAAAATTAGTTTACCTGCAAAACACTTGCACACTTTTTTGCAGACCAGTCCCAGGTTAGCGCTGATAGTGCCTCAATTCACACTGTTGGCCTACCCCTTCAGTCATGGACTGCGGACCTTCCTACTTACCTCATTTCAGGGGTGACAATGTCAGAGCAGGCAATCATTCTCCATGATTTTTGCTTTTTTAAATTCCCCCCAATTTTTTTTGTGCCATCTTCTCCTGAAGCAACTGAGTCATAGCGCTTTATCGTGCCTTGTATGTCATGGTGATCTCCTGTAAGTTGCCCATTGTTCATGTTTGAGTCAGACGATGAATGTCAGTTGTCCACGCAACCATGACAGCTGAGCCTGGTCCTGTCAACAAACACATACTTTCCAGCGGGGGTTACTGAATAGATATTGAGATCGAGAATCCTGGCTGACCTTTCCCATCACTAGCCCAGAAGCGTTATGGTCTATTGCTCCCTTGAATATTCACTTTCTTTGTCCAGGTTAATGTCAGCTGCCTGGCTCAGATCGGATCGAGAGACCTGGAAGCTTCATAGTTCACAGGGCTCAGTTCCATTCTAGGCAGTATATTTATCAACTGAAGAGCATCCCTATCAGAGCGTACGTCTCCATTTCTTAATTCTTTTCTCATCCCGAATGAAATATGACAAATTGGCTCAAACAGAACCTTTAATCATAGAATCAGAGGAAATTATGGCACCGAAGGTGGCTTTTCGGGCCATCGTGTCCGCGCCGGCAGAAAAAGAACTATCCAGCCTAATCCCAGTTTCCAGCTCTTGGCCTGTAGACCTGTAGGTTACGGCACTTTAAGTGCACATCCAAGTACTTTTTAAATGTGGTGAGGGTTTCTGTCTCTACCACCCTTTCAGGCAGTGAGCTCCAGACACCCACCACCCTGTGGGTGAAAAAAGTTCTCAACTCCTCTCTAATCCTTCTACCACTAGAATCGTTCGTTAAAAAGCAATGTAACACTCAGTGCTTTCCTCCTCTGAAACTGTATTTGATATACCTGAGATGATGATACAGGATAGGAGAGATGGCTTTTTAAATGTAATTGCAAATGCAGCGTCAATCATTAGTTAAACATAGAAACATAGAAAATAGGTGCAGGAGTAGGCCATTCGGCCCTTCGAGCCTGCACCACCATGCAATAAGATCATGGCTGATCATTCCCTCAGTACCCCTTTCTTGCTTTCTCTCCATATCCCTTGATCCCCTTAGCCGTAAGTGCCATATCTAACTCCCTCTTGAATATATCCAATGAACTGGCATCAACAACTCTCTGCGGCAGGGAATTCCACAGGTTAACAACTCTCTGAGTGAAGACGTTTCTCCTCATCTCAGTCCTAAATGGCCTACCCCTTATCCTAAGACTGTGTCCCCTGTTCTGGACTTCCCCAACATCGGGAACAATCTACCCGCATCTAACCTGTCCCGTCCCGTCAGAATCTTGTATGTTTCTATGAGATCCCCTCTCATCCTTCTAAACTCCAATGTAGAAAGGCCCAGTTGATCCAGTCTCTCCTCATATGTCAGTCCAGCCATCCCGGGAATCAGACTGGTGAACCTTCGCTGCACTCCCTCAATAGCAAGAAGGTCCTTCCTCAGATTAGGAGACCAAAAATGAACACAATATTCCAGGTGAGGCCTCACCAAGGCCCTGTACAACTGCAGTAAGACCTCCCTGCTCCCATACTCAAATCCCCCAGCTATGAAGGCCAACATACCATTTGCCTTCTTCACCGCCTGCTGTATCTGTATGCCAACTTTCAATGACTGATGAACCATGACACCCAGGTCTCGTTGCACCTCCCCTTTTCCTAATCTGTCACCATTCAGATAATATTCTGTCTTCGCGTTTTTGCCACCAAAATGGATAACCTCACATTTATCCACATTATACTGCATTTGCCATGCATTTGTCCACTCACCTAACCTGTCTAAGTCACCCTGCAGCCTCTTAGCGTCCCCCTCACAGCTCACACCGCCACCCAGTTTAGTGTCATCTGCAAACTTGGAGATATTACACTCAATTCCTTCATCCAAATCATTGATGTATATTGTAAAGAGCTGGGGTCCCAGCACTGAGCCCTGCGGCACTCCACTAGTCACTGCCTGCCATTCTGAAAAGGACCTGTTTATCCCAACTCTCTGCTTCCTGTCTGCCAACCAGTTCTCTATCCACGTCAGTATATTACCCCCAGTACCATGTGTTCTAATTTTGCACACCAATCTCTTGTGTGGGACCTTGTCAAAAGCCTTTTGAAAGTCTAAAAGGCAACAATAAGACTAACACTCTGACTCATACATGGTATTGGGTTCCTAGTCACTAAAACAAATGAACACCCTTTCTAATCACGAACTGCACTATGGAATTTTGCAGAAACGGACAACTTGACATCAAGTACTTTTCATTTTCTCCCCTCTTCTCAAGGTGCTGATTATTGGTGGATATAGTTCCAATTCCCATAGCTGCCCTCGCCCAAATGGCCATTTTCAGATGTGAAATTGGACAGTACACACTGCCAGGCTGTTCAGTCACATGCGATCCCCTCCTCATCCAACATCCACAGTTCTAGTCATCATCATCATAGGCAGTCCCTCAGAATCGAGGAAGACTCGCTTCCACTCTAACAGTGAGTTCTCAGGTGACTGTACAGTCCAGTATGGGAATTACAGTCTCTGTCACAGGTGAGACAGACAGTGGTTGAAGGAAAGGGTGGGTGGGGAGTCTGGTTTGCCGCACGTTCCTTCCACTGTCTGCGCTTGATTTCTGCATGCTCTCGGCGACGAGACTCGAGGTGCTCAGCGCCCTCCCGGATACTCTTCCTCCATTTTGGATGGCCTTGGGCCAGGGATTCCCAGGTGCCGGTGGGGAGTTGATGGATACCAATCAGGAATCTTCCCTTCTCTGGCTCAGAGGAACTGTGACCTTTTGTAGCATCCCAACTACTGCCCTTTCTGAGGTCAGCTCACCTCATCAAGACCACAGATCAAATCTGGGCCCATCAGGCAGTGCATTTCCCCACTTGGCATAACTGTTAAAGAAACTGTCTCAACTTGCATTAGCTTGTTAAACAAGAAGCTATTTGAACCAGTAATACATCAGCTTCAACCAGCTAAGTATTGTTGAATGCCACTGAACATCAATTCTTGGTATGTCATCGAATTGATAATCACGATCTAATGGCAGCAGAGATAGATGTGATGTGTGCAAGTGAGCTTCACTTACTGTCTCATGCATTTCTCCTTCCCTGTCCTAATCCCCTTCGAAAGACCTTCCCTCAGCTACGTGCCTCTCACAGTCCAGTCAACCATCTCTATTCACCTATAGCTGTCATTAAACCAATAAATATAAGATCTCCTTCCTTATTAACTCAACTTGAGCTCATTATAAAATCAATATGGACTTAACTGCTGGGCCCTCAGGAGGAAAGGCAAAAAAGGTCGTACGCAGAAACTTAAACAAATCCAGCACTGAGAAAAGATATTTAATTACCAATACAATTAATTAGGACCGTCATGCAGTGGAAAATTTGCTTATAATAATCGGAGCTGGGATGTGTTGGACGTGTTTAAATAATGTGAAAATCAGACTCCCAGCCCCCCTGCATTTTAAGATGTAACAATGGAACTGTTTCAGCGATATTACAAATACAAATTTTAACCCAATCGATATAATCTTGCAATGTTATTGTTGTCATGGCCTTTCCTCTTAATGGGCCCAATATTTGGCCCTCTGGTTTTTTTCGGCGCAATTACCGCTGACTTTCTGCTCTCAAAACAGCGCCGAAAATATCTCGCTGCATTCTCCCCGCTCTGTGGACCCTCCTAGTGCTTGGCGTGGCAATCACTGTGGGGGGCAGAGCTAGGGCCCTACGCTCAAAAGAATGCCAGCAGCTCAACGCATGCGCACTGGAGGTGTCACGCATACGCAGTAGCTCCTCTGCAGTTTGGGACCTGATGTCGGACAGTCATTGTTGCTGGATGGAAGGAGCGGGTGCCGGCAAGCCAATATTTATTGGTTTAATGACAGCTGTAGGTGAATAGAGATGGTTGACTGGACCAAGAAGCATGTAGCTGAGGGAAGGTCTTTCGAAGAGGATTAGGACAGGAAAGGAGAAATGCATGCGACAGTAGGTGAAGCTCACCAGCACACATCACATCTATCTCTGCTGCCATTAGATCGTGATTATCAATGACAGGATCGGTCCAAGTCAGCATGGATTTATGAAAGAGAAATCATGCTTGACAAATCTTCTGGAATTTTTTGAGGAGGTAACTAGTAGAGTGGACAAGGGAGAACTAGTGGATGAGGTGTATTTGGACTTTCAAAAGGCCTTTGACAAGGTCCCATATAAGAGATTGCTGTGCAAAATCAAAGCACATGGTATTGCGGGTAATGTACTGGCGTGGATAGAGAATTGGTTGGCAGACAGGAAGCAGAGAGTCGGGATAAACGGGTCCTTTTCGGAATGGGAGACAGTGACTAGTGGGGTGCCGCAGGGCTCAGTGCTGGGACCCCAGCTCTTTACAACATACATCAATGATTTGGATGAAGGAATTGAGTGTAATATCTCCAAGTTTGCAGATGACACTAAACAGGGTGGCGGTGTGAGCTGTGAGGAGGATGCTAAGAGGCTGCAGGGTGACTTGGACAGGTTAGGTGAGTGGGAAAATGCATGGCAGATGAAGTATAATGTGGATAAATGTAAGGTTATCGACTTTGGTGGCAAAAACACGAAGGCAGAATATTATCTGAATGGCGGCAGATTAGGAAAAGGGGAGTTGCAACGAGACCTGGGTATCATGGTTCATCAGTCATTGAAAGTTGGCATGCAGGTACAGCAGGCGGTTAAGAAAACAAATGGCATGTTGGCCTTCATAGCGAGGGGATTTGAGTACAGGGGCAGGGAGGTGTTGCTACAGTTGTACAGGGTCTTGGTGAGGCCACACCTGGAGTATTGTGTACAGTTTTGGTCTCCTAACTTGAGGAAGGACATTCTTGCTATTGAGGGAGTGCAGCGAAGGTTCACCAGACTGATTCCCGGGATGGTGGGACTGACCTATCAAGAAAGATTGGATCAACTGGGCTTGTATTCACTGGAGTTCAGAAGAATAAGAGGGGACCTCATAGAAACGTTTAAAATTCTGACGGGTTTAGACAGGTTGGATGCAGGAAGAATGTTCCCAATGTTGGGGAAGTCCAGAACCAGGGGTCACAGTCTAAGGATAAGGGGTTAGCCATTTAGGACTGAGATGAGGAGAAACTTCTTCACTCAGAGAGTTGTTAACCTGTGGAATTCCCTGCCGCAGAGAGTTGTTGATGCCAGTCCATTGGATGTATTCAAGAGGGAGTTAGATGAAGTCCTTACTACTAGGGGGATCAAGGGATATGGCGAGAAAGCAGGAAGGGGGTACTGAATTTGCATGTTCAGCCATGAACTCATTGAATGGCGGTGCAGGCTAGAAGGGCCGAATGGCCTACTCCTGCACCTATTTTCTATGTTTCCATGTTTCTATGTAACGCCCCCCCTTTGAACAAAATGAAACTAAACTAAAAAAATCCTAACTAACTCACTTACACTGCCGCAAATTAAATGTGCAGAATGGGGATTTTTAAAATACTCCAGAAAAATCAGGCCCAATGTCTTTGTTAATGGTGCAGATTTTTTTTTAATGATCACTAATGCAAATATTAGTATTCAACAACTTACTCAGAAGTTAAAGCCGAGCATCGTTCGGACACTATCCCCCGATCTTCACTGGTAGCAAACGAGAGCAACAACACTAACAAATTCATCTTGTCATTTAAAAAAAAAATTGCAGCTGAATTTGCAGCATGGAGCTTTCTCACACCTGATGTACAGAATGATTGCTTGCTTCTTAATGTCAGCTTAAGTTTTTTCAGGTCAAATTATCAGATACACTCAGAGCTTCTCCAGGAGCCTAAATGAGAAATAGTTGGAGAATCAGTCAACTATATAGGTTTCTCATTGAGTGGGTTTTTTTGTCTATAATTTAGGATTATTATCACTATTGGCTACATCTGATAAATAAGGCTAATCTATTTATCTTTGTGTAAAAAGAAGGGACAGCATAGCATGTATGCAGTCGACAGCCTGTGGTGTTTTCCAATTTGAATGATAAATTGCTGTACTCTAGATTACAACTACATTCAAATTCTTGCTGATCTGCGGCATTATGGGAAATAAAGAGATTAATGGACATTAAAATATTTTCATTTTCATTGATATGAGAAGCCTCCGGCTCCTCCCATGCCCCATTTCTAGTAACCAGTTCTCATTCATTGATTTGAACAGCAAGATGAGGCAATTTAAACAACTAAAGCTCTTCACTATTAAATACAGAAATTCCACTGGTGATTCTTAGTGCTGACAACTTATGGTCTCGGCACTTTTAGATTTATTTTCTGAGGTTTGTTAAAATAATTTATTTTATGATTATTTTTAAATGATCAGATCCATTATCTTAAAACATGCTGGTGAACATCTTAGTACCGAATACTGCAACTGCTTCAAAATGGTTTGAAAATTGTGTCCTTTGTTTATCATTCATCCAGTGAATCGGGTAGGAAACTCTTATCTGAGAGATTAGTAAGTGTTTGTTCTTGTCACAGATTTCTTTGGCTTTGTAACTGTGGGCAGAATCCATTGGTCTGAGGAGCTGGCTTCCCCAACCCCACACCCCACTCCACCATCACTACCTTTCCTCATGAAACACACTCACATACAGCTCTAATCCGCACTCAGAAAACATGACTAATCTGTCGCACATTCTTGGTCAACTCTTTGACTACGTGGCAGTGTTTCTGGAGACCAACGGGTTCGTATATAGAACGCAGGCGGGTTTCCCACTAGCAACCCTTCATTTCGTCCGTCTCTCCTCCAGAGGATTGGCAACAGATTTTCAATTTTCCACGGCGCACGCTAATCCTGTCGGAATGATCAGTTGACCACCTATCTTGTGATATTGGCTGGAAAGATGGCCACTAAATGCAATTTACTGTGCAGGAGGGCAAACTGATGGTCAGAGAACTGCTGTGACTCTCTCACTCTCTCTCTCTCTCTCTCTCTCTCTCTCCTTCAGTCCAGCATCAAGCCATCAAACAAAAATGGCCAGAATATAATCTGAGCCAATGCACTGTTAGCACGATTAAAGTTATTAGATTATCCCTGATAATATTCTCATTTAGTTTTAGAAGTTTCCTTTTGTTTTGTTGAAGTCGTATGAAGTCATATTTTAATTTGAAGGTTTTTTTCTAATTAGTTGTGCCCCTTTAAAAGGAAGGGCCGAGGTGCACAGGTAAATTTGGTTAACTGTTGATAGCAGAGGGGCAGCCCAGTGTAAACCTGATGGATTGTTAGAAAAAAAGCATGCACTGTCAGCTGGTCTTGTTTTTTTAACCATCCCTCAATCACGGACAGATCTGAAAAGAATACACACTAGACTGAAGCAGACTGTAAATTATGCTCCATTGCAAAATAAGACCTAGAAGTACAGTGGATGCTGAAATGAGAAACGGACAATAGCCTTTTCTCTCATTTTTTGGGGGTGGTTTCAGATACGTACGGAAGTTATGAATGGCTGTCCAAACCCCTAAATAAAGACAATTATTACCTGGTAGGCATTCGTGGCATCTGAACCGGTGGTGGCATCATGTCCCAGTGTGCCCAGCTTCTCCTGCAGTTTGTGGTGAGACCGATGTCTGAAGCAGTAGATGACCCCTGATGCAACAAGCACCCCGATGATGCAGACGATGGAGATTATTGTTAAGATAATAAATTTGGTTGAGTCTTCTTCATTGGCCCGGTGGGGGAAAGCCCGCAGTTTGCTCTTCTGAATAGGTGGGGGGGGGGGGGAAGGAAAAGAAGGAGAAGTGGGTTAGAAATGAGTAAAGCCACGTTACCGGTTATTATTTCTTTCGAGGGTGTGATTTTATTTTCTGTAAAAGAAGATTGGAATCAGTCACATTCCTGTTTGTTCCTTCCCCACTGCGAGATCACATGGCAATTCATCCACGTCAACCTTCATCATTAGCTATATGAGTAACAATTAAAAAAAAACAGGAATGCAGATGAAAAATAAGCGAGCATATCAAGAGGAGCAAGATTCATTTTTGCACTCCCTTCCTTGCAATTGCCAACAGGAATTAATTTAAAGCCAGCCCAGTTGTTGCAAGATGAGGAACAATTAGCACTCTTTCTCGTACCTATTTTCACTTGGTTACAAATGGATTTTTTAATTTAACTCCTGAATGCTGAGCCAACCTATTCATTATCTCTATTATTCTGTTAGTAATTTTCTGCTCGGCATTCACGCAGCCAACTTCTAATTTACGATTGTAAGCAATGTATAGAGAGCTGGTTCAAGCCCAGTCCATTTCAGTCTTTACACCATAAAGGCCACCGAGCAATTATCAGTAGGCTCGACAGTCGGAGCTTGTCCCTAATTAGCCCTCTTGCCTGGATTAGCTGCTGCTGCTGCTGAGGCACAAGTTAATGGGAAGCTCACACTGAATAAAGGCTCCGAGATCTTCCTGCTTTGACTATGCACCGCAGAGAAGGATTGTGAGGCATTGTGACCCCCGGGAGCTGGATTGACAGCAGCCCCGGCGCTAAGCCATGCAGAATTGTTTTTTTTAAAAATATATCTGTGCTTGAATTCCCGCTTCCCGGGTGTCATTCGACTACTTAAATAAAAAAATCTTTATCCTTGGTCGTTCACTGAATGATCTATGAAGCAGAGATGGCCCTTAAAATTGAAACAGAAACCTAAAACTTTATTTTGTGCTTTTTGCTTTGAAGTTTTTTGCATTTTTGCAAAAGATATATATCTTCTAATATGGATGATTAAAATAAGAAGGAAAGTTTCTGCTCGCAAACTCATGAAATTTAGAAAGATTTCGGTCCCTTAATAGATTTGCCTGGCTGACTTACATTCATGTGAAGCAGCCAAACTTGAGCTATAAAGGACCTGAATTAGCGCTGTCAATCTTTTCCTTTTCAACAGCTTTCACATCATTCTCAATAAAGCTGAATACTTAAAATGTTAGGGGCTTTTGAGTGGTGGGTGGGGAGAGAATCCTTTTTTGCTGTAGTTTCAAACGATTTTGCATTAAGCAAGCATGGGGTTTAATTAGATATTCTTACAGAACACATACAAATAGAAAGAGATTGGCAAATGCTTTAATTTTAAGCACACCTTTAAAAAAAAACAACAAATATATCACATGTACTGGAATGGACAGCAATCTGACTATAAACATCACAGCGAAATTTGTTGGTGATTTTTCCTTAGTTAATAGTATATACTCTGCTTGTCTTTTAAATACCTGATGCATGAAACGTTCCTCGCGTCCTGAATGTTCTGTGATTAAATAATTAATGTGTAAGAAGTGATGAAGAGGAGCGCTTATGTATTTTAGCTACTGATTCAAATCAATCAATTTATTCTTCGACCTTTTGAAACAATATTAGAAAAATTATTTGGTCTCTCGGAGCCATAAAATAATGTCACTGAATGTATATCGAGATAGGTGTTTTATTTCCTACTTTATTATCTGGTAATATGTATAAATATTGATGGCAAGGATTTAAGGATGTTTTATGGATAGTGCACACGGTGGAGTTCAGTTAGATACCATTGTATGAAGGATGACGTGAACTATAAAATGCTGTTTAGAACCAGTCTTCAGCTCCTGATGGAATACCATGTCGATTAACAGAGATTGGACTGAATTTTCTGCCTAAAGAGTTTTCAGGGTTTTTGCAAGAAAATAAAAAGAGAAATGTATTTTTTTATACTTCCACCTAAAATCTACTTGAGAGTTATTATAAACAATTGTTTCATATGAATATTTATGTTTGAAACTCAGAGAAGTCACACTACTTTCCCTTTGTGATTTGTAGAATAGTATCTCTCAGAAAACTGGGGCTTCTATAAGGCATTAGAGATTGTGTGCCTAATGTTGAGCAGTCTAACTAACTGAGTTAAGATTAGCTATTAACTTGATCGGATCTGCTAAATTTAAGGATATCACCAAACCTATCTGTCAACTTTGTCACATCTTTTCAATTCAAATCCAACAAAGACTTTTTTTTTCTTTAGAATTATATGATTTTAAAAAAACGTACAAGAGGATATTTAACTGGCATTTGCTGACTAGCTCTTTATTTAATAGTGGTGAAGATTCTGAGTGCTGTTCGCCATCCCTGGAGTTGGAAGCTGAATTGTCTATTAATTCCATTTTTAATTTTAGCAAATAAAATTTAAAAAATAAATTTAGGGATCTAGTTGAAATATCCCCACAATAAGTTTCTGGTTTCTGTACAATTGTACACTTCACTATAAAATAAAGAAAACAAGCAAGAATTCAGCACTGCCAGTGTTTCAGTTTTGAAGAATATTCTAAGAAACTGGAGTGGAAAAAAAATGGATTTTTTTAAAGGTTAAAATGATTGGACAGTGTTTAAAATGTTGAGAAGGATTCGATAGGGATAGATGCAGAGAAGTTATTTCCTCTGACGGGAGAATCGTGAAGAAGGGGACATAATCTTAAAATTAGAACTGGGTCATTTATGAGGGAAATATGGAAGCACTTCTTCACACAAAGGGTAGTAAAGATCTGGAATTCCCAGCCCCAAAGGGCTTGTGGACGCTGGCGCAGGTGGAGCTTTCAAGACTGAGGTCCACAAATTTCTGTTGGGTAAGGGTATCAAGGGATATGGAGCTAAGGCGGGTGAATGGACTTGAGGTGCAGATCAGCCATGATCTAAATGAATGGCAGTGCAGGCTCAAGGGGCAGAATGGCCTACTCCTGACCCAATGTTCCCAACGACGCTCAACAAGCTCAGGCACTTCAGAATATTAGAGCAACATTGAAGACTCGTTTATTACCGTGGGCCCAATGGGCAATCTCTTGGTAAAACCCCAAGCTGGTTGCAAGCAGGCCCTACAGAGGACGTGTACCCTGGAATGCTTTTTAAAAAAAAAATTGCGAAAATAACTCAACTACTCGCGCAAGGAAGCGGCCATGAGTTAAATTTATTAATTCTGCAAGGTTGACTTATTTTACCGAAATGTCTCTCCATCTACTTCCGTGCTGACGTTTGATCCCAGTCTCGGAACCCTTTCAAACACTTTGGCAAAATCTGCGGTTCGAGCCATGTTTTGAGGGGGGCAGAGGGCAAGTGCAATGCACCCATTGGATATATATATAACCTTTTTCTCATCGCTCAGTATGCTTTAATAAATTAAATAATAAGCGGTATCGTAATTCTGATCTAGGATGAAGCAAATAATCCAAAAGAAAAGCCCCCAAAAGCTTTTTGAGCCCCCTCCCTTGCCCATCAATATTTAAACTTTTGTGTGTTTTCTTTTAAAAAAAATATTAAATGCGTTCAATCAAGCAGAAATAATCGTGTATTAACACTTGACATTACAAAATCCTTTCAAAAAGATATTACTAAAACATGAGGCATTGTCATTTAAAACGGCAGGAGAGAAAAAAAAGCTTTGTGTCCCTGAAAACCATTGTCCCTCTATATCACTGGAAATTGTACTTGCAAATTCATCATTCATTGCAGCCGAAAAGATAGGCCAGTTAATATTTAAACCATCTTCTTCAATATAAATTTCTATTTAATCGACAGTTGCTGTGATACTGCCATATGATATCGAAATCTGTAAAGTTAATTTTCTTTTCCTTTCTTCTCGTGATCACCTTCCTTATCCATACCCTCCCGGAAAAAAAAACTTTTAGAGGTTACCATGGTGCAAACCATACAAGCACGATACCGGAGATCGCTCTCAGTGCTCTGCTTTATTTTGTAAGTGAGTTTTTTTCTTTTAACATACGAGAAACAGCGAGGCATCAATTTATCAATCGGAACGGGGTCAGATTTAATAGTTTTACCTTTTCAAAAAAAAAATCTGCCAAGGCAAGGGATTTAAAGACATTTATTCTCTTGAGTGAGGGTATAAAGGATTACAGAAATCAAAAAGACAAAGAGCAGAAGGATTTCTGGAGGTTTGGCTTATTCAAATCACTGAGAAAGGTCACAGCGAAAGGCACAGACCCATTCATATGAGGAGACACAGTGATCTTTCAGTGACCTTAACACCATAGCCCACATCATCAGTAAGTGGAAAAATGACACTATGCCTGCCGCTTTTTTTTTTGTTTTGTTTTCCAACCTTCTAAACTTTAAATATCGTTTGCCACCACCTGAACAATGAAAATATTAGAGAGGAATTGCCAATGTGTGTCAACTAACGCTTACCCCCTTTTGCAATGAACAAAACAGACCGCAAATTGTGCCAACATTTCAAAGCTACTTTTTAAGATTCTTTGGAAATGCAGTTCCAACACTGCCCCCCACCCCCACCCCAGTTCCCCATCTCCCCCCATAACCCCCACTGCCAACTGACTGATGCAAAATTAATGAAAGTAAGAGCCTTCTTATTACTAAGCACACACACACACACACACACACACACAGATGTACCAAAGCACCCAGAGCATTTACTCAAGGTAATTTGCTCAAACCTTCTACAATTCAAAGAAAGTTGCTGCTGCTGAATTGGCACTTCATAAAAAGAATGATTTTAAAAGAGAAATATTTTAAAGAAAAACACCTTAATCAAAAAAATAACTACGACTGAAGGATCCTCACAGTTAAATAACTAAAAAACCCCAAGACAATCCGATCACAAGATGCAACAAAATTACTTACCTGATTCCATTTCTAATATCTTTTCAGTTTCAAAAATGTTAAGTTACTATCCTCTTAATGGAATGAAACAGGGGGGAGAGGCTTGACCTGACTGCTTCATTTTTCTTTGCTTTTTGCACTTCCAGCTTCAGATATTAACCGTCTATCATCCATCTTTCACAGGAATGAAACCGGCAGCTGCCTTGCTTCAGCTAGAACGCTTGCAGTGGTTTGAACTTCACAAGAAAGAGGAGGAGGAGGAGGAGGAGGAGAGAAAAAAAAAGGGAAGCACAAGATTCTCTTCTGTGGCCTCTCAGTCTTAGAATCAACCATGTGTGAGAGGGTGATGGATTTTTTGACCACAAAGTAGTGGTCCGAGCCCCTCCTTATATTGCCCAGCCCCAAAGCCCCTGTCTATACCACATGTCATATCCACTGGTTGCTATGGTGATGCTTCCACATGTTGCTGACAGTAATTGGATAAGAAGCATTTCTGTTAATGAACCTTACAGGAGTGCGAATATGAATGGATATCAATTTTGTCACTCATTTGTAAAGCTGCTTGAGATTTCTGTTTGTAGTCTGCTCAATTTTTTTTGTTGTTGTTTCCCCGTGTGTGAATCTCCACAATGTTGTTTTTTTTTAATTATCCTCCCTTGGCACCATTCACGATGTCAGCCGAGGATGACAATATTTGAGGATCAGACTAAATGAACCCACGTCCGATTTAAAAAAAAAAGGGATTTAGATTCAATCTACGGGTAGAAAAAAAAAGCACTGAGAGGAAAGGTGAATATAAAACCACAAAGTATATTAATTAGTTATTGGTGGGATTAGGCGAGCTTGTATAAAGTAACAGCTGCAGCAAACAGGAAAGGGAAAGAAAGAAAAGGGAGGGTGTGCTGGTGGTGGTGGAAGAAGACGCCGTGTCAGATGCAGATGACAAATCTTGGGAGGGCTCTTCAGTTTATCTTTCTATTCAATTCCCCTCCTTCTGTGTTTCCCCCATTGTTTCTTCCTGTGACAGCTGGAGATGGCAGGGCCCGAAGACTTGACAAAATGAGTCCTTTCACACCGTGCTGGCCTTCACATTTACTGAAAGAATAGCGTCCACAGCAAGGTACAATTTAAACAGAGGGGCAAATATGGCCTACAGCTTTAATTCTACCAGGCCCAAATCAACACGTCCCTCACAGGACCCGGGAGCTAATTATTCCGGCTTTAATCCACTGCCCATACTAGAAGCTGATTGATCTCAGGCCCTTGCATCTTGGCTGGTCTGACCAGGTCGGACTTTGCTTGATGAAAGTGATCAGCTTTCTTGTAGATGTTCTCAACTGACTTGAGATTTTCCATTTTTGTTTTGTTTTGTTGCAAAGACCCAGTCATCGCCGTAATCTTTCAGAAATCAGCGATGGATGGAAATAGGAAAGACAGAACCTCCCCTGCACCCCCCTTCTCCCCCCCCCCGCCGACCTGTCAAAAAAACAAACAAACTCCGGCCATACGTGGACAGACCAGCAAGCAGTGACCACCTAACAGGATGTGTGCAGCTCTGAAAC
Organism: Pristiophorus japonicus; assembly: GCF_044704955.1. Lineage (NCBI taxonomy): Eukaryota > Metazoa > Chordata > Chondrichthyes > Pristiophoridae > Pristiophorus > Pristiophorus japonicus. Next base: position 266,646,879 of record NC_091981.1, on the reverse strand, counting down.
GTCTTTTTAAACCTTCACAGTCTCGAGTAATCCTAAGTTTTGTTTTTCTTATTTATATATATATTTATATTAATTTTCAGTAATTTCAGATGCCATCCAGCACTGAGTGTTTCGATGATCACGGCTGTAATTTTTTTGCCTCTGGTACCCACTGTAATCTTCACTTAGGCTTCTGATGCAAACCTCATTTCCATTTTGTTGTAGTGACTAATGTAAATACATAATGATCAAATGTAAAAATTAATGGGTGTAGGTCACAGTTGGCATTAATAGCAAATGAACATTTAACACATTCTTCTCTCCATGATATTGGTGGAGGTACTAGCCCAAAATGAACAGAATGTCAAATAAACACATTAAACACTATCAAGGCCAACAGTAATTTTTACCCTTAAATGTGATTCCAGCCATCCACTCCCACACCATCCCACCCTAATCCCCACACCCCGCTTCCTTGCACCCTATCCCACTATGATCTCTTCAGCTCATATGGATTTGAAAAAGCAAACTGCTGTATCTTAATGCAGGTCAATGTGCATGAATCGGAACAGCGTCTTTATCTGTGCGAACCTCCGGTCGGCTGAAAGGCATTTGAAATTTGAAAAGTGTGTTCCAATGCTTACTGTTCCTGAGGCCGAATGCCACAGAGGAATTTTCTGACCTCACGCTCCCGGCGGAGAGCCTCGGCTCCATCGGAAATCCGAGCGCGCGATTTGTGTGGCCGTTTAACGTTGGAAATTTTCAGGGCAGGGCATAGCCCAGATTGCTGATAGGTGCTCATGGAGGGCGAGGCTCCCTCACTGCGGGCAAGGAGGCTGAGGGATCCCTCACTGCGGGCAAGGAGGGTGAGGGATCCCTCACTGCGGGCAAGGAGAGCGACACTCCTTCACTGTGAACAAGGAAGATGAGGGACCCTTCACTGTGAACAAGGAGAGCAACACTCCCTCACTGTGCTCCCGGAGGGTGCGGCTCCCTCACTGTGAGCAAGGAGGGTGACACTCCCTCACTTTGAACAAGGAGGGTGGGGGACCCCTCACTGTGAGCAAGGAGGGCGAGGCTCCCTCACTGTGAACAAGGAAGGCGAGGGATCCCTCATGTGAACATGGAGGGCGGCACTCCCTCACTGTGAGCAAGGAGGGCGACACTCCCTCACTGTGAACAAGGAGAGTGAGGGATCCCTCACTGTGATCAAGGAGAGCGAGGCTCCCTCACTCTGAACAAGGAGGGTGAGGGATCCCTCACTGTGAACAAGGAGAGCGAGGCTCCCTCACTGTGAACAAGGAGAGCGAGGCTCCCTCACTGTGAACAAGGAGGGTGAGGGATCCCTCACTGTGAACAAGGAGAGCGACACTCCCTCACTATGAACAAGGAGGGCGACACTCCCTCACTGTGATCAAGGAGGGTGAGGGATCCCTCACTGTGAACAAGGAGGGTAACATTCCCTCACTGTGATCAAGGAGGGTGGGGCACCCTCACTGTGAACAAGGAGGGCGACACTCCCTCACTGTGATCAAGGAGGGTGAGGGATCCCTCACTGTGAACAAGGAGGGCGGCACTCCCTCACTGTGAACAAGGAGGGTGAGGGATCCCTCACTGTGAACAAGGAGAGCGACACTCCCTCACTGTGAATGAGGAGGGTGACACTCCCTCACTGTGATCAAGGAGGGTGGGGCTCCCTCACTGTGAACAAGGAGAGCGACACTCCCTCACTGTGAACAAGGAGGGCGACACTCCCTCACTGTGATCAAGGAGGGTGAGGGATCCCTCACTGTGAACAAGGAGGGCAAGGGATCCCTCACTGTGAGCAAGGAGGGTGGGGCTCCCTCACTGTGAGCAAGGAGGGAGAGGCTCCCTCACTGTGAACAAGGAGGGTGAGGCTCCCTCACTGTGAACAAGGAGGGTGAGGCTCCCTCACTGTGAGCAAGGAGGGCGAGGCTCCCTCACTGTGAGCAAGGAGGGCGAGGCTCCCTCACTGTGAACAAGGAGGGCGAGGCTCCCTCACTGTGAGCAAGGAGGGCGAGGCTCCCTCACTGTGAACAAGGAGGGTGAGGCTCCCTCACTGTGAACAAGGAGGGCGAGGCTCCCTCACTGTGAACAAGGAGGGTGAGGCTCCCTCACTGTGAACAAGGAGGGTGAGGCTCCCTCACTGTGAACAAGGAGGGCGAGGCTCCCTCACTGTGAACAAGGAGGGTGAGGCTCCCTCACTGTGAACAAGGAGGGCGAGGCTCCCTCATTGTGAACAAGGAGGGCGAGGCTCCCTCACTGTGAACAAGGAGGGTGAGGCTCCCTCACTGTGAGCAAGGAGGGTGAGGCTCCCTCACTGTGAACAAGGAGAGCGACACTCCCTCACTGTGAACAAGGAGGGTGAGGGTTCCCTCACTGTGAACAAGGAAGGTGAGGGATCCCTCACTGTGAACAAGGAGGTCGACACTCCCTCACTGTGAGCAAGGAGGGTGAGGGATCCCTCACTGTGAACAAGGAGGGCGAGGCTCCCTCACTCTGAACAAGGAGGGTGAGGGATCCCTCACTGAACAAGGAGGGTGAGGGATCCCTCACTGTGAACAAGGAGAGCGAGGCTCCCTCACTGTGAACAAGGAGGGTGAGGCTCCCTCACTGTGAACAAGGAGGGTGAGGGATCCCTCACTGTGAACAAGGAGGGTGAGGGATCCCTCACTGTGAACAAGGAGAGCGAGGCTCCCTCACTGTGAACAAGGAGGGTGAGGGATCCCTCACTGTGAACAAGGAGGGCGAGGCTCACTGTGAACAAGGAGTCAGAATTATTTACAAATATGTTATGTTGGCAAAGTGTTGATCTGACTGCCTGCCTTGGTTTTAAAATACCACCGATATAGTCCAATGAGTGCCTGTTAAAGGCTGCCTTGTTAATACGGATGGACCATCAAAGCAAATATTTCGCAGATTCATTCCCATCTCCCTTTCTTTTTAATGGGAACAATTTGTTGAAGGAAGCTTGCCTCGGGGGGAAATCCCTGCCAAGTGAAGTTGATTGGATTGTTAAGATATGCAACTGAAATATTACTATGGTCCTTGAATGGTTAAGAGGTATATTTATTCAGTTAAAAACTAATGTAAAATGACTCTCATTAAAAAAAAAAGCAGTTTAGGATTTACCAGAAAGTCACCCCTGTGGTTGAGAGGTAACATTTTTAGCTCTGAACCGATCAGGTCAGGGCGATTCCAGGGTGGATGCCTGGTCTGTGCGGTTCTAACTGATCTTAGTTGGGGCAGCGTTACAAAGTTAAGGCAGCGCCACAGGTTAAGGAAGGGAAAATAAGCCAGGGTTCAGCTCCTGACTGAAAGACTTGCATTTATATAGCGCCTTTCACAATCTCAGGAGGTCTCAAAGCGCTTTACAATGAAGTACTTTTCTGATTTGTACTGTAGGAAATGCAGCAGCCAATTTGCACCCAGCAAGGTCCCACAAACAGCAATTTGGTAATGGCCGGATCATCTACTATTAGGTGTTGGCTGAGGGATAAATATTGGCCAGGACTTTGAAATAGTTCTTCGAAATAAGGGCCACGGGATCTTTTACATCCACCTGAGAGGGCAGACGGGGCCTCAGTTTAATGTTGCATCCAAAAGACGGCACCTCTGACACCACAGCACTCCCTCAGTACTGCACTGGAGTGTCAGCCTAGATTACGTGCTCAGTCTCTGGAATGAATCACAGCCTTCCGACTCAGAGACGAGAGTGATATCACTGAGCCACGGCTGACGATTCACAATCTGATTGTCTTCTGCAAGTGTGGAGCATGGCTGAGGATGGAACTAGGCTTAGCTGTGTTTAAATAGCCTGCCAGCAGTCATTGTCAAATATGAACAATGGCCAGGTGGCCAAAATATCAGAGGGCGACAGTCATTTGTATAACCATCCCCGAAGAAGGAATCAATGAATTCAGGAGAGGAGACAAGAGGAGAAAATTGGAGAATAATTGGAGGGAAAAAAAACAAATTACCAGACAAGTCATAATTAGCAACGTGCATCACAGATCATTAGGTTCTTCCCCATAGAAAAGGGGAGGTAAGTTGGCCAACTCACATATCTCTTAATATTCAATTAGAGAAAGGCACGGTTAGTGTTCACTCTCATCTTCGGAAATACTAAATGATATGAGCGTGTGTGTACAGAGAGGTACAGCAAAATAAGGGAAACAAGTTAGCCACACGTTAGTTCATGCCAGCAGTTTATTGAATTTGCATATTAAAATACTGACATTTATATTTTTGCCATTTATGTTGATTCACTCCATATTATGAGGGGCCGAGACAGAGTAGATAGAGAGAAACTGTTGCCACTGGCAGAAGGGTCGAGAACCAGAGGACACAGATTTAAGGTTTGGGGCAGAAGAACCAAAGGCGACATAAGAATACAATTTTATCCAGCAAGTGGTTAGGATCTGGAATGTACTGCCTGAAAGGGTGGTGGAGATAGATTCAATCGTGGCTTTCAAAAGGGAGTTGGATGAGTACCTGAAGGAAAAACATTTGCAGGGCTACGGGGAAAGGGCGGGGGAGTGGGACTAGCTGAAGTGCTCCTGCAGAGAGCCGGCACGGGCTCGCCGGGCCACATGGCCTCCATCCATGCTGTAACCATTCTATGATTCTATGATATTAAGAATGGCTATGAGTTGATTCAAATAAGTCTATTTAGAATCAAATCAGGAGAGTGGGATCAGGTGGGATCAGAATTGGCAACAAGAGTCAGCCACATGTCCCACACTGCTCCCCGAATCCACCAACGTTTCTGTCCATGTGCTACTTCATCTTTAAATGTTGCTATTTCTTCGCAAAATTACGTCAGTTAGTGATTAGCTCATTTTTTGCATTTATCCCATCCTGAGCAAAACGGATGGAGTTTTGCTTGACTGACCATGGACAAGAGCTTAATAGTCTCTAACAAGCAATGGCTAATTTCTTTTTTTGCTGGGCTAACTGGTAAAAACACATTTTAGCACAAGAGCAAGACCTAGGTTGAAACCATGCTATTAGAAACATACAAATGTGTCAATGTGCTCATGTAAAATATCTCTGTTATTTAAAAAAAGGCAACCTGACAAAGTCACAAATACAGATACAGCGTCGAGAATCCGGAGTTCCGGAATCCGTACTGTTCCGGAATCCAGACACTGGGACGATCCATGACGGGGTGGTCCAGAATCCTGACCTCTCCCCCACCTTACCCGCCTCGGACTGTTGCCGGCCCCTCCCCCCCACCCCACTTGACCCCCCGCCGCCACTCGACCCCCCCGCCGCTGTTCGACCCTCCCCTACCTACCTTGGCCCAGGTGTTTCCGGATTCAGAACGTCGGAAAGACGTTCCGAAGTCTGTAAATACACGAATCTGGGCTCGGGCATTTCTGGATTCGGGACATCATAAAGATGTTCCAAAGTCCGGAAAGACACAGAATCCGGAGCGGCCTTGGTCCCGAGGCTTCCGGATTCTCGAAGCTGTACCTGTATAGGAATTTTATAGGACTCAGCATGTTGCTTACTAATATTGCACCGCGGGATTTCAAGCCGCCTTTAGTGGAGGAAAGTAACAGAAGGCTAGAAATTGGACTTGCGGCAGAAACGGGCGACAGATCACTGGGGCAGTTGCTCCGTGCCCCCGGCCCGTGCTGGCTCGAGGCCGATGCCGAATTTGGCAGCGGGCCTCAGCTGGATTTACCTGGTGATCTGCTGTCACCAATCAGACATCCCGATGCAGTGCTCCGGTTTGGTGGTCGCCAATTTAAGCCGGCGCCGGCAGCGGCACCGGCACCAGCAGCCACCCTCAGGTGGGTCCTGGGAGAATGGGGGAGGGGGGGCGGGAGGGGCAGGGGGTGCAGCACAAACGAACGACGGGCGAGTACGGGCTGGCAGCAGCCTGCAGTGGTACTCTGTGGCTCCACATTCAGGTAAGCAAACAAGGAAAACCTACCACTTCCCCAACGGCCTCCAGTGGTCCCTTTCAGCACGGCCAAGTTAAGGGCCTGATGGGCCTGGGGCAAACTGGTCCAAATGGGCCTATAGTTATATTTTTTCATGTTCATTACATTATGTATATGATTCTGATTCTGAGTATGAAAACATAGGCCAGTACATTCAACAATGAAAGTATATATTCTGTATCAAGTAGGTATATATTCTGGTTCTGGTAACATTGCAATACTAGATTCCTATACATATATGCAAATTTCTCTCAATAACATGTGAAATAAAACAGGCTCCTACATATTCTGTTCATATATAGGTACATTAGTGTATATAGGTACTTCTGTATATAGGTATAAACAGGTGAATCTATTTTCCTCGGTCTTGTTTTTCCACTCTTATTGTCTATTCTATTCAGCCTATTTGGGAGGCCTTATATTTTTTTCTCCTACATTTATTTAGTGGGCCTATGTTCTTTGGTGGGCCTGGGGCTCCAGCCCCATCCGCCCCATGGTTAATCCGCCCCTGCCTTTCAGGGCCGCTGGTTAGGCTTGCTGTAGACATGGAAAAACTGAGTTTGTGCCTTACATGTTCTGCTCAGTTCTTGTTCAGGGTGGCATTAAGGTCCTGAAACAGGCACTGGGCACTTGATTGGCATTATCAAGCTGCCGTAAGCCTGTTTTAGACAGGCATCCCCAGCACTTGGAAGTTGCTGGGGTGCGGGGTGGTGGTGGTCGGGCACGGGGTATTGCTGCCTGAAATTGGTCCCCCAACACTGACTCGGTGTCCAGAAATCGTCACACCAATTTCTACCCTGAAAACTCCATTACCACTTTCTATTGGTTTTTTTCGCCTCTTTAGCCATATCTGCTTTTTTGTTTGTTAAATTAAACTTTACTCATGGAGGGAGATGGAGCCCCCGCTGTCTCGATAATTTGGGAGCCCTGAAGTAATCGAACAGTTAACGAATAATGGACAGTTCGCACCACTAATAACCATCTTGAAAGAACCTTTGAGTGATGGTGCCTGCATTTGATCTCTATTTATAAGCTGGCCACCCTGTCCGGCAGGGGCTTGATGCACAGCTACTGATGATGCCTGCACCAAGAATAAGGAAGCGGCAGCAGGCGAGCAGATGAAAGAGACAGGTAAGAGCTCTCCTGAGGACTAACTAAGGACAAGCGGCAGAGAAAGAGGGAACAAGAAGCTTTTGCTTCAACTTTGACATGCAAGTAGATAGCAAAGGGGTTAACAACCAGGGGGCATACATTTAAAGTAATTGGTAGAAGGTTTAGAAGGGATTTGAGGGGAAATGTTTTCACCCAGAGGTTGGTGGGGGTCTGGAACTCACTGCCTGAAAGGGCAGTACAGGCAGAAACCCTCACCACATTTATAAATACTTCATGTGCACTTGAAGTGCCGTAACCTACAGGGCTACAGACCAAGAGCTGGAAAGTGGGATTAAGCTGGATAGCTCTTTGTCGGCCAGCACGGGCACGATGGGCTGAAATGGCCTCCTTCCATGCTGTAAATTTCTATGATTCTATGATAAGGTACAATAAGGTGACAATGGCACAATCACGCTATGAAGCAGCTCAGAAACTACCGTGCACAATATTACTGCACAAATGCTAATGCGTTCACATGACATCACTTAGCCCCTTATTTTATTAGAGGAGTTAAATTGTTTATTTTTAAATTGGCAAACAACCTCTGTTAAAATAAAAAAAGATTGTGTTAGGCAGTTGTACACTATTATTGGGCTATTGTGTTAAAATAAATTTCAAATGCAATGTGACTGAGAGTGAATTTGGAAGATAGAATGTGAAGCTTTAGAAATTTGTCAAAAGCACATTTCAGATTATCAACCCCTTCCCGCAAACCCCCTCAAAGAACCACATTTTTTATTTATTATAATGACAAATAATGTCTTAAACATAGAGTGCTGATTGATAATTGCTTCCAGTTTGTATAAAAACTTTGTTATGATGATTCTATTAAGCTGTCAGGTTTAAAAAAAAATTCATTCATGGGATGTGGGCATCGTTGGCAAGGCCGGCATTTATTGCCCGTCCCTAAATGCCTTCGAGAAGTCGGTGGACAGCCACCTTCTTGAATACAAGTGAGTGGCATAAGGCAGTTAAGAGTCAACCACATTGCTGTGGGTCACATATAGGCCAGATCAGGTAAGGATGGCAGATTTCCTTCCTTATCTGAATGGTGGCAGATTAGGAAAAGGGGAGGTGCAACGGGACCTGGGTGTCATGGTTCATCAGTCATTGAAAGTTGGCATACAGGTACAGCAGGCGGTGAAGAAGGCAAATGGCAAGTTGGCCTTCATAGCTAGGGGATTTAAGTATAGGAGCAGGGCAGTCTTACTGTAATTGTACAGGGCCTTGGTGAGGCCTCACCTGGAATACTGTGTTTAGAATTGGTCTCTTAATCTGAGGAAGGACGTTCTTGCTATTGAGGGAGTGCAGCGAAGGTTTACCAGACTGATTCCAGGGATGGCTGGACTGACATATGAGGAGAGACTGGATCAACTGGGACTTTATACACTGGAGTTTAGAAGGATGAGAGGGGATCTCATAGAAACGTATAACATTCTAACGGGCGGGACATGTTAGATGCGGGAAGAATGTTCCCGATGTTGAGGAAGTCCAGAACCAGGGGACACAGTCTTAGGATAAGGGGTAGGCCATTTATGACTGAGATGAGGAGAAACTTCTTCACTCAGAGAATTGTTAACCTGTGGAATTCCCTGCTGCAGAGAGTTGTTGATGCCAGTTCATTGGAGATATTCAAGAGGGAGTTAGATATGGCCCTTATAGCTAAGGGGATCAAGGGGTATGGAGAGAAAGCAGGAAAGGGGTACTGAGGGAATGATCAGCCATGATCTTATTGAATGGTGGTGCAGGCTCGAAGGGCCGAATGGTCTACTTCTGCACCTATTTTCTATGTTTCTATGTTTCCCTACAGGACATTAGTGAACCAGATGGGTTTTTACGACAATCCAGTCGTTTTCATAGCCACCTTTACTGATACCAGCTTTTTATTCCGTATTTATTTAAGTGAGTTTAAATTCCCCAGATTTTGTGGTGGGATTTGAATTTATGTTTCTGGATTACTAGTCCAGTAACATAACCACTATACTACCATACCCCGTTTTGCTACCTTGGTGGGCGATTTTAACCCTACTCACTCAGCAGAAACTTGGCGGCTGGGAAGTTAAAATCCCTGGCTCCTACCTGTCCGAAAGCTGCCATGATCACAACATCTGCAATTTTAACCTGTTCCCCTGAGCAGGCAGCAAGGGCACACGCCCGGAGCCAACAGGGTCCTTCTTTACATATGCATGTTGTGCTGCGATGACATCATTGAGACCTGACTGTAATTTTATCTCAGGTCTGAGTGGGGAATCCACCTTGGGTTAACTTGCATGTAAGTTTTTGTGTAGGTTTTTCCATACATGTCTGTTTGCTCAATGACATTTAAAAAAAATGCAAAAAGACCAGTAAAATGTTTCACCCTTAGGAGAGTTCAATCTCTCTGATATTTAATTCAAGAGGAACCTAATTATCAGTTCCCATGGAGTGGAGGGTAACCAATGTAACCCCACTTTTTAAAAAAGGAGGGAGGGAGAAAACAGGGAATTATAGACCGGTCAGCCTGACATCGGTAGTGGGTAAAATGATGGAATCAATTATTAAGGATGTCATAGCAGCGCATTTGGAAAGAGGTGACATGATAGGTCCAAGTCAGCATGGATTTGTGAAAGGGAAATCATGCTTGACAAATCTTCTGGAATTTTTTGAGGATGTTTCCATTAGAGTGGACAAGGGAGAACCAGTTGATGTGGTGTATTTGGACTTTCAGAAGGCTTTCGACAAGGTCCCACACAAGAGATTAATGTGCAATGTTAAAGCACATGGGATTGGGGGTAGTGTGCTGACGTGGATTGAGAACTGGTTGGCAGACAGGAAGCAAAGAGTAGGAGTAAATGGGTACTTTTCAGAATGGCAGGCAGTGACTAGTTCGGCACCGCAAGGTTCTGTGCTGGGGCCCCAGCTGTTTACATTGTACATTAATGATTTGGACGAGGGGATTAAATGTAGTATCTGCAAATTTGCGGATGACACTAAGTTGGGTGGCAGTGTGAGCTGTGAGGAGGATGCTAGGGGCTGCAGAGTGACTTGGATAGGTTAGGTGAGTGGGCAAATGCATGGCAGATGAAGTATAATGTGGATAAATGTGAGATTATCCACTTTGGTGGTAAAAACAGAGAAGACATACTATTATCTGAATGGTGACAGATTAGGAAAAGGGGAGGTGCAACGAAACCTGGGTGTCATGGTATATCAGTCATTGAAGGTTGGCATGCAGGTACAGCAGGCGGTTAAGAAAGCAAATGGCATGTTGGCCTTCATAGCAAGGGGATTTGAGTACAGGGGCAAGGAGGTGTTACTACAGTTGTACAGGGCCTTGGTGAGGCCACACCTGGAGTATTGTGTACAGTTTTGGTCTCCTAACCTGAGGAAGGACATTCTTGCTATTGAGGGAGTGCAGCGAAGGTTCACCAGACTGATTCCCGGGATGGCGGGACTGATATATCAAGAAAGACTGGATCAACTGGGCTTGTATTCACTGGAGTTCAGAAGAATGAGAAGAATCATAGAAACGTTTAAAACTCTGACGGGTTTAGGCAGGTTAGATGCAGGAAGAATGTTTCGAATGTTGGGGAAGTCCAGAACCAGGGGTCACAGTCTAAGGATAAGGGGTAAGCCATTTAGGACCGAGATGAGGAGAAACTTCTTCACCCAGAGAGTGGTGAACGTGTGGAATTCTCTACCACAGAAAGTTGTTGAGGCTAATTCACTAAATATATTCAAAAAGGAGTTAGATGTAGTCCTTACTACTAGGGGGATCAAGGGGTATGGCGAGAAAGCAGGAATGGGGTACTGAAGTTGCATGTTCAGCCATGAACTCATTGAATGGCGGTGCAGGCTCGAAGGGCCGAATGGCCTACTCCTGCACCTATTTTCTATGTTTCTATGTTTCTATAAGCTGAGAAGCTGAGGTCTTTGTGCTACCATGTTTTTTTTAACACCTTCTGAAACTTAGCTTTGCAAAGCTCTAAGTAACTGCAACAGAAAGGAAATCGGGCTTTGACGCAATACTACCAGCCCCATTGCATTTATTTTAAAATGCTTATAGTTCACAATTAAATTTGGGAGAGCTGGCACAATAGTGTGGCAGGTCTATGTGCCACAGAAGGGGAGCCATGGTCCATCAGTCTGTCTTCACTAAGGTGAACACCTGCCAATCTCACCCCATGTCTTTTGGATGGGACATTAAACTGAGGCCCCGTTTGCTCTCTCAGGTGGATGTATCCCATGGCACTATTTCGAACAAGAGCAGGGGAGTTATACCCGGTGTCCGGGCCAATATTTATCCCTCAATCAACATCACTAAAACAGATTATCTGCTCATTGTCGCATTGTTGTTTGCGGGACCTTGCTGTACATAAATTGGCTTTCCTACATTATGACAGCGACTACACTTGAAAAGGAGATGCTGAGTGAGGGAGGGAAAAATCATTGATGGAGTTCGCATTGGGCCCTCGCTGTGACAGATCCGGGGTAAAGTATTTCCAATGCACTGGTAGGGTGGTATCAGACTGCCTAGCTCGCCAAGTCCTGCCCAACAGAGACTGTCGGATCAGCGGAATAATAGCAGGCGCAATCAGCAATTAAAAGAGCAACGTTTATCACTTGTCACAGTGTATCACCATATTACTTGCAATCACATGGACACCAAAATAGGGAAACTCGGGAGAAGATAGAGGACCCATTCCCCACTCAAAAATGTTTACCGATTGTTATTTTCAGAAATACGTTGCCCATTTAAACAGGATTTATCTGACCGTGAAAAACCATAAATTAAAGAAAGAAATTGTTTCGCAGCACGCTTTTATATTTTTGAGCTTGACAGCAACATTCAAAACATGTTACTCTTGGAGCCTTGACAAACTTAATTTTAGTTCTCCTTATTAATAAAGGTCACATGATCGAGAACCTTGACATTAAATTCCTTCCACAGCCTACAGTCATAGTGACAGGTTTCAACGTCACGGAAGATGACAAAGAGAAAGCACCAAATGTTGAAAAGGCCATTCACCCTATCAAGGCCATAGAAGTGTTCCATCATGTGTGTCTATTCTTACGCTTAGAACCTTCAATCCCCAACATTTATGAAACACAGACAATGGGAAATTGCAAAACCATTACTGAACTCTGAACTGCGGTTAATGAGCAGATGAGCACTCCTATCAAGAGCTTTCTCTAAACACATCACATTGAAGAGTAAGTCTCACCATCACTATGTCATTTAAAAAAAAAGTTACAAAGAATCCTGATTAACTTCATATTTGTTGCTTTGAGGGTGTGAATCTCTATTTTCTCCCCATTTGGCTCCCCCCGCCACCCCCCACCCCTCCGCCCAAATTTTCCCAGGCCACTCAACCCACGTAGGTGAAAGGTCAGACTGTTTCTAAGCCTTAGCAATGGGGGGTTGAGTCAGACATCAATCGAGGTCTCCTTTCCCTCTGGATTTCATACAGTTGAAACAGAATCAGACAATTGAAATACTCGTCAGGAGCTGCACTGAACCGAGCGGTGCAACACAGGCCTGTAGATATGTTGCTGCAATTGATTTTAACTCCACCCGGCCTGGCGGAAACCAGGCTGGGGGGTGGGGTGGGGCAGTTAAAACACACTTCTATTTCGCTTCAATATGATTGACTGCAATTTTAAATTGCAGGGGGCAAGAACACACACCCAAAGGCGGTGGCGGGGAGTGGAGTGGGGGGGGGGGAGGGGGGAACAATGACGACTCTTTAAATATGCCGATCGGGCTACGATTATATAATTCAAAAGAAAGACGTGCATTTATATAGCGCCTTTCACGACTACCGGACGCCTCAAAGCGCTTTACAGCCAATGAAGTACTTTTTGGGAGTGTAGACACAGTTTGTAATGTCGGAAACGTGGCAGCCAATTTGCACACAAGCAAGCCCCCACAAACAGCAATGTGATAATGACCAGATCATCTGTTTTTGTTGTGTGGATTGAGGGATAAATATTGGCCAAGACACCGGGGATAACTCCCCTGCTCTTCTTAAAAATATTGCCTTGAGATCTTTTACACCCACCTGAGAGAACAGACGGGACCTCGGTTTAACGTCTCATCCGAAAGACGGCACCTCCGACAATGCAGCGCATCTCCTCAGCAATGGGAGGTGAACCCACAACCAAAGGTGAGTGTGCCACCCACTGAGCCACAGCTGACACTGTCTCAGCCCCGATCTACGATTTTAACCCGGGGTGGGGGGAGGGGAGGGCGTTGCAGTGGTGACAAAAACACAACCCTCATCACAGAAGTTGGCAGTGCGTGGTTAATGGTGACTAATTTTAGAAAACTTTGATGTCATCGCCTGAAACAGAATTGGAGATGTGAATTTTTAATCATAGGCTAAGATTCAAAATAGATAACATTTAAAAGAAAAATAAGTGAAAGTTTTAGAATGAACAATCACATTCATGTATTAAGGTCAAAACAAATTAGAGACATAACATTAAAAGTTCGACAAAATTGTATCATGGTACTGAGGTACTGTTTGGAATTTTTTTTAAAAGGAACTTAATGATTGGAATTTTTCCCATGATTTTGAAAAACAGTTGGTGAAAACCAACAACATGCTTCTTCAGAATCTTAGAGGTTAAAGGTCCTGTGTCTCCTTTCAATCGTGACAGCATTTATACAATGTTACCCACAGCAATCCATCAGAACAGCTCAGCTCTGAGGCTTCTCAGGATGCACAGTTAGTGCAACAAAATTAGGGATTGCAACTAGTGCGGGAGAGGAGAAAAAGAGGGAGCAGGGTAAAGATACAGACAACCGAAAAACCCGGGCTTGCAGGTTTTACATTGCACAGCCTAAATGAGGAGCCATGGCCCTTAGTGCCTCCGGTGTTGGAGTGTTGTGTTTAAAAAACCTCACCCTGCGCAGCCACATGCAGACCTGTTCTATACTTCCGTCTACATGAGCAGATACCTTTGCGTCTACATGAGCAGATACCTTTGCGTCTACATGAGCAGATACCTCAGCGCATGTGTACAGGATTTTGTTATGCAGCAAATCCACAGCTTAAAATTTGGTGCTATTATAAATATGGTAACTTACTGTCTATATGATTGTTGGTAGCTTTTTGCACCACATAAGAACCCTGCACCCTGCTTAGAAAGTGAAGAAAATATGCAGAAATCAACAAAGGCTTGCTTATACAAAGGCTTGCTTATACAAAGGCTCGGTTCAACCTTGTACCTGTACAAGCATATTTGTATTGATCAAACCAAATTTGAGGTGATCTTACATAGAAACAGAGAAAATAGGTGCAGGAGTCGGCCACTCGGCCCTTCGAGCCTGCACCACCACTCAATATGATCATGGCTGATCATGCAACTTTAGTACCCCATTCCTGCTTTCTCTCCATACACATTGATCCCTTTAGCCGTAAGGGCCACATCTAACTCCCTTTTGAATATATCTAACGAACTGGCCTCAACAACTTTCTGTTGTAGAGAATTCCACAGGTTCACAATTCTCTGAGTGAAGAAGTTTCTCCTCATCTCGGTCCTAAATGGCTTATCCCTTATCCGTAGATTGTGACCCCTGGTTCTGGACTTCTCCAACATCGGGAACATTCTTCCTGCATCTAACCTGTCCAATCCCATTAGAATTTTATATGTTTCTATGAGAGCCCCTCTCATTCTTCTAAATTCCAGTGAATATAAGCCTAGTCGACCCAGTCTTTCTTCATATGTCAGTCCTGCCATCCCGGGAATCAGTCTGGTGAACCTCAATAGCAAGAATATCCTTCCTCAGATTAGGAGACCAAAACTGCACACAATATTCAAGGTGTGGTCTCACCAAGGCCCTGTACATTTGCAAAAAGACCTCACTGCTCCTATAGTCAAATCCTCTCGCTATGAAGGCCAACATGCATTTGCCTTCTTCATCGCCTGCTGTACCTGTATGTCAACTTTCAATGACTGATGTACCATGACATCCAGGTCTCATTACACCTCCCCTTTTCCTAATCTGTCACCATTCAGATAATATTCTGCCTTCCTATTTTTGCCACCAAAGTGGATAACCTCACATTTATCCACATTATACTGCATCTGCATGCATTTCACCAGAACTGGTAGTCGACCTGAAACGTTAACTCTGTTTCTCTCTCCACAGCCGCTGCCTGACCTGCTGAGTATTTATTGTTGATGAAAACTAAGTTGGTAGGGAAGGAAATTCCTAACAGTAAATTACAACTCTTTGGTGTTAAGAATTATTTATGAAGGATTTTGATAAAATAATTGGGATGGATTATAGAATGGCAGTTGTTATTTAATCATAGAAACGTACAGCACAGAAAGAGGCCATTCAGCCCATCGTGCCTGTGCTGGCTCTTTGAAAGAGCAGTCATGCTTAGTCCCACATCCCAGCCCGTAACACAGTAAGTTCCTCATCCTCAAGGACCTATCTAACTCCCTTTTAAAATTATTAATGGAATTACTTCCACCACCTTTTCAGGTAGAGTGTTCCAGATCCCAACAACTCTTCGAGTGAAACAAATTCTCCTCATCTCCCCACTAAAACTTTTGGCAATGATTTTAAATCTCTGGTTATTGACCCACTAGCCATAGGGAATAGTTTTTCTCTACCTACTCTATCAAAACTTCTCCCCATCATGAAAACCTAATTCGTTCACCTCCTAACCTTCTCTATTCCAAGGGGAACAGCCCTAACTTTTCCAACCTCTGCTTAATGTAGATAAATGTAAGACAGTGCACATCAGAACAGGAAACAACAGCAACAACTTGCATTTAACATAGTAAAACATCCCAAGGCGCTTCACAGGAGTGTTATCAAACAAAAAAACAACAGGAGTGCCTATTGAGGAAGGTGGGAGAGCAAAAGGTTTAGGTATGATTATCGACGATTCATTGTGAAGCTATCAACAAGACCAATCAAGCACTGGGATATGTCTCAGCTTACTTTAACCCAGTGTCAATCATTGGTAAACAGATTTTAAGTATGTAGATAACTTAGGTGTGTGCAGGTTTTTTAACTTCAGCCTGTGCTTGCTGTGCTGGAGGTTAAAATCTGAGTTGAGAAGCTAGAAAGAAGACAAAGGATTTGAAGGCTTGCTTTTTCCCCACATGGTAGTAAATATGCAGAATAGACTTCTGCAAAAGTACATTGTGCTAATTTAAGTAAGAAATGAGTCAGATGAATATATTGCTAAGAATAGTATTGGAGACTTAAGAATTATAAAGAGAAACAATCGAATTCTCTAGTTTAGAAGGATGAGAAGGGATCTCATAGAAACATATAAAATTCTGACGGGACTGGACAGGTTAGATGCAGGAAGAATGTTCCTGATGTTGGGGTAGTCCAGAACCAGGGGACATAGTCTAAGAATAAGGGGTAGGCCATTTAGGGCTGAGATGAGGAGAAACTTCTTCGCTCAGAGAGTTGTTAACCTGTGGAATTCCCTACCGCAGAGAGTTGTTGATGCCAGCTCATTGGAGATATTCAAGAGGGAGTTAGATATGGCCCTTATGGCTAAAGGCATCAAGGGGTATGGAGAGAAAGCAGGAAAGAGGTACTGAGATGAATGATCAGCCATGATCTTATTGAATGGTGGTGCAGGCTCGAAGGGGCGAAGGCCTACTCCTGCACATATTTTCTATGTTTCTATGGAACTCCATAGTCTCCGCATTGCCGGGAACATGGGAATATTGGCTCGGAACTTCCTGGAAATTTGTTATGGCCAGTTATGAACAGGTGAAAATTTATGCCTAAGGTTTTAGGTGCAGTAGGACCCTCTGGTATTTATTTTAAAGAGATTTTTTAAAGCAATTTTTAACATTTCCACACTGCATTTTCTGTATCTTTCAATGCATTGTTACAGCATCAGAATGAGTTACATTAAAAATAGAAAAGCTTCACTGATGGCATTTTCTTAAACATGTTGCATAACGGATGGTTTGATTACTTCTATGTTCCTAAGTATTATGTTCAAACTTTAATTTTCATATGTAAAAGAAGGAATATGGCATAAATTCCACGGTTTCCTCTGTAGCCAGTTGTTTACACAGGTCTCTGCTCGTTTTACATTCTAGCATCGGTTAATGAGATTCTCAGGAAATTACGGCATAAGTTGCCGACAGCAGGGTTGGCATAATTTTTGGTGTAATTTTCCGATTAGGCCGTTGGAGGAAATTCCAGGCGGTTATCTGTAGAATACAATCAGTCAGGGTCGAGTATTTCAAGAAAAAAATGTCTTGTATTACTTTTTTCTGAGCCCCAACTTCATTAATTTATGACAGACGCTACTCTTAGACGAAGATATTTATTTTTTAAATAGTAGCGCATTTCAAACAGAGAGCACCTTGGATCAAAAATAAAATGGCGGCCTGTTTAACCGAAAATAAAATCTGGTTGGCTTTTTCCAGTCAGTTCCTTTCTCCTCAGCGAGTGCTTTAATGACTCCACCACAATCCAAGCTCTTTGCTGCATTGCCACTTCTGTAAAAAAAAAATTTCCCCCCAGCAAAACTCATAACGGGAATAAAGCAAAGAAGCACGTCCTTATCCAGATATTTATTTGGTTCGATGAGGCAAATTTGTCAAGGACAGCAGAGAAAAATGTGGGGAAAGTGTGGATACCCTGAGAAAATGATTCTGGTTTTCTCTCATGTGACAGAAAATCATTAGTTTATTATGTTCAATGTCATGCAGATGTGTCTCATTGTGATTTGTTAACTGCTGAATGACCAGCAATGTGCTTCAAAACTACTTCATTCAAAAGAATGGATCACAGAAACAAGTAATGACAGAGTAAAAAAAAATGCACCTGTAATATTTATAGTAATGAAATGAAAAAAAAACAAGCAAACCAAAATAATTATTTGCTGCATGCTTATGGGGTAAGGGTAAGCTCCTCTCACCCATGCTATGCTAAGACCATTTACACTGGCTGCTGAATCAAAAACTCCTCAGCCTCAATGCAATCGCTCAATCTCTCTCACACCTCCAAATTAATTCTCAATTCTCTGTTCACACATAGAGGCACAGCTTCAGCTCACTCCACTCCTGCAAGTCCTTACCCATTAACCAGAGAGAAATTGGAACTGCCTCGTCTCCTGCAAAGTAATAACAAAGAACTCTGTGGATATAACCCTCCCGCAGACATCTCTCTCTCTCTCTCAGCTGATCGTCACAAGAAAATAAATTTTTTCTTTGGCTTTACCACACCTTGATGGAAATATTCTGTGTGCAGTAACCAAACATTATACCGTCCAGTAAATGACCCAGGAGACTTTTAACCACGTACATTTACTACACAGTAAAGAAACGCAAAATATCCAGTTAAAAGGGGTATCGCCCTTATGAGAAATGTGTTTGGAAAACTTATGTATAACAGGTACTTAAGGCATTGGTGTCAACTGTATCACGACACGCTATAGGGTCACTAACGTTCATGTTACAGTAACAGAAGTAACACAGGCCTCTTTTGGTCCTTCTTAAAAAATAAAAGGTTTGTCCAATACCTCTCACAAAAGACATTAATCTTCAAAGCACTGGCTGCAGCTGTTGTTATCTGCCTCTATTTATTTATCACAGCGAGTATTCATTTTGGTCATAAAGTTATTGAGGTGACCATGTTATTAGTGTCAATGACTACTTTATTACCCGTATCTGCTGTATCAATCAGCTATTATTAGAAGGTCTTCTGGCAGAACACCAAGTTAAGAAGGGTGAGTCATAGTCTGCTGAGGGAGACTGAACTCACCTTAAGCTGTCTGTGTAGAAACATAAAGATTTCAAACCGTTTGCCAATAACCTCGACATCAGCTCATCGGAAAATCAACACAGATGCCAATGCTGCAGCTGGCCAATCAAACAGCACAATGCAGAAGGGGCGGGGAACTGAACCATGCACTAAGTTGGGCACCAAAGATGATGTGAGCATAAGGCAGGAATCAGTGTTAAAGAAATAAAGTCGTGCATTTCTGTAGCGCTTTCCAAGATCTCAGGCTGCCCCAAAGTGCTTTGCAGCCAATTTTAAGTACTTCTGAAATGTACTCACTGTTGTCATGTAGGAAATGGCCAATTTACACAAAGCGAGATCCCACAAAGAGCAATGAGGTGAGTGACCAATCTGTTCTTAAGTGCAGGATGAGGGAAAAATGATGGCCAGGATACCGGGGGGCGGGGGGTGGAATTCCTCTGATCTTCTTCAAAATAGTGCAGTGAGATCTTTTATGTCCACTGGGGAGAGCAGACAGGGTCTTGGTTTAATGTCTCATCTGAAAGACGGCATCTCCAACAGTGCAGCGCTCCCTCAGTACTGCAGCTTAGATTTACCTGCTCAAGTCTCTGGGGTGGAAGTTGAACCTGCAACCTTCTGATTTTAATGTACTCCCACTGGAGTCACTATTAATTTTTTAAAAGTTGTTTTTCTCTCTTTTCTCTCCCGCAGTCACTAATCTTTGATGAGAAGGTCATCGCTATCCCCTGCACATACTGTGACTGAGATCACCTGATTGAGCGCAGAGTAGGGATGGAAGCTGCCACCTCCCTGGTTTGTGTCTGAGTCGTTTTCCAACATTGCATCCCATTGGGCAGCCCTGACCAACGGGAGCCCGTGTTGAAAATTTATCCGAAAGCACAACGGCTGAAAATAACTCCTCAAATAGGACTGATGATCACACTGAGGCAGTGTAATTACTCAATCAGCCACTGGGGGAGCTCACACAGTTACAGTTTCAATGAATGATCTCTGCATTAAGTGAACTGCTGAGAGTCTAAGATCCCAATCCTAAGTAGTGCTCAAACTGAAAGTGTTTTTTATTGTCTTAAATGGCACTTTGAATCCATTAACATGCATCATTGTTTCAATCAGTGGATTAGTTCACACTGTACTAAAGCAGCTCCATCATAGAGCATTTCTGCTCGGAATATGTTACAAAGCGGATTGCAGTGAAATACAAGTTTAAAATGTTTTCTGTTGTTGGGGGTAAAAAGGAGGCTTCTCTCCCTCAAAGTGGACTAACTGATATAGTTAATCGACACCTCCCCCAGCTTCCCATTATATAACGACCACGGAAGTAAACAAACAAAACCTCAGGTTTACTGGTATTATTACGAGCAATGCATGGGAAGGTTCAGCCTAAAAGCTCCGAAATACAAGAGGTTTCAAGTACAATTGATACAGGTTTTGGAGAGGAGCACCCTCCTACAAAATCCTCGATAGGTCTAATTCTATCAGCGAAGTTACATTGATTTGTCGACTCTTATCAAACTGTCTCTGAGTGGTATATGCAATTGTCCATCTTCTATGGTGCTGTTTCATGACTTGCACTTTGCCACAGTATAACAGACTCTTTATCTCTTCCTCAGAGACTTCTGATCAACAACTGCTGATTTTGCTGTTTAAGTATTACAGAGGTTACGGATTCAGTTTAATACATAATACATTTGTGCTATACCTACATAAGCAAGTGTTACATACATAGGCAATTATACAGACCCTCCTAATACTGATAAGTTCACTACCTTCAGCATAATTCTGACCACCTATTTGCAACTCTTACAATTTATCCCTTACACTGTTAAAGTCCAATCTTACGCTCTTGTGAAAGAAGTTCAAATGCTCACATCCACAAGGAAGTTATTGCACTGATAATAATACGCTTAGCCCCACTGATATCCAGGCTACACAGACTTGGAACATAGCAGGCTGACATGAGATTTAATTGAGTTGTATAAGATTATGTGGGGCCTAGATCGCGTGGACAGGAAGGATATATTTCCCTTAGCAGACAGGTCAATAACCAGGGGCCATAGATTTCAAGTAGTTGGTGGAAGGATTAGAGGGGAGATGAGGAAACATTTCTTCATCCAGAGGGTGGTGGGGGTCTGGAACTCACTGCCTGAAAGGGTGGTAGCGGCAGAAACCCTCACCACATTTAAAAGGTACTTGGATGCACACTTGAAGAGCCGTAACCGACAGGGCTATGGACCTAGTGCTGGAAGGTGGGATTAGGCTAGGTAACTCTTTTTCGACCAGCACTGAAACGATGGGCCGAATGGCCTCCTTCTGTGTCAGAATTTTTCCAGCTCCGTTGACCAGCTCTGTTTAGCAGGCCACATTGTCCGCATGCCCGACACGAGACTCCTTAAGCAAGTGCTCTACTCGGAACTCCGACATGGTAAGCAAGCCCCAGGTGGGCAGAGGAAACACTTCAAGGACACCCTCAAAGCCTCCTTCTCTACTGGCACCTGGGAATCCCTGGCCCAAGACCGCCCAAATTGGAGGAAGAGCATCCGGCAGGGCGTTGAGCATCCGGGAGGGCGTTGAGCATCTCGAGTCTCGTCGCCGAGAGCATGCAGAAATCAAGCGCAGACAGTGGAAGGAGCATGCAGCAAACCAGGCTCCCCACCCACCCTTTCCTTCAACCATTGTCTGCCCCACCTGTTAGAGACTGTAATTCCTGCATTGGACTGTAAGCCACCTGAGAACTCACTTTTAGAGTGGAAGCAAGACTTCCTCGATTTCGAGGGACTGCCTATGATATGATGATGAATTTTTCTATGATTCTATGACTAGGAAGGATCCTAAGTTCGCTGTGCTAAGTTAGGTCATCTCAACTGGGACAGTAGTGAGGACACTGCAACCTGTGCCAATTCTCCTGAAATTGGGAGAGGGAGAGAGGGGGAAAAGAAACTGGCCAGTGTCCCTGCTCCTGACCATTAGCCAGTAACCTCTGGAACCTGCATGAACACCAGGGGAGAACAAGTTCATTTTGGCTGTGATGCCTTACAAAGTTAAATAGACCGCAAGACAGTCACTGCCAGGCCTTCTATCTGGAACTGTAGTCCCCTCCCTGCGAGACCATTGTGGTAGTCTATACTCAGCACCGCGCATGCAATGTATGCTCCAACCGAGAGGCCCATAAATATGCCTCAGCGACATCTTATTTGAGAACTGCTGACTTATTTCCCACAGTACAACAGTGACTACACTCCAAAAGTACTCCATTGGCTGTAAAGCGCTTTGAGACGTCCAGTGGTTGTGAAAGGCGCGATATAAATCCAAGTCTTTCTTTCTTTCACGCCTCCACAGGCAGCTCGCACATTGCAAATGCTGAAAGTTGGGCCGCTTGCCTCGCCGTGAGCGACCTCAAATATAATTCCTGGGAGGGTGTATGAAGACGGCAATGGGGTGGAGGAGAAGGTGGGTGGGATCACGATAACTGTGGAGTCGGGGGACCACTCCTACTGCTTCTGGTTTCACAGAAAAGCTTTATTTTAAGAATAAATAATTTTTTTTTAAACTTACCTTTCGTTGGCACCGAAGAATTCTGAGCCGGGCAGGCCTAGCACCTGCTCTGCTCGTCGTTAACTAATTTTACAGAGGGGTCCTTCGACAGGTGTTAGGCCCATAATTAACATATTCAAGGGGCCTAAGGCCTGGTATAGGAGCCTCCTTCAACGTACCCCACGTCAATATGGTGGTGCTTGTAACACAGGCACCGATCGAGCGCGGGTCATCGCACCCAGAAATTGGCCGTTTCTGCCCTCCCACTCCCACCCCCCACAGCCCGTTTTATGCAGTGAGGACCAATTTCTGCCCCCTTTCCTTCAGGAAGATAAAGGACTTGAAAAGAAATATAAAAACAGCCGACTTTTTCTTGGTTCCCTTTGGGCGGAAAAGATGAGAGATTGGTGCAATTTTCACAAGCTGCTATTCAAAGGATTTTGGTGCACAAAGGTTACTTGACTAATTATGTGCACTGAACTAATAAGGTCCTGCACGCTGTACAAGACCAGTAACATTAACTTTGCACTTTATTACCATGTATCCAGGATTATTCAGCTGTAATTAGAATCTTATTACACTCTGGTCCCTTTAGGTATGTCTTTAAGTGAGCAACCCTGTTCTGAATACTTTCTATAAAATTACAATCATTTATAGCCAGTCGACAGAACAAACATATCCTAATGGACTTTGATTCAGTCATCAGAGATCAATATAATTTTCAAGGTTATTTAAATTATGAATTGTAGATTAAAATATAAATTTCAACTGAAATGATTAGTTGGATACTTGCTTAATAATTGAATACAATACTATTTAAATGATGATTGCATTCCTAATTACCTGATTCATTCCCCATTCTATGTCAGTAATTGTAAAAGGCATTGCAACTAAATTAATGTTATTTGGACTGAATCAGTTATGTTATCCGAGGTGACAGTTCTCTTCCAAGCTCTGGTACACGACAATTTCAAGCGACCGGAATAGACGGGTAAGGCCCAATAAGCCTGTGGGAGAGGAGGAGGGCAGCACACTGCTTGAGGGCAAGGCCAGTCAGACTGGCTTCAAATATCCACAACAATGACTTGCATCTATATTGTACCTTTAACATAGTTAAAAACGCGCTTCACAGAAGCGTTTATCAAACAAAAAAAAAATTGGTGCCTAGCCACATTAAGAGATATTAGGACGAATGGCCAAATGCTTGGTCAAAGAGGTCGGTTCTAAGGAGCGACTTAAAGGAGGGGAGAGAGGTAGAGAGGTTTGGGGAGGGAATTCTCCCTCCTTAGGGCCCAGGCTGCTGACTACTTGGCCGCCAATGGTGGAGCGATGAAAATCTGGGATGAGCAAGGGGCCAGAATTGGAATAGTATGGAGATCTCGGGGGAGTGAGTGGGGACGGGGGAAGGGGGGGGGGGCGGAGGAGGACGAGGGGGTTGGAGAGATGCAGGAGGTTGCAGAGAGAGGGAGGGGCAGGGCCTTCGAGTGATTTGAACACAGGGATGAGAATCAGGGCTAATTTGCAAGAGGGCAGTTCCTGCCTGCTAAAAATTGCGCTCTTTTTGAGCTCCGGGTCACGACCCTGCTATGGGACACTCCTCTGTGCCCATTGCACTGAACACAGAGGAAGTGGGAGCAGCATGAATTCAGGCAGGCGATGCCACTCATGGGAGCTGCCTCAATTTTTTTTTATGTCAATGTTCCACGGGGGTTGATAAAACTGCTGACTGTCACAACCCCCACTCCTGTGAAGTTATCTTTGAGGCAGCCGTTCTGCATTACCGGGTCCTGGCTAATTTCCTAACCACACCTATGGTCGTCTGCCTGGATTAATCCACCACTGTACCCCAGACTCTGAGAAAACACACTGTTCCTGGCGTTTGGGCCCATTTACTTATTTATTTTCTTTACTCCTCTACTCTCCTTTCATCGGGGTGTTGACTGCTTGCTGGGGCACGGTTCCACGGTCACTGGTGAGCCTCCAACACCTCACTGAAGTGACCATTATTTATGTGTGACCCTGAAAAGCGAGTGTCAGCAGATTATTTCACGACAGGAGAGGGATATCTCAACCGAGCCCATCCTGTCCACATCTGGTACTCACACAGGTGCACTTAAGCAGTAATTGTTGGGATTTCTCAAATCCGCTAACCTCCACCACCTAGAAAGACAAGAGCAGCAGACGCATGGGAACACCACCAGCTCCAGGCCCCCCTGCATGTCACGCACCATCCTTCCATGGCCTCGCCCCTGTCTATCTCTGTAATCTTCTGCAGCCCCAGAACCCCCAAGATGTCTGCGCTCCCCAAATTCTGTTCTCGTGAGTATAGAAACATAGAAATTTACAGTGCAGAAGGAGGCCATTTTGGCCCATCGTGTCCGCGCCGGCCGACAAAGAGCCACACGGCCCTCGGTCAGCAGCCCTGAAGGTTACATATAAACCTATGAATAATGGCGGACAGATAAAGAGCATCCGGCCCAACCAGTCTGCGCCCCCCACAATTTCGATACTCCACGTATCCCAACATTTTACACTCCACCCAACCCGGAGCCATACGACCACCTGGGAGAGGCAAAAAAACAGATTAAAAACCCAGGCCAATTGGGGAAAAAATCTGGGAAAATTCCTCTCCGACCCATCCAGGCGATCGAAACTAGTCCAGGAGATCACTCTGGCCGTATCAGATTCCCTGAAGTACTTACCATCGTATCTGCACCAGCCAACAAGAGATTATCTAGTCTAATCCCATTTAGCAGCTCTAGGTCCGTAACCCTGCAGGTTACGACACCTCAAGTGCCCATCCAAACACTTTTTAAATGTGTGGTGAGGATTTCTGCCTCTACCACCTTTCCAGGCAATGAGTTTCAGACCCCCACAACCCTCTGCGTGAAGAAGTTTCCCATCAAATCTCCTCTAAACCTTCCACCGACCACCGTAAGCCTATGCCCCCTCGTAATTGACCCTTCCACTAACGCAAAGTATTCATTAAGAACCATACCTACATCTTCTGCCTCCTCAATGTATATTTTTCCTGTCCTTCAGGATTTTTTCCAATAATTTTCCCACCACTGAGGTTAGGCTGACAGGCCTGTAATTACTCGGACTATCCCTTTCTCCCTTCTTAAACAAGGGTACCACATTATTTACAATCTATATTAATGACTTGGAGGAAGGGACTGAGTGTAACGTAGCCAAGTTTGCCAACGATACAAAGATGGGAGGAAAAGCAATGTGTGAGGAGGACACAAAAAATCTGCAAAAGAACATAGACAGGCAAAAATTTGGCAGATGGAGTATAATGTTGGAAAGTGTGAGCACTTTGGCAGAAAAAAAATCGAAGAGCAAGTTATTATTTAAATGGAGAAAGATTGCAAAGTGCTGCAGTACAGCGGGACCTGGGGGTACTTGTGCATGAAACACAAAAGGATAGTATGCAGGTACAGCAAGTGATCAGGATGGCCAATGGAATCTTGGCCTTTATTGCAAAGGGGATGAGTATAAAAGCAGGGAAGTCTTGCTACAGTTCGAGAGGGTATTGGTGAGCCCATAACTGGAATACTGCGTGCAGTTTTGGTTTCCATTTTTACGAAAGGCTATATTTGCTTTGGAGGCAGTTCAGAGAAGGTTCACTAGGTTGATTCCAGAGATGAGTGGGTTGACTTATGAGGAAAGGTTGAGTAGGTTGGGCCTCTACTCATTGGAATTCAGAAGAATGAGAGGTGATCTTATCGAAACGTATCAGATTATCAGGAGGCTTGACAAGGTGGATGCAGAGACAATATTTCCACTGATGGGGGAGAAAAGAACTAGGGGCATAATCTTAGAATAAGGGGCCACCCATTTCAAACAGAAATTTCTTCTCTCAGAGAGTTGTAAATCTGTGGAATTCGCTGCCTCAGAGCTGGGGCATTGAGTAAATTTAAGACAGAAATAGACAGTTTCTTAATCGATAAGAGGATAAGGGGTTATGGGGAGCGGGCGGGGCAGTGAAGCTGAGTCCATGATCAGATCAGCCATGAACTTATTAAAAGGAGGAGCAGGCTCGAGGGGCCATATGGCCTACTCCTGTTCCTATTTCTTATGTTTTTATGTTCTTATGCTCTTATGCAACATCAGGCAGAATATTATTGCTTTGAAAGGCACGAAGTTTGATTCCGATAGAAAGGTTGTAAATCCCGACTCGTATGCCTGCCAGCATGTTGGGCTGGAGCCCAGAAGGAGGAAGAAAGAACTTGCTTTTATATAGCGCCTTTCATGACCTCAGCACGCGTCCCAAAGCGCTTCTCAACCAATGAAGTACTGTTGCAGTATAGTCACTGTTGTACTGTAGGAAACACAGCAGCCAACTTGCACGCAGCTATGTTCTTATGTTCTATTAGCAATCCTCCAGTCCTCCGGCACCATACCTGAATCCAAATAGAGGGTGCAGAATTCCTAAAATGCATTCAAGTAAACTTTTTTAGTCAGTATGTAACAAGCCCAACACGAGAGAGGGCGGTTCTGGATTTAGTTTTGTGGAATGAAGCTGGACAGATGGAAGGGGTATCAGTGGGAGATTACCCACATGGTCTCTAATAGGCACTACCATTTCTTTAGTTATTCTCTTGCTCTTAATATATTTATAAAACATCTTTGGGTTTTCCTTGATTTTACTTGCCAAGAATTTTTCATGCTCTCTCTTAGCTTTCCTACTATCCTTTTTAATCTTACCTCTGAACTTTCTATATTCCTCCAGAGATTCTACAGTATTTAGCCATCGGTATATGACATAAGCTTCCCTTTTTTTCTTTATCTTCTCCTGTAAGTCCTTAGACATCCAGGGGATTTCGAATTATTATTCCCACTCTTTTTCTTTAAGGGCACATGTTTGGCCTGAGCTCTCCATATCTCCTCCTTGAATACTTCCCACTGTTCCGACACTGATTTACCTTCAAGTAGCTGTTTCCAGCCCACTGTGGCCAAATCACTTCTCAACTTAGCAAAGTTAGCTTTTTCCCAATTTGGGACTTTTATTCCTGGTCTATCGTTTTCCTTATCCATAACTACCTTGAATCTGACTGAATTATGGTCACTGGCACCCAATGCTCTCCCACTGATACCCCTTCCACCTGCCCAGCTTCATTCCCCAAAACTAAATCCAGAACCGCCCCTCCCGTGTTGGGCTTGTTACATACTGACTAAAAAAGTTCACTTGAATGCATTTTAGGAATTCCGCACCCTCTATACCATTCACATAATCTTTGTCCCAATCAATTATTAGTATAAAAGAAAAATACTGCGGATGCTGGAATCTGGAATAAAAACAGAAATTGCTGGAAATCTCAGCAGGTCAAGCAGCATCTGTGAAGAGAAAGCGGAGTTAACGTTTCAGGTCGATGCGTCATCGACCCGAAACGTTAACTCTGCTTCCTCTCCACAGATGCTGCCTGACCTGCTGAGATTTCCAACATTTTCTATTTTTATTCCAATCAATATTAGAATAGTTGAAATCCCTACTATTACTGCCCTATGGTTTTTGGACTTCACAGAAATGTGCCTACATATTTGCTCTTCTATCTCCCTCCCACTGTTTGATGGTCAATAATAAATGCCCAGCAGTGTGATCGCCCCTTTTATATTTTTCAGTTGGACCCAAATGGCATCATTTGATGATCCCTCCAACAGATCATCCCTCCTCACAGCTGTAATAGTTACTTTAATCAATACTGCGACCTCCGCCCTCCTTTTTACCCCCCTCTCTATCCTGTCTAAAAATTCTGTAACCAAGAATATTGAGCTGCCAAACCTGCCCCTCCTTCAGCCATATCTCTGTAATGGCTATAATGTCATACTCCAAAGTGTCTACCTGTGCTCCTAGCTCATCCGCCTTATTCGCTATACTCCTTGCATTGAAGTATATACCATTTAGCACAGGAAGACCTCCTTGATTATTATTTACTAACCCTTGTTTCCTCTGTCTTAGAGATTCACTTTCTGCATTCTCGCTTTCAAATTTCAGCTTTATTTCCTTCCCTATTGAATTTGTTCTCAGGTTCCCATAATCCCTGATAATAATCACTCAAGCATTGGTGGCCGTACCTTCTGTTGCATAGGCCCCAAGCTCTGGAACGCCCTGCCTAAATCTCTCCGCCTCTCTACCTCTCTTTCCTCCTTTAAGACGTTCCTTAAAATATACCTCTTTGACCACTTGCACTAATATCTAGTTATGTGGCTCGGTGTCAAATTTTTATTGCATAATACTCCTGTGAAGCATCTTGGGGTGTTTCACTACGTTAAAGGCGCTATATAAATACAAGTTGTTGTTGTTGTTGATTCTGGGTCAAATCCTGGCACTCCCTACCTAACAGCGCTGTGGGAACATATGGACTGCAGTGATTCAAGAAGAAGGCCCACCACCACCTTCTCAAGAGCAGCCGGAGTGGTCATTCTCGAGATGTGGGCCAGTGACATCCACATTCCAAGAATGAATTTTAAAAATTGCCGTCAGGTATGGGAACTCTGGCAGATTTTCCACAGACACTGACTAAGGAGCTTCCCAGTCTATATGGGCCAATTACTAACTAGATAAACAGTGCTCCCAAGGGATGCTGGGATCCCTTGGGATTTCAGGGGATGAGCTCCCTGGTGGCGGAAAATGGGAGTGCATGCTTTACAGACACACAACATCACTCCCCGCCAAAGTCAAAGTGAAAACTATTTACAAGGTGAGGCGGTCGGGAGCCTTTCTTTCCCTGGTGGACCGCCTCAGTACAAATGTCAGTTCTGGTGTGTTGGCTGTGCCCTCGCTGGGCTGGCGTGTTGTTGGCCCTGCAGGGCTGCGAGGTGAGCCTGGCCTTGCTGGGCTGTTGAGCGTGATGGGTTCGACTTCCTGGTCTGGGGTGGTGTTGTTGATCCTTTGGGTGTGTGTTGTGGGCTCGAAAAAGGTGGCGTCTGCTGTGGGTTGTTCAGGGCAGCCTGTGAATCGCAGCCTCATTTGGTCCAGGTGCTTTCTGCAAATTTGTCCATTGTCTAGTTTGACTCCAAACACTCTATTCCCTTCTTTAGCTATCACCGTGCCCGCGATCCACTTGGGACCATGTCCATAGTTTAGCACATACACAGGGTCATTCAGATCAATTTCCTGTGACATAGTGACGCGACCATCATTTACATTTTGTTGCTGCCACCTGCTCTCTACCTGATCATGCAGGTTGGGGTGAACCAGCGAGAGTCTGGTTTTAAGTGTCCTTTTCATGAGTAGCTCAGCCGGGGGCACCCCTGTGAGCGAGTGGGATCTCGTGCGGTAGCTGGGATTGGAGTGAGCCTTCTGTGACTTGTTTAAGGCTCTGTTTGATTGTTTGTACTGCCCGCTCTGCCTGCCCATTGGAGGCTGGTTTAAACAGGGCCGAGGTGACATGTTTGATCATATTGCGGGTCATGAATTCTTTAAATTCGGCACTGGTGAAACATGGCCCGTTGTCACTGACCAGTATGTCAGGCAGGCCGTGGGTGGCAAACATGGCCCTCAGGCATTCAATGGTGGCAGTGGCGGTGCTTCCCGACATTATTTCACATTCAATCCATTTTGAAAAAGCATCCACCACCACCAGGAACATTTTACCGAGAAATGGGCCCGCATAGTCGACATGGATCCTCGACCTTGGGCTGGAGGGCCAGGACCACAAACTTAGTCATGCCTCTCTGGGCGCATTGCTCAACTGAGCACACACGCTGCATTGCCGTACACAGGACTCTAAGTCAGAGTCGATACTGGGCCACCACACGTGGGATCTGGCTATCGCTTTCATCATTACTATACCCGGGTGTGTGCTGTGGAGATCCGAGATGAACATCTCCCTGCCCTTTTTTGGCAGCACTACATGGTTACCCCACAACAGGCAGTCTGTCTGAATGGACAGCTCGTCCTTTTGCCACTGGAACAGCTTGATTAGCTTTTGCATTTCAATGGGGATGCTGGCCCAGCTCCCATGCATTACACAGTTTGTTACTAGGGACAGCAGAGGATCTTGGCTGGTCCAAGTCCTAATCTGGCGGGCCGTGACAGGTGATTTATCATTTTCAAATGCTTCCATGACCATCAACAAGTCTGCGGGCTGCGCCACCATCAACATGTTTGCAGGCTGCGCCATTTCCACCCCCGTGGTGGGCAATGGTAGCCGACTGAGAGCATCCGCACAGCACTCGGTGCCTGGCCTGTGGCGGATGGTATAGTTATACGCTGATAGCGCGAGTGCCCACCTGTGTATGCGGGCTGAGGCAATAGTATTTATCCCCTTGTTTTCAGCGAACAGGGATATGAGAGGCTTGTGATCGGTTTTCAGCTCAAATTTGAGGCCAAACAGGCACTGATGCATTTTCTTTATCCCAAACACACAAGTTAATACCTCTTTCTCAATCATGCTGTCGACCCTCTCGGCCTTAGACAAGCTCCTGGAGGCATAGGCGACAGGTTGCAACTTCCCCGCAACGTTAGCTTGTTGTAATACACACCCGACTCCGTACGACGACGCATCACATGCTAGCACAAGTCCTTTACACGGGTTATACAATACAAGCAATTTGTTGGAGCATAAAATGTTTCTGGCTTTCTCAAAAGCAATTACTTGTTTTCTTTCCCATATCCAGTTCTCACCTTTATGCAATAACACATGTAGGGGCTCTAAGAAGATGCTTAACCCCGGTAGGAAGTTACCAAAATAGTTGAGGAGTCCCAGGAACGACCACAGCTCCATGACGTTCTGTGGCCTGGGCGCATTCCTGATAGCCTCTGTCTTGGCGTCTGTGGGCCGAGTGCCATCTGCCGCGATCTTTCTCCCCAAAAACTCCACTTCTGTTGCCATGAAGACGCATTTCGACCTCTTCAGCCGCAGCCCTATGCGATCCAGTCACTGGAGGACCTCTTCCAGGTTTTGTAGGTGCTCGACGGTGTCCCGACCCGTGACCAATATGTCGTGCTGAAAAACCACCGTGCGTGGTACTGACTTGAGTCGGCTCTCCATGTTTCTCTGGAAGATCGCTGCAGCTGACCGAATTCAAAACGGGCATCTATTGTAGATGAACAGTCCCTTGTGCGTGTTGATGCAGGTGAGGCCATTCGAAGACTCCTCCAGCTCCTGCGTCATGTAGGCTGAAGTCAGGTCAAGCTTGGTGAACGTCTTTCCTCCTGCCAGCGTCGCAAATCGGTCGTCTGCCTTAGGTAGCGGGTATTGGTCCTGTAGCGAGAAACGATGAAAAGTTACTTTATAATCGCCGCAAAGCCTGACCGTACCATCACTTTTGAGTACTGGAACAATCGGTCTGGCCCACTCGCTGAATTCCATTGGGGAGATGATGCCCTTGCGTTGCAGCCTGTCCAGCTCGATTTCCACTCTCTCCCTCATCATGTGAGGTACCGCTCGCGCCTTGTGGTGAATGGGTCGTGCCTCTGGGACCAAGTGGATCCGCACCTTCGCCCTAGAAAAGTTTCCAATGCCTGGCTCAAAAAGGGAAGGAAATTTGTTAAGAACCCGGGTACATGAGGCCTCATCGACATGTGATAGCGCTCGGATGTTATCCCAGTTCCAACGGATTTTGCCCAGCCAGCTCCTTCCAAGCAGTGTGGGGCCATCGCCCAGGACAATCCAGAGTGGCAGTTCCTGCACCCTGCCCTCGTAGGTGACCTTGACCATGGCACTGTCCAGGACAGTGATAAGCTCTTTAGTGTACGTTCTCAGTTTCGTGTGGATGGGGTTCAGGGCTGGTCTGAGTGCCTTGTTGCACCACAGTCTCTCAAACATCTTTTTACTCATGGTGGATTGGTGAGCACCAGTGTCCAGTTCCATGGCTATGGGTAATCCATTCAATTTTACGTTTAGCATTATGAGTGGACATTTCGTCGAAAATGTGTGCACCCCGTGTACTTCAGCATCTGCCTCCTCTCTCTGAGGCTTGAAATTGCTTTGATCCACCATGGACCAATCTTCCTCTGCCATGTGGTGGTTAGCAGGTTTTGCAGAGCTTGCAGCTTGTCTGCAAGCTCGTTGGAGGTGCCCCATTGTTCCACAGCTCTTGCAAACATACCCTTTGAAGCGGCATGAATAGGCTGAATGGAAGCCTCCACAACACCAACAAGGTGTGAATTGCCTTGCATTCATCCTTTGTTGTGGACTCTGAGTCATCTGGGTCACCTGAGGCCTGCTGGCAGTTGCAGACTCATGGTTTCTGCCCAGTACATTTCTGCTCGCAAACACAGTTCCAGTTAATTTATGAACATTGCTAACACTTGTGTGCTGAGAGATTTGTTTGGTGTTATCACTGGTGGACATAAACGCCTGTGCTATATCAATGGCCTTACTGAGGGTCGGTGTCTCTACAGTCAAAAGTATTCGTAGGATGGTCTCGTGGCCAATGCCCAGTACAAAAAAGTCCCTGTGCATTTGCTCCAGGTAGCTATCAAACTCACATTGTCCTGCAAGTCACCTTAGCTCGGCGACATAGCTCGCCACTTCCTGACCTTCAGATCGCTGGCACGTGTAGAACCGATACCTCGCCATCAGCACGCTCTCCCTCGGGTTAAGATGCACCAAACCAGTGTATTGTAATGTTAAATCTCTGAGGTCTCTTGCAAGCTTTATCCTAAAATACTATTCACAGAGTATGTGAGTTGTCTGTCTATCCTTCCTATGTGCAGCACTTTACACTTGTCTGCATGAAATTACATCTGCTATTATTCTGCACAGGAGTGCTTATTTAGTGTGTGTACCCTATATAACTTATATTGAAAAGAAAAGCAAGACTTGCATTTATATACGACTTATCTGTGGGTTTCAACGGAGCCAGAAGATTCTTCATGAGGCTGTAGGTCGGTGCCCCGCAGACCGTGAGGAGGACCGCTCCCCTTTTTCAGCGCTTCCTTCTCCGTCCAGCTCGTTGGCTACAAAGTACTGGTCTAGCCGTTCGACATAGGCTTCCCAGTCCTCACCCTCCGAGAACTTCTCCAGGATGCCCAGTTTGCTGCATCTTTGCGTTGGATTCGTATACACGTCGCCAGTTATTGTGTTGCTAACACAGATGAGACTGCACACAGGGAAGTTAAAGTAACAGTGACCTCAGTCTTTAATAAGACACTCCAGAGTGAGGAACAGGCCTTAGGGGTCGGCTTATATACAGTGCTCCCAAGGGGTGCTGGGATCCCTTGGGATTTCAGGGGATGAGCTCCCTGCTGGCGGAAAATGGGAGTGCATGCTTTACAGATACACAACAGTTTGATCATTACCTCCTTTGATTTATATTCTATCGCTTTGGCTAAGTAGGCCTATTGGCTTTGTTGGCTGGATAAGTTTAGCATTGTAATGTTAAATCTCTGAGGTCTCTTGCA
Organism: Pristiophorus japonicus; assembly: GCF_044704955.1. Classification (NCBI taxonomy): domain Eukaryota; kingdom Metazoa; phylum Chordata; class Chondrichthyes; family Pristiophoridae; genus Pristiophorus; species Pristiophorus japonicus. The sequence goes on along the minus strand of NC_091981.1, from coordinate 266,613,140 downwards.
AGCTTTATCCTAAAATACTATTCACAGAGTATGTGAGTTGTCTGTCTATCCTTCCGATGTGCAGCACTTTACACTTGTCTGCATGAAATTACATCTGCTATTATTCTGCACAGGAGTGCTTATTTAGTGTGTGTACCCTATATAACTTATATTGAAAAGAAAAGCAAGACTTGCATTTATATAGCGCCTTTCACAACCTAAGGATGTCCCAAGGTGCTTTTCAGCCAATGAAGTACTTGGGGCATGCTTGACTGTCGTCTTATATGAGGATTTAGGGAGATTTCTCTCTCCTTACCCAGGTGCTAGTCAGGTGGTGCAGAACCAAAGTGCACTCTGCTTGACATGATCAGAACCCACCTGTATTTCTAAATTTATTACCATTCAACAGATGCCGATCTATCCTTTGATGGAAGCCCATACCCAGAATCGGGGGCAGGGAGTGGAAATTCAGTTACTGCTGGTTATGGGATGCTCTGGCTTCTGTTTTGAACAGCAGCCCTGTACATTGATGGGGAGCTTGGTTAAAAAAAATGATACTCACCTTCTTGGATCATCCACGTCCTTCCTACATGGCCCCTCAGATCCTCCAATCAGAGAAAGGGGTTGCAGTCAGGCACAAGGTGTAAGGCCTTCTTGCCATTGCAGTGCAGTACTGAGGGAGTGCTGCCCTGCCGGAGGTGCAATTCTTCGGATGATTCGTTAAACTGAGGCCCCGTCTGCCCTCTCAGGTGGACATAAAAGATCCCCTTGACACTATTTTGAAGAAGAGCAGGGGAGTTATCCCCAGTGTTTTGACCAATATTTATCCCTCAACTACCAACACTAAAACAGATGATCTGGTCATTCATGTAGTGTATTTGCTTCATGGGTTCTGCGAGAAACCATCAGTGGCAGGTCGGGACCATAAAAGGAACGGAGAGCGGCAGTGTGGAGGCATACCACTATAAGGTACAGCGCGAGCTGGTGCAGGAGGGCAACGGCAGCCAAGAGTGATGTCAGCAAGGTCCAGATCGGTGATTGGAGCGTGGGCAGATGCAGCAGGAGCGGCGAGATCGGGGCGAAGGAGCTGTGAGAGACTGTGGAGAGATGTGATCGGGGCCCAGGGGAGGAGTGAGTTCGGGCTCAGGGACAGCACGGGCCAGCCCACACTGCGATATGTGTGCGCACTAGGCCCGGGGAGCAGAGCAGGTTTCCAGTTGTCTTGGTTAATCCTTGCCACTGGACCAAGACCTAGCTCTGTTAAGCCCATGTAGTGGCTGCTGTGCAACAGCCACCACACGTTAAAAAAATCCATGCACAGGGATCTTCCATCCTTCTGGATATAGTTCGGGTTCTTCATTCGAAACACCTGTGAACTCATCCTTTTTTTGGCGTGGAAGCAAGTCATCCTCGTTTCGAGGGACCGCCTATGATGATGATCTTTGTTTGAGAATTCATAGCTACACATTAGCTGAAAGAACTAGCTGGTTTATTAGCAAAGGTATAACAATGAAGCTGAACACTACCAGTTCATACATCAGGCTCACAACAGCTCACCTCTTCATGGGGAGCCTGAGCTCAATTAACTGGGGTGTTATTTCTTCTTGTGAACATCACATGACTGGCTAAGCCACTTACAGTGCAACAGCTCCACAACTCTTTTTGTTGGAAACAAAATAAAACAGTTAAATCAAGTGCCCCCGGTCTGGAGGACACTCCAACCACTTAATCACGGCCTTTTTATATTTTTTTTGTATTTTTTTGTGGGTTTTTTTGTTTCTTTTTGTGTGTTTTTTTGGGCAATAAAACCGTAAATTTACAAGTGCCCCCTATAAAAGGGGAGGGAGACACTAAAATCCATCATTAAAAACAAATTAAACTTTAAAACATATAAAATCAAATTAAAATTTGGTTGCCGGGGTTGATGATGCACTCCAGTCCCTCCGGCGCCCACCTCTCGCGGAAGGCCGCGAGCGTACCAGTGGACACCGCCTGCTCCATCTCCAAGGACACCCTGGCTCGGATGTAAGCACGGAAGAGAGGCAGGCAGTCAGGCTGAATGACTCCCTCGACCGCCCGCTGCCTGGACCGGCTGATGGCACCCTTGGCAGTGCCCAGGAGCAGTCCTACGAGGAGGCCCTCGGACCCACTCACTCCCCTCCGCACAGGGTGCCCAAAGATCAGGAGTGTGGGACTGAAGTGCAACCAGAAATTGATTAGCAGCCCCTTTAAATAATGGAACACTCCATAAAAACGTGGAACACGAACTCTTCCAGACCGCAGAAATTGCAGCTGGATGAGGATGTCTGCAGTCAATGGGCAAAACTGTTGGCAATACTTAAAATAATTTGATTCAAATGTTGCAATGTTTGTGCACCTATACATGTTCAGGTTTGTAAAAATCAGAATATCAAAATACTTTTACAATACCGCTATGTATTTATAAATCTCTAATCAGCAATTTCACGCTGTAGTTATGTCTTTGGAGGGATGGTTACATTATATAAGACTTAACAGAAGTCCAGTTTGTGAGAGAGCTTTGAAATTCAAGCTCGGCAGGTAATGGAAGCACTACTGTCTCTTTAGTAGCTGGGCTTCTTGTGAACCTCCACAATGACAGTGTTAACTGTCACTTTTGCTGGTACTGTAATATTTGGTAATGTCTGTTAATGGGCACGCAGTTAATGAAAATATTCATTTCAAGTGAACATTTACTCTGACAGCCATTTGTGTCCAGTGCACAATTCCACATTGATTGCTTAACAGGAATAAATGAATTAAAGTGATGAGTTCCTCATCACAGATGTGCACGCCAACACAGATTGGACATGCCCATGGATCTAGGAACCTGCACGACAAAAGAAAGAAAGACTTGCATTTATATTGTGTCTTTCACAACCTCAGGACCTCCCAAAACGGTTTACAGCCAGTGAAGTACTTTTGAAGTGTAGTCACTGTTGTAAGGTGGGAAACTGTGCACAACACACATTGGGGGAGAAATTGGGGTCGTTTGTGCCTCCTGTGTGGAAACAACCTTTCTCCCGGGCACGGCGTCAACGACTCCCGTTAAATTCTGCGAGATTTTGGCGGCGGAGGTAACCGGTAGGGGCTGCTCCGCTGACGGTGATGACGTCATCGCCGTGCGCAACGACCCGCTTTTGTGTGGGAACAGATATTCGGGAGCGTCCCCGGAAGCTGCGTTGGGCGATGATGACACGTGGTGGGCTGCAGGCCGCCCGCGGGGCGCAAGTTAAAGGGGAGGTGGTGTGCGTGAAATAAAAATCGTCCGACTTAACGTGTCGTGTCCTTCAACGTGGGGTTTGTACTGTGACCTGGCAGCCTGGCACTCTGTGCGAGTGCCAGGCTGATGGCATAGCACCCCGCTCCCCGGTGGTCCAGGTAGGGACCCGCAGAGTCTGCAGCTGGGCCCTCCCCTTTAATGAAGGGCAGTGCCCCTGCTACGCGGCAGCGCTACCCGTCCCAGCGTGTGGCGCTGCGCCCTTCTCCCTGTGCTTCTGCCCCCCTAGCGCCCCACAGAGGAAGTGGAACTGTGTTATTTTGCACTCCACTTCCTCTGGGGGCAGTAACCCCAATATCGAGAGCGGGGCAGGACTACCGTGCCTGGCGCAGGAACTCCCGTCTTGCAGATGTTCCTGCACCCAAATGGGGCGCAATTTCCCTTCCATTAAGCCCCCAAATGCTATGCAAAATAAGAAGGTTCTCCATATTGTGGCTGGAATATAAGAGCATCAATTAAACATATTTAGATCCCGCCGAGTTTCGAGAAGTAGGTAACCGACATGTTAATGAGACTCGGCCGTTATAATTGGCCGTGTCATGTATTCAACCAGCATTGTAACCCATGTATAAACTGACCTAAGTTGTACACCGTGAGAACATTGACCACTAGGTGGGAGACACTCTGGCGTAAAAATAAAAAAGGGAAGGTGGCTCAACCGTGGCTATCTAGGGAAATCAGGGATAGTATTAAAGCCAAGGAAGTGGCATACAAATTGGCCAGAAATAGCAGCGAACCTGGGGACTGGGAGAAATTTAGAACTCAGCAGAGGAGGACAAAGGGTTTGATTAGGGTAGGGAAAATGGAGTACGAGAAGAAGCTTGCAGGGAACATTAAGGCGGATTGCAAAAGTTTCTATAGGTATGTAAAGAGAAAGAGGTTAGTAAAGACAAACGTAGGTCCCCTGCAGTCAGAATCAGGGGAAGTCATAACGGGGAACAAAGAAATGGCAGACCAATTGAACAAGTACTTTGGTTCAGTATTCACTAAGGAGGACACAAACAACCTTCCGGATATAAAAGTGGTCAGAGGGTCTATTAAGGAGGAGGAACTGAGGGAAATCTTTATTAGTCGGGAAATTGTGTTGGGGAAATTGATGGGATTGAAGGCCGATAAATCCCCAGGGCCTGATGGACTGCATCCCAGAGTACTTAAGGAGGTGGCCTTGGAAATAGCGGATGCATTGACAGTCATTTTCCAACATTCCATTGACTCTGGATCAGTTCCTATCGAGTGGAGGGTAGCCAATGTAACCCCACTTTTTAAAAAAGGAGGGAGAGAGAAAGCAGGGAATTATAGACCGGTCAGCCTGACCTCAGTAGTGGGTAAAATGATGGAATCAATTATTAAGGATGTCATAGCAGCGCATTTGGAAAATGGTGACATGATAGGTCCAAGTCAGCATGGATTTGTGAAAGGGAGATCATGCTTGACAAATCTTCTGGAATTTTTTGAGGATGTTTCCAATAAAGTGGACAAAGGAGTACCAGTTGATGTGGTATATTTGGACTTTCAGAAGGCTTTCGACAAGGTCCCACACAGGAGATTAATGTGCAAAGTTAAAGCACATGGGATTGGGGGTAGTGTGCTGACGTGGATTGAGAACTGGTTGTCAGACAGGAAGCAAAGAGTAGGAGTAAATGGGTACTTTTCGGAATGGCAGGCAGTGACTAGTGGGGTACCGCAGGGTTCTGTGCTGGGGCCCCAGCTGTTTACATTGTACATTAATGATTTAGACGAGGGGATTAAATGTAGTATCTCCAAATTTGCGGATGACACTAAGTTGGGTGGCAGTGTGAGCTGCGAGGAGGATGCTATGAGGCTACAGAGTGACTTGGATAGGTTAGGTGAGTGGGCAAATGCGTGGCAGATGAAGTATAATGTGGATAAATGTGAGGTTATCCACTTTGGTGGTAAAAACAGAGAGACAGACTATTATCTGAATGGTGACAGATTAGGAAAAGGGAAGGTGCAACGAGACCTGGGTGTCATGGTACATCAGTCATTGAAGGTTGGCATGCAGGTACAGCAGGCGGTTAAGAAAGCAAATGGCATGTTGGCCTTCATAGCGAGGGGATTTGAGTACAGGGGCAGAGAGGTGTTGCTACAGTTGTACAGGGCCTTGGTGAGGCCACACTTGGAGTATTGTGTACAGTTTTGGTCTCCTAACTTGAGGAAGGACATACTTGCTATTGAGGGAGTGCAGCGAAGATTCACCAGACTGATTCCCGGGATGGTGGGACTGACCTATCAAGAAAGACTGAATCAACTGGGCTTGTATTCACTGGAGTTCAGAAGAGTGAGAGGGGACCTCATAGAAACGTTTAAAATTCTGACGGGTTTGGACAGGTTGGATGCAGGAAGAATGTTCCCAATGTTGGGGAAGTCCAGAACCAGGGGTCACAGTCTAAGGATAAGGGGTAAGCCATTTAGGACCGAGATAAGGAGAAACTTCTTCACCCAGAGAGTGGTGAACCTGTGGAATTCTCTACCACGGGAAGTAGTTGAGGCCAATTCACTAAATATATTCAAAAGGGAGTTAGATGAAGTCCTTACTACTCGGGGGATCAAGGGGTATGGCGTGAAAGCAGGAAGTGGGTACTGAAGTTTCATGTTCAGCCATGAACTCGTTGAATGGCGGTGCAGGCTAGAAGGGCTGAATGGCCTGCTCCTGCACCTATTTTCTATGTTTCTATGTTTCTAACCTGGACCTTCAGGTATAAAAGGGGAAGCTCCACCCACCTTCATCACTTGAGTGCTAAGGAATAAAGGACAGGTCACAGACTGACCTTCTCTCAAGCATGGGCCTCGTGTGCATTTATACTGTGTAGTAAGGACGTATCAATGGCGACAAGAAACTGGGATTTAAACCACGCGAACCTGGCCACTAGCAGAACAGACGAGAGGTACTGTGTTAAGGAATGGTTGGGACAGAGATTCAACATTGTTAAAGCAGCACACAGTTCTCCAGGCAGACAAGGGTAGTCAGGCATGCCCCAACATGTAGTCGAACCCAGAGGGGGAGTTCGACAGAGACAATGGCAAGCTGAACAGCGATTCACGCCATTGCAAGGGACAATGCGGCCAGTAATGGGGCCATCAACACCTGTTAATGGTGCACTCAAGGACAATAACAGGGGCAGTCAGGGACGATTTACTGGCAAGGGACCTTTTGTTTCAAACCGCAACTCATGCTGGAGGCGTGGAGGCATACATTCAGCCAGAGTTTGCAGAGATGAGCAAAATACCTGCAGAAATTGCAGAAATGGACACTGGGGGAAATCGCTGGAAGCGGAAGTTCAGCGAGTTCATGTGGAGCACATATACAGTTCATACACCAGGACGCCACCGATAATGATGAAAGTGCTCCTCAATGGCATCCCAGTATCAATGGAGTTAGACACGGGTGCCAGTCAGTCCCTGATGGGTATCAAACAGTTCGAAAAGTTGTGGGCATCCAAGGCCAGGAGGCCAAAATTATCACCGATTGACGCACAGCTATGGACTTACACAAAGCAGATCATTCCGGTGCTAGGCAGCGCCACGGTAGTCGTGACCCACAAAGATTCGGAGAACAGGTTGCCACTCTGGATTGTCCCAGGGGACGGTCCCGCACTACTGGGGAGGAGTTGGCTTGCTGTCATGAACTGGAAATGGGGCGATGTCAATGCAATTTCCTCTGTGGAGCGAGTATCATGCTCACAGGTCCTGGACAAATTTGACTCATTATTTCAACCCGGCATTGGCACTTTCATGGGGGCCATGGTAGTGATTCACATAAACCCGGACGCCAGACCAGTACACCACAAGGCCAGAGCGGTGCCGTACGTGATGCGGGAAAAGATAGAAGGCGAATTGGACCGCCTGTTGAGGGAAGGCATCATCTCGCCAGTCGAATTCAGTGACTGGGCGAGCCCGATTGTGCCGGTGCTCAAGGCGGATGGGTCGGTCAGGATATGTGGCGATTACAAGGCCACCATCAATCGGGTGTCACTCCAAGACCAGTACCCGCTACCGAGAGCGGAGGACCTCTTTGCGACGCTATCCGGTGGCAAACCTTTTTCAAAATTGGACCTGACCTCAGCTTACATGACCCAGGAGCTGGCGAGTGAGTCGAAGAAGCTGACCACCATCACGACACACAAGGGGTTGTTTGAGTACAACAGATGTCCGTTCGGGATTCGCTCGGCCGCCGCGATCTTCCAACGAAATATCGAAAGCCTCCTCAAGTCGATTCCAGGGACGGTGGTTTTTCAGAACGACATCCTCATTACGGGTTACGATACTGAAGAACACCTCCACAACCTGGAGGAGGTGCTACGCAGACTGGACCGGGTAGGTCTGCGACTGAAAAAGGCGAAGTGTGTCTTCCTAGCTCCAGAGGTAGAATTCCTGGGGATGAGGGTAGCAACAGACGGGATCAGCCCTACTGCATCCAAGACGAAAGCGATCCAGAGAGCACCCAGACCCTGTAACACGACGGAGCTGCGTTCGTTCCTGGGGCTCCTGAACTATTTTGGTAGCTTTCTTCCCAAATTGAGCACGCTGCTAGAGCCGCTACACGTGCTCCTACGCAAAGGTCGCGAATGGGTCTGGGGGGACAGCCAGGAAAGGGCTTTTAATAGAGCACGCAATTTGTTCTGTTCCAACAATCTGTTAACGCTATATGACCCATGTAAGAAACTTGTGTTAACGTGCGATGCGTCGTCCTATGGTGTTGGGTGTGTGTTGCAGCATGTCAATGCCAAGGGTCAGTTACAACCGGTAGCTTATGCCTCCAGGAGTCTGTCCCAGGCAGAAAGGGGCTACAGGATGGTAGAAAAGGAGGCGCTCGCATGTGTATATGCGGTAAAGAAAATGCACCAGTACCTGTTTGGCAGGAAATTTGAGCTGGAGACAGATCGCAAACCCCTAACGTCCCTTTTGGCCGACAACAAGGCCATAAATGCAAACGCATCGGCCCGCATACAGAGGTGGGTACTCACGTTAGCTGCCTATAACTATACAATTCGGCACAGACCGGGCACCGAAAACTGCGCCGATGCACTCAGCAGGCTCCCACTAGCCACCACTGAGGGGGCTACCGAGCATGGTGCTGAGATGGTCATGGCTGTTGAAGCTTTCGGAAGCGAAGGCTCACCCGTGACAGCCCGTCAGATTAAAGTCTGGACAAATAGAGACCCGCTATTGTCTCTAGTCAAGAAATGTGTCCTGAATGGGGACTGGGCAACCACGTACAGGGCATGCCCTGAGAAATTTAAACCATTTCACAGGCGCAAGGATGAACTCTCGATTCAGGCCGATTGCCTACTGTGGGGAAACCGCTTAGTCATGCCCCAGATGGGCAGAGAGGTGTTCATCAGAGAACTCCACAATGGGTACCCGGGCATTGTCACGATGAAGGCAATTGCCAGGTCACACGTTTGGTGGCCAGGGATCGACGCAGATCTGGAACTTTGTGTTTGCAGGTGCAACACGTGTGCCCAGCTGGGCAATGCGCCCAGGGAAGCCCCCTTAGCCCCTGGCCATGGCCCGCCAAGCCTTGGTCATGCATTCATGTAGATTACGCAGGTCCTTTCATGGGGAAAATGTTTTTGGTTGTAGTGGACGCCTACTCCAAATGGATCGAGTGTGACATTTTAAATTCAAGCACATCCTCTGCCACGGTAGAAAGTCTACGGGCAATGTTCGCCGCCCACGGTCTACCGGACATCTTGGTCAGCGACAATGGCCCGTGCTTCACAAGCACTGAATTCCAGGACTTCATGGCAGGCAATGGAATTAACCATGTTAGAACGGCACCGTTCAAGCCGGCCTCAAACGGCCAGGCAGAACGAGCAGTGCAGATAATCAAACAGGGGATGCTCAGATTCCAAGGGGGTTCCCTACAAACCCGCTTATCACGCCTCCTGTTGGCCTATAGATCCCGACCACACTCGCTCACAGGGGTTCCACCCGCAGAGCTACTAATGAAAAGGACGCTCAAAACCCGATTATCCCTTATACACCCCACCATGAAAGAAATTGTCGAGAGCAGGCGCCAGTCACAATATCACTACCATGACAGGAATGCGAGGGCGCGATGTATTGATGTAAATGATCCTGTTTTTGTCCTCAACTACGCTGCAGGGCCCAAATGGCTCACAGGCACTGTGATTACCAAAGAGGGAAATAGGATTCTGGTAGTTAAACTTACCAATGGACAAATCTGCCGCAAATATGTGGATCAAACAAAAAGGAGGTTCAGCAACCCCATAGAAGAAGCAGAGGAAGAACACGATATAGAGTTCACTCCACCACAGGTGACCGAACACCGGAACCAAGTGGAGGAGAGCCCAGTCACTGTGGGCAGTCCGGACAGGCCTGAGGCACTGCAAACAGCAGACACTCAGGCCAGCGCCCAACAACCGGAGCCCCAACTCAGGCGCTCTACAAGGGAGCGTAAACCACCAGAGAGACTCAACCTGTGATCCCAATAAGACTTTGTGAGGGAGGTGATGTCATGTATTCAACCAGCATTGTAACCCATGTACAAACTGACCTAAGTTGTACACCGTGAGAACACTGACCACTAGGTGGGAGACACTCCTAACCTGGACCTTCAGGTATAAAAGGGGAAGCTCCACCCACCTTCATCACTTGAGTGCTAAGGAATAAAGGACAGGTCACAGACTGACCTTCTCTCAAGCATGGGCCTCGTGTGCATTTATACTGTGTAGTAAGGACGTATCAGGCCGAGCCTGCCTACTGCTGTTACTGGATGAGCACAATACTCGCTTTGCTACCTTCCCGGCCGGGGGTTAAAATTGAGCCTCCTGTAAAAGATAAACTTCCTTCCCTGTGGCATTTTCCCCCGCGCACTTGGTTGATAACACAACCTAGTGTGACAGGGAAAGAGCAATGTGGAAAGTGCTACAGGAAGGAAGCGTGACTCTTACAGGGAATGCAAACACTATGTGCAAATCTTTTAATATATCACAGATAGATCCATACATAATAACCTACGGTTAATGACTATAAAGCTGTGCAGTGTCGTACACATTTCAAGAACTACTTTCAGAGAACTTTCACATGAGTAAGGCGCAACATCCAAAACAAATTGTGCACGTCGAAATTTATATTGCTAAGTTAGAAAATGCTAAAATATTATTATTCCTTGATTTGCAACAGCCGATGGCTATTCATTAATGATGACCAGTCATCAAAAGCAAAGTGCAATTAGTTGTATTGGAATTTTCCTAGTCTCCTTTATCTGTGCTCCAGTGGGTGTAGCCATGCCAATTACCCAAACTGCAACCTTGACACACCAGAAAAAGGATTCAAAAATCCACGAGCTATGATTGAGCTAATGCATAACCATGGAAACGTGATGCACATAAAGAAATCTCCTGAACATATTTGCCTAAATCAGCTATGCATGTTGCATTGTACTGTTTACAGATGTGTACATTATAGATAGATCCATACATAATAACCTAACATTAATGAGGTTTTTACACTGATTATAAAGTTATGAAGTGCAGGACAGATTTTAACGAACTGCTTTCAAGGAACTTTCACATTAAACCGAGGGCAACATGAAAAAAAATTGTGCAGTACGAGATTTGTGCTGCTAATTTAGAAAATGCAAGAATATTGTTCCTCGATCTGCAACAGCCTTTGGCTATTCATTAATGATGACCAGTCAGCAAAAGCAAAGTGTAATTAGCGGTACTGGAATTTTTCAAATCTCCTTTATCTGTAATCTTAGATTACCTGTCATAGATATGGTCTTCCTCGTTCATTGTTCATCTTCAACAAACAAACGAACAAGGCAATTTCACAATGGTGAAATGCCCCAGGGCGCTATCACTTCAACAGTATGACACTGGGCTGCTACTCCAAGATCCATGAGTGTACCTCAGTTCTTTTGAATGATGGCAACAGCGAGACTGAATTGCTGCAACAAAGAGGTTAAGCAGAGAAAAGCAGCTTTAAGTTCCTGCCAAGCCAGGACGAAAGCTCTTCCCCAGTGCTCTGTTAGCTTCTGTAAAATATCGCAATGAAGGAGGGCTTGCTGCTTCCAGATGTTGAAGGCGATGATGATAAGAACATAAGAAATAGGAGCAGGAGTTGGCCATTCGGCCCCTCAAGCCTGCTCCGCCATTCAATAAGATCATGGCTGTTCTTTAACCTCAACTCCACTTTCCTGCACTGTCCCCATATCCCCTGATTCCCTTAATATCCAAAAATCTATCGACCTCTGTCTTGAATGTACTCAACGACTGAGCCTCCACAGCCCTCTGGGGTAGAGAATTCCAAAGATACACCACCCCTCTGAGTGAAGACATTTCTCCTCATCTCAGTCCTAAATGGCCGACCCATTATTCTGAGACTGTGACCCCTGGTTCTAGACTCCTCAACCAGGGGAAACATCTTCCCTGCATCTACCCTGTCAAGCCCTGTAAGAATTTTGTATGTTTCAACGAGATCACCTCTCATTCTTCTAAACTCAAGAGAATATAGGCATCATCTACTCAATCTCTCCTCAAAGGACAATCCCCCCATCCCAGAAATCAGTCTGGTGAACCTTCGTTACACTATGGTAATTTTATTCTTCCTGACATGATGAAAAGGGGGTGGAAGGACATTTTCCACAGCACGAGGAGAGTGCACAGGAAGGAGAGGATGTAGGACAGCTAGGTGCCGGAGAAGAGAGGGTGCAACTGATAGCCAAGCGCTTCCAGACATTGAACCCCCAGCTCTCCGAGGCTGCTGCTGTTGCTTCAGGCATTGCTGCCATTCTTCCTTCTGCTGCTAAGACAGTGATGTTACCCATTTGACTGGCTGCAGAAGTATAAAGGCTGCACCAGTAAAGTATTTCCTTCCTCCACAGCGCTGGTAACCTATCAGGAGTGATAATACTGCTTCAAATTCACCTTGCATATCAAATGAGGGCCCTGAGAGAAATTACTGTGGGGTAGAGGTGGATTCACGTTGGTGCGCAGTATTCTCGCTCTACTGTTAACCCGCCAATGGGGCGAGAATTAAGCCCATCTTGTCCTAGTGTACGTTTGGATGTTTGTGATTTGCAAAGAAGATTAACTGCCTTTATAGGATGAGGGCCGACTGGTTTCTGCAATGCCTTGGGAGCGCTCGCATGAGCCAATCATATAGCTAAGGGTAGACATGAAGATCCTGTGGTCTCATAGAAACATAGAAATTTACAGCGCAGAAGGAGGCCATTCCGGCCCATCGTGTCCGTGCCGGCCGACAAAGGGCCGCATGGCCCTCGGTCAGCAGCCCGAAAGGTTACATATAAACCTATGAACAATGGCAGAAAGGCAAAGAGCACCCAGCCCAACCAATCCCCCTCAGCACAACTGCGACACGCCTTATAATGAAACATTCGACACTCCACCCCAACCAAAGCCATGTGATCTCCTGGGAGAGGCAAAAACCAGATAAAAACCCAGGCCAATTTAGGGAGAAAAAATCTAGGAAAATTTCTCTCCGTCCCAGCCAGGTGACCGAAACTAGTCCAGAAAGATTGCCACTTCAGAAAAGCACTCCCTGATATCTTAGAAACATAGAAACATAGAAAAATAGGTGCAGGAGTAGGCCATTCAGCCCTTCTAGCCTGCACCGCCATTCAATGAGTTCATGGCTGAACATGCAACTTCAGTACCCCCTTCCTGCTTTCTCACCATACCCCTTGATCCCCCTAGTAGTAAGGACTTCATCTAACTCCCTTTTGAATATATTTAGTGAATTGGCCTCAACTACTTTCTGTGGTAGAGAATTCCACAGATTCACCACTCTCTGGGTGAAGAAGTTTCTCCTCATCTCAGTCCTAAATGGCTTACCCCTTATCCTTAGACTGTGACCCCTGGTTCTGGACTTCCCCAACATTGGGAACATTCTTCCTGCATCTAACCTGTCTAAACCCATCAGAATTTTAAACGTTTCTATGAGGTCCCCTCTCATTCTTCTGAACTCCAGTGAATACAAGCCCAGTTGATCCAGTCTTTCTTGATAGGTCAGTCCCACCATCCCGGGAATCAGTCTGGTGAATCTTTGCTGCACTCCCTCAAAAGCAAGAATGTCCTTCCTCAAGTTAGGAGACCAAAACTGTACACAATACTGCAGGTGTGGCCTCACCAAGGCCCTGAACAACTGTAGCAACACCTCCCTGCCCCGTACTCAAATCCT